>NC_081527.1:11794572-12994572 GCF_030273125.1 Centropristis striata | reverse complement strand
TTTTATCAACTCACAGTCCATATGGGTGGGGTATTATGTTGTTACAGATTCTGATGTGGTGGAGCAAAAATTCATCAACGAAAAAAAAAAAACCCCACATCTGTCCACTTCTAAAAAAAAATAAAAACGAGTTTGTCTTACACCATTCTTTGATGGTTAAAATGGCCTCTGGCAGTCTGGCAAATTATTCACATTTGAATTGGCCTTTCTGTGTTCCTGACAACATGTGATAGAGTGGTTTGTGGTTAAACACTTAAAGACAAAAATCTTGTTTACCATAGGAATGCAAATAATCGATGCTTAGTGTCTCCACCTGTCCTATTATTATTTCTACTACTTTGTGTCTACAGTGTGTTTTCTTTCACATGTGTTTAATGACACTAAGTGTTCGTACCTTACCTTGAAAATGATGTTGTCACAGTATACATAAGAGATAAAGTAAACATGACAGCTTAGTTTGCAGCCAGACTGAAATTAATTGGTCTGTACAGGGAATTGCTCTTCTTTTCCAGGTTCACACTGAGATTCATGGTAGGAAAGCTGTATAAATTAGTGTAATTTTCTCTAAAAACAAAGACATGTTCACATTTTCCAGAGCCGAAGAGCTGACAAATGATCAAACATGACAGCGTCGCATGCATGAGCTATTGCCTGCCGTCTGTTATGACAAACATAACTAGCATGCAGAGATCAATGAAAGATGACAGATTAGGTTATCTTAACCTCCACAGCATATCAAAACTACACTGCTCATTACCTCCTCTCAAGATGTTTTCTCTGAATTTACCTGATGAATGCTGCATGTGGTCTCAGCCCACAGCCCGCACCCCTGCTGCTGGCCCACCTGACTGACGGTTCAGTTATGTCATTTTAATAAGCGGGCATTAGCATGCAAAAGGTCTCCCGGAGTTCTCAAATGCCACCCGCCAGATTTCATTGAGGTTGTATTTGCGTTTATTCATGCTATAGTTAACATGATTGTGTACCCAAGTATTTATTACAAATGGAGAGAAAACAGTGGGCAGGTGAGAGAGAGGGAGGAAATAACACACAACAGCTCTACTGACTTCAGAAGTAGCAAACATAGAATCTTTATTAAGCTCCATGAGGAATATTTTTTTAGAAAATACTGTTTCAGAGAGGCATTAATTCAACTGCATGGACCTTTTAGACGTGGAGAAAGCCAATGCGGAAATTCCTTAAACCTGCATTCTCTCCAATGGCCAACAGGGGGTGACTCCATTGTTTGCAAAAAGAAGTCCGGTTGTATATGAGAAAAACCAATAGAACTTGTTTTTTTGTCCACCTTGTTTATATCAGTGAAGGTACAGTAGGACTTGTAATTAGACTCAATAAACTGTAGATGAGTGTATATTTATATGCAGTGTGCTTATCTGTCATTGCTGAGATATGCTTGGTTTTGCATGCAGTCCTGATCTTTTTATTGTGGGATTTGATTCTGTTATTAGAATTTATTTTGTGGAGCTGAGCAACAGGTCTGTTGTTTGGCAGTCATACTTTTTTCATCATCATACTTAAAAAATACAATAAAAAATCTTACCATTCAATTAACTAGGAAGTAATGCTACAAGAAAAATAGCTGTAGCTTTGGGCGGATATGCGTTGTTCAACAGCTTGTTTGTATTGCGAAGCTGCCAAAGTAATACAAACCTAATGCTCAACAGAGAGATACAAGAAAACTTTTTCAATTAGTGTAGGCAGTAAAGATTCTCAGGGCTGCCTCAATTTGAGATTAATTTACACATGCCATAGAAATGCAGGCACACTGATGTCAAATCAGAAACTTATCTTAAAATGAGAACAACATATGGCATCTTCTATCCTTAGATACAAAAAATAAACTTGCTGGTTCGTTATTTCTGGCGATGAGGCTTAATAGTGTAGACATGCAGTGTAGTCACAGTGGTTTGGGTTACACAAAATACCATGAGAATGTTGGGAAGGTGGAGAGAGCTGCAGCAGCAAACAGCATTGGTAGTGTAAGTGGTAAAGTGTGATAATGACGGGTTGTGATGTCTGTGCTATACTTCTGCATGGTTAGGATTGTACATTGCATCAAAACAATTTTACAAAGATTTAAATCAGTTATTTTTTAAATTAATTGTAATTTTGCATTCTTTGCACAGCATAAAACATGCACACATATAGAATACATAAATCAGGGGACTAAAAAAATCGTATCTCCTTTTGTATCTGCCTTCCTCATCACTACTCTGTGCAAGTGTGTGTGTGTGTGTGTGTTTGTGTGTTTTTTGTGTGCATTGAAGCGTGTGCATTAGACAGAAATTGTGTGCGTGAGTGGGTGTCTTCTATAAACCAGTGGGCCGTGTCCTGCTCTTCTCACTGAGCTGCTGAGCTGACAGAGGTCATAGTCAGAGACACTGTGACATTTACAGCTCACAGGCTTATGGAGAATCCCTGCTGTACCTGGTAGTGTGTGATTATCTCAGAACCAACCATGCCAGCCCGCAGTCCAACAGAGGGGTGTCGAAAAATGTAGAAAGAGAAGAATAACAATGATACGAATGTCACTTACCAGAGGAGAGGTGTTTTGGTTGAAAGGATAATGAGCAGATGATGTTAGGTATGAAAGGATTGACTAGAAGAGCAGGTTGACCTCAAGGAATGGTCAAAGTGAGGTTATATTGATAAGATGCAGAGCCTTTTCACGTCTCCTGTGGGTTTTTAAAAGTGATCATTGGAAATGACATATTTAGCTGCAGGCAACAAGCGAGATCTAAATCAGACTAATTCATGTTTTTGGTTTCTCCTTTACTTTCCAAATATTCTTTTAATTGACCTCCACTGCATGTAGATGGAAAGGCCTATTTGGTTGGTGATGCTTGTCTGAGATATTCCAGCAGCGTCTGTATGGATTGTGATTACAGTCATGGTCCCCAGAGGATGACAACTACTGACTGAGTACCACCAGCAGGTCAAAGTTTTCACAAAGTTTCCAGAGAAGTATCACAATATCTTAGAGATGGATTGACTTTGTATGGTCCCCAGACAATGACACTTCATGACTTTTGAAATCCACTAGTGCCATCATTATTTCGATGGACATTTGTGAATTCTGTAAACAACTATTGGATGGATTACCATGAAATTTGACACAGATATGTATGTCCATGGATGAATTATAAGGACTTCTGTTTGCCACAATAGTATTTTAGTGTTAACTGCTATTAAGAAGGTTTGGGACAGTGTAAAACTTTTCATACCGGTTTGTTATTAAGCCAAACACTGGACTGGTATAACCAATTTTACCACTAGGTGTCACACTCAGAACGTCGCAGATCCTGAGTGGAACATAATGAGACAGAGAAGGGCCCATAATGAGTTTAGCAGCTCCAGACCTCTTCCTGCAGTGTTTAAACATTACCTCACCTATGTTTTTTGGCCCATCTGTTTTGTCTGCTTCAAATCCAAATTGTTGCCATATTGGCAGGGTTTTAGTTTTGATTAAGACTAATTCTGCCATGTCTCATTTTGTCACATTGTGTGCGTTTACTGATGATGCATCATTTAATACTCCAATAATGGAGAATTGTTCATACTGACAGTTTTTCATAGCATGGGAAGATATGTTTTATATTCTTATAACTAAACATACCACTTGTGTGTATGACAACAAAATTCTTGTTACCTTTTTACTGTTGACATCTGATTTAGGTGCAGTGTTACCCTCGTTAGCAGCTCTCAACATGCAACCCTTTTTTTTTTGGTGTGTATTTCCATACATAGATGTATAAAGTATATGTATAGGTGTTTGTGATTAAGCACCTGCACAAACATTCACCCCAAACTGTAAAATTCCCCTTTTCCAAGAAGCCATTTAACTGTCAACTGGTGACCCTTAGAGAGCAGTGAACTGTGAGGTGAACAGCATGTGACTGAGGAACAGAGGAAGAAGAGGTGAGAAAAGGTGAGAAAGAGGGTAGAAACAAGAGCAGGTGAGGCATGTCGGGGGTAAGGGGGGGCAAGGTTGCGCAGTGCATCTGAGAGCTGATGTTAAGAGCTGAATAATTGCTTACCGCTGTGAGATCTGCACCAGACGAAGTGAGAAGGAACATGGGGAGGAGAAGGTGAAGAGGAGGAGGAGGGGAAGCACACTGAGGTTGATAGCGATTATACCTGCATTAGTTATCTCACACACTGTAGTTATCACTCTATATCCTTCATCCTCCTTTATCTCCCCTGCAGCTTCTCCTCTCCTCTCAAACACTTTTTAATCCACTCCTTTGTATCTCTTTGACCTCGTCTGTACTACATGTCAGTTGTATCCCCCACAGCGCTCATGTCTCTGGTGTTTTCTTTCCGTTTCGGGTGGAGGTTCTTTCCCTATCATCGTTCTTATGCCCTGGCTCTGATTTTCCTTTTTAAATTTTGTGAACAGCTGAAGTGAAAAACAGTTTTGCTTTGTGGTCCAACCTTTGATGTACTCTGCCAGACCCTCGCACATAATTTGCACGATTTCTCGCTTAACTTGATAAACAGCCTCCTGCCTAATTTACCTATTTTCTGTTTGCATATTTTCACTGGGGAAACACGGGGTTAGACACCTAGCTTGAGGCGAGTTGTTTTGCAGTCTGGTATGACACTGAGACCCATGATCTTAAGAAGCTTCTCTTAAACTATTTATTGTTGTGCCTGACTTCAGAAGTTAACACTCCACCTTGTATCGTTACACTTCAGCCAAAAGGCCTTTCAGAGCTCTTCTCTTCAGCATTTAAGTCACACAACTACATCTTCACACAGTTCAATTAACAACCAACCCTGACAGATGCAGTTCATCCGATGAATTCTAATCCCACAACTTCAGAGGCTGCAATTAACACTAATTGCATAGCAGACCACCAAAGCCCCCAGCAGAATGAATGTGTATTGTCTGCGATATTGAATTCTCCCCATTCCTATATTGTGTTGTCCAAGGTATCAGCGGTCCTTGGTGAATAGATAACCTGAAAAGTGTGTGTGTGTGTGTGTGTCTGTGTGTGTGTCTGTGTGTGTGCATAGGCTTTCCGCTTGTGTGAGCTGTTGATTTGTCAGCCTGAGGTCAAGTGGATAGTGCGACAATCTCCCAAATGCAATTAGGAAGTGGCCGGCTATCTGAAGCAGCCCAGTGAGACTGTGATGAATTGCTCCTGCATGTGTCTCTTTAACTGACTGTGAGCCTGCTCTGACTGCTCCGGCCAACAAATGCTACGTATCCATGCACACACACTCACACTGCATGGTTTGAACTAGTGCCCATTCAAAATACACCTATTTTGTACAAACTGAATGCTTCACCTGTGGTATTACACACCAAAGTGGCGACTACGCACAGCCAGAAATGTTACTGGTTACCTTGCAGATTCAGATTTTACTCAGAAAATATAACAAATAAAATATGATGTACTATTAATCTTTTAAATATCTAGCATCATATTACAGTTGAAAGTTTTACCTTGAACAGACGTTAAGTCAAAGCAAGTACACTGTCTGATAATACCTCTCTTTCACTTTTCACTTTAAGTAAAAAATTTGAATGCAGGACTTTTACTTTTCTTCTCTTCTTCTACCACTGACATTGCCAACATTCCCAGTTAGAGAAAAGGTGAAATATAAAGCAAGACTGCTTTCCAAACTTGTGAACTTGTGTCTACTTGCTGAAATACACAGTGGAGGTATTCATTTCCAAATACAACAAGATCTCCAACCTAAAGGACAGAATAGGCCTTTTGTCAACACCACCCATAACATCCCATATGAGCATTTTTTGAAACGACCCATCTGACCAATTTTCAATTCCAGTACAGAGCAGAGCATTCTAAATATAGCGCACACGTCATTATACATACACGTACAGTTTGTGGTTGTAAAAAATAAGGCTACAGTTTGGTTAAAGTTAGGCTACAAAACCACTGATCTAGGTTCAGGGCAAAAAGCTTCTTGGATTATAAAAGAAAGTTTAAAAAGTAAATAAATGCACGTAAATGCTGGAAGTGAAGTATTTACCAGGGTGACGTGACTACATAATAACGTGATGCACAAGGAGTTGCATGATGTTTAAATCACATCATTTGCTTTAGTTTTCACATGGGACACAAACCCTGTTCTCCTGGGTGAAAGTCCAACACCTGTTCGACCCATCAACACCCCTCTCAGTAGCCCCAAGAAAAAAGTTGCAAATTTACTAGATTAAAGTGGCAAATCTAGAAGAAAAAAAAGTTGTAGATTTACGAGGATAAAGTGGGGGAAAAAACAACTTTTTTTCTCGCATATTCACTTAAAATCTCATAAATCTGCGCATTTTTTTCTCCTACATATGCCACTTTAAATCTCGTAAACTTTTTTCTCAAAATATTACCATCTCCCATACACATTCTGGCTGTATGTAATATCATCCAATATTCTCTTGGGTTGAAATTTGGAAATTGCAAGTATTTCAATAAGTGCCCTATTAAGGGTTAAAATGGGTGTCATTCATTATTATTACCGCCATTTGAGTGCGGTGGAGGACAGCCTTAATATAATATGGGTATATATAGATATAAATATGGGTATTTTACTGCCTGTACAAACGACCAATGGGGTCGTTTTTGAGGCCAGTCTCCCAGAATGGTTTATTATGACAAACAATTTAAGTTGCCTTGGCCGAGTGGAGCTGTTCCTGTAGGTTGCTTGTGCCTGCTTGAAGAAGAGTTTGGTTGTAACATTAGCATATCCAGCTTCCAGCTGAAAAAGTAAATTGCGAGTGGCGGGTCCCCGTGGTCAGGTGGTCACAACACTAGTATTAACAGAGGTCACTTTGACAAAACAGCAGAACTTTGACATAAAGTACAGTATGCTTGACTCTGCAAAGCCCTGAAGCCTTGCCCCCGCTGCTGCACAGAGGGCTGTTCTCTCGTTTATTCAAAGTTTATTCATATTGAACGTGTCAGATGTCAAAACTCAACCAACTTCGACACGGCACGTCCTTGGGTCCCCAGCAGTCCATCGACTGTGTGAAGTAGACCACATGAACACACACAAACCCCGAGACACACTCACACACATATTCCTTGCTTTATAGTTAGAAACTAGCCTGTTTATTTCATATCAGTCTGCCAAATGGATAAAGGAAATTGATGCAGATTGTTATTTCATTAGTGAGACTTTATTCATTGTGAAGTATTCTGGAGGGGAATGAGGTGCGAAATAGATGCTGGTGTGTTTGACAACACTCAGTCATTAGACAACTTTTCAGGAATATTTCCTGTTGTAGCTCGATTCCATAACATTGTAAATCATTTGAATGCTGCCTATCGGCTATTTGTGCTTTCTTTTTTGTGGCGTGTGTGGGCGTCTGTGTAAAGAGGTGCTTTCAATCAATACTCAAGGTATTTGCTGGTAGTCAAAGATTGGAATACTGTGAGTGCACATGCAGAACTTTAAAAGATTAATCAATCATGGTATGTAGTCATGTAGCAAACATATTTTTTCCCCAATATTGACCTCATGTCTTATGTCATGACTTTCAATTCAGTTAAATCTGCTTCTTGCAACATGTCTCTTTTTCTCAAGTTCCTTTGGTTTAAAGTAGTGGAGAAAAGCTGAGTGTTGATTTAAAAAGCCATATGTCAGAAAAAGACAAATCTACAGAGGCACCACTGACATTTTACAACTTATCTTCCTGTTAACTGCCTGCCACTCAGTGTCCTCATAGTGTCCTTACCAAAAACCTTGAGACAGTACAGAGAAAATCCCATTAAAGCCAATGGGAGAAAGGCTTAGAGGAAGGCCGTGAACCGTCATTTGTTTTCATCCTCCTCTCCCACCCTCACTCATACAAAATGAGAACTGCAAAAGTAGAAGAAGAGGCAGTCTTTTTCTAATGTTCAGCCACTGTAATTAATTTTTTTCCTGTTGAATCTGTTTAAGGTTAAGGACCCATTTATTAGATGAACTATCCATTGTACCCATCTCGACAACAATTTAGGCAGGAACCCTGATTCACACACACACATTAAGTGTCTAACAATTCAGTAAATGGACTCTGTGTGACTCATACACAATATTAGAGTTTTGATGTATACATTTTAAAATGATTACTATTAACACTTTCATAAAATTATGTCTGCATACAATTTGACAAACAGTACAGACAAAGCACACCCTATTGAAGCAGAAACATTACTTTTTCTCTCAAAAATATTCATTAGAATTATGCATGTATGGACATTTTTGCTATATTATAACACTTTTATTCATGTACATTACAATTAATTTGTCCACACATTTTATGCATACAGTCCAAAAACTAACACAGAAATAATTGATTAACTTTATAGATTAAATGAATAATTCTTTTTTCAATATTCTTTTATAATTCTCATTTGTTCAGTACTTTTTGATATTGTTATCTCACATGAAATTATATTGATTAACATATCTAGCGAGTTTATGAATCATGGCATATCTGGACTCTAGTTTTCAATGATAACCCTAATAATTACTGATGATTATTTATAAAAAATCGTATTTTGTAAATATTTGTGAAATCATCAAAAGTCAACATTTGGTCAAAAACAATGGTATATTTGATTTTACCTGGAGGTTTTCCCTTGACTAAATCACACTTTAGCTCAAAAAGTTTGACACTGTGTCAGAAGTGTTGACTCAACTGAGGTGTGTGTTGTGGTGCTGGACTGCATTATACAGAGAAGTGTAGTAATCTGTCTCCAGTGTATATGTATGTATTGACTTGCATTAGACTGCACAGATGTACTTTAACAAAACTGCTAACTCAGTGTTCATTGAACAGCAGGAGCCTCAGCATAATGTTCATAAAAGTGCAGTCTGAGGCTGCCATGACAATGAAAAAATGATATTCAGTCAGCCTGGAAGAAGTTTGGAAGTTTTTAAGGAGTTTGTTCTCCGATCTAAATGTCCTTTCTTTTGTGAAGTTAGCGGGGACAGCTGGAGTGACTGAAGCTCCAGAGAAGGAGAAGACTTGTAACACATACCCTTGTTTGCTCAGTCATACACAGCCATGTGCTCCATATGCCATTTGGGTATTTAGAGCAAGGTGCTTCTTCATAGTGGATATTTATTATGTTTACAATGAAATGCACAAAAGATAAAACCTGAAAAACACAAACCTCACAAAGGATCTGGTGCCATTTGAGACTACTTATTTTTAAAGATACCTTTGCTTTGTCATATCGGTGCACAATCCACTTAAAATAACTCTGTTTTCATTACAGCTCAAAGACCTTTTTTGTGGTCAATTTTTATTGTTTTTGTGTCTTGTTGTTGTCATTTTGTGTCTTTTTTTTGTGTTTTTGTGTCTTTGTGGTCATAGTCTGTATCTGTCTCTTTGAGTGACATTTTGCAGGTGAAGACCAAAGGGTCCCTGGGCCTGTGCTCAGTAAATCTGCTCAACAGTCCATCCGTGTATAGTAGAGCCCAACCAATATGGGATTTTTGAGACTGATGCTGATACTGATTTTAGAGGGGGGAAATGAATCGATAACTGATATGGCAGCTGTTATAGTTTTTTAGTTAGAATGAAAATAGACCTTTTCTATGTGGATTGTGCATTTTTCACCACTCTGCAGATGTACCCTGTTGCAATGTTAAATAATGTTTAACATTGTCGCACATTTTATATACATTATACAAACAATTGTCAGCCAATTCTAAAAAATTATATAAATGGATAACTGAGGAAAAATAAGAATAAATGTGAATAAAATACATAGCTAAATAATCATCTTTACTGCTCAGTCAATTGCTAACTATTTAAAAAAAGAAAAGGAATATCTAACAGTTTCTCAATCATGCCAAGCAACATTTTCTGCATTATATATTGTGTAAAAAAGGTTTCATAAAGGCACATATTGGACAGCATATACACCAATACTGTTGGGCTCTAGAGTATAGATAGAGCTGTGCTTTCATACTTTGAGCATGAAAAAAAAACACAGAACAAAGCAAGGCTGTGTCAATAAAATCTAATTAAAATCCAAGGCACTGTCATGAAGCCCTTTATCCTCAATATTATCATTTTTATCCATGTGTGTATTTCTGGACCTCATTGTGTATAACATATAGTATGTGTTGGCATTGTATTCATGCATATGCATGTACACATGCCGTATATTGTGTGTGCATATGTTGCGTGTGTAGTTAGGGTGTATCTGTGTGTCAGTAGTGGGATGAAGTGTAATCCAGTGATTAATTAAACGAGAGGAACAGGGGTGAGTGTGAGCTCAGCACTGAAGGCGGGAGAGTGAAGAAATCAGGGCTTAAAGCCGCCTGATACTCTGTCTGCTTAGAAACTCACTTTAATCAAGGTCTTGCAGCTCCCCTCACCACACACGCACACACATACACACACAGTGAAATCTTGATACAGAAGCTTTTATGTCTAATGCTCTACACAGAGACAGACAAACAGGCACAGACACACCAGATGGAGTCACAACAGTATTTGATTAAGAAGAGGAATTAACATGATTGAATTTCCTCTTTCTCTGTTGAGGCTTGACTGAAAAAGAGGGCTCACTGGAGGCTTTCAATACTTTGGAAGTGACTTTTTAAATTTTGCTGTGCAGGTCACAGAATCACAATCACGACGCAAAGTGATACATCACATTGTTAACTGCTAAAAAATCTAAAGAAGACAGATGTTTCCTTTTGTAGGGCATTAGTCGGTGAAGTAGTAGTTAGTCACACCAGATATAAATTCATGGCTTCTAATTTGTTTCCATAAATGTTTCCTGGGGGTCACATTATTGGACAGCATGACATATTCTTTAATTTTCATGCAGATGATACACAACTGTACCTCTCCTTTAACCCAAAGGACTTTAAGCAGCCTGCCTACTTTACATAATGGTCTTCTTGGCATCAGGGGGCCAATTGCCCAAAACCTGCAGTCGAGGATGAAGACAGCTATTTAATTCACAGGTCATGACCCCAGTTATTCTTTTTATACTGTATACTGATTCATGCTTACATTTTAATGAGCATGTTAGTGTGGTTATAGTTTGGACTTTCTGCGTCGTGCTGCAAAGCAGTTATCATGTCTTCATCGCATTTGTTGTTACATTTTGGTACAGATTGAGAGGTTATTGATAAGGTTTGCACGACAGAACACCAAGATTTTGAAATGTCTCAGTCACAGGTCTTAAGTCTGCAATGTTTTTAGCAACACTTGTGCTTCTCCTGCTGTGTTAAAATGTCTGCTGTGAAAAATGTGTGCATGAGAATCCATCATCTGTTGAACTGTATTTTATTGTTTAATTTAAATGATCTAATAACAATACATTTTAGCTTCTTGTTTTCTTATTTGTTAACTTTTTAAAGGTAAAGGTTTTATTATTCACGTTCATTCTTTTTTATTATTATTATTATAAATCTGTTTGGTTTAATTTGATACATGCTGGAAGTAATCATTCATTTTAATAACATGAAAATTGTTGGTGAATTTTTTTTATTTTATCTATTTATTTTTATTTAGAATCAATTCAAACCGGTGCCCAAACTAATATTACAAACACATAAAATGTGAGAGTAATAACAATAACTGAGTAATACAAATTAAAGTTTACCAAGAGGCACATAAAAATATCTATAAAAATGTGCTTCAGGAATGATGTAAAGCTGAGTCAGCCAGTTGGACTTTTTGTGATTAAATCCTCATTATAAATGTTTAACATTGCATTTTTTTCTCCTCTTTAAAAACAGCCATAAATATTAAAAATGAAGTGTAAGCAATGGTGTAATCCAAACAAATTTATACAGAAAAAAATTGCAAGAAATTAAATGATCTGTCAACTACTCTTACTTATGGTTGGAATAGACAAATTTGTTTCGGCTCCTGGTGACAACGTGTTGGTTTGTGGAGCATCATTTTCCCATTAACTTGCTTCATCTTGTCCATTTTTATTATATTGGCAATTTAACATCCCATGAAATACATGTTCCCTGACAGCTTGACATTTTCTGTCGATGGAGTTTATGCCGTTCAAGCTTTCTGTGGAGTACCATCTATTTTAGATGAATGTTATTATCGAACCATTTTTTGCTGACTCTTTCACTTCACTCTCAATCTGCCATGGCAACAGGCCAATTCCCCGAAGCAAAAATCTATGATGTTTACTTTGAAAAGCGACCCCTTTCCGTCATGACGTATAGGCCAAAAGATTAGACTCCACTCTATCCATAGACCACAACGGGGTGAAATTACAGTATTCCCTCTGGTTGGGGCTGCTGAGAAGCAAACTAAGTGGCAGGATGGAAGTGTCTATGTGTGTACGTCATGTACACATTTGCTGACACAGTAGGAATTAGCCTGAAATCCTTGTCATTACCATTTACATATACATTGCCACATCACATTCCTCCTCATCTCTCTCTCTCCCTCCTCTTCTGTTGCTTTCTCTATCTTTCCTGACTCTGTTACGTTCCCCTGTAAAATGTAATCCAGAAAAATGAATTTGCTACAACAGATGGAGCGGAAAATGGATTTGCATCCAACCCCAAACTGTTAAGTGGAAGTACCTTTTCCTGCTCCCCACCACTAAGTCAAGGTTTATGTATAAGTACGGCAGCAGTTTATTATAATCACTGGTATTTTCAGACCAGATTCCCCTCCCTTTGGTCCCATCTAAAACCATATTTGCTCAGTTTGTGTGTATGTGCAGGCAGGATTAGGGCTGCATTCGAGTTTATCGCCTTTTTCCACGCCGCCTGCTGTGTTTGTTATTATTTTTACATACATACACATTACATATACAGCCATATTTGGAATTCTCTCATCTTGATAACACCTCAAAGCGCTAGGCATCTTTAAAATTGGTTGGGGATCAAACCTTGAAGCCCACTGTGCTTGGCAGCATCATTATTTCACCAAGAAGGGGCAGTGAGAAGTTGAATCAGGTTAAAAGGAAGTCAAGAGAGAGAATATAAAAGGCTCTGTGCATGACAGTGGGATATGAAGACAGGGGGGGGGGGGCAGAAGTGGAAAGAAGCCAGTGGGGAAAGGGAACCTTGTCTTTGTGTTTGTCAGTGGGGTTTGAGCATGCAAGCAGAATTCCCATAGCTAGGAAGCTTTTTGTTTCAGCTGCGTCCCACTATGTTCTGAGAGATATCAGCCAACACAGGGTCAGAACGCTGCAGCTTTTTGTTCCCTGTGCAAGGAGATTTCCCAAATCCCTGAAATGAACACTTGTGCAGGGGATGAACTCCGCAAAAGACTCAAAACCTGATCTACACACAGAAATACACACCTAAGGCAAACACAATGCACTGAGAGCGTGTTGTGGAGCACTCTGTGGACACATTTTTCATCTTTTGTTGAGCATGCACAGTTTGACACGTATCAGAAATTAGTTCTCTCTTCACTACACACAAAGAGATGTATGCTGTGTTTTTGTGCGCAAGAAATATCATTGTGTCCCGAAATGAAACGTAGACTGGAATTTGAAATGATAGCTGTGGTGTACAGACAATTTCAGCAGTTTGTATGGTTAGTTTTTACTACCCCTGGTTTGATTTTACTTCAATTATCTGGTAGCCACTCCTGGGTATGAGAAAATGACAGGGAGAAAGAAGAGAACAAACAAAGAAATGAAGCAAAACGAAAAAGCTTTTACAAGTAATGTCATGAAAGAAAAAGAAATTAATGAAAAAAAAAACAGTTATTGGAAATATTTTTTATGCCTATGTTTTTCTAATGTTTGTTCAGTGAAATTAAGTGTTGTCTCTGACTTAGTCTCTCACTTCAAGTCTGATAGTTGTGCCGACTGCCATCATATAAATCATTCTCAATGTCTGCCCATTTGATAAGCTACATGCTGAGCAGCATTTTCAGCCTCTGTCGGGAAACAGACAAGTTGAAGTTTCTCCTTTCATTCTCACATGGTTCATTTCTTCTTTTCTCTGGGAGATTAGGGTTATTTAAGACGGCTGACTGATGCACAACTACTTTTCTCTTCAGAATTGCCTTAAAAAAATCAAATTGGTCAAAAGCGATGGCACTTTTAATTGTCCCTTGATGTTTATCCTTCCCCTCTCCCTTTCTCTAACTGTCTTCACACTGTTTTTGTTTGTGTTCCTTAGTTTTAATTTGCTCCTGACTCACCAAATGTTATTGGCACATTGAAAGTGTTGCCTTCATTTTTGGCACAAAGGGAGAATAAACATGTTTTTTTCCCCAAATTTCTCCCAATAAAAAAATCCTCTAACCTGCTTACGATGAGAAAGTACTGTCTAGAACACTACAATAGCTGTGTTGAATTGTTTGTTGTGTTGCTGTAAAAAAAAAAAAAAAACCCACATAACATCATTTTTGTATCTTCCTTTGTCTTTTTAGGGGAGATTTGTGCCTTTAAGATCTATGGTCAGGATGCTCCATTCGAGGCTGTGGTGTTGAACCGCACATCAGGAGAGGGAGTCCTGCGAGCCAGCAGCCCTGTGGACTGTGAGAGCCAGAAAGAGTACACCTTCATCATCCAGGCCTACGACTGTGGGGCCGGACCCAGCGGGGCCGACTGGAAGAAATCCCACAAGTGAGTCAACCAGTGTCTGTTGAGCTGGGGAAAAGTCAGAAATCTTGTTCAGTTTAGGCAGTACAACTACTTGGTTGGGTTTAGGAAAAGATTATGGTTTTGGTTAATATAGATCCTTTTTGACAGAATTCCCTGAAAACTATCTTTTCCCATATACTGTCATGGAAAAAATATTAGACCACCCTTGTTCTCTTCAATTTATTGTTCATTTTAATGCCTGGTACAATTAAAGGTACATTTGTTTGAAAATATAACAACAACAAAATAGCTCCTAAGAGTTTAATTTTTAAGCTGATATCTAGCCATTTTCCATGGTTTTCTGGATCATGATTTGCGTTATTTTAAAGAAAAAACATGGAAAATAGCTAGATATCAGCTCTTAAATTAAACTCGTATGTGCTATTTTTCTTGTAATCATTATATTTGTCCAAACAAATGTACCTTTAGTTGAAACAACTAATATTTTTTTCCATGACTGTATATATCTTAATTTGTTTTGGGGGTATGTAGTTAAGCCATCATTAGCCATGTTTCCACTAAATTTTCAAGCAAATCTTAAGAAAACTTTTGAAATGTTGCAAATGAAATGAAAATGAATGGGCATCTCTGGCTTGGCTCTGTCCTGGTTTGATTCCTACCTCAAAGGACGCTCATTCAGTGTATCCTGGCATGGACAGTTGTCTACTTTGTCTTGCCTCACCACAGGGGTTCCCCAGGGTTCAGTGCTGGGACCCCTGCTATTCGCTATCTACACCACCTCTCTGGGTGAGGTTATCCGCTCACATGGCTTTTCCTATCACTGCTATGCAGATGACACTCAGCTCTATCTGTCATTTCCTCCTGATGACCCATCGGTCTCTGCTCGAGTCTCTGACTGCCTCTCTGACATTGCCACTTGGATGAAGGCACATCACCTCCAGCTGAACCTCTCAAAAACTGAACTGCTGGTCCTCCCTGCTAAACCTACAATACACCACAACATCGACATCAAAATTGACTCCCTGTGTCTTGCCCCCACCAAGGTGGTGCGAAACTTAGGGGTGATGATTGACGACTAACTCACCTTTTCCAGTCATATCGCCTCAGTTACCCGGTCATGCCGCTTTGCACTTTACAACATCAGAAAAATCAGACCTTACCTAACTCAACATGCCACTCAACTCTTGACACAAGCTGTTGTCATCTCAAAACTTGACTACTGTAAACCC
The DNA here is from genome assembly GCF_030273125.1 of Centropristis striata. Classification (NCBI taxonomy): domain Eukaryota; kingdom Metazoa; phylum Chordata; class Actinopteri; order Perciformes; family Serranidae; genus Centropristis; species Centropristis striata. The sequence continues at coordinate 12,978,797 of NC_081527.1, read as the reverse complement.
TCCTGAAAGGCCTGCCAGCCTGCACAATAAAACCGCTTCAGATGATCCAGAACGCAGTGGTGCGCCTGGTCTACAACCAGCCAAAAAGGTCACATGTCACACCGCTGCTCATTGAGCTCCACTGGCTACCTGTTGCAGCCCGCATCAAATTCAAATCTCTAATGCTGGCCTACAAAGTTGTCTCCGGTACTGCCCCTACCTACCTGAACGCCCTGATTCAGACATATGCTACCTCGCAACCGTTGCGCTCTTCCAATGAACGGCGCCTGGCTCTACGCCCCGTTGGTCCAAGGCAATCCAGACTCTTTGCATTTCTTGTTCCCCGCTGTTGGAACACACTACCAGTTCCTACCAGAGCAGGGGCGTCCCTCTCTACCTTTAAAAAACTCCTGAAGACCCATCTCTTCAGAGAGCATCTTCTCTCCTAGACCACACGATAATTCTACTCCGCAAAGAATTGTCACCAGCACTTATTGAAGCACTAATAGCTCTTATTTCCAGTATACCTTGATTGTTTGTTTTTACTCTTGCTGTAAGTCGCTTTGGATAAAAGCGTCTGCTAAATGACTAAATGTAAATGTAAAATGAAGGCCTGTTTAAATCAACTGGACCATTGGAGACAATAAAGTAGTCTACAGCATAGGTGTGTCAGAAGTTTGCGCTATGGGCTCTGCGTGGCTGCAATTGGCCAGTAAACAGAAAAGAAGAGGTACAAGTTGCAAACAGGAAACAAAACAAGTCACCTTGGTCATGTATTCCTTTTACAAGAGAAAAATGGAGAGAGGTCTTCAGGAATTTGGTTTGATTGGACACGTTTTAATTGTTCTTTCACGTCAGTTACTATAGGCCATTTTTCATTCTGTCCAGAGACAAACACAGATTAATGCAATGATGAAGGGATAATGATAACTTTTTGCATAGAAGACTGATCTAGTCAGGCATGTTTTTTTGTGTTTTTCTGCCCAAACAAGGGCTTGGATCTTGCCCCGATGAAAGTTACACTGATAAATCAAAATAAAAAGTATTGGTGGGTTTACAAAAAAACATGAATATGTTACAGCGTCAATCGAATTGAGTACAATCGCCCTGTGACAAATTTAGTCTGAAGTTAGAAAGATCAGTTTGTGTTGAGGTGATTTCATAAAAGTACTCTTTTAGCTTCCTCATAACTTTGTTATGCAGCCTAAAGACTCAGTTCTGATGATGGTAATAGTCAGACACTGCATTAGAGCTGTCAAATACGGCTAATTATTATTTATCTTAGCATGACTCACTTGTTTGGCTGTCAGTGTAACTGATTTAAAGTGGGCAGACAAAGTAACAAAAACATGGCACACAAACAAATAATAACTTCAAAGTTACAAAGGCCGCTGCACAAATGAGTCATCTTCAGTTAAAACATTTCTACAAGAATTACAAGAATCCTGACAACGTATGAAAAACTAAAGAAAACTTTAATAGATTGAGTGTCAACAACACAAACAGAGAGACAGCAGGATTTTATAACATCACGAGAAGATACAGCCTTGAATGTGTTGAGTTAACATCTATCTGACAGTGTTAATTGAAAAAGCACACTACTGTGCTAGACTGCATTATACTGATGGTGTTGATTTATTCCCTACACAGTTTAATCAAATTAACTTTTTAAATGCCTGAAATCAAATTTACAAGAATGTGATGTTTGGTCATGTTTAAAAACCATTTTACACAAATAGATTTGAACATGTTGACAAAGAGTGTGACAAAAGTTTCCTGAATGTGTTATTTTGTTTGTAGGATCCATATATATATATCACCTAGTCCTGCTGTATTGTAGCAACTGGGTAACATTTCTTGGTGTCTTTTCATGGCCCAATACATGACAAAGACAAAGAAATATTTTCTGTAACATGCTGTAAGCATGTTGAATTCTGTTGTAAAGGTGGACATTTTAACATGGGAGTCTATGGGAGTTGACTCAGTTTTGTGGCCAGTCAAGGCACTTCCACTTGGCTTCCTTTTTCAGCCCCAGAAACTGCTTCAACTCCGGCTTCTGGCTCTTCTGTGTGGAGTTTGCTTGTTCTCCGGTTCCTCTGGCTTCTTATCACAGTCTAAAGACATGCAGCTTAGTTTTAATTGGTGACTCTAAATTGTCCATAGGTGTGAATGAGAGTATATTTTCTGTAGAATGGTTGACTGTCTCTATGTGTCAGCCCTGTGATAGTCTGGAGACCTGTCCAGGGTGCTCCAGCCCCCCGCTATCTGAGTTCGGATAAGCAGTTAATGGATGGATGGACTTAATTACATCCTTTTTTTGCACCTGATTTCTCAGATCTAAAGTACCTTAGTAATAATATCCCAGCATAACCTGTTCTTTTCACCTTTTCTAAGTCGTCAAACACAAGACAAAAACAGCTTAGATCAGACTTAGAAAATGGATCCCCAGATTTTTTTCTTGTCTCTTAGGGCTACTTTACACAGCTTAAGGTTATGAAGAAAATAACTTTAAACTATAATTAGATATTGTCTTGCACTTGCTATGTTCTCTTCTTTCTTTTTTTATTTTCTCTTTTCCCCAAGATTTCTCGGTACGGCGGCAGTGACAGCTGAGACTTGCAGTTCTGCTCTCAGGATATGTCCCCCTAATGGCCCATCAATATTACGTGTGTCCATTTCTGTGTGTGCGGCAGTGCTGTGTGAATGAAATTGACAGACAGGCAGAATGGCATGGACAGCAGCAAATCAAACCCCGCGGTCCTTCAGTCTGAGACAAGGAGCCGCGAAAATAAGCTGCTGTAGGCTTGGTACAAGAAGGAAGAAGAGAGAGAGAAGTTTATCAGCTCAGGGATCTGTGATGAATTTCACCAGTGGATGATGGATGACACACAGTGTGCATGTGTGTGTGTGAGTGTGACATTATCACTGCATGACATTCTAAATAGGCCTCATTAAGCTAATGTCATTAATTAGCCAGATGTGCTTCTTCAGATACACTGCGAGTTGTTGTCAGAGAAGGTCACCGGTAAGGAAAATTTCATGATATGATCTGAATTATCGCTTCGTTTCTACTTTAGTGCACAAATGTTATCAGAGTACATAGTTGATAATAGCAGTTGATAATAGCAGTCGCTTCCAGCAGATGAGACTCTGTTCATGGTTGTTTGCACCAGACTAAAAGGAAAGGAGAAAGTGAAGAAGAAAGGTAGAAAAACAAACTGGAACCTTAAATCTTGCTTGCTTGTTCGATTGACTTCAGATGATAATTGGAACCCATTTCACAAAGAAATACCAATAAACAAGACCTTTTAATGAACTTGCCTCAATCCTGTTTTTTAGGAATAAATCTTTTTATTCTTTCATAGGAACTGTCCTCTCACTCTCCTCTGCCTGCAGCTAACCACTCTTCTTAAGATAAACAGTGAAATGCTCTACGTCTTAATTAATTTTAATTATCTCTAATGACTTAAAGAGATTTTTCATTCTCTCCTCTCTCCCCTCCTCCATCCATCTCTTCTTACCCTGTGTCTTTTATTTCCCTTTTCTCCATCAATCATTTCCACTCCGCTTTCTTTGCATCCTTCCTACTGTGCTCCCTCTCCTCTCTGCTCCCTCTTTCTTCTTCACTCCCTCCTCCACTCAGGGCGGTGGTTCACATCCAGGTGGATGATGTCAACGAGTTCTGCCCCGTTTTTCGGGAGACACTTTACAAGGCATCGGTTACAGAGGGCAAAATCTACGACAGCATTTTGCAGGTATATTGATGTCATGTATTTAAGTTGAAATTATTTAGCAACCTCAGTTACATTTTGCTTCATTGTTCTATAGTTAGTGTCAATTTGACAGATAAATGCTTTAAAAATTCCTCAAAAAATTGGTTAAATATTTGAAATATTGTGATTGTTTACAGTGTTAGTGTTGTTGAAGAACTGGGACTGACCTCAATGTTATAATGTTGCAGGTGGAAGCTTGGGACCAAGACTGTTCACCACAGTACAGCCAGATCTGCAACTATGAGATTGTCACTGCAGGGACACCATTTGCCATAGACCGCAATGGTAAGTGTGTGTGGGTTTATGTGTGTGTTTGAATGTGGCTTGGCTGAATGAGAGACTCGACTGTACTTATAAGTGCTGATGTGATTAGGTGTGAAGTATGTGTCTGAGAGAGAGAGGAGAGAAACTGGGATAGCACAGCAAGAGACAGTCTGCCCAGCTGGAGGCTTTTTTCCTGGGAAGTTTTTATCAAATTGAATTACACTGAAGGGTCATTATTTGTGTGAAAAACACAAAATAGTACATTGTAGCTGTATGGTAGGTCATCTTAAAAATGAGCTCTGAATCTCTGCTTTTCAACATGGATGATACGTTCTTAAAGTGCTCAGAAAAAAAACAAAAAACAAAATTTGAATATTGGCAGCTATCAAATGGACCTTGTAGTGAGATTGCTTCCTCAGCTTAAACAAGAGTGAATTCTTTTGTTTAAAGGATCATTTACTTTGCATTTGGATTAAAACTTATTTCATAACGTACACCCGGACACCCGGTAGATTTGAAATAAAATCAGGCCTAGTCCATATGAACATAAATAAACACCAACTTTGTGTAAAAAATGAGTGCTGGAAGATTAAAGCTGTTGTTAATCCCCAAACTGCTTTGAAACCTTATTTTCGTTTGTACGTACAACGGCTACTGCATTCTTCTTGTTATCCAAGCAACAGAGGAATGCGAATATACATCTAGAAATATAGAATGAAAAGGAAAATCCAAGCAGACAACTCTGGCTGATTCCAGTTCATATTGCAATAATGTTGCCAGGCTCAAAAGTTGCTTGACAAAGATCCATGTTCAGTTTCGACAGCCTCCCCTTTTTATTTTTCTCCTTTTCATCATTTGTGGCTTTACATCAGTCCTCGTCGACTGCTGGAGAGTGTTTTATTCTTGATTGAGAGATATTCTGAGCGTATGTGCCTATAAAAAATTTTCAGCTTTGGGATTTGCGCTGTCTTCTCCTTGAGCTTCCACATCCACACTGTGGTGATGTGAGTGCAGCGTAATCCAAACTGAAGCCAGACTGGAGGGCTTTGTGTGTGTATACGTCTGTTGAATTCTACCAATAGATCAGACGGAGGCACACATTGCTTTCTTAACTGGCTCTCTAGCAGTGCATTGTTTAGACCTACTTTATAGAACAAGGTAATTTTGTGCACTGAGGGAAGTACGAGATAAAATACAGAGGTAAGTGGGCTGTACTGCAGTATTTGTCAAACAACAATAGCAACCCTAACCCAAAACAGTTAAAACATTCCACAAACAGAACTATAAATCATTTATGGCATCATACCAGATGCCATAAACACACGCACTGCAGCCTGGAAACATGGACCATTATAAAGCAGCGGCACACAATGGGAGCAGTACACGGGACGAACAGGGACTACAAAGAAAAGTGCAACTGCAATTCTAGAAGCATGTTGCATCATCTTATCACAGTATGAACATACGTCCCATTCTCATGACCTGATATCTCCAGAACACCTGGAGGAAAATTCTTCAAATTTGGCACAAACGTCCACTTGGACTCAAGGATGAACTGCATTTATATACTAAGTCAAAGTCAAGGTCACTGTGAGCTCACAAAATACATTTTTTGCCCATACCTCAAGAATTCATATGCTAATTATGACAACATTTCACAGAAACGGCATAAAATGATAAAGTGATGACATTTTAAATCATAAAGGTCAACTTCACTGTGACATCATAATGTTCAGCAAAAACACTTCAACGCCATTACTCAGGAAGAAAAGAGGAGATGGTGACCATATTTCACCATCTCCTCTTTGTTGTAGGAGATGATTGGTTGGAGGCTGAATTGGTGACACTAATCTTTGGTGAACACCTTGAAACTGCATATGTGCTACTGGATTGAAGATGTATGTGAAGCATTCATTTTTTAGAAGTTGTTACTTCTTTGCAGCAGCATCATTCATATTTGAAGCACTATCTGCTGTCATTGCTACATGTGAGTCGGGACAGGAAACAGTAAACTGCAACTTGACTGGTTGGCGATGGTATACAGCCATGATGCAGAAATTCTAGTTGGAACTAAATCTATTTAATACCTTGTTATGGTATAGAGACGTGTTTCTATTATTCTGTGTGGATGGCTGTTCCAGTAACTTTGGTCTCTGATGCCATGAGTGAAAACTGTCACTCTCATCAGTTTTTTGTCTTTTTTTTTCAGGCTTAAATCTCCCATCAGAGCCACAAAGGTCATTATGCAACTTTTCTTTAACAAGCTCAGTAGCACCTGTGACACACTGAATTAAATTTGTCAGGTGATTAAGAAATCCAGCTGGGCACCATAGATCCCCAGTTAGAGGTTTCCTGCTAATGAGCCAAGAAGAGTGAAATGTCTTTTAAATTGAAAAATCCCATTGCTTTTTGTTGAAAAAGTGGCATGTGGTTGATATCCAGCACCTTAACTGGTACTGTTGTTCACACCAGCTGCGGATCAAATAGACACTGTAGGAGATGTTTGTAGGAACTGTCTGGCTCTGACCTCCTCACCTTTCTTCCTCTGACATTTCAAGCAGCTCTTCTTTCTCTTCTCTGTGCTTCTGTGCTCCGAGCTGGTTTCTTCTGTGTTCGCTGCACCTCCTCTCCTCTGGCCTCTCTTTCTCACTTCAGCTCTCCTCTTCTCTCCGTCAACAATCAGAATGACAGCTTATCATACTGCCAAGACTCCAGATGCAAAAAAACAAACAAAAATAGCCTCAGCAGTCCTCACAGGTCCAGAGACAGATTGCGATGGCAATGACTGATGTGAAAAAACTTTGTGTTTTGAAATGTTGCTATTTATCTTGAGGGACATCTGTATCTGTCTCAAATATAAATAATGTGTTTCATCATCAACTGGAAAATATTTTAGTCCTGTTTTCTTCCAGCTTTGATGTTCTTTGAGATGTACAGCATTTGTTGCAACCAGCAGCTCACTCTGTAGCTGTCATTGTGGGACAGAGCAATAAAGACTCTATGAACCTCACTGCTGCATCGTTAACATTTATCAGTCAGGCAAACATGCTGAAAGATTGTTGCAACAAGTCTTCCTGTAATCCCCAGTGAATCAATTTATCCCTGATATTTTTTCATGCTTGCTTCACAGAATGATATACATTATCTATAATCATATTGCAATTTTCCAAAACAGTAAACACTTAAAAACACAACATATCCTTTAAACACAACAAAATGTGTGAAATTATTTAGATTAGAGAAATATTAGAGAAAATATATCAGTTACTGCAAGCTTTTGTCCTGTGAAAAACTGTAAACAGGCATCCAATTTAAAAAGTGGCCGGTGAATGTTCAGTGAAATGCACTGAGACTCCCTCGCTCTTTCTCTTGTCCCCTTTCTCTCTCTTTGTCTGTGTGCCTTGTCTACGTTTGACAAATATCCAACCATAAACCTGTTGGCCACAGTTGAGTAGACCTCACTCCACATGGGGGCCAATCTCATGAAGCAAGATTAGTGGGTTACTGTACCTGATCTTACACTTTAGGTTCAACAGGTCTCATAAAACAAACTTGCATGTCCATATTGTTCTATGCTGCAAAGCTAGCATGCTCTAGAGAGTCTGTATGTTAAATTACAAATCTGTAAACAGCCTAAAAACTAACCAATCAACTCTCTGGAATATTAGTCACAGCGTCTTCAGGATCTCAATGTAGACAAAAGGTGACAACTGGAGGCAACAAGTTACCACACAATGGTGTGAGACCCTGTTTCTAATACTCTACAGTCTATTTCTTACATCAGCAATTCATTGTAAGTTCACCTTCTATCACATCGCAATCAATGGAAGTGTTCAGTTTAACGTGAAGGCTAAGTAGGCTAATCCTAGAAGCTGCAGAGTGTATGTTGCAATGGACTCAGTTCCAATTGTGGAATCTAAATTATTATTCTTTTAGCAGGAGCCAAATTCATTCATTACTGTGTAATAAGTGGGGTTCATTTTGCAACAATGACCTGCTCAAGAACAAAAGCAAGATGTTAATGAAATAAAATTAAATACAAATCACTTCATTTATCCTTTGAGGGGCAGTTTGGGGCAACCAAGAGCAAACACAAATACACAAAATTAATTCATACACATAATAACAATCTAAAAACACAGATTTGAAATACACATAATTGGAAAAGGCACTTTGTCAATGTCTATTGTATCTTTATCAAGTTTACAGTGAGCAAGTGCAATATTAGAATATAATGTCATGGAAAAATATATTAGACCACCCTTTTCTTCCCTTTTTCTTTAAAGTTAATTTTAATGCCTGGTACAGCTAAAGATACGTTTGTTTGGAGAAATATAACGATAACAACAAAAATAGCTCATAAGAATATAATTTAAGAGCTGATATCTAGCCATTTTCCATGGTTTTCTTGAATATAACCAAAATCATTATCAATAAAACCATGGAAAATTGCTAGATATCAGCTCTAAAATTGAACTCTTATGAGCTATTGTTGTTGTTATCATTATATTTGTCCAAACAAATGTACCTTTAGTTGTACCAGGCATTAAAATGAACAATAAAGTGAAGAAAATAAGGGTGGTCTAATATTTTTTTCCATGACTGTAATATAAACATCCATTAAAGTGAGTCAGCTGTGTGTGGCTCTCTTGCACAGTAGTGATCTCAGTTGTCTAGTCCACAGGCCTGAAGCATCTCTATCTCACACTTTTCTTGCACTGTTACCCTGGTGACAAGCAAAAAATAGTCCATCATTTTAATTTCACATTGACAGTTTACAGAGAGCCTGAGATATTCAAAAGGAATATGAGGTTATTGGTCCTTGAGTTTCCAGTTAAAGGCTTCAATAGGTACAAAGAGGTACATTGTTTTCAAGAAGCTTTAATGCAAAGTCAGTTTCACTTCTTGCTCAGTTAAAAGTGATGCTTGCTTTATTATTCTTCAAATAAAAAGCATAACAGTTTGTTTCTCTATCTATGAAAAACCCTTTATTATGTCTCCACTTTTTTGTGTCCTTTAGGTAACATCAGAAACACAGAGCGGCTGAGCTATGACAAGCAGCAGAGCTACAAGATCATGGTGACGGCCTTTGACTGCGGTCAGAAGAGAGCAAAGGAGGATGTGCCTGTGCATATTGATGTCAAGCCTGTCTGTAAGCCCGGATGGCAAGGTCAGAGATAAAGAAACAACCACTCAAATATGCTTCAAACGCCTTAATTTATATTGTAATAATTGACAGAATTGCACTGATTGGTATGCTGCTATAAAGTGTGCTGACATATTGTTTAAACCTACTTAAATTCCAAGCAGTTCCGTCAAAATTGAAGCAGACTGTGCAGTTTTTAGCATTTCCTTTTCCTCCAGGGAATTCTATCTCATTTTAGAATGAACGTCTCTCGAGGAAATCAGAGGACCTGACAAAAACCTCCAGAGGGAAAGTTGACTGGAGTGTGTTTTTTTCCCTCCTTTAACATGCTAGCAGCTCGGCATTCGAGCCAGCCCGTCTCCCCTGCTGCTTCACCTGTCAGCACTGACAGCATCTCAGGAGTCAAGCTCACACAGGAATGAAAGAGAAAGACAGAGAGAGATAAGAAGGGAGAGGGGAAAAGGAGAAAGAAAGAGATAAAGAAAGACCCTGAATGAACGGGCAACTCTGGGGAGGAAAGAGAGAAACTTATAGTGATGGAGGGAGCTGATGATTATTTTTACAGTCTTTAAAGAAAAAACTGTTAGTTGGTGAATCCACAGTCTACTGCAAAGCTGTGGTTTTATTCCCTGAAAGCACATGTTTCTTTAACATCAGAGAAAGTAAAAGTGCTGTTTAAATCCACACAGTTTCATTCATTCGCATCACATTATCATATTTTAACTCTAAGATGATTCAAGGATAATACCAAACAACTCTTGTTATCATAAACCAAATTGTTCTTTGACAATTTCTACACACACAGACAAGTGTTTCTGGAGGTGATAACACTTTTTATAGTATTGTTTGGCATTTCAAGCTCTTGTTACCGACAGGGAACAATGCGAGAGATACAACATAGGTTCCCAATCAGATTTAAACCAACATCCAAACGTTGCAGAATCAAATTAGTTTGGATGAATTGCTACAAACTGTAAAGAAAAGAGTAAGAGTTAACCTTGTTAGTGATAATACCGACAATATAATCAACAATTAAATTTAATTAAAATTGAATTACAATATAAATAAAAAGAGATATCTGCACATAACGTTCTGATTTCTGTTTGTAGTATTTATCAGTCGTGTTTGAGCGGGCTTTGAATGCAGGTAAACAGTCTGTGTTGAGAGGAAAAGAGGTGAAACATATTAGCTTTTTATCTTTGGTTTTTTTTTTTTTTTTTTTTTTCAGTTATTTGAATTCAAATGCAGAGGAACAATCTTGTCGAGACGTCATTTGCAAACTCCATATTTACACCTCAAGTTGCTGTTCAGAAAATAAAGAATCACCAGCACAGAAAAGACAAAGTCTTGGCCACGAAACTGTTTTCCAAATATCCGTTGGCTTAGAATTAGCCCTTAATATCTACATATTGAGGAGGTCCTAATCCACATAGTTCACCATGTTGCACAGCCATTTTTCTAGCCCAGAACAAACAACCAAAAACTGTGCCACCTGCCACCATTGGGAATTCATTCATTCACCGATGAACGCAGCACCGGAAGCATTTGGGGTTCAGTATCTTGCCCAAGGATACTTTCGACATCTAGGCTGCCATGGTCAGGGATCACATCACCAACCATCCAGTGGATGGCCGCTCTACCAGCTGAGTAGCTGCCTTAATTAGGCTTCAGTTAAGGCTGTTTCATCTTCATTGTGAGGCTAAAAAATGTGGCTCCATTCTGAGATTTGGCCAACAATGGCTCTTTTTTTAGTAAAGGTTGCAGACCCCTGTATTAGGTGAACAGAGGGGTATCCAGTTGGTTGTATTCTTCCAAAGTTGTAACATCGATTTTTACATTAGTTGTAGAGTAGATTAGACCATCCATGGACATGGTTTAATTGTGCATGATGATTTAATGGCTGTTTTTCAGCTACTCTTCAGATACTTACTATCTCACATGCTGGATATCTCACTTAATGTTTAATGGTATCACATAGTTGTGTGCTATGATAAGAGATCATTTAAAAGGAAAAATCACATGTGACTAAGCCTAATGTTACAGATAAGATCCATTAGTTCAAAGAGAGCACTTGAAGTGAATGCCAGTTGTTTAGGCTGTAGGGACACTCATGGAGGGAAATGTCAGTGCACATCACTGAGGGGTGGGGGTGCACAGAGAGAATCAGCACAGCGTTGAAAAAGTTGTCTGAAATGGCATTCAACTTTCTATAAATGTCATCTTCATGTAGCTCCAAGGGGCCACAGATTGTAGCAAACAGGTCTAAAAAAAGAAAGAATTTAATAATAAGTGGTGTTGCGGTGTTTTTTTTAATCGAAAACATACTGTTTTACAGAAATAATGCCATCGGCAACAAAATGCCAGCTGGATCTTCAAGATTTTGCTCATTGAGAAAGAAATATACTACCATTTTTTAGATCCAGATGGTACCACAGGAATGAACTTGATTCACAAAGAAACACTTCATATCATGCCCTGCTAACATCCTCATCAATGTTGCATGATTCTTTGCGATTTTGCTCATAAAAGAGGCCTTACTGCATAATCCTGTTGTAAAACCATTAACTCATAGTAGCTTAAAGCCATGAATAAAACATAATGCAATTATGCATTCAAATATCAAGTATTTTGTACACAACCTTATTTATCGTCTGTGTGTAAAGGTCAGCAGCGTCTTCTGCAGCACTTTTTTTTAAGAAGGCTGCCCGGCATAAATAGAGGCTAAATACGTCTCGCTCCACCTCACCTCTCACTCGCTTCGCTCACCTGATCGCAGACCGTTTTTCTCTTTGTCTCAGGAGACTTCATATCATATTCTGTAGGCTTGGAAAGAGCTGCCAGGTGTCCACCTACACACACACACACACACACACACACACACAGGCGCAGTCCCTGTACACAATCATGCTTGTGAATCCGTTCTCCACCACAATTCAGGGATTCTCATGCATTGAGGGTAGATTTAACACCTGGGTAATGAAAATATAACACCTTGCAACAGGACTGACAGTTACAAGGAGGTCAGCACCACTTTCTACCAGGCCTGTCATGTTACTGGCCCTTTCAGGCTCCTTTTGACTAGATACATGGCAAGAACTCACTGAGAAACTCCAAAGCCTTTGTGATAGCCTCTTCCATCAATACCCACATAGTTGTTATAAAACCAACTGTATAAGCTCCCTAAATATTGTAGACATCAAAGTCAGCTTTATTGTCAATTCTTCACATGTATCAGACATACAAAGGAATCGAAATTAGGGTGAAGACGAGTCAAGACATTTCTAACACTAAAGTAAAAAGTGCACAGGCACAACAAATAAAGACAAACCTATCCTAACACTGAAGTAGACAATAAATAAAGTGCAGAGTAGATGAAGATATTTACTGATTTTAAAATAAACAATAAAATAAAAAGAGGTCACAGTCTAACTTCTTAATTTTCAAACTGTATATCGTTTTAGCTACGTATGTTAGCCTTGAGTTTACCAGAGTCAGGAAAAGATGCAAATGCCGGCCAATTAGCAGTACGCTATCTTTGTCGGACAGTTCCATCTGTTCACAGTAAATATACAGTACAGTGAGAATATAGACATACTTTTTAAGTCTTAAAGATCATTGCACGAATGTCGCCCAAGCTACCAAGTTACTTTCGTATTGTAATTAGACATGTAAATCTCAATGTACATAAATTAAATTTCACATGTAGATTGGTAAATATGTATAAATCAATTCAACTGACACTGGTGGTGATCTTTTTCGAAATGCTCGCGAAACATTGGAAAGTGCATCATTTTGTATTTGCGCAGATAGGGCCGAAAGTACCTAACGGAGTCCGACTGGTGAAATAGTTACTATAGTTGTTTTAGAGAAGCCAAATATCAAAAACTGTATGAAGACAAAACCACCATCAAACTGCTAGTGACTGCTGTTTCTTGAAATATACAAAAAACACACAAACTGTGGTGTACAATTGCCACAGGCATATCTCATGATGGGTAGAGAATAGTCAATGTTGTTGAAAAAACCACAGTGAAACTACAACCAACATTATATTAATGTTTAGATATCACGGTGTGTGTGTCTGTGTGTGTGTCTGTGTCTGTTTGTCTGTCTGTCTGTCTGTCTGTCTGTCTGTCTGTCTGTGTGTGTGTATGTGTGTGTCTGTGTGTCTGTGTGTCTGTGTGTGTGTCTGTGTCTGTTTGTCTGTCTGTCTGTCTGTCTGTCTGTCTGTCTGTCTGTCTGTGTGTGTGTATGTGTGTGTCTGTGTGTCTGTGTGTCTGTGTGTGTGTCTGTGTCTGTTTGTCTGTCTGTCTGTCTGTCTGTCTGTCTGTCTGTCTGTCTGTCTGTGTGTGTGTATGTGTGTGTCTGTGTGTCTGTGTGTCTGTGTGTGTGTCTGTGTCTGTTTGTGTATGATCACGTTAGTGAGAGTACCACCCTTAGGTAAGGTCAGTTTACTAAAGAAAATGAGATCTAAGACCAGCTATCTAATTTTTGAGAGGTGAGATTGATATGAACCACTCATTTTGACCCTTAAAGGTTGGAACAAGAGGGTAGATTATGAGCCAGGGACTGGCAGCAGGCAGCTGTTTCCCAAGATGCACTTGGAAACATGTGGAGGTCCCCTGTCTGGAGTGAAGGCGATGGTCGAGCTCCAGACCAATCACATCGGGAAGGGCTGTGACCGAGAAACGTACTCTGAGAAGTCTCTGCAAAAACTCTGTGGTAAGTAGAGAGAAGGACGAGAGAGAAAATAAATTAGTTTAAGAAGTAGAATAATGAAATGCCTTGTTGAAATAATGAGGTGCTGTTTAAGAGTTGGGGACTATGAGAGAGCAAAGGGTAGTAATAATATTGAAAGACAAGGAAAAATTTAATTCAAAGAAGAAATTACCTCTTGACATCTTAGCCTCTGCAGTATATTAATATGCCAATTTCTGTTGTGCCATTTTGATCCTGAAGACTATTTTAAAATAATTGCTTTAAATTAACTTACCAAATATCATGCTAAACTGTGCATTGTTTAATGGCTTTGCATGTTATTACTGCACACTGTACAAACAGAATATTCCTGTATATTTTCTGACATTAGAATAAATTAGTAAGTTAAGCTTTTGAGAGAAAAATAAAAGCTTTTGTGTTTTGCAGAGTAATAATTTTCAACATTTTTCCTTTCTGACACTTTCTTTCACCTCGTCATTACATACAGTTACAATTAGAAGATCTCAGTCTTGAGCACTAATGGAGATAAGCAGTAACTGCAGGTCTGTTTTTTTGGTTTTGTTTCATCTGTGGTCATCACTCTGGCAGAGGCCAGAAAAAAACAACAGTAAGCTGCTAATGGAGTTTAAGACTGTTAAAAACTGTCACTGCTTAAATGTTTTCAGGAATGTCGCCACAAACACCCAAATCAGAATACTGCAAATGCAAGGGCTTTATCAGTCTTTCTTTCTCAAATATTAGCTTAATGTAAGAAGATTTTGTTGGTAACCATGGTTATATTACATAAACTGCAACAAATGGCCAGTAATATCAGATTACAACAAATATGTTCACCATTTCCAAACTTTTTCTGCTACCCTGAGAAATCACATTGGTAAAAGAAAGTCTGAAGAAGCAGTTTCTCTGCAGGTCGATTTTTTGTGCAGCCGTGTTGACAGTGTCGTATCGTCTGATTGACACATCCAGGTGCAGCATCAGGCAGCACTGACCTCCTCCCTGCTCCCAGCCCTTCAACAAACTGGACAGCTTCACTGCTGACTGACAGCGGCCGCGACAGTGACCTCATCTACAGATTCGACGGACGTCAAGCTGCTAATGTTCCAGATCACGTGGTGCCCCAGAACCTGACAGACCAGTTCACCATAGCAACATGGATGAAACACGGGCCAAGTCCAGGACTCAGAGCTGAGAAGGAAACCTTACTGTGTAACTCTGACAAGACTGGTAAAGAAACAAATCCACACATGCTCATTACATTCCACTCTCTAACAATAATCGATATTTGACCAACTTGAACAAAAAGTTGTCATTGTGTTATATAGGAAAGTTAACCACACATTAATTTCCCTCTATTTTAGAATCTTTTCTGCTCTACACTAGGAGTACTGGAAACTACTTGATTCTTAACTCTTGCTTACTGAAATAGTTTACTCTTTTTGAGTGTCCTCAGCATTAGAAACATACTAAGACCATAAAATGATCAAAAACATCCTTTAAAAAATAACAACCATAATGGCAAAAGCTCTTTGAAACTTTCAACTTTTTCCCTACCGCATATCTGAACTGAGCTGCCTGAACTGTGTAATTAAGCAAGCCATCTGCACATTGCACGCTCTCACAATGGTCTCACAGATGGCTTATTAGCTTACGAAATGTGTAGTCTGATCTTGTAATGCAAAACCACAGAGTGGTTCGTGTTAAACCATCAGAATCTTATAAACCCTTTTTTCATTTCCAACTTTTTGGCTTAAGGATGTGAATGGTACCAGAAGGCTCAGTGTGAGGGCCAGATCACCAGCACTGTGTGGAGAAAAAGCCCATCATCCGTCTGGCTGAGCCTGGTGACATCAAAAATAGGAAATAGGGGCAAAATAACTATTATAATGATTATGATTATCATTAGCATTACATCTTGATTGCAGTATGTCAATATAATTACCAGTGATTTGTTATCTGAAAGTCAAAACACATACTTACATCTTTTCCATCAAATGCTTATATAGTATTCCACAGAAAAATAGTCATTTATTTTTGAAAGATATTTGTATTCAAGTCTTTCCTTGGACAGATTTTCTGCAAAATTATATGTACAAAAAATGATTACATTGAACTATGCCAGCCTGAAGTCAAACAATAACATGTTTGGGTTTTTTTTATAACTTAGTATAATTGCTTAAGAACTGGTGAAAGTTCTATAACTTTATAATTAAAAACTGAATGATCTCAGATTGTGACAATATTGCTTTATATTTGGAACTGCAGTTACATAAGTAGGGAATGTCAAGGATCTGTTTCCATTTTACAAAGCTAAAACGAGCACTAGCTCATCACTGTGAAGTTTTATTTAGAGGAGAATCTGTTGCACACCCCACATCTCATCCCACCTCAGGCTGATTCATTGTATTATAAAAGCTGAGCAAGTAGGACTAATCTTTCATTGCCATCTTATACAGACACCAGTCGATAATCTAAAAAATAGACATACCAGCAGCATGCACTTCTTTACCACACAGTCTTGCTGACAGCTGTGTTTTGATGTGAAGAACCACTCTGAGGGAGCTGAAGAGTAGTTTAATCTTTCACACAGCACGTATGACATTTGGGACCGTCCAAAAAATGTCATACAGCACGTATGACATTTTCAGACGGTCCCAGAAAGAAATCAATAAAAAAACTTAAAGGGATAGCTGCAGCTTTATTGAAGTGTGGATGAATGAGGTACTTATTCATAGTCAGTCAGTGTATTACCTATAATAGTTCCATGGTAGAATGAGAAAATGTAGTGCTTAAAGAAAGGGCTGTCTGACAGCAAGGTAAAATGCTGAAACAATTCTAAATATAGCATACATTTAGCCATATTTTAGGTGTCTAAAATATGTTTTACTGCTGCACTCCTCCACAGCAGCACATTGTTTAGCTTCTGTGCCGGTACTTCACCTGCTTCTCCCAACTGGGAACGGGCCAACCATCATCATCTGTAAGTAACACACTGAGTAGGGATAAGTACCTCATAGAATCGCACTCTAAAAAGTCAGAATTAAGGAGCAGATGCATCTGTTTATTTTCCTCAAAGTAGAGAGCATAATCATGTTGATTCATACACTGTACATTGTTGAATTAAATGTGTGCATGTATTTGTGTCCTTGTGTGACCATACATGGTCTTCCCATTGCAGAAATGAACCGCCACCATTACTCTCTGTATGTCCACAACTGCCGCCTGGTGTTCCTGCTCAGGAGAGATTTCACTCAGGTCGACACTTTCAGACCTGCTGAGTTCCACTGGAAACTGGAGCAGGTGAGAAGCGTGTGCATGTGTGTGTGTGTGTGTGTGTGTGTGTGTGTGCTTGTCTGTGTCCTATATGAGAGCGAGCATAGATTCAGGGTGATTTTTTACAGCAGGTGAAGGGCTATCATTATTTGTGTAGCGATGGGAGAGGCTCTCCATTCTAATTACCAGAGGCCCTCCATCACTTTCTTCTGCTCGGTGCACGAGATAACAGGGTAGAAGACACAGTTATCCTATGCAAACACACAAACACACACAATGCTAGCCCCAGAGTGGAAAGTCTGTTTAGTTATGGGTAATAGCTCACCCAGCAGCAGATCTCTATTATCTGTCATGCCACTGGAGAGTTGTTGAACTAATTTGCAGTGAAGTTTACTGTTTCAGTCCTGCAGAAAGCCTTTGAAAGGAAAAAATTGCACCAGATGAAGTTGCTTCAGCTAGAAATATGCATACAATAAAATATTTTTTCCTCTCTCAGTGTTGCACAGTGCTTTTCCTACTGTAATTATCCTGCAGATGTTTGGTGACATCTGTTTTTGACCCCTCCCTTAAAGACATTACAATGCATGGTGAGTCCGGTGACAGTGGCACTGGAAAGTCTTGCACAAGGACATCTCAGTGAGGTGGAAGCTTGAATGAAAATCATCCAGCTGAAGGGCGTATAGTCACTCTACCTCAGCAGGCACTTACTGAGCAGAGAAAATCCTACTGTAAAAAGAAAAGAAAATCCCTTGAGTGTAAATGATTTTCATGATAAGCCAGTGAACTCTTGCACTGGAATCTCCCCTTTCCACAGACTCTCCACAGCTCGCTACTAATGGATGGTAGATGTAAATCTAATCTAATTGTTTACCCCTGGGATACAGCATATGTCCACCTCATACTGAAATTATTAGAAAATGGTTCATAATTACAACAAGCTCTTAAGCAGATTATAAGAGATTTGTATTTTGGTCTTTCTGTGTATGTGTGTTCATGGCTGTTTAACCATGCATCAGCATGTGTGTCTGTAACATAGACTGTATAAAAGGCATGGATGTAGCCACCGGGATGTCACCCATAGGTTTATAGACTACTTTTTTTAAGCCTTGAGTTTGGCTTTTTTAGCCGTAACCTTTTTGGGTTTTTGGAGCCAGAAGTGACCATATTTGGAGAGGATGGGGCTGAGGAGGATGACGCTAACTTACAGCTGACACTAGTGCTAGCTAGCTTGCTTGGTTGGCAGGGTGCATTGTTTTTCTGATGACTGATTTTAATTCGGATGATCATTTGGGCTCGTGAAACACAGGCTGAAAAAACAGAAGACATAGTGAACCAAAATTTTACAATTGATTTCCATGAACTGAAAACCGTTCAACCGAAAAAAGTGTCAAAGATCTAAGACTAAAACACACAAAGAACAAAAACAACACGCTTAAACAAGTTAACGGCTACTTAAATGTACACAGTGCCATAGATACGCCACTATCTTGTCTGAAAGGTCACTGTGGTTGCAACTTATCAAGCATATGTCAGTCACACCCTAAATATTATATATACATATATATATATATATATATATATATATATATATATATATATATATATACATACCCTGTTTTATCTACTGTTTTACTCTAAATGGGACCATAACTCACAATATATCATACTTTATTGAAAAAGACATGAAACTTGAGACCATGAACTCATTAGGAAAATGTTTACTGAGGTAATGAATAAAGTGAGAAGAAGGGTTACTTTCTCCTAGACTTCTTTTTGCAACCAGTGGTGTTGCCCCCTGCTGGCCATTAGAAAGCATGCACATTTAAGGCATTACAGCATTGACCTCACTTTGGTCTACTTTGGTGCCTATTTTTATTTGGATTTAACCTTTTGTTATATTTTTTACTTGCATGGAAAAATTATTTTTAAGGCTTAGGTTTCCTGTGCTATGCATCATTCCATGTGTGCATGCAAACATCCGAGTAGGTTTGCTTGCCTATATCTCTGCTCATGCTGGTGTGTACCTTCCAACCAGGTGGTTGTTTGTTCTCGGTCAAAGGTAGATTGAAAAGTGTTTTTCTCAGTCCAGTGTTCTTTTCTCTTGAGGCCCACAGAGGTGGATGTGACAAAGAGAAGGGTAGCCAAGCAGCAGACTGCTGAGTTTTCTTAGCAAACAAGCAGAGAGCCCCAATACTCAGTTCTATTCCAGTCTTGCTTCCTCTCATTCCCTCACTGTTTCTGATTATCTTTTCTCTCATTCTATGCCACACGCATATACAGAACGTAGATAACTGGGATCCCATTCGCTCCTTGAGCTGGATCGTATGTAGGACCTCAGAGGAAGCATACAGTGCAGTCAAAGAGACTGTGCGATGAGTTACTCACCAGTACAAATCACTTGTGCAGAGACTCTCATTAAATATAGATAGAAACCAGAGGTTAATGAGAGAAATGACTTCATAGGAGCACAAGTGGGCAGAGTGAAGGAAAAAATACACTTAGTGATCATCAATCTGTGATATTCAGTGCAGTTTGGTGTACTCAAGCTCACTTAATATATTTTTTATGGTAGTGACTTACTGCATACTTAAAACATGTGGTGCACTCAATGACTATATTGGTTTTTCTATGCGGGTGGAAGAGCAGTACAGAAGTCAAACTGGTTTTATATAATTTTTGTTTGAAAGCATGTCTTGCAGCTTGACTGCATTATTAACTAAAGCAGTGATACTTAGCTTACAGCCTGCAGGTGCCAGACAGCCCACTGACCATTTTCTAATTCAGAATGAAAATAAATTGATTCACGCTTGATTTTATTTTGTGGTAGTTTGTATGTAAATGAGGTGCAAGAGTGCATAAAAAAGCAGACAAATGGAGCTTGTTTATTAAAAAAATACTAAAAGAGGATCAATCTTTGTGCCAAGTTAATTTGATTTAGTCATTAAGTTAAGTTAAGAAGTCAGTTAATTTAAAAATCAAGAACATTTAAAGAAAGATGAGTAATGGGCTTTTTATTCATTTTATCTAATAAATTTAAATGTTAATTAGTGTTTATTAACTTGACCCTGGCCTCCTGTCATTTGACAAAAGTGGCCCTTGGGCAAAGAAAGCTTGTATCAGCATCACTAGAGTGAAGGCTGCTGCCAATGGAGAAACTGGTGTCTCAACCTCTTTTTCAATGTATTTTGGCCTCTGTTATTATTGAATCTCAGTGCCAAATGGTGAGTCTAGAAACAACGCCCTTCTTTTTTAAACTGACATAAAAATCTGATGCGTGCCCTCAAGCAACACACAGTATTTAACATCAAAGAGAAGTGAGCATCGTGTGTCCTACAGCCCTCTAAAATATAAAAACATTTTTTGTGTCTTCGTTGTTGTTTCTTGAAGATGTCAGAAGGTTTAGTGGACTATAAAACTAAAGCTGGCATTGATGACTGTCAGCCATAACCAACAATAACTTTTTTCAGCTCCATTTCATAAGGTGTGTTAAAATTCTTCTTAAATTACTTTCAACTTATCTATATAGTTTAACACATGTGGCTGCGTATGTGTTATAATGAGCTGACATGAAGTACTTATAAAATACTCTGTAAAAGTCTTTCTCTTTAGACATTTTTGACATGTCAGAGCAGGAAAAGCACTGAGATAATTAATAGCAATATCAATAGGAAATGTAAGATTCAGCTCCAGGTTCTGGTATCAATGCAAAGCCACAGTGGCAGTTGATGGAACAGGGCCATCGATTGTGTTATTAGTTGCACCTGTCAAAGTCAAATGCTGCAAACTCACTCCCTTGTTGACTCATTAACTACTCCCTTTGTATATGTCACACTCAATAGCTAGCTTCACTCACAGGCGTACTGTAGTCTTACATAACTGTGATTTTAGAGTCTACTGTACAGGACATTGCATTGGGGGATTGATAGTACCATGGAGTACTTTTTTGTTCCATTGAACATCACATTTTGATGGCACTGTACAGCCAAAACAATTCTCATTAACTACTCTTCTACTCTGATTACATTTTTCTGAGTTTGTTACGAAAGATAACAAACCCTATACTGCACTCTGCACCTCTACTTTTTACAGTTTTGGAGATGCCTTGTTGAAATGTTCATGCTTGCACGTCTCTCCGTGCAAATTAACTGTTACTGACATGTAAGATCTATAACAGAGGTTCTTTTGTTTGACAGAGTGCTAATTTAGGGATCCAGCATATGCTTGAAGGGGAGCACGAAAAAAATGGAGTCACGAGGTATCCGCCGAAATAGCTAACTTTACCTAACAGCGCTGGCATTGATGACAGAGTTCCCTTTCAACCAGTAGCTTTATACTTTACAGACTCTTGTTCGGGGGCTCAGTTTGACTTAGTACTGTTTTAATGTATGCTTGAAAGTGAAAGTAATACAATGCACAGTGAATTATTAAAATATGATGCATGCATTTCATGTCACATTTGGGAGGCACACAAAATGTTTCTAAGGGCCTGCAGGCTGCGACTATGACCTACAGTAAGCACCTAACCAGATAAATGTGTAAATTTATTGTCGCACCGTATTTATAATGCATTCTTCTTCTTTTTTTTCAAAAAGATCCAAAAAAAACCTACACTACTACTACATTTTTTTATTGTATGGCATCAGATATTTCTGTCATTTTTTTTTTTAGCTGGACCATGACAGCCATATACTTTTGTTTTTCATTTTCATCGAAAATTTGAAATCTGATGGAAGAGTTGTGCAAAGGAGTTTTGTACAGTTGCATTAAAGATTTATTATTATAAATGTAATTTCTATCTGCAATGAATAGATGTTTTCCTTTTGTTTAAGATAGTTAGTCATATAGCTTTGGGGTTATTCTATACAATGTGTTAACTGTGTTGACAGAGGGTGTGATAAATGTGGTAAAACCAAAGAAAAAATGTTGAAGCATTTAAAAGAGGTGATGAAGATCAAGGATTCATTTAGCATGTCTTAGCAAACCAGAAATACTTTCTTGTGCAGTATCTCCAGTAATAAGGAAAAAACTAAAGGTAATTTAAGCTTCAGAGTTACTGCAGTGCCTTGTGGTCAATAATAAGGACAAGCTGAGAGAGGAGTAGAGTTAGAGGGAAGAAGGAGAAGAGGGGACTGTGGGGTGTCACAGCTGCTTCTTACTGTCCTTGTTCCTCCAGCACTTAGAAAGGACACTCAATGGCTTCCGCAGCAACTCCATTTAGCTCTATTGATTTTGCAATTCTCACCCCAAGAGGGGAGGGGCAGAGAGGGATGAAAGGAAGCTGGCAAAAGAGAGGGCGAGAGAAAGAGGCTTCCATTTTCCATGTCGATCGAACACACTGAAGGAATGTCACATCTGACGGAAACCCTCTCACACACATCGACAAGCACTGATGCAGTTTTGAGTCTATATTTGAACACAAACATGCACCCACACACACTCACACAGGATGCCTATTTTCCTTCTTCTCTTTCAGTCTTGGTAATGGAGTAGGGGATGGATCTTTCCTCTCCGCACACATTATTCACCCTCCTTGACTCTAGCAAGCCTATCAGTTCAGTCCAGCTGTTCAAAAGATATTCAGTCACAGTGAAGAAGTCCTATACAAATCAAGATTCATTCCTTTAATGTCATGTAAGCCACAGGCAGTATGAATGGGTCAAACATGCACACAAAGCTACACAAAGCAGAGGGGAGAGGGAGAGGCGGATAAAGAGAAACAATTTTCCCTGTTTGGGTCTTTTTCACCTACAGTTCAAGTTTGACCACTTTCTAAGTTTGCCCATTATAGTAAGATAAAGTGTGTGTGTGTGTGTGTGTGTGTGTGTGTGTGTGTGTGTGTGTGTGGGACATTGATTTAAATCCTTACAAATGAGGTGTTATTTACTCTCAGCAGGGTCCTTATAGAGCAGGGGGGGGGAAATCTATTTTAACAGAAAGGTGAGAGTTGAGACAAATACACAGTATTTTTCTCAGAGTTCTCAGATCCGAGATGTGAAAAAGATTAGTCAAGGACCAACGATTAATTTGTATTGGCAGCTGTTTCACAGCAATCCAAGATAACTGTACTATTGACAGGGCGGATCATGTGTTGTAAATCACAGATAAACTTTCCAATTTCGCCAATTATGCTGCTGGAAACAGCTGCAGACCACTGTTATTTATCATTTACGATGGAGTTAGATTTTCCGGACTGAATTTTGGAATAGTATAAAATCACCCTCATTGCTTGTCTATACAGCATCTACAATTATCTGCCTTATCTGCCTGCTATTACCATGCTCGTGGTGCCCCGGCTTGTTCTCTGTCCTCAGCTGATTAGACGCCTCCCTTTGTTTCCGAGGAGATTAATTAGATGGTGTTGGTGGTGTTGTGTGCTGCTTCTCTGCCTGTTTGTTGGAGATACCAGGAGAGATTGAAGCTCCTGTTCAGAGAGTGATTTAGTTCCACCTCAACACGAAAGACTAACTGATGAGTAGTTCAGTCCAATTAAAGTTATTTGTAATCCATCAATGCTAATAATGTTTACAATGCAGTCTGAGTAGCAGTGCACATTAGGGCGGTGTTTCCCCAAACTTTTTTTTTTTGGTAAAAATGTAAGGAAATTTGGGTGAAAGGAACTTTCCTGGCCATTTCTTTACAAATTTTACATCTTGAATAGATAAACCAGCCATTTTGTTTTCCAGAAATATAATAAGCCTATTAATTTATGCATTTGCACAGCTGGTGCATTTTTGCCAGCTGTGCTTCATGCATTTAGCAGCTGCAACTGTGTTGCTTTTAGCTTTGATGTTTTACATTTCTTATTATAAAAGTTTGCTCTTCTTTTGTTAAAGATTGTAGTCTTCTCCATGTTTGCAATTGGTCATGCAGCAAACACCTCCCCTCTTAAGGGGGTAAACTACCGAGTTGATAACCAGAGTCGTAGCACCGTTTAGTGGGATTGAGATAATTAAAAGATATCCCGGGTATGATGAATTGGCTTTGTGGTATAGGTCCCTGGATTAGTCCATGTTAAATCTCATTA
The DNA here is from genome assembly GCF_030273125.1 of Centropristis striata. Lineage (NCBI taxonomy): Eukaryota > Metazoa > Chordata > Actinopteri > Perciformes > Serranidae > Centropristis > Centropristis striata. The sequence continues at coordinate 12,954,622 of NC_081527.1, read as the reverse complement.
GATATAATTTTACATGCACATTGCTCAAGTCATATGTGGGCCTGCTTGTTTTTTATTATATATTTACCCAAGTCTGTGATTCATGTGGGAGTTGCAACCCTGGAAATGACTGCATTAGAGTATGTTTTTAAAGGTCAAAGCACTAAGTAGTTTTAGAGTGCAATTTAAGGTAAAGGTATATAAAGAAGAGGGGAAAGATAAGAAAGAAAAGATAGAGAGACTCATACAAATCCTTAATTTCTTTCAGTCAGTGTTCTCTGACATTGCTGTGTTCATTTCCTTTCCCCAGATTGATACTGTTTGCTATGAATAACTCTAATTTTGCAAGTCACCCATACAAGGACTAAGTATGCACAATGCAAAGTGTAAAAGAGCACAAACTGACAATGATGAAACACACATTTTTCACTTCTCTGTGGGACCAAAACAGAAAGAAGACAAAGAGCAACAGACATTGGGCATTGCCTCCAGCCTATACATCAGTGTGTTTATTTTTTTTCTAGCCACTATTTTTCAAATGACCTCATTTGAGAGCTCAGCTGTACTTTGTCTCCTTTAGGCATTTCCTGTATTACCCCATGTAGGACTGTGTGTCTGTGTGTGTAAGAGGCATGGGGCTTAATGTCATTGTCTGCTACTTATAGACCACTCAGCAGACATAAACATCCCGTCAGCATGCTAATGTATTGACAGCTTCTTCCTCTCTGTATTTTTTATTTTCTCTCACTCCATCTCGACCTCTCTAACTGTTTGTCTCCCACTCCCACCTTTACCTTTGGCAAAAAAGAGTTTTCATGCTAATCTTAAAGATAGAACTTAAATAATTCACAGCTATTATATCATTGCATTAACCAAGATACTCAGATAAACCGTAATTTACCACATATGCCACATATGTGATTTCATGTTTCACCTCACATTTCTCTGTGTTTGGCTTAGCATAGCTGACATGAATCAGATCTTGCAGATATCTTCCCCTTTTCTGAACTGAGACTAAAAGTTGACCTTGATGCAATTTTTACATGCTTATATATTTTCTTTTCAACTAGTACAGTAGTTCATGTTATTTCTTATAGTTGTGAGTGTCACATGGCTTGCATGACAGCCCACTGCGTCTTACATCAGGTTTGTGCCTCACAGAAATAAGCTGCTTTTGTTTGACAAGATGTGTTTTATGTACATGCTGTTGAGCAAAAGCTCCTTCCCTTTCTCTCTTTTACTATTTTTTATTTTATTTTTCTCTTCCTTTCACTTTCCTTGTCATTGCCTACCACCACGCTGACACATAATAGGCTTGCATCAATAATGCAGTGCCACAACAGTGGCAGAGGAGAGGAGAGGCAACGAATGTGAATAGGAACAAAGGAGATGAAAGGGAGAAGAGAAGCAAGGTTGGGGTTAGAAAGGAGTGATGAGGTGGAGGTGGGGAGAAACAGTAGTTCCCACAGAAGTAGGGAACAGGAAAGATGAGAAGAGGAGAAAATCTTGGATATTGGTGCCAAAAGACAAAGCTTCACATTTCCTGAAATGATCTTGTGAATACTAAATTCACAATCAATACTTTTGGAGAGGACAACAGCAAAAAAACAAAAAAAACACCAATCATTACAAACCATTACACCTTTAGCTTGCATTGATATATCACAAGATCAAGAAAACCCATCTTGTCTGGCTTCAAGTAATGCATTTGTGTCCGCACAACGAGTTCAGACCAATCAGCGTCCTGTGAGGAGCTACTGGTCGACCATGACAGGTGGTGATTGACGGATGGTTCATTCAGTCACCTGCAGAATTTTTTAAAATTGCCTTCCCTTTTTCAAGCAATAAAGCAATACCTCTTTCCAATAACAGCTTCTCAGATGGTTCTGTGTAACAAACCATCTGGCGTGTCAGGTTAATTATACCCACATCAGAAAAACGTGTAATAGTCTTGGCCCGTGGTTCTAATGGCAAAGCAAAGATCAGTAGTTTAACCGGGCATGCCTGTCAAGTGCTGTTTGTCACATAGAACAGAACTGAACACTATTATAGATGGTTTGTATCCATATGTAGAAGTATCCTCCCATCCCAAACCTCTCCAATGCATCAAAAATAAACTTGACCCTATTAAAGGGCTTCTCAGCAGCCAGCAGAATGTCCTCATTATTCTGTTTATGTCAGCACATTCAAAATGCCCCATTTTTATCTGCGTATGAGGGGTTGTGTTTGGTTTTCTCACAAGCAATGTGCACAGAAAACCAATTTACTTTATTACCTGAATCATATAACATATGTTCTACACAAAAAAACAAGAGTTGGGACTCTGTTCTCCTTGTTAGTAGCTGCTTTAATGCAAAGCAGGCCTAATTGTTTTACCAGAGATCCTTTGGGTGACAACCTAAATTCAGTCTCTGGACTGTACATCCTAGGTCCAATTGGCTCTCAAGATCTTCTTTCTTTTGTGCCAATGTATAAGACGTAATAGCCTCTCATAAATGCTCCTTGGCAGATTTCTGCAAGATAGATGAGCTTATCTCTGGTGCTTTATATTCAGCAATAAAACATGCTATTGCATAGCAATATACTCAACAAAGGGATTCTGGCTCTGTAGGGTAGAGCTTAGTCGGCAGCATCTGCAAGCTGAATCTTTAGGAGATGGTTACAGTAATGAAGGAGTGCTCAAAAAGGGTTCAGATACCAATTGTAGACTCCTTGATCCTGTTCAACACCTCTCTAAAAACAAGGTAGTAATCTATCCCAGAGAATAAACCTGAACTAGGAGAGTGTGCAGTCTTTTATCTGAGTGATAAAGCCCTCTACAAATTAAGAAAGTCTAAGATAAAAGGGATAAATATATACCCCCATTTTGGAGATGTATGATATATAAAACACCTCTCGTGGTCAGTTTCCTCCTAATACACCTTTTTACAGTTGACATTGACCTGTCATAGCAGGAAAAACTCAAGTGACACAAATTTCATTAACAATGGCTCAGTTCCATCAAGTGTCCCAGGAAGCCAGGCCTGTTAGCCAGCATACACAATACCAGGACAATAGAACTACAGTAGCCCACACAAATTGGACCTACACATGTGCTTTTCCTGCTACGACAGGCCAAAATATCTCATATAAAACACATTTTCACTTATACCTGCTTTTTGGACATTTGCTTCAGTTGAATGTATGTCGGGCCATTCTGGGATTTACAGATTGTCACCAAACAATGTGTACATAAAAAAAAGGCCTATTTCTGAAAGACATTGTCACAGTAGAAAGAAGCCAGGTGTAAATGATTAAAAAGGATGACAATGATGATGTCTGAAGCTGTTTCAGTATCTGGGTCCTGGTGCTGTTATTAGTACCATCTGTTCTATGCTACTGCACTATGACAAGTCAGAATGTCTGCTGTGGAAAGGGGCTAAATGGTGAAAAACCGGCTCAGATTATATAATGCATGCCCACATTGTACAATTTGAGCTGGTTTTGGGCATGCTTCAGTAGATATCTCTGCAACACAAGAAATAGACATCTTTGACATAGGGTTAGGCAATATGAAGGTACATACTGTATAACCGTAGAAACTATAGCAAGCTTCCGTTTTAGTGCTCTGCTAACTTAAATGGGAATAAAATGATTTAATCGTAAGGCTCTTCTAGACCTTTCACTCCTACTGAACAAAACTTCAAATTGTTACTACTTCACATTCTGTCGTTCATTTTTAGCAAGTTTTAAATTAAAATTCTGGCCTACATCCTACTCATTGCACCTTGTGATCTTCTGATGTCTACTGACATGGTTAATATAACCTTCATTGTCATAAAAAGTAAATATAACATCTTCTGAGAAAGTTATCGTGTCTATGAATTAAAGAGTCTCCTCTTTGTAACACATTAAATTGTGTTCTTTGAACCTTTTCAATCTTTAAATGATCTCAAGATCCGGCATATTTTGCAACCAGGATTCGAAGAAGCAGACTATTTTGTCCAATTTCTCATGTTTCCCAGCATCTTCTGTTTTTGATGTATTCAGTTTGTTCAGTTTGTTTAGCTTTTAATCTTTGTCTAAGTTCAGTTATCCTTCACTGCTCTGTAGCATTCTGAGCGATAAAAGGAAGAAAGATAAAACGTTTTCATTGGAGGAAATATTGTTGACATTTTCTGCAGCAAAAGTGGTTTAATCTATCAAGGCAGAAAGGTACAAAGGTAGAAATAGTCAACTCTGAAAGTTTGAGAGTAAAAAGCATCACTATCCTCTCACTGGGGCTGCAGCATATGACCCCTACTGAGAATAATTTTCTAAATGTTTTTGGTGTTGGAAAACAGCAATTTAATTTGAATGGAAGTCCAAAAATGGGGGGAAGAAATGTATTTTAAAATGCATCTACGTTAGCAGTTGCTTTCTCTTTCTCTCTCTCTCTCTCACTCTCTCTGTTGAGGGACTTCTCTGGCGATTGTGTTCATCCTAAACAGGCCTGCAACCTGCTCTGGGACCAGCTCATTATAGTGGTTCAGCATTCATTGTCTTGTTACACTGTTGCAGAGGAGAAATACTTTCAAACTCCCACTGACTAATGTGCCTTCAGACAAGCAATGTGAATACAAACCTGCCTCCGCAGCAGAGAGTACTGCTGATGGTGTCTACTAATGATGTGTGTGCGTGTGTGTGCATTTGTAAGTGTGCAAGCATGATTTCTCAAGTTTAGACCGTCAGCAACATAAACAAATTGAGAGCTGGATTGGGAGGACTTTTCTTAATTACAGTAGCCACATTCAGTACAATATGTGTACACAGGTGACTGCACTACAAGCTTCTCGATAAAGTTCATGTGTAACAAGATGACTTGTGTTATTGCCAACAATAATACAAATAGTGTCTTATTATTTACTTGTCATTGCGTAGTGAATAAAAAACACACAACATTTCTATTCATGCAATAAAGTCTAGTGTACTGAAAGCTCCTAGTAAGGATTCCTGCAGTCACATACAGTTCTAAACAAGCATCCCGACATAGAGGACATGTTTGTTCATGCCCTCTATTTCTGCCATTCAGTCCAGCACTCACTCCATCAGTTATTACACTGAAGGATGCAGACAGAGAGGAAGGAAGAGAGAGAGCACAAGATGTGAGATTAAGGGTGAAACAATCAGTCTCACTGTGTGAGAGAAATAATGTGACTCCATTTGTTGCAGTTGAATTTCCATACCATAGCAACAAGAAAACATTACTTGTTGTTTTCTCTGGAAGTGAAGCTTTATAGGGTTATTTTTTGCCATTTCCCAAAGGGTATTTTATTTCCGTCATGCTAGCTGACTCTATGGATAGCAGTTTTATCTGTCCATCAGCTGGTTCACTTCTCTGGTCCAGACTGAAATATTACGAAACAATTGAATGCATCACAATGGATTTTTGTGCAAACATTCATGGTTCATTGAGGATGAAAACTAACTTTGGTGATCCTCTGATGTTTGGATACAGGGATAGTTCAGATTTATTGAAGTTGGGTTGTAAGAGTTGCAACGCCTCCAGTTTGGAGAAACGGGCAGGATTGCTGACACAGAAGCCAAGCAACATACTGGTGTGGACGGGGGACGTAGCAAAATAAATTATAGCCACCTAAAAAGACTCACCTAAATAAATTATCAGTTTAAGTGTACAGTATATTTAGAATTTCTTCAGCTATTTAACTTGACATCAGACAGCCGTGTTTAAGTTCAAAATGTCTCAACAATTATGAAGTTTCATGAAATATAATACATACATTCATGTCCATCTCAGAGTGAGGTATGACTTTGGTGGTCCACTGTTCCTCGCTCTAGTGTCATCACCATGTCAAAAGTATAATGAGAATCCCATTAACCTTATCCATACTTTGCATTTAGTGCTAATTAGCAAATGTTGGCATGCTAACTTGTTAAGATAGAGAATATGGTGATGTCAGCATGTTTGCAGATGTCATAATGAGCACGATAACAGGCTCAGGCTATTTTTTTTTGGCTCTGGTGACATTGTTTTAGCTTAAAAGGCTTAACTAAGTCAACTGTAACTAACTTCAAAGTCCAGCATGTTAAAAAGAAGATCAGATGTCTCTTGTAATTCTACTTTTTGAGTGTCTATCTTTTTTAGCGACCTCCGCAGGCAGTCAGCCAGCCAGCGGCTAAATGAAAGTGGCAATTCATTCTGCCTGTCTAGTCCAGTACACACACAAATCCTGAATATGAGCTAATGAAACTGAAACACACTGTCATTGTTAATAACACATGCTTGGAATCATGGGTTATCTCAATCTCTGTACAGTAAAGGAATCTGAAAAACAGAATCAGCTTTACTTTAATTTTCTTTCCATTGCTTTAATTTATTTTGCCCTTAAAATCGGACTACTACTCTTCAAGTTGAATCAGATCCGTCACAAATAATCTTTTGTTTCATACCAGAAAGTAGTTTTATTGAGCACCAGTACATTGTAGCTACAGCCAGAAGAAACTGGGCCTTGAATCTTAAAATCGTAGCCACATGGGAGCAACGCATAGGAAAGAATTGTATCTAAGCATATGCATCCTGATATCTGCTGACAGACGAGATACTGTGTGGTGGGAGGGGTGTCTGGAATACACATATCTGCAGTTCTGTCCCTTCACACTCATAAAGCCTGAGACTTTACTTTCTAAATTGAACATCCCTGGAGATTCGTGGTTGCTTCAACACAAGTCTCAAACCCATTAGTTCATATCACAGCATGCATAAACTATGTGCGTGCGTGCGTGCGTGCGTGCGTGCGTGCGTGCGTGCGTGCGTGCGTGCGTGCGTTTGTGTGTGCGTTTGTGTGTGTGCTTGCTTGTGTGCGTGCGTGCAACCTCTGAGTCTTAGAAAGAAATCAAACAAAATGTCTGCTGTTTCTGTCTTTGCATCTCAAATTAGCAGATATTCTCCACTCCAGTGCAAATAGATTGATATTTGCTGTTAATTCATCCGAATCCTTCACATCAGACTGATTACAGAGAAAAAAGATGCAATGGCCGTACCAAAGTTGACTTTAAAACTGTAAATATCACTTTAAGGAAGAACACTTAGTTTATGTTGTTTAGTTTGAGAATATCTGTGATTCAGATAACAGGCACTCTGGCACTGATGTGCTGTTGCTTTCAGGACACCATGCAATGTTGCTATTCATCCTTTGAGTTGATCAAATAGGTGAAAGCAGTACTTATTTCTCTTTAGCCATTTCACAGCATATAACATCTAAAGCATAATACATGGTCGCCCATGGAGTTGGAATAAAATGTTTTTTACCTTTTTCCATTAAATGATTGTGACAATGTGATTTATTCCTTACAGATGAAGTGTATATCTTCTCTTCCAAACACATCGCAATGAAAATGAAACCATCTGAATGCAGCACCTTGTATGCTTGGAGTGCATTACTTTCTATTTTACATTCACTCATTTTCTACACCTGTTATTGCTGTTTAATGAACCGGAGTAGAACAATGTGCACCCTGGACTGGTCATCAGTCAATCACAATGCCGCATTCATGTCATATCAACCTCAACTATATTTACCAGTTTATTTAGTGTAGTTATTTTCCAACTTGTCAGGGGCATTCATGTCAACATCTGAAAAGCTTATTCAACCAAGCCAATTATTAATATGGATATGTTTGAAAAGGTTGAACGGATAAGCCATCATTTATGAGAAGAGTACTATAATGTCAGTGCACAGAGTTTTTAACCCTAAGACAACCATCTGGAGTTGGCCGGTCAGGAGAACACTTAAAGGGATGGTTTTTGTAGTGGGGTTACATGATGTCCTTATCCACAGTCAGTGTATTACCTACAGTAGATGGTGGCACGCCCCCCACTTTCCAAGCATGTACTGCTGTGGAAATACACATCAGTTGAAGTGTACACTATATTTACACTCTTTCCACCGCTTTACTTTGACATCTAAAAGCCCTTTCCGAAAGGGAATTGAAACCGTTCAATGCCCTTTTCAAAGCCACCAGACTTCTTTGACAAAAACAGTAATTTTACCTCACAGAACATGGGAGGGTGCTGGGGTTAAGTTTGTTTGTGTTACTGTTATTATGTGGCTTTAGTGAATCTGAACTAACCCTTTAAAACGCAGAGGTCACACAAACAACACAAACAAACTGGTTGAAGCAGTGGTAGACTAGGAGCTAATGTGTTCTGCAAGTTAATATTACTGTTTTTGTTAAAGTCTGCTGGCTTTGAAGAGAGCATAAAGCAGCTTCAGTTCCCGGTCAGAAAGGGCTGTCCGTCAGCAGGGTTAAACAGTGAAACAATTCTAAATATAGCTGAAAATGATATTGATTTTTTAAATGGCTTAAATATGTTTAGCTGCTGCCCCCATCCACGGCAGTTTATTTCTTAGCTCCCATGCCTGTCCTCCTGCCTGCTTCTCCAAACTGGGGACGTGCCGACCGCTATCTACTGTAATCCATACTGACTATATATAAGCACCTCAAACAACTTCACTTCAATAAATATGAACGTGTGGGAGCCATTCACATATTTACCTTTCATCCCACGTGAAGTGAATGCAGAGTGATGTGTATAGACAGGCAAGACACATTCTCACTGCACATGAACATGGTGGGAATATGAAAAGTAAACTCCACACAGGGAGGCCCCGGCCAGCAGGGATCAGGTTTACTGCGGGTTGACGGTGCAAATCACAGAACCACAGTTTCTATATTCAAGCAATACCTCACACCAATCCATGGCGTGTTGTGATTATATCACAACTAAGGGCCATTGTTCAACAACCCCCTAAGCTGTGATATAATCACAACATAACACGGCCTGAAGTGAGCTATTTCTTTTATAAAAGATCATCAAGTATGGCAATATTAAAGGTTTAGACATATTTTAATTTAGATTTTACTTTTACTTAAATTTAACTTTTATAAACAATAATGTTTAGAATGAAATATACCCTCATGGGCTGGCTGCCTGCACATAAAGAAGACATTGCTATGAATGTTCACTACTACTCATCAACTTCTTTACATAGCTCTGCATGACATAGAGCAGGCAGAATTTGTTTCCTTTCATAGGGAAAAATCCTTCCATTGTCAAAGTTCATCTCAAATGTTTTCCTTAAGTAGTGGGTTGTAGTTTGCTAATTTTGTTGCTTCACATCAGTTCATTACTTGAATGACTTTTTCTCAGACGAGGAGTGACACTGAATTGCGTAGAAGACCACCTTCTACATTTTATGCTGTATTTTTCCCAGATCAAATCAGATGATCATGGCCTTCAATCTTTATTTAAGCTATGCATTTTATTATGTTGTTTTATGAACAGCCACAGGACTGAATGGATTTGAATTCAACAGTGAATTTTTAAATAAAAGCTTGATTCTGCTTCACAGTAAATATTTAACCGAAACACTTCAGCCTCAAATATTTCTGATAATTCTTTAATCTTTCCAGTCCTTTTTCAAACAAAATTCCCTGAGTTGCATTTGTTTTAGCTTCTTAAATGTGTGGATTTGCAAAAACAAAAGAAATAATGTCTTATATTGAGCTCTGGGAAATTAAAATGGACATTTTTTCACTATTTTCTGACATTGAATTGATGCAACAATGAATTGTTAATTCAAGAAGTAATCTGCAGGTCAGCCCATAGGTGGAAAGTGTGTGTGTTTGTGGCAGAAAGAACAAGAACAGCATATATCCTTACGTTAGTTTTCCAAGTAATCAAGGAATATTTGTGCTATAAGAGCTGCGTGGTACTCGGGTCATCTTCAGCTGTTTGTCACTCATTGCCTGCCTTTTAATGAACAGCTCATTAGGCTGAAACCTCATTAGCGATCAGACAACAGGGAGCAAATGACTGAGGGAAGAGGAATTTGCTCCTCTTTCATTGAAGGTAGAAAGGCGGGGAGCGTTCAAGGATGTGCCTTCGCTCTCGGCTGCATGCTTGGAGTAAACAACATCATCTTCATAACAGCATCCCCATAAACATAATCCTCCACGGAAAAATGCTCCTAACCTAAATAAGACCTCCAAAAAAGAGATGTAGTTGCCAGAGTAATGTATTTTTAAAAGCTGCCCTATTTTCGTGTGTGCAAACCAGGAATATTTTCTTATTTACACGCCTGAAGTGGACACATAGCAGAAAGCACTCTCACTTAATAACATCATTACCTCTCTCCTTTACAGATCTGTGACAAGGAATGGCACTATTATGTGATCAACGTGGAATTTCCTGCCGTCACACTCTTTGTGGATGGTGTGACCTATGAACCCTACCTGGTGACGGATGACTGGCCGATCCATACCGCAAAGATTGATACACAGCTGACTGTGGGTGCCTGCTGGCAAGGTCAGTGTGTGTGTCTGTGTAGCTTTAGAGTGATGCAGAAATTGGTCCAAGGCATTGAAGAAGCTGAAATCAGGCATAAATGGGACATTCCTGCTATTAAATTGTGTTGTTTGGATTGTTTACAGCTACACTATATAATCTGACAGGAGCTTTATATGCAGCAGCCTGAGGTTTTGGTGTTTATTTCCTCCACATAAATGAAGAAATCAGTTATTTATAGGTCTATTTTTCCAAAACGGAGTCACACAAGTACAAGAGAAACATCATCTTTATTGTCTCATTTAAAAGAACTGTCGATGGTTCGGGTATGTAATTGGTTTACAACACCACATTGACAGTTACAACTGCTGTAGCACTGTAAATGCTTGGTGTGAAACCAAAATAAACAAAGGGGTAAAAAAGAAAACTAGAAACTTAGATCTTAAAATCTATGCCAAAGAGCATTAAGGCTATTCTTGTAGCTTCCAAAGCAGTCCTGATACCGATAACTGGGCTTTTGTCATCAGCCGAGTCCACATCCTATACCAGAGTTTATGTAATAAGCTGTATGCTTCACTGTGTGGAAGTGACTGAAATCATTATATTAAGTTAACTTCTGAACAAAATGTAACAAGTTAATACATAGATAAAATTTGACTGAATTGTTACTTACTATTAAAATAACACATGAAACAAAGTGGGGAAAAAAGTGTAAACCTTTTAAATACAGCAAGAAATAGGTCAAAACTTTGTATAAAACAATACAGCTGCATAAAATGAGAACAAAAAGTAAATCACATTTAAGTCATAAACGTGATAATTACTGACCATTCAAACTAAACATTGGATTTGATTTGATTTTTGAGATTTACATTTTTTGAATTTGAGCCTTATTTGCTCCCTTTTTTCTGTTTTAAGTGTATTTTTCTTCTTCTTCCTTTGACAGTTTTTTTGTAAATATAACATTTTATAATATAACTTAAATATGTACCACTACAAAAAAAGGCTTTGTATTTTAGATCATAAACTCTTGCTACTTGGCACAGAAACAGAACGGCTCAGGCAATTAATGCATAAAGTCTGATAAAAAATAATGTAATTCTCTCTTAATATTGCATAGGGGAACAACCTGAAAAACACAGAGAAACAGCATGAATGAAGAGACACAGCAGCCTAAAGATGTTGAAAATTACATTTGAAGCACAAACAGAGGGAGAGAGGAGAAGCAGGAGACTTTCTGTTAAGATAAATAAAGAGATTAAGATTTATGCCCCGCAGCGGCGAGTATTTCTTCTTTGAAATAGAGAGGCACAAGCTGAGTGGGTATCAAACAGGAAATTCTGCGTGTCAGTTCCAGCGGCAGGGAAAGAGAGCGAGCAGTGATCACATTGAAATGAATAACAGCTACCCTGCTGCCATGTTTATGACTTGAATAATTATACAAAAGTGCTTTACAGGAGGGCAGAATGAGACAGTAGTGATCCGTTCTGCAGCTTGCTTAAATCACGCTCATAACCCTCACCAGCATCATCCAGCGCTTCAATCCTGATGGCATTTTGGTTGCCGTTTAAATTTCTTTTCATTCTGAGCCTGATTGCAATTTTCTTTTTGTCGTCATCATTTTCTTTCTTGCTTCATACAGGCCTCTCTTTCTGCCTCTTTCCATGAATCTCTGATTGTGAGAGAAAGCCCTGAAGGAAGGATTAGCTAGAGTGAATGGAGGACAACTTTGCCAGCTATTACATCCCAATGAAGCCGCTTTAAGCTTCACTAAGCCGCAACTGATAACTTTGCAGGCCATTAGCGAGCAAGATTGCCTTTCAGAGTCTCTCATTTCTCCATCCCCTTTTCCCCACAATCAACAACATAATGATGAGACATGTGGAATGAAAGGCATTCAGACTGTATTTTCAGTGCCCTGAAAGCAAAAAAAGAAGACGTGTGTCGCGATACAAGGTTAACAAGAAAATGGTTTGGTTGTTGTTGGGTGGGTTTTTTTAAGCAGTTTTCTGTAGAAACAAGCTGTTTGGATGGGGAATGTGTGTTTGTCATGTCGTCTCATTTCATGTGCAAAGGGGAAGTGGGTGTGGAATATCAAAGCAACCCTCACAGTACGGTATACAAATACTCAGCTCAACTCAACGAAGCACAGAGTCGGCATCAAGAGCCTGCAGGGTAGTTTAATGTTGATAATGAAAGGTGTCAGCCAAAATGTATTCAGTCAGTAAGCTTTAAATAATTTGCACGTAAAGTATAAGTGTCCTATTTTAGCATGCTTTCAGCACACAGGGAACAGAACATCACTTCAACAAGCACTAACAGTCTTTGTTTTCAAATTAACTGTAATCCACTAGACCTTTTTCGTTTTGACTCATCAAAGCAGCAGCAGCAGCAGCAGCACAGGTGTATTATCAATATTAATTATGGCTCTGTTCCATTAAACTAGCAAGTACAATACAAGAGCCAAGAACCTGGAACAGCTGAATGAAATGCAGCATTGCAGTTATGCAGTTATTGTGCCTGTAGATCAAACCTTTAAACATTTTTATATACACATGTACTGACTTGAGATCATATATTCCTCTGAACCTCACTTCTGTGTGTGTGTGTGTGTGTGTCTGAATGTCTTTACAAGTAGGAGAATAGCCAGATGACTCCGGGGCTCAATCACTTGAGAGTCAAAAGGAGACCACAATAAAAAACATAAGGTCTGTACAGCCTTTAGCCAAAAAATGAGACAGAAACAAAACATTTTCAGGTCAAAGGACTGAAAATGTGCAACACTGTGCAGCAAACTAATCTAACTTGTGTGTCAGTTTTCATTGTATACTAATACAGGTATGATTTGCTTACTTAGATCTCCAATGGGATTTTTTCAAATCAAAAATAATAATACAAATGTTTTTAATTAAATGAGATGCTACTCAATATAAATTTGCACTGATTGCTTTATCTCAGGTGTTCAGCATATTCAAATTAAAGCTTCAACGGTTAGTCAATCAACATAAAAGTAATTGGCAGCTACTTTGATCACTGAGTTATGGTTTATTTGGTAATTTTTGGACTGCAGCTCTGGTTAGAATCAGAATCAGCTTTATTCCCAAGTAGGTTTTCACATGCAGGGAATTTGCCTCAGTGTGGATAAGTCAAGTCATATAAATATAGTGGAAACATTGACAAAATATGTATAAAAGTACTATGAAAATATGTACAATCTCTGTGTTTTAAAATAATTAGTTCATGTGCATGCAAGATCAGCCGTGCAACACGTGACATATCTTTCCCCTTCATCCTTTTATTCGTTTCTCTCTTTTATGAATCTATAAAAAACACTTCTGCACAGGCGAATCGGAAGTTCAGTTCAGTTCATACTTAGTCATTGAATCACCAAGTTATTGTCTTGATGAAAACCTTTCAACGATGCATTTGTCAGAGAGAGAGAAAGGGCAGAATAATGTGGAACATTTCTCCATTGTGGAAAGAAAGAGAGGTGATGGAAAAGTTCTCACTCTACCCCTACTTACACCTACTGTCGACACAAAAATACAGTGCTTACCATGTCTGGTCAAATCAAGCATGGGCATTATAAAGAATAAGAATTGTCAAGCCTATATTAATAAGGGTGATAGCTTTAGTTCTTGCAGTTTGAGATTGAGCTACTTAAGAGTACAGAGTTACTGATTGGCACAGAGGGAGGGAAAATACAAGGCATATTTTAGTTATTATTACCTTTGTTGAATCCAAACGTTTCTGAATCACCTGTGTTTATATTATGTTTTCAAGTTTGGTATGAGAAGCCGCAATCCTAACACAGAAACAGCCTCAGCATATAATCAACAGCATGGTTTGTTTCAGCTGGGGAAAAAGGCACACATCTTTGAAAACTGCCTTATAGCATTTCTCTAAAAGGCTTGTTTTCTGGAGCTGCCACATCATCATATATATGAATATATGAAAGCATTTCAATAGCAAGTTATCCAAAAAAATCTCATTAACGCATTATTTCTTCAGTATTTAATATGCTTAGTTTGTGATTGAGATGTGAAATATTATCCATGAAATAAAAGGCTCCAAGCTGAGACATTTGTTACTGATGCAGCAGAAAACAGTAAGGGTTAGTGAAATGGGGATGACAAAGAACAGAATAACTTCAAGGCATCCATAATAATCTTTCAGCATATTTTGCTTCTCGTGGTCTGAGAAAAAAATTGGACTTCTGCATCTCTTCTTGGCTCTGTTTTTCAGGATTTGGAAAATCTTGCCCTTGACAGGAGACTTTGGCCAATCACAGGCCCTTACAGAGTGAGGGAGTTCCTATTGGCTATATTCTACAAATGCAGATTGTGAGCATGTCCCTTCAGGTGGTGAAAGCCTGTCTCAATGGTGCAAAATCCTGAAAAAAAGTTGCTATTCCAACATTGTTCCAACAGCTGCCTACACTGCTAAGCCTAAAAACACTCTGATTGATTCTAAGAGAGTCTACAGATAACGGTCTGAAGGGCGTGCTTGTGCTCATTTGGTGGGAGGGGCTTAGGACAGAGAGGGGAGAGCTGCAGAAGAAGGGGTTTATTTTCACATTTTGGCAGCTTTTCTTTTCTTTCTTTTTTATTTTATTTTCTCCTTTGGCTTTTCCAGAAAACTACCTACTCCAGGCTAAGCCGACCCTACATATCTACATAAACACAACAAATACCCTCAGTAAGCATCAAAAAGCTCTTGGGCTGATTGGATGCTGAAGTTGGAAACAATCTTTGTTTCCAACTTCAGCATTCTCCAATGAGATGTTTTGTCTAACTTCATATGGCCACCAAGCTTGTTGGTGATTCTGAGTGTGGATGAACCGATTCTAATGTCTGCAGTTTGAAAGCATAACAGATGCTTTAATGTTGTTTACATGGTTATAGCAAATCATATGCTGTTGCTTCTAATGCCTCTTGGAGAACATGGACTGCATCCTAAAATGGCAGCATCGCTCTGCAGCATCGTCAGTATCCACCCTCTGCACCTCAGAGCTCCAGGAGATAAACATATGACAACGTGGACTGATGCTTTCATTAAAAGGGGGAAGGAAGATCTAAAAACAAAAACAAAAACAGTACTAAAGTTACTTAATAATTAACATGGTAATATTGTGCTGTAGACAGCCCCACTCCCTCTCCACAGATAGTGAAAACTAATTATTTATTTATAAATGTCAACCATTACTTTTATTACATGTAAAGCAGTTTTTATAAGACTGCAGGGGAACTTCTAGCTCACTATAAAATGTGCAGTCTCTGGTTGCGTCGCATGCTGAAGGCAGTTGTTTGGTGACTCTGTGACAGTATCATCTCTCTCAGCTCTACACATGTACACACCCCTGTATGATTCACATTGACAGAGCTGAGAAAGTGGAGGCCTCCAGCCCTGTGCTGGCTTGTTGATACTGTAGATGCTGTTCACAATAATATCTGCTGTTACTGTCGACCGTTCCCCCAAGCCCCCACACCTTCTCCTCCTCTCCCCTACAGAATAGTTCAGTAGAGGAGAGGAGGAGAACATCCTGTCTGTGTTAGAGTAAGTGGGTTCCTGACTTCAGATGACAACTTTAAGGCCATTTGAAGGACATATATTCAGTATGACTGACAGTTGGGGATTTTGCTGCAGCAGGTTGAAATATGCTCAAGAGCATATTATATTATTAGTGACAGTGGGGTTGTCTGAGGTGCTAAGTGTATTACTGCTGCTTCCCCCGTTCACAGCAGTATATTGCTTAACTTCCATGCCGGTACTCCCACCTGCTTCTCCAACTGGGGGCATGCCAAATGCCATCACTGACTAAGTAGCCTAGCTCACAACCACACTTAAAAAATTCCAAACTGTCCCTCTGTTATGTTGTATTTTGTGTTTGTTTTTTTGCTCTAGTTTATTGTAGACCTTTGTCATTTTCAACAAAAAAACATGAAATCACCACTTTGTTCATGTTGTTGGTTGTAAACAAACAGAATTGTTTCAAGTCTTCTTTTTGATATATATATTTTATACAGTACTAGAGGTGGGGGAATAAAAAGATACATTATGGTATCGCGATATTTTGCGTGGCAATATTATATCGATTCATGGCCGCCAAGTATTGATATTTAGTGTTCATATGGCCGGCGGGCCGGCAGTATTTTTGCTGGGTTTGTGTTTTTTTGGAAGCCTTAGCGGGCTCACTTTTAGGAATATACTGGAGATACTGGTATCATATGAAACTAATAGATCTAAGGAGTAACGCTGCAAAGTTAGGCCGTTTTTTCATGTTTCGTTCAAAAACATTCAGAGCAGTAAAGCTTAAAGTTTGAGAAAATGCTGCAGTTGTTGTTGTCCAAACATGTTTGATATCAGTTCAGTTCAGTTTGACTGAATACTTTGTTGGTCAGTCTGTGGGTTTGACTCTCATTGTGGAGAAATAAAAAGACTGAAGTGAGATGAATACACTGAGAATTTTCTCTTATTTTACAAAACAATTCTTGATTGAATTTCATTTTGTGGAAACAAAATGCAGTTAAACAATTAAATTGCAATATATTGTGTCTCAATAATCACCATATCGCAAAATGCTTAAAATCAAAATAATATGGTATCGTGACTCAAGTGTCGGGATAAAATCGTATCGTGGGGCCTCTGCTGATTCACACCTCTATACAGTACTGTGCAAAGCTCTTATGCAAGTGTGAAAAAATGCTGTAAAATAGTGAGCAAAGTGAGTGTACAGAGGATAACTCTAAATCAAATCAATATTTGGTGTGACCATCCTTTGCCTTCAAACCAGCATCAACTCTTCTAGGCATTTTTCTCACACCTGCCTAAGACTTTTGCACAGTACTGTATATACAACTTTTTTCTGGTTATTTTGTGATTTTTGTAAATGTGATTATTATTTAGCAAAACCAACAATATTATTAAGAGATTCTTTTGAAATGTTATATAAGAGAAGCACAACATGGTACACTATTTACATTTAAAAATGCATTTTAAATCTTGTAAATCTATAGGTTATATGAAGGCTGAAATGCATTTAATTCTGGTGTTATTTGCAATACGAAGACTTGACCTGATTGACCACTTTTTTCCTAGAATGTACAAGCCATAGCTGACCTAAAAGACATACTGGAAGTCATTTGTATTGAGTGGATGAGACTTTTATGATTTGCTGGAAATGACACACTTCATCAGAAGTGGGGAAATTGCACCGCAGGGCAGAGGTGGCCATTTTCTACAGAAAAAACGGTGCTGCGTATGAAAAAAAAAAGAAGTAGACTCTTAAGAAGATGTCAGAGCTTGACTGAATATGTGATGAAGCTGACCCCACAGACTGCAGTCCACACACAGGCTGTACCAATGTGTGGGCCTGCACTAGAGGTTCCATTTATTTTGCATGAAAGGTTGTATTTCCTTCACTCTGTATGGCAGCTGCAGAACATTTCAGGTCAAACACGCGTTACATCTGTCAAACTCCTACGTCAAATTCAATTCACAAGCCTGACAGAATGTGTCAAATTGTCTGCAGTGGTGCCAGGGGTTGATATAATAATATAATATTGGTTTTAATGTTGTAGACTAAATGATACTTGCTTAACGCAATCTATTCTCAGGTAGATTTTTGTTTTTTTCTTTAACTATTGTTGCCAACTGCTCACATTCCATATTTAATGTGGGTGTAGTCGTTCAAAAAACAAAATCCAGAGATGTGATTATGAAAATAATTTTCTTTTTGTTTTCAGTTAGAAGTTCCAAGTGCACGGTCGCCCATAAAGTTGGAATAAAATATTTTTTCCATGAAATGATTGTGACAATGTGATCTATTCTTGACAGATGAAGTGTATATTTTCTCAAAACTTTGTTAATCAATTCGTTCCAAACGTATCGAAAGGAAAATGAAACCACAATTAATAGAGGATTGTTTCTGAAAACAAAATTATTCCAACTTTATGGGCGACGTATATAGTTGTTTGTTTTAAAAAAGATATTGCAGTTTAACATTCCCTAATGAATGTTAATGAAAACTGAGAAAACTGTGAGAACACAATGTCAGTGTCAATGATTCAATTTGTCTGTCTGAACTAGTGTCAGGGTTGTTTTGCATGCTTCTTTTCTTACCTCCTTTGTGAACTTTGGGGAAAATAACCTCTAAATTCTTCATAGCTTGCTATCCATTGGGTCTTGTAAGCTTTTTCCGAAGCAGATTCACAGATGTTATTTTCGGCAAACTGCGTGTGCTTTTCCCTCGGAAATATACATAATGCATGTTGTTGTCTCTTTTGCTCTGCAAAGGCTCAGTAAAATCAGGTTTCAGCCCAAAAGCATGATGCTGAGACCATGGAGGTAAAATAAAAAGTTAGAGTTCACTCAAGGTCACAAAAACTGGCAAAAGTCGAAGCTGGGCAGGCAGGAGAGATCCTGATCCAATAGAAGATCAGGAAAAAGAGCAGGAGTCCAGAAGGCAGGCAGAGAAAATGGCAGGAAAACTGAGGCAGGAACACAGCAGACGATCTGGCAAGGAATGAATGTACGTGGGCCAGTATATATGCTACTGGGCTACTGGGTAAGTGGAAACAGTGGGGGTGGTGGAGGTTAGGTGGAAGGCAGGAACACAGGGGTCAGTGTAGGACAGGTGAGAGCGGCAGAATCTGAAAGGACAGGAGAGTTAGGACATGGTATAAAAAGGCACACAAGGATAATGTGAGTCTAGGAATTGGCATTGTGACACACTCTCTCATATCTCTGTACTCTTCTCTCCATTAGGTGGTGAGGTAGGGACCCCGAGGTTCACCCAGTATTTCCGTGGCAGCCTATCAGGTCTGACAATCCGTCCGGGCCGCATTGAAACCCAGAAGGTTATTTCCTGTTTGCAGGCCTGCAAAGAAGGTCTTGATATTAACTCCCTTGAAAGCCTCGCTAAGGACATCAAGGTGCGTGGAAACTCTCTCTCTCTCTCTCTGTCTCTCTCTCTCTCTCTCTCTCTTTCTCTCTCTCTCTCTCTCTCTCTCTCTCTCTCTCTCTCTCTCTCTCTCTCTCTCTCTCTCTCTCTCTCTCTCTCTCTCTCTCTCTCTCTCTCTCTCTCACACACACACACAGATTTTCAGCCTTTGGTTGGTAGTATAGTAACTGCTATAACCTTGATGAAACTATTGACGCTATTCTTTCCCTAATGTGTGACAAAATGGACGGAGCAGCAAAAGGTTAATAGAAGGAATACTGTTCAGGATTCATGTGTCATTATAAGCGCAGGATGTTTTTCTATAACTTCCATCCTTCGATTAAACAGAGTCAAGTAAATGTTGATGTACGCCAAGACACAGATAATGTTATTGAGCTATGACATAAACACAGTTGGATCTTTGGAAGTATTTATAGTGTTTGTTTGTGTGCCCAGTTCCATTTTAACCCCGCCCAGTCTGTGCTGGTGGTGGAGGGAGAGGATCTGGACAGCATCAACACAGCCATGACCAAGGTGTCCTACATTAACTCCCGCCAGTTCCCCACACCCGGCCTCCGACGGCTACACATCACCACCACAGTACAGTAAGTGAACATATGTATTTGGAAGATAATTTTTTGCTCACACTTTGATTTTTTTTTAACCATCCAGTTTTACATTCACTTCACATTTTCCCATTCACTGGAGGAGCTGCCCAATTCAGTCGCCACCACTGAGCAGCTCAGAGCACATCTCAAGCCTTTCTGTATGCTTTTTAAATTGCTTTTTAAATTCTCAGAAAGCTTTGGGATTTTCTGTTTCTGTGATGTTTAAATCACATTCAGAGACATTGAAGATAACTTAAAGTGAATCAGCCACTCAAGTGAGAAACCACTGAAGGTCCCAGTTTGAGATCACACTCCTGTTCCCATCATAATGTTTATCATGTAAAATAGTAAAGACCTTCAGGTTAACACTACCTTTCTTATATCTACTACTAGAAGTTTGGTCCAAATTGATAAAAAGCCAAATGGTCAAAATAACAAACAAAAAATATTGCTGTTGTATAATATTGTATCAGTGTCATTGCCACTGAACACAACAGAAAGCCCATTCAACCTAAATACTGTCATTGTGAAGGACAGCTCTGCTGCTTCATAGTGTTTGTGTCTAAGTGTGTGGGTTTGGATTTTAACTCTTTATGACACACATCTTTGTAGTGATAGCAAAGGATTTTGCATGCTTTCTGTTTGAGGGAGCTATCCTGTTTTTGAATAAAGTATGAGGTGTATAACTGTCCCTGGAACACTATTTGGAAATGATGCATATATAATATGCTGGCACAAAGGTTCAGTGGTTAGCCTCACAGCTAGAGTTGTTGGCTCCTCTGTGTGGAATTTGCATGTTTTCCACATGTTAGTGTGGGTTTTCTCCGGGTTTCCTCCCACAGTCCAAAGACATCCAGCTTAAGTTTAATTGGTACATCTAAATTGCCATAGGAATGAATCTGAGCATGAGTGGTTGTCTGTCCTGTGATAGTCTGGCAACCTGTCCAGGGTGTATGGAAGAATTATCCTATCTTTATTCAAGAGCGTAGATTTTCAGTTTGAGAGCATAATTTGTCTTTCTCGTGCTCAGATTTGTTCTCCTCATGCTCACATTTTGCAATTATTGTACTTTCGTTGTACATGTTACAATGAAGGCCCGCTATATATGTTGATAAGTACGAGTGTCAAAATGATTACTGTACTGTTATTGAAACTACTGTATATGGTTGATGTGTTTTGAGTTGTAGCAACATTTAGCAATGAATTTACTTGAGGTCTTTGGCCATCCATCTGTCTCCCATTCATTCGCTGCCGCGCTCCGAATCCTGCTCAAAGTCTTCTTCTTGTGAAAGTGAAAGTATTACCAACATTAGCCTAATTATGCGCCCCCTGGCTTTGACCGCGTAAATAGGACGGTGATACACGTTGCAATAAGAGAATCAGCTGGTTACACGGATTGTATTACTGTTACATTAATTTATCAATTAAAACTTTAAATCATAATAAGACATGCAGCAAGAGTGCGCCTGACGGGATGCGAACCGGCGTCCCATGGTTTAAAATGCAACAGATGGTAGCGTCCTTCACCACTGGACTATCGTGACACCACTGCACAGATGGGAAAAAAAAAAAAAAAGGACTACTTAAAATTAATTCTACATAAAAGTGCTGCTTTTTAAATAGGTGACGATTCAAATAGTTGGCTAATATGGTAAATTGGTGTATTTTAAGAGAGAAGCAGTTTTACAAACAGACCATATACCCGCCCCTCCGGAGCGCTCAAAAGGGCGAGGGAACGCACCTAAGACCGGGCCATAATCTAGCTGTCTCCCTATTGGCTGGTGAAACACACTAGTTTAAGGGCAGGGCGGGACCACGTTCAGTCTGAGCAGACACCTCAACCTGAGAGGATGTGCGTGTTCTGGGTGCGAGCACAAAAGTTTTGAGAGCGCAGAGTTGAGATCTGAGCGCGTAGACTTTAGATGTGAGTGTGCACAGGACATATTTGAGTGCGAGCAAAATGTTTGTGTCCAAGAAGAAGAAATGTGAGCACAAGCATGTGATTTTTAAGTGCACGCACACATTTTGAAAGAAAGCAGCAGAAATCTGAGTGCGAGCGCAAAATGTGAGCATGAGGAGAACAAATCTGAGCACGAGAAAGACAAATTATGCTCTCAAACTGAAGATCTACGCTCTTGAATAAAGATAGGATAATTCTTCCATAAGGGTGTACCCCACTTATTGCCCAATGACAGCTGGGATCCGCTCCAGCCACTTTGTAAACAATACGACATAACCAAAGCAACATATCGCCATTTGTTTTGCCATCCTGCCATTCAGTCAAAATGTTTGTTTTCCCATGACGTCCAAAAGGTGTTTTCTGTCTGCTGTACACCGTCTGCCTGAATCCATGTGAATGCAGCACAAGTCACATAAGCTACAAATAGCTAGAGGAGTGGTTTTTAAAGCATTAAATGAAGGCTCCATCAGGTGTGTTGTGTCTGTCTCTGTCTTAAAGCCACAGAGCTCCCAGTGAGACTGCAACGGAGGGATCATTAGTGTTAAAACTATTAAACCACTAAACAGACCAGCTGGCCATTAAGGACATTAAGCCTGTGGGGAAACAGGCGTCTTGCAAGTCTCTGCTTGTCCTTGCTTTTTGTTTCTTTCTGTTTTCATTCTTTCATGTTTTTCTGTCTGTGATTTCCATCTCTGGATTTAATACAATTTCAATTGACTTTGTCCGCTCCCAAGGATGGTGATGTCAGCCGGTCTGTTTGTCCAGCATTTGTCCAAAGGACATTACTGCTAACCACATTGTTATGAAATCAAATTACAAACACTTTGGTCCACAACCACGTCCATTGAAAATGGCTTCCTTCCCTTGATATTTGCAATGGATATTCAAAGGATTAATACTCTGAACCCCTGACATTTTCTTTAATGCCGTCATAATACCGAATCTCGACTTGAAACTGTTATTCATAGTTTTCAGTCATGTGACTGGCACAGAGCCCTGGATGACAAAAAAAACAGCTGAAACTTGGAACTCCATGGAGCTACTGCACAAGCCTGTCAAGTGTTTAATCTTTTGTTGCTCACACGTGTTTAGATCACAGTTTAAAAGAAGAAAAACAAAGATGAATTGCAAGTCTTTGGCACATGGGACACATGTTTTCTTGCTGTGTCATTTCTAAAATGAGCTACTATATTCTTTTATGATCAAGGAGATGGTAAGTGGTAGCTCATTTTAGACTGTGTTAGCTTACATAGCTAATACTTACATAACTACTTAGAAAGCTGTCTTCTTCCACAAAAATGTATATCTTGCGGAGAACTGGTCCCCTTGACTAGATGAAGATGTAATATCACTTCGTAAAGCCGCTCGCAAACCAATGTCGAGAGAATTAAATTTCATAATGGAAGCGTATCTTAAAGCGTATCTTCAGATGGATGTAAAGTTGCACCCCTAATAGCAGATGATGCTTCTCTCACCAGGGATGGTAAGACAACTAATTACACGATTTCACAATGTCCTGTGCGGAATTCTCTAGAAACACACAGACTTGTCTTTCTTCAGTTTGTGCATCCAACTGAACAACAATTGCCTGACATTTTGATTAAAAGTGTAATAAAAGCTCAGCTGTTATTGGTGGACAGCTGTAGAATAGAATGTTAATCAGGGTAATAGTATAGTTTGTCCAAAAATGAATTTAAAAAAAAACGCCATAGTGTAGTATGTTGACAAAGTCACAAATTCGTCATTGTGAAGTTTGTCCAAAAAATAAAATAAAAAAACTGCTGAATAGTACATTGATCATGGTCATACTATAGTATGTTAAAAATATCAAATAAAAACACTATTACGGCAAAATAAATTTAAAACAAAAGTCATAGTATAGTATTTCGAAAAATTTCAAAAATGGTCAAAGTGTAGTTTGTCTATAAATGCAGAAAAACACTGTAGAATAGCACTTTGATCATATTAATAGTATAGTATGTCCATACAATATCAAATAAAATCATCAGATCATAGCATGTCCAAAATTGGGGGGAAAAATGCCATACTATAGTATATCGAAAAAAAGTCAAAAATTGGTCATCTTGAAGATTGACTACAAATGCAAAAAAACCGTGGAACAGCACATTGATCATGGTTATATAATGGCCCTCCAGTTGGTCGTTCCCATAAGGCTGTGACGTCACATGAAAACTATGAATAGACAGGTAATAACTGACTGACCCCTTAACGTTCTTCTGCTGACAAAATACATGATACAGTGTAAGCTGTACATCATAAAACAACAGCTAGAGTACCTTTAACAAGGGAATGATACAACACTTCACCACAACTGCATCAAAGTGAATGTAACATGCTCGGTTGCATCCATGTGTGATGGACTATGTGTTTGTGTGTGTGCTTGCTGCTCCCTCTCTCCTAAGTATTTGTTCATCCTCAGGCAACTTGTATGCCCATGAGTGCCAGTTTGTGTGTGTTTAGTTGAATGCTGCATGTGTGTACGGGAGCGATTGTTCTTGCCTGTTCCCGTCTCCAGTCCAATCCGGCGCCTGTTCATTTGTTGAGCAGCAAACGCAGACAGGTCAAATCAGCTTAGACGTGCGCTGGTCGATAGAGTGAGGCGAGCAGCAATACAGGCTGTCTAACTCTGAACAACACTTCACAGTTCCCCTCGAGATTAAGACAGATAGATCCGCCTTTATTCACAGAAGATATGGTGAATCTGCCGGCTGTGACTGAGGCAAAAATGATAATATGTACTCCCATTACACTTTGTTGATGCTTTTTAAATTCTTCCTGAAGGTGTCGTGCTGTTTGAAAGCTGCGCTTCTTGTCTCTTTGTTAGTCATCCTGATGAGCAGCTGGAGTAGTTCAATGATATTTATCGTTTGAGCTTTCACAGGGTTAGTGGATTTTAGCATTTCAAACAAGCCTGGCTGGATCCAAGACCTTAAAAGCAAACCGTCTTTGTATATTATGCTTTTCAAATGGATAGTTTTTACTTTTGGAGATTAATCCTGTGTGGGCGTAAGCAGAGGTCAGGGCTAATTGCACTCACATCAGAGATTTAAGTGATGCATGACTTAATTTTATTTTTATAAGTTAATATTTCAACTTTTCTTGCTGCCTTGATCCATCACATCCATAATCCCTGTGGAGGTGATGCTTCAGTTTAAATTGGACTTTTCAGACTTTTATGTATTAATTATGTGGAAAAGTTTGATATTATGATCCTGTCAGACACAATTTTCAGAGAGAAGAGTAAAATGCTGAAATAGCTCACTAAAATAGACACTAAAACTTCTTTTTGAAATTTTACCAAATATACATCAGAGGTTTGGACTAGAGTCACAAGACTTAGCCTCGAGACAGAATCGAGTCAGTTATTTGATGGCAAAAGACTTGCAACTCTACTTGGATTTTACCACCAATGACTTGTGACTTCACTTGAAATTTAGCTTGTTGACTCTATAAGACTTGTTACCTGCCCTAAGCCCAAAGATGAAAAGCACATTATTTTAAAAGCATGCCACAAATCAATACATTTCATCTATGCAACTATCTACCTCGTCAATACCATTTTTAGTATTTTCAGTGGTAATTTATCTATTTTTATCTTTATTTATGACATCATCCTTTTTTCTATCTTTGTTTTTGTCCTTGTTTTAGCTCAGTGTTTACCATATTTTTAAATGTTTTACTCATAATGTTTGTTTTGTTGTTATTATTGCTTTAACTATGCACCTTAAGCAGTGGTACTCCCAATTGCGTTGTATAGTTGACTGACTATATAATGACAATAAAGGCTATTTGATTTGATCTGATACCATTAACATTTTTTTTATGAGTGCAAAAACTCAAAGACTCACTTGTGACTTGCAAGACAATGAATAAGTCCCACCTCAGATATACACACTGTGCATAAATTCTTCAGAATAAATGGGCATTCAGAAGTGAATAGCAAATGATTTCCCATTATAGAAGAAAGAATGGTGAACATTTTCACCATACTTTATAATTTCATGTCTATAACTGTCATGCTATGACGGATTAAAATCAGGACAAATAAGCAGGGAAGCAGAAATGCTGGTGCTGTCACACCCTGTAACCCTCTTTTCTTCTTCTGTGTGTGTGTGTGTGTGTGTGTCAGGTGTTTCGGCGAGGACACGTGTCTCTCCATCCCAGACATCAGGTCAGTGGTTATGGTCCTGCAGCCCAGTGAACCGAGAATCACCATTTCAGGATCTAATCGGCTCGTCAGGCCTGCCAGCGACCTGCGGACTCCGCTGGGTGTGGCACCCTTCAAAGAGCTTCACATCACCAGCACAGTAATGAAGGGAGACAGCTTCGGTGGATGTGAGTGGAGGGGCGGTCTGCATTGTTGACTAAATACGTATCATATGGGGTACAAAACTACAATACAATATCTGTAGCATCCATGTTTTAGAGTAGGTTAGGAGTTGTTGCTTGTTGTTGATATATAATGTCTTTCATCTATTGCTCAAATATTGGAGTAAATGTTGTTGTTTTTTTCATTTAAGCAGAATAAATAGTCTGGATAAAAGACTGACTTGACTTGACTAAGATGTATATCTTGTGGAGCTTTCTTATAAACTTTTTCAGCTTTATTTGCACTGGTTATTTATCATTTTAAATCTATTTGCCCACACAACTAATTTGTCTGTCATTTGTGTGCATGCATACAGTGCGCAGACCAGGTGTGATGGAGGTGATGCATAACCTGGACTACTGCGATGTGCTGGTAATTGGGGAAGAACTGAATCCTGACAGAGAGAGTCTGGAGATTCATCACATTGCCCTGTTGGGAAAACACCTGGATGCCACTAACTCCACCTCTGGAATATCAATATATGGTAGGCAGCTCAAACACTCTGGTAGGAGGAATGATGTGCGCACCAGTGACAGAGTGGGGGAGGGTGTAGCTTCTGGGGCTGCAGCCCTGAACTGTTTCTCAAAAGCCTTGAAACTTTCAGGTTTTCAAAATACCTTCAAATCTGCTTAATTTCCTCTCTGGCAAATCAATGAAGAAAAAGTTCTATAACTGGGGAAATATCGCCCCCTATATATGTTATGTGACTTAAAACTAGTGACACCAGACCATTTTTTGCCTATTTTTAGGTTGCAGGGGTAAAAATAAGCCATCCTCCACATTTGCTGTGTTATTGTTTCAGAATGAGGAAGACGGTTAGAGAACAGTTACATACACGTACAAAATAAGATGAAGACTCGACAGGATGGCAACTATCATGTTCTGTTATGAAATGGCTAGAAATATAGGCAAGGCAAGTTTATTTGTATAGCACCTTTCAACAACAGGGCAATTCAAAGTGCTTTGCACAAAACATGAAAAGCATTTAAAAGAGACATATTTAAAATTACATTCAAATGTAAAAATTTAAGACAAAAAACAAGCAGGTAAAATATTTTGAGGAAAAAAACATAGAAGTACATTCAAATATAAAATTTTAAAATTGAAGGCTAAATATCAAATTCTCTACTCATATCGCTAAACAAGAGGAGTCCCTTAACCTATTCTCTACTCATATCACTAAACGAGAGGAGTCTCTTAATCTATTCTCTACTCATATCACTAAACGAGAGGAGTCTCTTAGTCTATTCTCTACTCATATCACTAAACGAGAGGAGTCTCTTAATCTATTCTCTACTCATATCACTAAACGAGAGGAGTCTCTTAATCTATTCTCTACTCATATCACTAAACGAGAGGAGTCTCTTAATCTATTCTCTACTCATATCACTAAACGAGAGGAGTCACTTAACCTATTCTCTACCCATGTAGCTAAACGAGAGGAGTTGATAGTCAATATAGTGCATATAGCTGCCATAAATAGGTAAAATCTATCCTGGACCCCCCCCAGGTTGTGGCTGAGCCCCAAAGGTTTATAACGTCTGGCTACACCCCTTTGTGGCACTAATGCTCTGTGGCGGGAGGATGTAAAAAAATAAATGCACCACCATTCCACCTTTAAATCTTGAAGAATATCTCCAAAATTGGCTTGCCCTTTTTACAGCAACAAGATGAACATTCAGTCTCTATAGAGTGAGACAGCTGTAAAGGTCCCTGAAATCTCCTGTCATATCACATTACAGTTACAAAGTGACACACAATGCTACATGACATATTTTAGTACAACATGTTTTTCTTGCGCATTACAAGGTGTGGACTCCATGGCCCACTATGAGCAGGCACTGAGACAGGTGCACTACAGGAACTGGCGACCTGCCACCCTGAGTGAGCGAAGGTTCAGACTCACCTGCTCTGAACTCAACGGACGTTACACCAGCAACGAGTTCAATTTGGAGGTCAGTTTGATGTCTTTCAATCCCGATTCATCAGTCTCTTCTTCTCTCCCTGTCCTGCACTGTCACTTGTTTTCTCCATTTGCTTTCATCCTGCTCTTAAACTTTCCCACGCTCAGTTCTTTTCTCACCACATTATTTTACATAACTTTTTTGATTTATTTATTTTTGTGGTTGTGCAAATGATGGTCCATGTTCTTTTTTTCCCAGAGGATAATGGTCTTTGTCCCGTCTCTGTGCTGTAGGTCAGTGTCCTTCACCACTCAGCACCTGTGGAACATGTTAATCATATGGCTGCCCAACCTCAGTACATGAGACCCGTCCATCACCCACTCATGATACACACGCTCAACTCACACATGTCAGGTAAGCCACAAATGTCAGTGAAATGTGTTCTGTGGTCAGATTCATTGCTGTAAAGATTTTTTAACTACTTTATTGTGTGCTTATTCTATATCATCTGTCAGAAAAAAGCATTATTCTCAACACCAGACAGATGGCTCAGACTTTTCTGTCACCTGCTGCCTGAGAGAAGCTGTTAATCAAAATATTGTTTGGAAATAAAAACAATGGAGAACATTAGCAATTATCCTAACAGTCCATACATATAAAAAATGATATTTATTAGTACAGGATAGACCTACTTTGCCGCACTGTACTGTACAGTTGTTGGACTCACTTCCACACTGTAATGCAAGATGATAATGGACATCTAGATTTGTGTGCCTTTGTGCATTCTCTGTTTCAAATAAGCAGGCCAGACAAGATGATTAGACTGGAGATTACGCTGTTGTAAAGCATTGACTGACTGAGTTGTTACATTCTCAGACTTCAGTAATCAAATTTGAGAGTAAAAATGTTGTGAGAAGAATGAAGTTCAAAACAACAAAAATAAGACCACAGAGGATTTTTTTTATTAAAGGCTATGATTGTAGATTAAAGATCACACACAAAAGGAAGTTTATATCGTGGGGTTCCCCTATAGGTTTTTTAAAAGTTTTTCTAGACATTTAGTTTGAGCCAAATTGGACACCCATGGTCAAAGATCTACAGCCATCTATGTGTATGTATATGTATGTACATAATATATTCTATGTTACTAGAATGCATGCATTTAATTTTTTACTTTTAGTACGTACTGCAGCTATCTTTACAAGTATGTACTGTTGCATACAGTGTGGTACAATGAGGACATACCACTTCGTCATAACATTTTGCCTTGAACTTTGACCCTCTTGCTCATATACTTGCCGCAGCTTCTGTCAATGAGTTATCATCAGTCTGTGCTCTCTCAGCAGTTCAGTCAGTGTGAATTATGGTCTGCTGTGCACAGGATTGTGGGCCAGAATTTGCCAGAAAATCTTGCTGCAAAACGATGCAGTAGGACATCCTGGTATTTTTGGCGTGAATTATGTATTTGGACATACTAAACCTTTTGCTGGCATACCAAAACGTATAGTAGTGTGGGTATTGGAAACATATATAATATGATAAACATATGTTTTTAATCTCTACTTGTCCTCCAGGAGCAGCACCTCCGGCAGCCACTGTAGTTATTGTGGTTTGTATCGCCGCCCTGGTGGTTATTGTGGTGATCGGCGTGTACAGGATCCACGCCACACATCAGGAGGGGTCTAGAGAAGACGAGGACGAGGTCAAAGACACTGAGGAAGACTGGGACAATTCTGCACTCACCATCACTGTCAACCCCATGGAGGTTGGGTGACCCTTAATTTCAGTTGCTCTATGTTTTATTCATCCATGCTTATCTAAAGGCTAGATGATGATTTATCACACAGATAGCTCTGTAACTAAATTTGTTTCTACTGCAAACTGGATTTGAGATCAGTGCTGACCTTTACTAAGTCACATTTTTGTTTTTCTAGAACATAAAAGGAGCACAGGCACAAGACGAGGAGGTAAAAGAAGAAGAACGTGAGGAGGAGGAAGAAGAAGAGGATGAGGAGCAGGTGGGAGGAATGACAAGTGCCGAGTCAGACAACAGTGATGAAGATGAAGAGGATGGAGAAGAAGAAGAGAGAGAAGAGATGAAAGAGAGTAAGCGGAAGGGAAAACTAGAGTGGGACAGTTCCTCCATAACATACTGACCAAACATACATGAACATATACCTGCACATATAAACACTCTTTACATTTTCATCTCTCTCTCTCTTTCTGTCAGCCACACACAAACACACATCATGCAGACATTCCTTCACGCTCGCGACTCGCACACAAACGCTCACAGAAACAAAATCTCTGATAAAATTATTTACAATCTGTTGCTGGAAAAAAAATACTTTGTTGTCATTTTTAATGACACATCTTCCTCTGCTGGACAAAGTCAGAACTACAGAATCAGCTGCAGTCCCACAGTGCTGGAAAACATATTGTCTGTATGTACTTTATTATTCACATCACAGTCAATGAAGCAAAATATATGATTCACATCAAACACGCACAGTCTTCACATTATATGGGCAGAATTAGTTTTGCTGATAAAATTTAAAACTCTTAAATAAAGTGACACAAATTGTTCCCATATCTTACATCAACACAAAGATAATGTGGGCTTTTATCCCAACATTTAATATGTGCAGTTACATGTGTCCTCAGTAGAGGTCTTCACATGTCAGAAAATTCAACCCAAACAGACCAAGAACTAAACTGAACCGGAGCGTCTGTTATTTGAAAGCTGGACATCCATAGAGAACTGAGAAATGTTGAACTTGAACCCAGAAACCCAGACCCGATAGGCAACATTTTCATAGCTGATTGCTATTAACAAGTTATTGTTTATTTATAAGTTTATATAATCCATCCTCCTTTCCAAAAATATTGGTAAAACACATTCAGGATTAAAGGTCTTAAAATCTGCTCAGGTTCTCATTGGGTGCACTGGGCCTGAGATAACTAAGGTGTTCTGTGATCCTGTGACACCTATTGATCTGGTTAGTGCAGAGCAGATTTTACTGTGCATGTGTTAATGAAATGACACCGTTAGACCCTGTGTCATCTCTTTTTACCCTCTTTGGCTGGTGCACGTCATCTGTTACCACCTTGTGATCACAGATACACTGTGATCACACTTCTCGGATACACTCTGGTATTACACATGATGTGAAACAGACCTGGGACCCACAGTAATAGAACAGGATCTGACTCGACTGTATAACGTTGAGCCAAACCCCTGTGGGTCCCCAGTTGGGTCTTGTATCCTTGGGTTTGGGTTGACTCGTGAAGACCTCTAGTCCTCAGACTACTTCTATATAATTTATGTTTTGTTTGACCCGACTTATCAGCGAGCTGTATCCATATCCACATCCATTACTTAATGTATCCATAAACGTTTTTAAATATTATTCCTTTAGCCTGTATAGAAGGTATAACATAGCTGTACTGTCACTGAGTGTTTGTCCTCTGTTCTCATCTTGAACTCAGACCTTCTCCTCTGTGTGATCTGTTTCTCTAAGTAGCCCACAGTGCTGTAGTTCTGTGGCCTGGACACTAAAGAGAAACCCTGGATGTGTTATCTCTAACACCATAAACATTCCACATTTGTCCTGATCTATATACAAAGCAGACTCATTACATGTTCAATATCTTCCACCTTTGTTGTTGTTTTTTTAAGTATTTTAAAGCTAAACTCATCACTGCTCCGTCAGTTCATGAGCTGATGGAAACAGTTGATTGTAGTTAAAATACTGTTAGAAACAAAAGAGCTGTTTGTTTCCATCTGTCTGTGTACAAAATCTATCCATACTGTGGCCTATTGTAGCTTTTACTGTTTAGGGTTAGAACAGTTATCTTTCTTTTTTCAGCAGATGAAATGATACGGAGATGTTACTGTATGCTATCCCGTCTTTCTGCTGTTTTTAATTCCATTGTAAAGGGAGCCCTCTATGCAATTATGGGCCCACTATAAGGTACAGTACACAGAAACAGGGGTACTCCAGTGATTAGTGCTGCACTTCAATAATGTTGGGGGGACTTACAGGAGACAGTTTGAAAAAAAAAAGGTAAAAATTTCAACCGAGGTGGAGATATCCTGATTTTAGTGCCTAGTTATGGATTAATTTTCAAAAATACTGAATTCTACACTTCTCATAATGAAACTCAGTAGCATTTCAGTCTGCCTGGCAAATACACAGGGGCCGGTTTCACAAAGATAGACTGTGGCTTGGATCAAATTGTCAGACTTAAGAAAGACATCTACATTAATTTGCATAAAGGTGTGCAGTACTTGAGTTAAAATGACTAATTTGCTATTAAAGACTTTTCAAACAAAAACTGGCTGACCAAGCATTAAGCACTCTTAACAAGATAAGAAAAAAACAAACATATTTTTTACATGTCCACAAATTGTTTGTCCAACATGAGGAAACATATGTTTGAAAATATGTAATCAGATGTAGATTATTATAAATTCTAGATTCTTATATTTCTATATTAGAATAGTATATGTTTTATAATTGTGTTATCTGTGTATGTTTATTACTATGTTTTTTAACTCCTGTACTGATCAACAATTATTATCCAGTAGGATTCATCATTTAGAGCATGAATAAGAGCAGATTTGGACGGTTAACAGCATTTTCTGCATATGAAGTTGGCGTCTCTTATTATTGTCTCAACAGGAAATTCAGGGAAAATATAGGAGAAATTTAAGATAATGTTGCTGCATGAGGCCCATTGTTAGCAAACCAGAAATTATGAGTTATATTCTCTTTTTTCGTCAATATGTGGTGTTGGTAAGCCAGTGTCCCTGCTACATTTTTGTGAAAAATCTTAAATTAGACTAATCTGATAGTCCAAAACAAGACTAAATCACCCCTCTAAAATATTTTTGTGAAACCGGCCGCAGGTCTTCTGAACTGATAGATAACCCTGATTACATCATCAAGGTTATTTTCTTATAATTGACGGATGGCATTATGTTTTTCTCAAACGAGTAGTGTTTCTTTTGAAGAGTAAACTAAACTAAACGTATTAAGTGTAGGAGTGCTCCTTCAGTCAGGTGAAGGCCCGCAGAGCTAAATGCTGGAGAAAAAAGAAGCAGACTGATTGTTTATGTCACTGGTGTTATCAAGTCACCACTCCTGCACAACTTCACCAGAACGACAAACAGAAGGGGAAACTTCATTGATATTAAGTCCAACTTGTGTCATTATTACTGCAAAGTAAGTAAACTAAAAAAGTTTAGCATTAAAATGATCAGAAAGTAACATTAACATTCCCTCCCACCTGTTCATGTCCACACAGTATCAGTGACTATTCCTCCATCTGAGCTCCTCAACTGATACTGATCCTGTTCACCTGCCCCCCCCCCCCCCTTTGGCCTTTAAGCACCTGTGATTGTGATGTCATCATTGTGAAACAACTGCCTTGTTTCCCTCGTCCCCCTTTGTCATATTGTGCTTCTGAAAGATTAAAGAGAAAAAAGGATTCTTTTACATATAAAAACAAACCCTGTAAAAATGTTCAAGACGGTTATTTTATATATCTGTTTCTTTTTCTTTTTGTAAACAAAATGGTTGGGATTTCTCTCTCTTTAGTGGTCATCCCACTGCTTTCTGTATATTGACCAATAAAGACTTGTTTTAGACTCTACACAGCTCTCCTTCTTATTTGTGCAGAAGACATCTAGCTGTGTGTGTTTGTGCGTGTGTATGTGTTGGCAAACTGAGAGGTTTATATAATTATGGAGCTGTCATTGTAGATGCAAGAAAACTGCCTGAATTCATCGCATGTTGGAGAGCTGACTGGGTGTTTCATTTGTTTACATAAAAGCTGGGCCAAGAAAAGGCCTGATGTGTAATGAGTTTTCTAGTTCTATGATATATGGAGTATTCTACTACATTATGTGAGCAATGCATACTCAAACAGTATGTCAAAGATGTTGTGCAGTTGAACATCAGGCAATGCTGCGTAATAGCATTTGACCTCAATTCATAACCTTTATCAGAGCTGCAAAAACCAATCTGTAAATTCTGTGTAGTTTCTTCTCTTCTGACCTACACACTAAACTCTAAAATCTAAAAAGAAAAGCATCACTTTTCAGTAGAAATGCGCTCTGATCAAACCCTTTAAATGCCTATTTGTTTACATAGTGTCACTGTTGTTGTGAAAAATAAAACAATGCAAAAGTTTAATGATCTTATTTCTGTATACCAATTGTAGCTGTTCAACAGTCTGCAATAAGTCCAATGATTAGCAACAACAATGAATTTGATGCATTATTATTTGTCTCAATAGAGACAATAGAGAAAACAAACAGTATTTGTTTTTAACTTGATTGGTATTATATTAAAAGTGGACAAACATGTCATAAAAGGAAACATGCAAGAGGAACTTTTTTTCACAGAACAAACTGATCAACAACCCCCACACAATGGCAAAATATAAATAAATAAAAAATGGAAAACAAAAAGACTTTATGCATCCAATGATATTTTTTCACAGCCAATAGAGATTTTAATATATGTTTTGACTTTAGCAAGAATCATGAAGACAAAACAAAAATAGATGATGAAGATGACAGAAGGAGGCTCACAGCGAGGACCAATAAATACTGTGGTAAAAATACACACAGACACACATTAATGATGTAACATTGTGCAACAATGTGGAGAACAGGGCTTTAAGAAGCCAATTTATATTCCACTGTGGGTGTCGGGATCATTTGTTTGGATGATGTGGCTGCTGTGAGAAAAACTACAAAGGCGGTAATATGAATATAATATGATGTTTGTTTGGAGGACAACGAGAGCTTTAACAGAATGAATGAAAAGAGAAATTGTTGGAAAACAACCCTCATTTTTAAATGCATGCCCATCAGTGACAAACTCAACTGTGGAGTATTACTGATCCCTGCTGGTGGCAGAATTAATTGACAATTAATTGGGGCAAAATTTAGGCCACATACATGAAGACAAAAACCCTCACATCATAAAAAATTTAACTGGAAAAACCCTCTTGTTGTCTGGTGGTATGGTATTATGTCCAGAGTGTGTGTCGATGCTCTGCTTCAGTTTCCCACTTACGACAGTGCTGACTATTCATTTCTCCACCCAGCAGGTCCCTGAGGAGGGAGAAAGACAATTGGCTAATTAGTAGCTTAATGTGGCTTTTTAACTGATGAGCACCACATGTTCAATAACACTCTAATGGACCCATACTGCAGAGTACCTCAGACTGGCAAGAAAACGATGAATTGCTAGAGTTTTTTCAGCTTTTTAGTTTGCAATAAACTTCAAAGTATGAAAAGTTGTTTTGTATGGTTTTCTTTTTAACCATTTCTTTGTTGTTATTCTTCCCTTTCTTTTTTTCTGAGCTCAGATGATTTTTAAACAAGATTTTCCTTCACACTCAAACAGATCCACACAATGAAATGAAAGTCAATTACATTTTTATTTTTCACTTTAATTCACTGCAGCAATGGTGCCTGTAAAAGTCAGTTAAACCAGAGCTGAACTGACTAAAGAATGAGATATTCGTCACACACTTTTATCTCTGATAGGGTTGTCTTGTATTTTATGAACTTTCACTTTATATCCAACAGGCATTTTGTTAAGTGTTATCTTGTACCTACAAGATACTATCTCATGCCTACGAGATAACATTTTATTACGCATCAGCTGCAATGTGCAAACAATGCCCAGGTGTGTACTTAACTTGCTATTTGTTGTTACATTTATTTTCCATGTGGCATTTCTTGCATCCAGGTGCATCATATGTACATTTGGTAGGTTTACTGCCTGCAGACACCATGATCATGGTCCACCATCTGATGTGAATATCAAGTTGCCGTGTGGAAAACACAGTCTCTTCACAATATGATTCTATCAGACCTTATAGCTACACTGTTTAACCTAAGTCTGCACCTATGCACAGTCACATTATGTTTTACAGACATTTGTAGTTAACTAATAAGGTAAAACATTTTGTTTATGCTGCATTTTGCTGAACTTTTGCTGAACTTTTCCAGCCAAATGTCATAGGAGATAGAGATAACACTGCCAGAAAAAAATAAGAAGTTTCACCTTGGCTTTCAGGGCTTCCGTAGACTCAGGGCCAAAAGAGAAAGCTACAAGTTGTGTTTTGGAAACAAGAGAATAAATTAAAAACGCATCGTGTGAAAGGGGGGGGGGCATTAAACCTTCAGCGCGCACCTGCTGCACTGTGCATCATCAGAAACATTTGTCACCAGTGGCGGTTCCAGTTTTATTGTGGGGGCCAAGCAGGGGCCAGTGTTTAATCAGAGGAGCACATTAAAAAACAGCAAAGATTATATTTAAGCATTCAAACCCTTTATTTTAGCTTGTTTAAAAATCTAATTTCAGTATATTTGGAAGATACAAATACATTGATTGAAACAATGAACAATGAAAGGCCGCGCATGCGCAGAAGAGCGGAAAGGCCGCGCATGCGCAGAAAGAAAGATTTAAAAAAATTAAAAATTTTAAAAAATTTAAAATTAAAAAAATAAAAGATAAATAAATCATTTAAAATTTAAAATTAAATACAAAAAAATAATAATAAAAAATAGTAATAATTTAAATTAAAAAAAATAAGATTAAAAAGGACAGTGGTGGAAGAAGTATTCAGATCCTTTACTTCAGTAAAAGTACTAATACCACACTGTGAAATGACTCCACTCCGCTCATTTTAACTACCTAATAAACTTTTA
Organism: Centropristis striata; assembly: GCF_030273125.1. NCBI lineage: Eukaryota > Metazoa > Chordata > Actinopteri > Perciformes > Serranidae > Centropristis > Centropristis striata. The sequence goes on along the minus strand of NC_081527.1, from coordinate 12,917,776 downwards.
AATGGTTTAATTTATAAAAATGGGTAATAATTTTAAATGTATCATGTTTTTAATTTTAAATCTTGACCTGAAAAGTAATTAAAGCTGTCAGCTAAATGTAGAGGAGTAAAAAGTACAATATTTGCCTCAAAATGTAGTGGAGTAGAAGTATAAAGTTACAAAAATGTACATAAAAGTACCTCAAAATTGTACTTTAAGTCCAGTACTTGAGTAAATGTACATAGTTACTTTCCACCATTGCTACCTGCCACTTCTAACTTATACATATCAGTTAAGAGTCCTCCTTCAGACACTGTATGAGGATTAAAGGGATAGTTTGTGCATTATTATACAAAACATATTGTCAATGCCCTCCTGAGGATAACCCTTTAAAGTTTTATTGATCGGCCCCTAGGTGGCACTGTGGTGGCAGTCTAATTTCAGATTTGGTACCGTGGCCACACTATAACACTTAAGGCAATGAAATTCATAGGGGTGGTATAGACACACACCCCGACGGCAACCTCTCATTGAAAAATAAAAACTCAGTCAACCAAATAGTAAAGTGGTCTAGCAGACTGATTGGTGAGCCACAGCTCAACGTGGAAACCTTGTACACAAAACAATTACAGCACATTACTGGTTCAATTCAGGAGGGCATTGACAATAAGTATATCAAGTTTGGTGTTAATACGATGAACCGATATGGAGATTTAAAAAACTTCAATTTAAAGAGCGCCACCTAGAGGTCATCGGCCAAAATTTTGCACAGAGCCTCAGGGGCTCATGGGAAAGTAGGATCTTGAGTTTCATTCAGACACACCAATGTGGAGATATGCAACACTTCGTGTTTTGTGTTGAAAATAGCGCCACCTGCAAGAAGTTGTTATTTAATAACTTGAGTATTCTTTGGGTTATCAACATTCTTTTAATAGCTTTTTGTTATGAGGGTCCATAGATGCTGTGTGCAAAGTTTGGTGTAAAACGATGAAATTGCCTAGGAGGAGTTCGAAACAGTAGGTTTACGACATTTTGCAAATTTGCGGAAAAAAAAACTCTAAGCAAAAATGGCCGTGGGACCTATATCACGAGATTCAGCACAACTCAGTGAACGCGTGGATATAAGGTTTTTGAATGTGTGACAAAGTATGTGGGAGTTATTAGCCAAAACGCACTTTCCTTTATTATAGCCCTTTATATATGTTATATATATTCGCCAGGTGTGACTTATATTTAAAGTTTCATGAGTTTTGGGGCATGTTCAGGCAGTGAAAAATGCGATCATTTGGGAAGAAGAAGAAGAAAAAATCAGGTGCAAGCTTCATAATGAAAAACACAGCAGTTTAACGACTTCGGGAGAAAGCTGTTGCATATTAGTATGCAGCACCACAAATGTAAAGCACCTTGCATTTATTATACAGCATCTCAAATTAGCTTTCCAGGCCGCATCAGATTGAGGCACTTTATCAACTTAAAAAGACAAACTTTATACATTTTACAAACAGTTTTGCTGAGTAAGAATCAACCTTTACTTTAGCAGAATACAGAGTACAGAACCTGTCTGAAAGGTATTAAAAGTTTTACTTTGAAGGACACTTTGGTGGAAATAATTCAAAAAGAGAGAGAAAAAAAGAAAACAAAGGAAACCTTGCCAAACAATATGTAGATTGTTAAAAATTGGGTTGCCATTCTGTCAATTATTATAACTATCTCAATTCAAACAATGTTCGTTCCCAAAGGTTGTAGACTCAGCAGATCTGAAACTTGAATAGTATCATTCTTTGGCCACTTGAGGGCAGCAAAACTCAGGCTGTGTCAACAACACACTGAAGTTCATATATCTATACATAACAGCATCTGTGAGAATAACAAAAGCAAATTGAGATGTATACGTTTAACAGTGAATCACACATTTCATCTGGAGAATGAGTATTTTTGAGAACTTTAACCTGAAGTTTTTTTTAACTGTGTTGTATTGTTGCATAGTGAAGTGATTACTTCTATTACTGGTGGTCTTTTTGAGTACTGTGAGCCTTAGAAGCTGAGCAGTTTTTTATGCATGTATCCAGTCAAGTAATTGCTGTTATTGTTGCATTCCTCTTTTATTGGAAAACTCAGGTGTCTAGATGCTAAGTCTACCTGCTAATTGAGTTGGAAACAAGACCACTGTCTTCCAAAAAGCCCATTGGTATAATTATTTCACTGCAATATTGACTTTATGGGAACTAATTATGGCATTGAGGGTTTTTTTCCCTACATAATAATCTGCATCACACACCATCAAGACTTTTGGTTTCAGTGAATATCTGAAATATCTATATCAAAGGAGTATAGGTAGAGAAATCCTTATTTTTTTTGTCTGAATGAAAAAAAAAAATCCATAGTATACAGTACCATAGAGTAGGTCATGGTCTGAAAACACTAGATATTATATTTCCCATCATCTAATGTAATAGCATGTTTCACTACTCTTCCTGAATGGCAAATTACTATTTCTTTCAAATGTAATGTCATCAGTGTGTAACACAGGCTTTCTATTATTGCTAATAATCCATAATTTTTTAAAGAAATTTTAAACAAAAGTTATCTCCATATAGGGCAGCATGTAACACATATTATATTATTATTATAAAACAGAAATATCCATATTTTAGAGGCTGTAAACAGAATTTTCTGTCATTTTGCATGAGAAATTACTTTAACAATTGATTGTCTGTCGCTCAACTAATCAGTGCTGCTCTAAGTTCTTGATTCTCAAATGCTGTTTCTGCCTGTTTTTATATGATTGTAGATTGAATCTCTCTGGACTGTTGGTCAGCTCAAACAAAAAAATTGAAGCCATCACTTCTGGAAAACCTATTATATTTATTTTCCTGGCATATGACTAACTAATGAATTTGCTAATTATTAAAAAAAAAAGTGAATTGAATCAACATATACATGAAAACGTATGCCAGTTTTAAGTGTATACTTGGACTGTGTATCATGATGCCTGGATGGTTCAATATACTGCAATACTAAATCAAATTTTAGGAAAACTGCCTTACAGTTAATAAAAAAGAACACACTGCCATTTGCATATGTAGTCAGAATAGAGGACTCTGCATTTGCATTTATCACCGTCTTTATAAGATCCAAAATCTTAACACTACTTTTAAAAAAATCTGTCTGCTACGAATTTTTGCATGCAAACTACTTATTCAATATCAATAGTGTTTTTGTGAATTCATACAGTATTACAAAACAGTGTATTGTTTATTGATATTTTCGTACGCACCATGTTTTGGTTTGCCATAAGAGGACATGCAGTATTTGTGGAGTACATTATACTTTAAAATGCTGTGTTACACTCTAACTGGTGTGACACAGTTGACTAATAACAGTGACATGAACCCTGCTATCAGAGCTCAGGAAGGACTTTATCTCCTTGACATCTCTGTTTATTTCCCACCTGTTTCAACTCGTCCTTTTTCTATAGACACGAGCCACACACCTCCTCTTCACTGCTGCATGTGGGGGAGCTGTGTTTTGTCACCGTGTTGATTAATTGTAGTACTTGAGACACTGCAGTTGTCATCTACTTCAGTAAGTGTGTGCCGGATACAAACGACCAGGTCTTAAAACAAGTATTGTGTGCGTTCCTTTTCTATCATTACTTCTTCTTGCAACAATGTGACATTTGTCCTTTAAATATATATATATATATATATATATATATATATATATATATATATATATATTTAGGGTTGCATTAGTTGACTGAAAGTGCCACAGATGTGGTGACAGACCTTGAACCAAAACAGCCCATGCAGTCCCAGATGGTGGCAGTCATAACAATTTTATCTGACAAGAGCATTGGCACACTCGACACATAATGTTTGTTTCTCTCAGCACATTCACTCAGGAAGTCATTTTTAATGTAAAATCCGACGACAGAGAGTCAGAATACTGCAGAACAGCATCACTGCTATTTCTCTGAATCATTTGTTAATCAGAAATACAGAGAAAATGTCCTTATTTTTCATCTGCATGCTGAAGGCAACCCAGGAGAGAAATGTGTTGTGGAGCCTTTTCACACCTCAGCTTCCTTAAAGTCCCAGAATGAAAGCAAAGTGCAGCTTTGTTTCTTTGTTCCTGCGTTAGCGAGCGTCAGGGTTAAATGTTTGAAATGAATGTTGCAGCAGCGTCTGTGTGCAGCAGGCAGAGATACAGTAGAAAGTGTTTTCCTCTACAAGGTTATTGTTTCTTCAAATATTGTATTCTTGTATTTCATACTGTATTTGTTGTTATTACTTCATAGGTTTCTTCAGAGCTTGAGTATTGTCACAGCTGGGGTGTAATTAACATATAACATGTACTGCACAGTACTATTAGTCACACGACTACAGTCCCTTACTCTCATTGAGTAACTGTATTCATCAAATCAATGAGTGGATGTGCCAGAACTTTCTTCAGCTAAATGCAGAGAAGACAGAGGTGATCATTTTCGGCCCTAAAAATGAAAGATCTAAGATCAGCGCTCACCTTGGCTCTATGTCATTGACAGCTACAAATCAAGCCAGAAATCTTGGTGTAATTATTGACTCAGACCTGAACTTCAACAGCCATCTAAAGCTTATCACTAAATCTGCCTATTACCACCTGAAAAACATAGCTAGAATTAAGGGTCTTCTGTCCAAACAAGACATGGAAAAACGTATCCATGCATTTATTTTTAGTAGGTTGGATTACTGCAATGGCATCTTCACAGGTCTTAACAAAAAATCAATCAGGCAGCTGCAGCTGATCCAGAATGCTGCCGCCAGAGTCCTCACAAACACCAGGAAACTGGACCATATTACACCGGTCCTTAAATCACTACACTGGCTTCCTGTGAGTCAGAGGATAGATTTTAAAATCTTACTGCTGGTCTACAAAGCTCTGAATGGTCTCGGACCAAATTACATGCTTGATCTGCTCCCTCTCTATGAAGCATCCAGACCCATTAGGTCATCTGGAACTGGCTTGTTGCGTGTCCCAAAAACAAGAACTAAGCGGGGTGAGGCAGCTTTCAGTTATTATGCTCCTCACCTGTGGAACAAACTACCTGTAGATCTGAGGTCTGCCCAAACGGTCAGCTCCTTTAAATCAGGACTAAAAACACTATTGTTTACTGAAGCGTACTCTTAACTTTACCACTTATCTGCTCTACTCTACTGCCCTTACTTTTTAACTACACAATGTTTGACTTGTGCTTTTTATTATTTTATCTCTTTTTTTTTTTATCCTGCTGTATCTTCCCTGTTTTAATTGACTGTTTTTACTGTTTTCAATTGTGTCTTGCTGTTTTATGTGTATGTAAAGCACTTTGAATTACCTTGTGTTGAATTGTGCTATACAAATAAACTTGCCTTGCCATTAGTCTTCTTTTTACTTCACACTACATTCATCTGATGGCTATAGTCACTTTATTTTATATGGAACATGAAATGTGACCAAGAGTATATCAATTAGAATCAGCTCCACGTCAACCAGCTACAAAGTTAGTGCTGCATGTTAATGTATCTGTAATAATAATCTAATATTATAATATATTATATTGCAACAGTCTAAAATGGGCTGTAATGCATATTGAGTTTATACAATAAATATACAACTTGCACTAGTACTAGTATACTAATTATAAAACAATTTTTTTCAGTGAAATGGTATATATATTATGGTGCTTTTAGCCAGTAAAACAACCTGGATGAAGTGTACATTTTATGATGCTGTCAGAATGGAATTTACCTCCAATTCATTCAATTGAAGAAAGGGGCGAGACCTCTGCTTTCACCTCTCATTCAGGACATGGAAATGTCTTACTGTGCCGTTGGATGTCAGAACAGAAACAGGGTTTTTTGAAAACTTTGGCATTCATTCACATCGATTACTTTTGTCAATGACGCCGTTTGAAGATAGACGGAGACGTTTATGGTTGCAAGCCATTAAACAGACGGACTGGACTGCTGAAATAACCCAAAAATTCTGTTGACTAAAGTATGCCAAATTTTTGTCAGCAAAGGTAAAATTTCAAAATTTCTTGAAATGCTTGAAATGGCCCAATTATAGTCTGTTGATACATGTGGTAGTATAGTTTGTCCAAAAATAGCGAAAAAACACCATATTATGGGATGTCAAAAAATGACCAGCTCAAAAAAAGTCATACTATAGTATGTCGATTTTTGTCAAAAATGGTCAATTTTTGCAATGCCTAAAAATGCTAGAAATGGGTCAATTACAGTCTGTTGATACATGTAGTAGTATAGTTTATCCAAAAATAGTGAAAAAACACCATATTATGGGATGTCCAAAAATGACCCCCTCAAAAAATGTCAAGAATGAAGGACAGTTTTTTTTTGTTTTTTTTTTACCGTCCTGTTCCTACATCCAACGACACAGCCAGGCATCATTACCCCTGAAACTCTTCTGTTTCCCTCTTTTTCCTCATTGTTTACATAGATCTGTCGTTAATAGTAGTTGTTTCCCTTGGAGTTCCTGCCGACTTAAAGTAACATTTACATACATAGTAACAGTAAATTTTTAGTCATGTAAGATAATATGTCATTTGACCATGACGATTCATATTATTTGACAATTGTACTGCTCTGGACCAGCAGCTAACTGTCACTTTCTGCCACCAGTTAGGCTCTGCACACAAAATACATCATCATTGTTGGTAAACAGTAAATTGGTCTGTTGATTTTTTAAAAATATATTCTTATTTGATGATTAAAATAATACAAGCAGCAGAGAAAAAACGATGCTGTGAGTATAAGGACAGGGACTGGGAGAACATGGGACAATAATAAGGTTGTGGGCCATTTTTTTAAAGCATTGTTGAGTGGCAGCCGTGACAGTAGTTTAACAAAGTTACCTTCACCAAGGAGATTTGTTGGTTTGTTTGTCTGTCAGCAGAATTTACAGAAAAATTACTGGCCTCATTTTTCATGAAACTGGGTTAAGCATGGGCCAAGGAAGAGCCCAATAAAATCTGGAACGGATCCAAATCACGGGTGGATAAGTTTTTCACTTTAGTTAACATGGAGAGAGATAGGGCATTGCCCTGGTGGAGGTCTGTGCTCTCTGAGTGCCCTTTTAGTGTCTGGTTGTTTTTGGATTGTATAGTTTTTCCTATTTGCTTGGAGGTGATAACAGGATTACAGCAGCTTATGCTACTGTCATACTCATTTGGTATACTTTATGCTGCACTATGAGACTTAAAATGTATTTAATAGATTAGCAACACTCAAAGGGAAGCGTGAAAAATTGTGCAAAAGTTTTAATGCAAATTATAAAATGGAAAACTTTTGTTTGAGGGTCAGATTTGGCCAGATGCAGGATGCTATTTGTTCACTGCTGCTCTGTAATTTACTGCCAGTCTGGCTCCCTCGGTTTTTGTTTACAACCTTTGCCATCCTATTTTCTTGTCCTGTCTGCTTTTTGGCACGCTCCACAGCTTAATCTCACCTGGCAGATCTGCTTTGACTTCACCTTTAGACTGAAGTGTTAACAAGCTTGTGTTGGTTTATTGCCGCCTGTGGTCTGACCTAAAACTGAGGGGCATGCACCACACATAGTATTCACGTGACAGAGAAAATAGATTAAACTGTTGATCTGACTGCTTTTAGACAGTGATGTGAGGAAACTTTGGTCCTGTTATGTTGACTGTTGGATCCATCCCAGGCATATCATGAGTTACGTGTCACGTGTTATCATGCCTCACCAACGTCTGCTTTTTCACTCTGTGGTGCCCTGCAGTTTTTTTCTTCGACTACGAGCGCGTCAATATCTCCCTGGCTGAGTGTGAGAGTGTGAGCGGTATTTACAGCTGCAGGAGCTGATGAGCAGTGCATTAGCTGTTTACTTTCTGAAGTGGAAACTGCACACTTGACAATAGGGAGAACTTGCAGCCAAATACTTTACAGCCCAATTTTTCCTCACTAAGGCCTCCCTCAGTAGATTAAACGCTCCCTCAGATGCAATTAAAGAAGCTGAGAATGTGTCAGCCCCAGTTGAACCATCAGACTTTTTGCATCTTACTTACTCCAGCTCAGAGTGTTCAGCAGAGTATCTGGATGACTTTAACATGTATATTTTACCAAGCATTCCTAAAAATCATCAGCATTGGTGATTTTGGACACACAACAAGTATTGGGCCAAGAAAGAGTGAAGGGAAAGAAACACAAGGAATATTTCTCAGAAAATGTTCAAATTCACTTGGCTTTTATTCACATTTCATATCTGTTGACATCTCAACTGCACCGTCTGTCCATACATTCCACTACTTTTCTGAATGGTCCTTTTGTCCCAATCCTAACTGATGGAAACAAGAGGTGAGACCACCACCATCACAAATAATAATAATAATATTAATAATAATAGTAATAATAATAAAAGCAGCATTAAAGAAACAACTCTTGATTTCTCTCTCCCTTCATCACCAGCGTCTTTGTATTAAATTTACCTGAATGTAACCATCACTCATCAGACAAACATAGAACTAGCTTGTGATAAATAATAATCATCATCATCATCATCATCCTGCCATCATCAGAATCAGACTCAACACTCACAATAATATTAGTAATAATGATGTAAAATACAAACTCAGACGTAAAAAAAAAAAGTGACTCAAGCCTTTTTAGGAAAGAAAACATGATTGGTCTACAGTGTGTGTGCGTGTGTGTGTGTGTGTGTGTGTGTGTGTGTGTGTGTGTGTGTGTGTGTGTGTGTGTGTGTGTGTGTGTGTGTGTGTGTGTGTGTGTGTGTGTGTGTGTGCGCGCGTGCGGTTGTGCATTGGTCATCTGCATCCTATTCTGAGTCAGACTCTGCCGCTGCAGTAATGTTTCTACATCCTGCCCCAGCCTTTATTATAGATCCAGTGGGACTAGATCTCTGTTCTGGTCCTGTTAGGTTGTTTGTGGTCATTAAGACAGTTGTGCAGACAGCAGACAGATACTGTCTGGTACTAGTGAGCTACAGCAGGGTGCTACAACTGGAGGTGAGGCTGTTCTTCCTCCCAACAGCATGTTAGCACTAGTTGGACTGTGACGGGTGGCGACCCACAGCTCCTACAGACTCTTCTACATGCTCCATGGCTTCGTATGGAATACTTTGGTCGTGATTGACATCATAATACATGATTTAGTTTCCTGTGAGGAATGCTTCTTCTCAGTGCCACTTTACATTTTCAACAGCCTCGTGTTAGTTCCTATGATAAAGCCCTTTTCAGACATGCAGCTTGTTACAGAAAAGTCATGACGGCAATCCTAATAAGTCGGACAAAGTAATATTACCTTAACACTTATCACACTGCGCAAGTTTTAATTGGATATAATCACATAAATATAAAGGCCACAGCAGCACAAATTATGCACACAAAAGGAATAAATGCACGTCTTGTTCCCTTATTAAAGGCCCTAAAAAGTATTTTCTCATTGTGATCAATGGAATCCCTCAAAAGAAAAAGTTATTTCACATTAGAGATTTGTGTATTTCTTCTTCTGATTGGTTTAAAGTGGGTGGGGCTAATTTAGAAATAAAACGATTAAACCTATTTCCATCCACCAATCAGAATTTAGCAATATTTTTGTTTACATCGTACAGCACTTAGGTTATTGTGTGTGTAATGTAATTAGATTATTTTCTGCACAAAGAAAAACGTTTTTCTTTGTTTTGTTTTTTTAGACAGTGAAACACTGTTAATGAGCCACATCTGAGCAGATTATTTAGAGGATTGTTTTTGTGTCAGATAAGGCTACCAAAAATATTTTTTATTTCCCAATGCACTTTGGACAGTAGAGGTTTTAAAAAACACACCCAGTAATGTAATAATTTCTTGAAAATATAATAACATCTGTACTTGCCCTGATCAAAAATGTAATAACATTTCATATCCTATCAAACTCCTTCCTGACATTGTCTAGTCTTTAAAGTAGCCTAGCTTTGACTGATGTGATAAGAAGTTGACATTAACAAGCAAAAGTTTGACAGGCTATGAATGTAAACTAATAGGCTTCAGGCTAGATTAAAAAAAATAATAATAATAATAATTAGCCATGTGTTACATGCTATATAATGCTTTTTGATGCAAACATCTTATTATATTAGTGAAGTCTAATCCACTTCTTTAAATTGCTGAAATTCTCTAGAGGATATCAGAGTTTGATAAAATATGACAGGTATTACTGACTTATGTTATTAGAATATAAGTCACAGCATTTAATTACAGTTTTGGTCAGGTTAAGTAAAAGAGTTATTACATTTTCGGGCATTAAAACATTTCCAGGAACTTATAACATCGTTGGGTACTACAGCCCACCAACATTAACATTAATCATCAGACCCTCCTTAATTCAAAGTTACATTCAGGCTAACTGCATGTCATCCATGCAATGATAAATATCCTGTGTATAAAATGCTTTACATACAGCATATGAGCAAACAAAAGTCCCAGTGTAACATATTTGCATTCTGTACTTGGCCATTATTGTAAAACATACACAGCAGAAGAAAATAAATGAAATAAACTAAATGATGAAAATGATGGATGGGAAGCGGTGGTGAGCATCTCTTACTCTGACAATAATCATTAATTAAGATAGCCTTCTCGTGCACCAGGTGCTAAACATTGTACGAGCAAACATTTATCTCTGAAGGACAAAAAGCAATCACTTTAATTGTTACCTATTTCATGTCTGAAAAGGGCTTACTTCTGGTGAAACGTCTGCATAAGGCATGCCTTTTTGTTTCTAAGTTTTTCATCCACCTTGCAGCCATGTTTCTGATCTATTTTAAACGCAATGTAAGCTTCTGGTCGGGCCCGAGTCAATCAGATAAAAACATCAGTGCTAAAATCCTCTTGGACTCTGCAGCCTGTCACCTGTGCCAGTGGAGACCATGAATACACACTATGGTATCCAACAGTAATGATATGGTCACTGACTGTATGTCAGAAAGGCCTCCAGGGATAGGATTAGTGTGCTTTCTTGGCGCAGTTTTCATTCTCATCACTAGGTGGCGGTGGTCATCTGAACACCGTCACCTCTTTACCACACCGCATGGTTTTCTTTCTGGATGAGTGAGACACTGATGGGATACCATCATCAATAATTTATTTCAAGTTAAAAACAAATGAAAAAAGCAGCTTGAAATCCAAAAGAAGCTGGTGCTGTCTTTGTTTGAAAGCCTGGACCTCCTCCGTCAGTTCATCCACAATAATTCTCGTTTGTAGAGCTCTGGAGCTCTCAGTGTGGACACGCTTTCATCTAGACTCCTCTTTTTGCATCCTTTTATTCAATATCCATCTTTAGACTTTGCGGTGGTTTGGTTTGTGTCCTTGTACTTCCAGTTGACTCTGCTGGTGTCAGTCACTGGTATTGGAGGTAATTTTTCAGGGACTGGGGCAGAGGGAGGGTCTCGATCTCCTGAAGCCGCTCCCGACCCAACGCCAGACGGGCTGCACGCCGACACAGGTCCATCAGAGGAAGAGGCTCGGCTGAGGAGAAGCAAAGAGAGAGAAAGATTAAGCTATAAGTTGGGAAAAGATACTGTAGCATTAGTATGTGAGGGAAATGCTTTAGCTTTGACTGTTTTGGCGTGTGTTACATTAGGTGTATTTAGTCGCACCTCTGCCTTTAATACATGCATAATACATTATATTATCTGTATGCATGAATGAATGAATGAGAGAAGGGAGTAGAGCGCTAGAGAGAGTGATGATGCACACCTTTAAATATTTAAACCTCCTCCTCATACGCACATACATGCAGGCAGTGACACCTGTTTGTAATTATTATCACATTACTTTGAGTACATTTTAAACACCATCTGTCGCACTGACTGCTGAAAAGCTTGTTTTGGGGGGAAAAAGATTGTTAAAAAATAGATGCAATGTAATTTGAAGAAAATATTTTGAATTTGGAGCACTAGTATGAATATCTAAAATAGTGTTACACTTTTACTCTGTTCTATATTGTGAGCTGCTGGTCAGCCTCGTCTTTGACCTTCGTCTTCACTGCAGGGTTAAGGAGGTAACGGATACAGGAGGCTGCGGTCTGAGCTGCAGGACACACACACACACACATACCACAGAGGAGAGGAGGGGTAGTGGAAACCTGTGGGAATAGTGCTGCTGTTGTTGTCTAATAATATATAGTTGTATGAATTCAGAATTTCATAACGGACAAACCAAACACTGTCTTTAGAGATCATGAATTCTAAACCCTGGCCCTTTAATTCTTTGGTAACAAAAATACTAATACAAGGAACCTTTTTGTGTGTGTGATTGATTGGTGACAGGAAGTGTAATGGTGTGAACCACTGACAAATGTTTACCATTACTGATTTCTCCGGCTCAATTCTTGTGATTTTTCCCCCTTATTGTTATGTTTCCTCTGACAACAAAGTAAGATAATAAGCCTTGCTTGTCTGCATCTCAGAAACCATCTGAGGTAGAGAAGACAGGATAGGGTAATGGCTGAAATCTAGTGGAAAAAAGCTCCCAGGACGAGTTGATTCGATTTTGTTGATGGTCTGGATGGTGTGTTTCTGTTGTGATTTGTTTGTGTGCTGGAGGACAATCTGACAGCCACTTTTCTACCATCAAACCCGTAAACAAATGATACACAAACATAAACATGGTAATTTAATGCCCATTATCCCCTCTTTGTCCTTCTCCCTCCACTGAGTGTTAGCCTCATAGCTACCTCCACATGGATTTTACAGTATCATCAGTTTCAATTAATAGTAATGACCACGTCTAATTGGCCTTAATTACAGAGCAGAGTGGGATGGAAGAGAGGGACACGTTACCAAAATGAACTCCCCCCAGCCCTCCTCAAACTCTTCCACCTGAGGAAACACTGACAGTCAGGCACTGCTGCTTGCACACATGGCTTACTGAACTGCACTGTACATGCAGAAGCCTTAGAAACAAGTGACCCCAATCAATGCAGTGGCACCCAGTTCCCAGTATGCCAACTGAAAGGAAAATGCAGGGAAATGGGGCAGAACAACAATGGAAGTCATTCAGATGGAACAAGAGGGAGAGAGGAACAGTAAAAAAGTAAGAAAAATAAACAGATTTAAGACCAAGCATCTCCACTCGATGTGTGCAGCTGCAGAAATAAAGACTCCTGACAGTGGAGATACCCTTTGAGAAAACGTCTTTATCTTGTAACAGGTTGTAATTAGTGGAACGTATCTTATTTTGGAGGTGTGAAGTGTCTTGCGAGGACCTGAGCGACATATGAGATCAGCTCGTCTATCAGTCTATCTCTGCCTGCTGTTCTTGTTTAGGGAAAAAAAAAACACTTTCATCACCCGTTGTAATTCTGGATGTCCTCTACCACCTGCTTCTGTAGCTGCACTGCTGTGTGTGTGCGTGTTCGTGTGTGTTCAAGGTTAAACCAACAAGATATAGGACAACCCAGTCTATGCACACAACTCTTACATCCACTCAGCTCTGCAGCGTGTCCTTGCAATGTCACATTAATGCTCATCCACGTTCCTAGAAACCACAGTTCTTACTTGTGTACAGTCACGTTGACAGTGTTGATTCTTACTTTAGCCTCTGTTTGACTCTCAATTACGATGCCATTACGAGAGCTGCACTCGTCATATTAACAGGATGTACAGCAGATGAATGCTGTTCTACGGTGGCTAAGTGGAATCAAATTCAGATACAGTGGGCTGCAAATAAGTGATTCACACAAGTCTTTCTGTGTGCCAGGCAGGTTTACCATTAGGGTTGCAACCATAAACTATATATAAAGATGCAAAACATGACAAAAGTGAAGCCAAAACATTTGGATTGCCCCCTGGTGACCGGCTGCAGTATGTTCATAAGTCCTGCCCCTCCATTTCAGCAGATTGGACAAATAAAAAGGTGAATTCAATATTCATTTAGTGTATTAAATTCCAGCAAATAGTGAAAATACCCATTTCAGTTAGTAAAATGTGACAGCATACCATACTGGCAGTATCGATCACTTATTAAATACACACTAAACTGGGAAAACCTTGCATATTTTCCTGTACCAATGCACTACTGCTACTACTACCACCTTTTCTTTAATCCACATACTATTGTTAATTTTGCCAAGACTGACTGATGTACAGGCCTAATCGTTTCCACTCTGATGTACATCAACATATGCAAAATGGCAGCTCACAATGGTAAAGATTATTCCAGTTAAATGTAGTTGGAGTGTGAAAGCTGGTGAACAACATAGCAGACTCATTAACTGCTCTAAATATAGAGCCAACAGAAATAAATGGTGATGGTAAGCTGGCTTTACTGCCACGCTGGCTGATGACCAGAGAGACAGAAAGTGTTTACTGACACCTGCTTTTGATTGGCTGATGTCCTCTTTGTGTTATAGGGGGAACGAATACTAAACAAAATCTGCTCTGGCAACTATTCAATTAAAATCTTGATCAAATGAAGAATCAAAATTCAACTTGCATAAAGGCCAAGAAAAAGTCCAACAAAACACAACTTGGTGTTAAAAGAAAAAAAAAACATGATATTTTACTGTTACATAACATTATCTATGCTGCGTGAAAATACACAAATATGTTTACTCAAGCAGACAAACATGCACACATTTGGCTCGTTAGCTATTCTGCAGAAAAATGCTCATTTGTTCTGCCCACTTCCAGAGAAAAGCAGCTATTTGAGGGGAAGGGTCAACTGAAACCACAGAGCATGCATCTGAAAATGTCAATTTGAGATTATTCTGGCTGAAACAATTTCTGAATATTAGTGCGTAAGCTCTACGTGTACATGTACCTGTCAAGAGGAGCCTTTTTGTACCAGATCCAATTAATTTGAGTACGCTCATAGGCTCTTTAGTGCTCAGTTACGTGGAGACAATTTCAGCAGACAATGCTGTGGTTGCTGAGAGGAAGGAGACACTGTCAACTCTCTGGCTCTCTCTCTCTCTCTCTCTGAGGAAAACACTTTGAGAGCTTGAAATAATAAAACAGAAAAGTAGACTGAAAAAGTACTGCAAAGTCTCTTAAGCCAGAAATTGAGACTTAATTAGCCTCTGTTAGTGAAGTAACAGGAAGAAATCCAAACACCCTGATATCTCCAGGAGGAGTCATTTTCTCCTTCAATGTGAAATTATCCAAAACAGTTCTGCTTCGTCTTCCAGATAATGTCAGGAATACTGGAGCCCATTTCTATACTGCATTATTAATACCTTCATAATGAATTCCAATGATTATAATGGCTTATAATGAGCCTTTTATCATAATGCATTAAGATGTTTTATAACAACAGCCACAAAACCTGATGTTCAGAGGAGTTAAAAGCCGCATTAACTGATTTTTGTCAGGACAGCGGAATCAAGTTGTGAACACTGCCAATGACAAATTTGCATATTTTATTTTACAAATTTGTTAATATAACTGCAACAATTATTTGACTACTTTTTTAAAAATGCAGAAAATACTGTATTCAGCCTCAGAAATATGGGGCTTTCCTGCCAATTTCTGTTTTATAGCATATTAAATTGAATCATTTTTGGTTTTGGACTGACAAACAAGACAATTAAAGACATCAACTTGGACTTTGAGAAGCTGGAATAAACATTTTTCACCATTTCATTTTAGAGATCAAATGATTTATAGAGAAAATAATCATCATCTTACAACAACAAAAAAATTAGTTGCAGCCCTATTTGTTAACAAATGGTTGTAACATTAGCTTTGATTTGGCATTGTCTCCCTGGCCACCTGATGAATAACTCCAATATTCACCTGCCTTTTAGCTCTGTTTTGGTCTCTGATTCTTGAAGTGCTCCACTATATTCACTGGCTACTTGCTAACTGTATTGGTCTGCTGTTTGTTAATGGGCATGTAGCATGCAGTGCAACAATGATGAGAATATAGAAGCATTAACGTTTTAAAAACTTTAAATTCTGCAAAAATGCTCAGATGAATTATTTGCTAATTCTAATCTTGCAAATTATTGTGGTCGTACTTTTAATACAAGTCGGTGTGGCTTAATGCATTAGAAAAACTTTTAGCATATTTTAAATGTATTACACAGGTGTTAGAGTGTATTATGCAGGTATATGATGCATCGAATGTGTGTGCTCCAGAGGAGACATATCCAGGTATCTATCCATAATCTAATTCTAGCTCTAGGGGATTCAGCAGCTGCTTTTTTCCATAAGTTTGTCCAAACATTCATCATCCGCTGCCCTCCAGATGTGCATAACGACCTTGTATTGCATTATACAAGTAATTAACTGGGCTTAATAACTTCTATTGCAATACTCAGTGAATTAACACCAAGATTTATTCTTAATGACACATTTCCCATCACGTTTTATCCTATCAGCATCTCCTAACAGTGGTGAGAGGCGCTAATGAGGAGAGAAAGTGAGGATGATCAGCAGCAGGTCATTTACCTCTGCATCATTACACATTCAGTGCATTAAGAAGAATTACGCTTCATAGTGCTGCAGCACAAAATATCATCACTGTGGATGAATATCTTTACCTGTAGCTCACCGCTGAGATTCAGAGGATTATTGTGTCTGGGACCATTACATAAAACAACAGTTTGTTCAGGTCAGATAATATTGGTTTTTAGAGCTGCAGAGCTGAATTAAAATGTGTTAGTTAAACAGGGAAATAAGTCCTGTGGGAAAACTGGCTGATTAATGAAGAAAGTAAATTTAAAAACAAAAGATTATGAACATACGGATGTGTGAAGTGCCTAATTTCCTCTTTGCTTCTGAGCTTTTCTTTTCTTTTCTTTATGTTGACAGCACTGGGAATCAAACCAGCAACCTTTTAGCAAGTTGTTTTCCCCACAATCTGCTGTTGGTTGATTCATTTATATGAAGGTGACAGACCTCTATGAATTTTGTAATAAGGTTTTACTGATGAGGACTACTGGATGTGTGAAGTGATCCCAGCCAGTGAAGAACTTCCTCCCTGATGAGACATTTTATATGGATATGAGTTGTGACCCCGGGTCTGCTGCGACGGGAACAAGAAGTAATAGGGGCATACAGTGTGACATGACGCCTGTAATGAGATACAGTGCACAGCAGTACAGAGCAGGATTTATTGTCTGTAGACAATGATAATGGGAGAGAGGGTGAAAATGGCAACAGCAGCATCACTTTTATGATGGATGTAAAAATTGACCGGAGAAGGCCGGGAGCTAAATAAAGCCTGACAGATGACGAGTGAGTTTGAAAGAAAAACTTGAAGTGGAAGAGAGAAAACTTCTAAATTATTCTTTTTGTGTTAGTAAATATGCAGCTATTGTCTATTTTTCAAGACAGACTTAACAAGTTAAAACCAACACTGAGGATAAATATACTGATTACTTCACAAATTCTTTTTACTTAAAAATACTGAGTTGTGTAATGATAAACACACACGCTGCATATAAAATAGATAGCTCAGGAAAACACGATCCTCTCCTCTTTCTCTCTTTCAAGTCTTCCTCCCTCCTTTTACCACAGCTCCATCTCATTTGTAACAATACACCACTCTCCTCTTTCCTCCTGCAGCACTGCTTCACCAGCACAGAAGAAAATCTTCTGGCTTCTTACTTCTCGACTGTTCATTGCTTTTTCTCCCGCACCTTTCTTTCACACTTCTCTTTATATCTTTTTCCATCTTTGAACTCTCCAAGGTCAGAGTGTCTGATCTTTTCTGGATCATTAGAAATCAGCTGTTGGGTGAAAGCTGTATTATCTTCAAAATGTCAACAAGACACAGAAACAGGTGTGTTTAGCTTGATGACAAAGCAGTTTTTATCATTCTTCGGTTGGCTTTGGAAGTGCTTCTAAGCCTGAGAGGTTGAAGAATTTAGAGGAGCATGTAATCCTTTAATCCTTTAATTAAAGTCAATATAATATGAAAATGAACAAAACTGTGATTACAAGGCTTTCACACAACATCAGTAAATGTGTACTAATACATAGCCCCAGTGTTGTGTACATATACACAGAGTAATCATTGACAGGTTAACATTACCATCAGCTCAATAATGTCACCTATTGTGGCATATTTCACAGCAATCCTGAGCTTTTTTCCCCCTTTCTAATAAAAAACCACTGTACCATCGACCCACTGCAGTGTGTTTTGCTGCAAAGGTGAAAACTAAACATTTACACAAAGGACATTCACAAACGTGTCCTGCAAATATGTCGACAACTAGAAAAACAGATGCAAAGAGCATGAACATATGCAAGGTCACGAAAACAGGAAATCAAACTGACAAACACACACACCTCCAAATCAAGAAAGATCACAGAAAACCCAGATACTGTGAAGTAAACAAACACAAAATGCTCACAGAAGTCACTGCTACAGAGGCTCCAAGCTTGGCCAAGGGCAAACTGAACCAAAAGTTACATGTAGCGTGACTGAACTTCACTTCTTTCTGGTGCAAACAAATGCGTCTGTGGCTCTGACTACATCAGAAACATAAGTTCTGAAGGAATCTACCAAATTGGTGGATCAGAAATGTTATGAAATACACTTTGCATGACAAGACCAGTTAAACCTCGTTTATTTCACTTTAACAGCTCTATTGCACTTTGGTCAGTGGCCCTAACTGCACAGCTCTATTACCAAAAGCTCTTTTGTAGTACCTCCTGGGTCAAGAGTCAAAGCAAGCCGAGCTGATACTTTTGGGCTTTTGCCTTTATTCGATAGCATAGCGGAAGACTGTGAGGTTTCAAGTGTGATACGGGCACTTTTAAATAGCAAACGCACCATCAATAGTGACCACAATTTTTTTTTCTTCACAAGACCAAGAAATTAAGGCAGCCTGCAAAAACTATGGCGTGCACACTATTGTACAACTGACTGAAGATCTGATATTTCTTTGGTTGCTGGTGAAATAATTAAAAAAATTTTTTTTTTTACAGTGTACAAACTTACAATAGGTTTGCCATTCAAACAAAAGTATAGAGGATTGTACAGTGAGCTCGAGAGTAGCATAAATAAAGGAAAACATAAAAAGAAAATGAAATAAATTACAATTTAAAGGCTCTAGTGTCTTAGCTTTGGAGTTTGTGCAGAATTTTAGTATGTCATGACTGGATTTTAAGGATATGAAAACTGCTGATGAAAGGATCCATCCTGTGACGTGTTGAAAATGATATCATGGCAGTTTAACCGAACGGCACTATGGTGACCATCTGAGAATACCGCCTACACTAAACAGGTACTTATAACAGTGGAAAGTGAATATACAGAAAAGCACCTGATACTAAAAGTGAGACAAGTAGAGTCGATCCGAACCATGTCTGGTATGTAAAACAACACAATGCAGTGTAATGAATATGAAGCCTGGATTACAGATGTACTGAGACAGGACGGCAGTGCAGTAAAAACAGCTCAATGTTTCAAATGACACAGCCAATTCTGAACACAAACAGCCATATTGAAAAAGTGAGTTATTCCCCATGTCACAGAAAAAAGAGAGAAGCAATATAGCCATAATCAGCCCTCACTAAAAAACAACACAACAAAGCAAAGGATTAGCAGGAGGTGAGGCTTCACCCTTTGAACAGTGTCCTCTTTTTCAAAACACACAACATGCTCAACTCCAGACACCAGCGTCCTTCAAAGCCACAGAAGGAAGTTCTCTGGCGTTCTCCGTAACTAATGTACCTCCGGTGATGTCCTGTATCCTCTTCCCCAGCACATTGTGTAACAACACCGCCCGTTTTTTTTTAGCACAATCTCACTTAAACACACACAAGAGCAGCATCTTATGCAGAACTAATGCAGTAATGTTGCCACAATCCATGGAGGATTTGTTAGAAAACCCTTTTGTACTAAAAAAGGATGCAGCCGCAGGGTGGGAGGACTAATGGCTACAAACATAGTTGTACTAAGTCCGTCCCACACAGCTTTAGGAGAGGAGGGTGTGAAAATCCTTTTTTCTGCTGTCCTCTCTGAGCAAACTCCATCTTCAGATATTTGGCTAAACCTAACTTTGGTGCTTAAATTGTTTGTTTTTTTTATTTTGCAAATCCTGCTGTATGAGTCACATCTTACCGGCCACTTTAGTGTCACACAGAAAGATGGGCACTGTGGGCAGAGCTGGCTAGTACAGAGGAGTTGGTGGTAATACAAGCCATGCCAGTGTTTCTTTTTAAAGCCCTGTTCTCTCTTTACCAGCCTGCATTACTGTAAATGTACAGTTCACCGTCTCCTCTGGGATGAGAGGCAGAGTGATAAGAGAAACAGGAGGAGGAAAGATGTGAAGGAGAGGTGGAAAAATAAAGGGAGAGGAGAGGGGAGGGGGTGAGAAAAAGGAGAAAAGAGCAAAGAAGATGAAGCAGAGGAAGATGCGAAGAGGTCAGAGATGAGAGAGAAGGATGGACACAAAGAGGAGAGAGGGCGATAAATATTAAAAGAGAGGGCACAGCCAGCATGTCTGACCCTCACATATCCTTGACAGCTACAAGCTGCAGGTAGGTGGAACTTTTCATTCATAAAAATGTCAATATTGGAGGAAATATGTTGACATAATTTGCTAAGCACACTTTCAATTAATGTTTCTGCTTACATGCAGTTTTTCAAACATGATAAACCATCTTTCATACCTGTGTGTGCTATGCAGAGAAACTGCTGATGTTGATCCACTGTGGCATTTTGTAAGTGTGCATTAAAAAATAAAAAGGTAATATAATAGCTTTATGTTGCACTATATGTTTCCAGATTTGATGGGAAGCATGATTAAACAAGACCACCTAATTATACAACTAGGAAAGCTAAGTGCACATTTATTTGTGTGTGTGTGTGTGTGTGTGTGTGTGTGTGTGTGTGTGTGTGTGTGTGTGTGTGTGTGTGTGTGTGTGTGTGTCTCAGATAAAAGAATACAGACAGAGGTGAAGACAAAGCAGGTGAATTTAAGACAGACGAGGTTCAAAGGATCAAAGAGGAAAAATCAAAACACAACTGAGAGCAACACGCAGAGGGATGAGAGAAAAGTTAAAGGTGAAATAGAGGAGAGACTTGGGGATACCTTATGCCTGCTGCAGCAGCCACGATGGATTAAGAGTAAATGAAGTCAGTAAAACCAACACTGCACGTGCATTAACACGTATGCAGGCATGAGCTCTCACACGTGCGCACACACACAGCAGGTGACTCCTCACCACCGTCCTGACGGAGAAAAAACCTGGCTGATCCTTCACTGGCTTTACCTGTCAGGTCAGTGTGTGGATGATCTGTGTGCACGTTTCTTCACACACACACACACACACACACACACACACACACACACTGACTGCAGATCAGAGAAAAAAAAACATAGAGAGGCTGGAGGGAAGAGACAGACAGGTGTAACTTTTCAGTGCAGTGTATGACTCCACTGTTGTAAATTGGATATCAGCTGATTCACAGGAAGACGTAAAAGGCCTTCCTTCAGAATACAATACAACTGATTATTATGTGTCATTATCCTTAATGCTCACCTCCACTTCCAGTACAACCTGCAGCCCAATGCAACATGTTAATGCCTGCTGCCTGGAAATTGCCAAAAGTCATTCTGAGTAATGTCGGAAATCACTAACTGAGGTAGCTGACGAGGTGGGCGGATACAAAGAGGTAAGTTCTAGCATTTCATCACATAGGAATGTACCAGACTCAAGTAGAGTACAGCTTTAATGTACCCGAGGGGCAATTTGGCTTTCAGCCAGCAGTCAATAGAAATGAATATTAAATACCACAATAAATAGAATGGAATCCATACAATATATATAATATACACAGTACATATGGTACATATGTATATGAACTCATGGATACAAATAGAAGGAATAGAGCTGCTCTCGTCGTCACAACACCTGTTACGGTAACTATCAGCATGAGAAGGCAACGCTAATCACAGGCCTAATGTTATGTTGTTTACAAAGTCAACAGCTGAGAGATAAAGATCTTATAAATCTATTTGTTTCTGGGAAGGTAAATCTACATACTGCAGCAATTTAGGATCACACTTCATACAGTTCAGAGACGTACCATGGTTAGAAAAGTTGAAATTGTTGTTGAAGAATCTGATATAGAGATGGGAAACAAGACCTGGTCACAAGATGTCTGATCTCTTGGGATCATATGCTTCTGACTTTATAAATTCCTTTCATCGATGCTGGTGTGTTTGTCTGACCGTTGCACATTACAAAATAATTATGTCAAACTCATGTCCATGCAGCTGAAATTTTCCACAAGAAGCAGGCCTGGCTGGAGACGACAACAGTCCAGTGCGTGGCTTCATTTTACAAGATGATAAACAAAGCTGCTTGTAATGTTAGTTAAATGATCACTACAGGCCAGGCTGGAAACAAACTGTGTTCAGAGATAATAAAACAGGTGCCCTGAAAACTTTTTCCCCACAGAAAATTAATCAGGAGTCAAGGGAACAAAATCATATCAATTCTCCTCCCCACTAAGATATCCTGACGTTTTGTCCCTAGTATAAGTTGAGCTTCAAAAACACTGGATCCTACCAATTTAGGATAAAGACCGCACAAAACAAAGATGACGCATGCTGCAGCACATGCACAAACATACAGATTCAGAGTAAACTATAATCTGTTAAGGTTACAGACAGATCAAAGATAAGAGCAAACAGAGAATTACCAGGAACGTCAAAGACCATGTGAACGAGCCGTGAGGCGTATAAAATTTTACAAGGACCACTGCTCTAGAAAAGCTTAACTGTTATGATGGCTGTAAATGGTGGCTGTGGAAGTAAACATGTAGCACGAGGCTGCTGTTTGCTGATTAATCATTCATCAGCAAGAATTTATGCCACACACACATCATATCAGAGAAATCATATTTTACGTTTAACTAACTACATGTTTTAGTAATTACCACATGAAATACTGCATGTAGTTATTAGTGTTGACTACTTTCCTTCCAAGATCATTACATCAAACAATTAAGCTTTTACACCAGGGACCAGATCTGAGTACTTGACCCCAAAGTCTAGTTCCTTTGATGAGTGTAAACACTGCTTCATAGAGCCGTGCCATGAGTCCACACAAAAAGTTGGTCTCAAGTTCAGTTTGCATCAGGTGGGAAAAACAACTGCACCAAAACTCAGAAGTGGACTGATATTTAGTGCAAATACAGAACAACATTATCAATATGATAGCTGAGGGCGGGGGAGGCAATCATACTCAGGCATGGTACATACCAGTCTTACGTAATATGAAAACAGATTTATTGTGCATGTCAATATCTGCATTATGATACTCCTCTTATTTACAGATAATTGAATACCATCATTATCTATTGTAGAGTCAGAGTATAGTGGAAAACTTTCTATCTATATAGATGACAACAAACCATCTATACAGCTACAGACTTTAGTCCCTCAAATCCAGGTCGCTCATCAGAAGTCACAACAGTAAGCAACTCTAGTAAAACAGTGACAGCAAAAATCTTAAATGTCTCTTTAAAACAATAAAGTGTCGAATTCAGTTTAAGACTGCAGGAAAAAGAGAGTCAAACAGTTTGACTGGAATCATAAAACTCTTGATAATTTTACAATCCCAAGAATGCAGAGTGGGCTATAAAAACTGGGAGGCGCTTCTGTTCATGTGTTGATAAGAAGAAGGTGTTTCTCAAGCGCTCAGCCATCACATAGTAAAGCGAGAAGAAAGTGCAGTGAGTTGCTCATCCTGTGACTGGGAATACCTGAAGTAGCCACCACTGTGGAGGAATATTACAGCTGCAGCCTCAAAAAATCATCCACAAGAAGAACAATGGGAAGCTTGAACCCACCAAGAAATGTTGGTATGTTCTTTTTTAAACCTGGTTTTTCTCACATTGAATGTTTTGTTAAAAAGAAGTAGGATTACTTTTTGCCAATCATTTTACACACGTCCAGAATTCAAACTTTGCAGTGAGCCGTTTAGTGCCAAGTCATCAGCTCCAAATCAAATAGTACAACAGGAATATGTTGGGAACAGATGTTTTCTCACTAAAGTAATGCTAACAGAACCCGCAGTGAATCATAATCAATCAATGTGTAAAAAAGAAAACACTATGCCTTATTCAAACAGCACATTTCCCCATTGTACTGGTGAGAAACAGATTTTAAGATTACAGAAAACCTCTAACAAGATAATGGGGTGGACAGATTTTCTTCTGCCTGCTCCTTTCTCTGCCTTTCATGATTTTAGTAATTGATCTCTCTAAAATGAGCGAACTAGACAACACTGAATGCCATGTTCATAAATCTTTGAAGTCAGCTAAAGCAGTCAGCTGCAGATTGAAATCTTCTCTTTTTTTATCACCAGCCTCACGTGAACTCAATATTTTGCTGGTTGGTCCCAGACGGACAGGCAAGAGCTCTACTGGTAACACGCTGCTGGGCAGGGGGCAGGTTTTTGAAACCAGAGGAGGCGGGTCCAGCACAGCTGCCAGTGCTGTCACCACTGGACACCACGTGACCATCGTAGATGCACAGGGTTGGGGTTCATCTGAGGAGTTTGTGCCTGAAGAGGAGAAAAGTGAACTGCAGAGAGCATTTTCTCTCTGTGGACTTGGAGGACCTCATGTGGTTCTGTTAGTGATTCCTCTGCTGGACTTCACTGAGCCTGAGAGGAGAGCGGTGGAGAGGAGGATGGAGATCCTGACCTCTGCAGTCTGGAGACACACAATGGTGTTGTTCACAGGTGGAGACTGGTTGAGGGGAAGAGGGCGCAGTGTGGAGGAGCACGTCCAATCAGGAGGCCCCGCCTTGCAATGGTTGATGGAGAAGTGTCGCTATCGATACCACGTGTTTGATAACAAGGCAGCAGTTGGCAAGCAAGAGAGAAGGCGGCAGCAGGTGAATGGAGGTGGAAAGAAAGAGGAAGGGCCATGGTGGAAGAGAAATAACAAGGGGGCAGGAAGGAAGAGCAAAGGAGGTGAGGCAGATGGGAGAAAGGAAGGAGAGCAGGAGCAGGTGAGAGAGCTGCTGCGCAAAGTGGAAGACGTGTTGCAGGAGAACAGAGGGTGGCACTTCTCCCTTCACATGTACCAGAGGCTGGAGGAGGAATGGAGCCAGAGGGAGCAGAAGCTGAGAGCTCGACTGGAGGTAGACACGGATGTGGGAAGTGTGAGGAGAAAACAAAAGACATCTGAGACGAAGATAAACATGGAGGCACAGCAGGAACAGAGGTTAGAGACAGAAGAAGAAGAGCGGGAGGATAGCCCGAGGAAAGAGCCAGAGAACAAGGAGAAATGTGCGGAAAGGAAGATAAATGGAGGGGGAGATGAAGAGGGGAGAGCGAAGGTAGAGCTTAAGAGACTGAGCAGTGAGGAGGACGGGTGGGATACGAGTTCTGGCAGCGGAGGAGAGACAGAGGAGAGCACTGAGGTGAAAACTGGAATGATGGCTCCATGTTGGTATAATGGAGGTCAAAGGTTAGCCTTTAGTCCAATCAGAAGGCTTGCCTAAAGGAACACAATCACTGTTTAGTCCAGCTGGACAGCTTGGAACTGATTGAAATCAGCTGAAACTGCATCAGTGACTCCACCTGACAGTGGATTGATTTTCTCTTCTAACACTCAGCAAGAAAGCAAATATGTATATTATCCAACATGTCAAGGTATTGCTTTAATGTACAAAAATGACTGAGACCAAGATATGCAAAGCTATTTCATATTTGCCATTTATATTTGTATGAAATGTACTTTAAACCTCCTAAAATGATCATGTCCAGATTCAGCAGGAATGTGATCCAAAATGGGGATAAATTAACAAATTTGGCAACCCAGATAACAGGTTTCTCTGCCAGCATGTAGCTACATGTAGCAGTGTATGTAAACACTGCATTAACATGCCTGGAGCAGATGACCATATATAGAAATCTGGCATGAATCAATGTCAGCTTGAGCCGAGAGTAGAAGAAACTGTAGCCACGTTCAGTATGAAGATCATCACTGTGTTATCTCATGCCAGAAAAAGCATAATAGGTCCCCTTCAGGCACCATCTAATGATAAATTATAGAACAGCACTGCATGATAAATCTTTATCTGCTCAAACCGTTGTGGTTTCAATTGTTGCCACTCTGCTCTGCGGTGAATCTATTGTCGGTCACATGTTCAGTTCCCATGCAGGTTTGTAATTATAAAGCCTTTTATAGCAGGAACACTTAAATTGTCTTGGTTTTGCTGCTTAAATTATCAGGAATGTGAGAAACTGTGTGATCCCAGACTTCAGCCTGTACATGCCTGAGAATATGAACATTCTGGTTTACTACAAGAATCAAAATGTATTTTTCTTGCTTATAAAATGCAGATGTATATATATAAAAAAAGGTCAATTAAAAGTTAAACAATAAATCTATGAAGGAGCTTGCTGAAAACTGGGGTTGTGATTAATATTCTTTCATAGTTCTGACTTGTTGGACTTGCAAAAATGAGATGATCACTGTCAGTGCAGGCAGGTATTTTATGGCAGAAATGAGGGAAGTGTGGTCTACCACCCATTTCATTACATCTGAACAAATTGTCAATTGGCTTCAAGGGATTGCTGTCTCTCCTCGGCCGACACAGACAGTTAATCCTCATCTCTGGCTCAGAGTCATGATCCCACACAAGGTCAGTCGTGTTGTAACCAACGAGGTCAGCCTCTGCCCGGGACATCGGGCAGGGCCAGAAAAGCCCAAAACACACAGAATCAGATAAAACAAATATCTATGAATGAACTGAACCAATTCCAGTGAGAGGGACAAACTGTGCTGTAATTATAGAAAGCTACCAAAACGCCCCAAGCTTGTTGGCCAGTGCATTAATTGGAGCAATAAAAAGATTTTTTCAACACAGTATTAATTTGTGAGGTATGGTAGAGCATCAGAGCGAAGGAAGTGTGCAGACAACAGCTTCCTTTAATTAGACATGGAAAGCTGCTGTGACACTTAATTTGGTTTGAGACGTCTTCTGTGCGTCACCACTTATGAGCCACTGAGAAATACAGTATGTTTACAAGGTTTCACTACAACCAGCACTGCACCAGACGCCTTCAGCAGCCAGTCCCTACTGGAATCTGTGAATTTATTTGCAAGTGTGAGATCAAAGCCTACATACATGTCTCTGCATGCTACATGTATGAGCCTGATGCCAAAATGTAATTAAAAAAATTTCATTTTTTTTAGAGGTTACTGTGGAGCCTTGCTACTCTTTTAAATATTTAATGTTAAAGACCTTAAAAACAAATTTTCTCAGCATTAAAGAGGAACTCCATTACACATCAAAGTCTATTTCCACAGGTCTTAGGGAGTGCTACTGTATTTTCTGATACTGAGTAATAAAGCCCATTTTTAATGTGTGTTTTAAAAGATATGTAGACAGAGACGTGTCTTGCCTGATCTGATTTATTGAAGTATTTAACTATTGCCTTTAAATTCATTTCTGTAACACACAACAGTTAATCTTCTCCCTCAAGGTCTTTGTATTGACGCCTCCGACAAGACTATGAATCACGTGGAATTTGTTATCATATTATAATTTTTATTGGGCTTCATTGCACAAGGTGAAATCTTAGTACATGGTCAGGTATTACTGTAGCTTGTCATTATCAAGTTTATATCTGCAATCAAAACAAATGAGCAAGCTTATGACACACACACTGGGCACAAACTGTTCAGTGCATTACATAATATTTATAGCAGTCATGTCGGCTTATATGAAGGCCAGTTGAATGAAAAATCAGAAATCTGTCCTATGTATATTAGGAGTCCACTCTGAATAAAACACTAGTATGTACATTCATAATAAAAAAGAGTGAATACCCATCTATCCTTTAAACACTGAGATCATAGTAACAAAGTGCTTGACACAGAGCTAAAAACAACTTTGTCTCTTGGATCCAGCAGCTGGTTATCTATCTGCCGATGCTACAGCTGTTTGCAGGGAGCGCTCATCACTGCTACTGCTGTTGCTATGAGACAACTGACAGCCCATTTGATGTGCGGCACTCTTTATCTTAAAGCTGAGATATTCTAACTTTCAGCAGCGCTGACTGCAACAAATGTCCTTGCTCAGAGCAGCAACAGGAGGCACATCAGCATGCGTTTCCCTTTGAAAGCACAAGATGAAGGAGCCAGGGGTCTGAACGAGATCCAATAAAGCTTCACCCGTTCTGGTGTCATTTTTCTCACTTTAGGTTACAGAGCAATGTACATCCATCTGCAACTTTCTGCACGTCTGTACAATATCAACAGTTTTCCATTAGTAGCTTGAAGTGAATACAGTTGCCGGTGTTCAGCTTGCAATAATTTAGATAAGTAGAATCATATTGCTATCCTATCCTGTGCGTTATTCTCTTCCATCATGCCACCATTATAGGATGTTGCTTGAAGAATTGAGTACAAAGCCGCAGTAGTTTATGATATTGCATCATTTCTTAGTGATGTGATTGGTCCTCTGTTGGTCCTATCGTTTATCCAACCTACTTTAGATGAAACTATCCTTCCGCATGATGAACGTCTCTGTACAGATTTTGCTGTGATTGGCTGGTAATTCATTCATTCATTCATTCATTCATTCATTCATTCATTATCCTTATCCGCACTCGGGTCGTGGGGGCGCTGAGGTGGGGTACACTCTGAACAGGTCGCCAGACACATAGACACATATCTGACACATAGAGACAGACAATCACACTCTCATTTACACCTACGAGCAATTTAGAGTCACCAATTAAACCTAAGTGCATGTTTTGGACCGTGTGAGGAAGCCGAAGTACCAGGTGAGAACCCACGCTGACACGGGGAGAACATGCGAACTCCACAAAGTCTAAAAAGAAGAGCCACAGGCCGAAATCGAACCAGTGACCCTCTTACTGTGAGGCAAGAGTGCTAACCACTACACCACAGTGTAGCCTCTGGCTGGTAATTGGTAATGGTAATTGTTGCCTAAACGTACTAACTTAGTGGCTAGTTAGTTAGCTAGCTCAATACTTTAATGCTAGACTGGTTACAAAATGAGCCAAAAAAGTTGACAATCATCTGGTGATTGCACATTTGTAGCCTGATGAACAGTAAATTCAGCACACAGCTGATGATGCTGCATCAAGGCTTTCCTCATACAGAAGACAGTGTAGTTTCATCTAGTGGTTTGGAAAACGATGGACGCAATCAGGACAAATGTTAAAAGGGATAACTATTTAAACTAATGACAACTGTAAACAAACAATGTATAATACTGTCACTGTTATATTAGTTTTCTAACAGTAATATATCTTTAAAATAATTGTGTGATAATCTGACACTGAACAATTCAACATTAATTTGTTCACATGATAAAATGCTGCTCTAATTGTTCTATGATGGGTCTGTTTCCTGGCACGAAGCCTAATCACATGACACTCACCCCAGGTGCTGAGACACACAGTTTTACATGACAGCATGACCCAGTGACCTAGTGAACCACATCTGTGGGCCACCGGCACAAACTTTAAGTAGGTAAACGTAGATCCAAAGGTTGAACTGTTCTCAAGTTTATGTGAAATAGTTAAAACAATCATTGATTGCTCAGCATCAACAGCAGAAAGTAAGAAAGTTGTTTGTGTTGGACATTGAGATTGATTTTAAATTTCTCTGTGCAGAACAGAAGTAGCTCCGGGACATGATTAGCATAGCTTAGCATGAAGAAAAGCAGCAGGGAAACTGAGAACAGATTCATCCAAAATGAAAAATATCATCCCGACAACTCCAAATCTGTCTTACTTTCTCACTATTCTTTATCTTCAGTGTTTAATATGTTGAATTGTTTTCTATTGATTTGTCTGGGTGGATGATTTAACATACAAACACTTAAATTGTTTTTTGAGGAAATTAAATAGTGGTCAGCTTTTTGTGCCATACAAACACATATCTTAGTGTGCACAGGATGCTCTCTCCCTATCCTCTCATTTGTGTGAATCAATAGTAGAAGCTGCATGAGCCTCCTCTTTTTGATAGAGGAGGTGAGCTATTAATAGGAGGAAAGCACCGACTCCACTGCCAAGTGGTTTTTTTGTGTACTTCATTTCATACTACTACAGATACTGTTGTGATTCCTTTATGTGAGGCGAAAAAACTTACAAAACATTAGAGCATATTTCCAACATGCCTCAATTTCCTTACACATCTTCTACACCTTGAAAACAACTCATACACTGCTCTGAAGGGTTTAAATATTTTTTTCAGCCAACACAATATAGATTATATACCAGGGGATGTATGCCACAAAAATGCATGAAAAGGCTAAATAAAAAACAGATTAAAAATGTTTTTAATTATATACAATTTGTCAGATTAGAACATATTCTATGAGCTAATTTAGATTTTAAAAAATGAAGATATTATAATTATAATATTATATATTTATTAAACTTTTGAGAGACTCTGTGGCAGAGGGCCATGGTCCCGACTTTAAGAACCACCGCAATATTTCACTTTAAACCGTTGAGGTGAAACGATCTGCAATGCAGCTACATACTCTGTCCATAATGATTCAGTACAAGGTGACGTCCTCTACTCTTTTTATTCTGGCACACTCCACAATGGATGTCCTTACTACATAACAGCCATCCATCTCACAAACACACCAGATTAAAGGACACTGATAACAATTTGTCACCAGGTGAGTGGCCATGAAACGTTAAAATAAATCTGTGCAAAGAGCATTTTTAGAGAGTAGCAGCTGATCGCATCTATTCAAAAGGAAGTAGTACAGACTAAAAACACAGCAATGACAGCAGCAGTCTCACATTTATTTTGATGGCTGTAGCTTCAGCAGTCTGTGTATGACAGAGGACAGCAGTGTGAGGGTGGACTGGACCGCTGCAGCCTGCTACAGTAGCTGCCCGGGCACTGAGCCCAGCAGAGGGTGAATGTGGGCAATGTGAATTAGATAAAGAGAGCAGGATAAAATGATGGATAACTAGAGGCAGAACGACAGATTAAACAGGAATACAGCAGGAGGGAGCGACATACTGAAGGTATCCATGACTCTAAAACTCAAATGAAGGTGGTATTTGAGACAGAAACACAGGCAAAGATCATAACAAAAAAAAATCTTCTGTGGACACCACTAAAGGCATTGGTGCCGACTAAAGCCATTGGTGCCATTATTCACAATAATTATATAACCTTCAACCCTGTCCCCTTTATCAATTTAAGAGTCAAATCCAATGATGAATATTACAGTAAAATAGAAGCAGAAGGAGAACCTGGGAAGAAGGCTTTTCGGTTCTCAATAAGAATCTGTATTGCAGTTTTGTTTCTTTCTGTTAAGGTTTTAATCATATTCGACTATATTAAAAATACACCACTCAGTGCATGCTCTAAAAGGTGTAAAATCATGTCACTTTTATGTCACTTTTCTATAAAAGATGCGCCTGTAATGTGCCTGCTTCAGACCCAGCAGGATTTCCAAAACTTCTCAAATCTATCCAGTCACATAGAAACTGACACAACATGAAGTTTTATAACTGAAAACAGCAGTGTGTGAGGGGGCAAAGACCAGTGTCAGTCATGGAGAATAAAATGTGCCCTCTGCTGTTCAACACTCCCTTTAACATCGCTGAATTTACCACCTTAAGAATGGATCACTTTGTAATCATTTTAAAATTGTGTGACCTTTGTATTTTTTGTTTTGTGTCATTTACAGTAAGTGATCCAGAACAAGACTAAGCTGAGTCACTTTATTAAATGTATATTTAGATCCAGCTAGATAAGAAATGAGTATAAAGGAAACTCATCACAGGTGTCAGATCATGAATTTAGATCCTGACATTTAGGTCATGACTTCCCCAATATATGTGGGTTGAGAACACATTTCAAAATGCGCATAGTTTTGACCTACAAATGCAATTACTCAATATTTCACATATTGTGTAAGAACTGAAAACGCAAAAAAGGAACACATTGTTTTGTGCAGTTTGTGCTCCTCAAGAGAGATGTGACAGAGGCCAAAATCAGCCCTGCACAGCCACTTTGGTTTGCTGCTCTCCAAGGTTACAACATACAAAACTGCTGTAAGAATATGCACAGCAATACACACACTAATTGTAGACATTAGTAAAGTGTAATCCTGTGTGCACAATAAATGTTCAGTGACCTTTCAAACTGAAAAAACAACGTCAGTGGAAAATGTTTGCTGGCTGCAGTCTGACTCAGTTACTAATGTACCTGAATATTAAAGGCAACATATTGAAGTGAACCATGTACATCAAGCCATGGCTTCATGGGGTTTATAATAGGGCTGGGCGATATATATCGATATATTTTTAAATGTGATATGGAATTAGACCATATGGCATATATCGATATAGTTCAAATTTGCACTGTGATCCTTGCTCCAGGCAAGCTGCAGCATTTATTTAAGATTTTTTTTTATTTAAATGTGAACTTTATGGAGCTTTGATTAAAAAAAAAAAAGTTACTCCTGTTGTTATACAGTATTTATGTTCACTTAAATAAACAGTTTCAATAAAACTACTTGCGACATGTCATATTTGGCTTTGACATTATATGCTCTATCTTTGCAATAAAAATATCAGGATATATATCGTATATCGATATTCAGCCTAAATATATCGGGATATGACTTTTGGTCCATATTGCCCAGCCCTAGCTAATAACATGGCTACGACAGCTTGTGTCTGTGATTCATCACGTCACGTGTCACATTAACGTGAGAAACCTGGGAATAAAACACATCAGTCTGATAATTGTTGTTGTGCTGTGTAGCAGTACAATTTAATACCTTCGCACCTCAAGTCTGTATATTTTATCATATTTCAAAATAGCTACAAACTCACACTGTGTTAATCATGTTTACACACCCTCTACTAAACTTTCATCCGTGATTTTCCATTGAAAGCCTTTAGAGAGTTGTTAAATCAATCAGAGCCACTGTGCATGCAAACATCGTCATTCAAAATGTAAACACAGGTATTAATATGCATTTACAAGAACAAACATAGATCTGGCATGATAGCGGAGCAGGGGAAACAGCTGCCTCCGACACGGTGGACAGCTGTAGAGAACAGTAGCGACTTGCAGCACCATCAAAAGAAGGTTGCAGGTGGTGGAAAATCTGATTACAAAATTGCTGCATGTGGATTTAAAGTCACAAGGTTACAATCAAGATAAATGTTTCTCCGTCTACCTGCAAAACACAGTTTCTCAGAGGAACCTTGTTTCTTCTGAACACACAATGACAAAATGGAAAAGTGGACGGACAATACAGAACCACTTACTGAGGAGAAGAGTAAGAGGAGAGTGTTAAGATGCCTTTGAGCGAGGCACTCTCCCATAAACGGCTCCAGTAGAGCTGCTCGGTTACCCATGTGTGAAGGTGGGAAAGCGTGTGTGAACTAGGAAATTACTGGAAAAGAGCAAGTGGTGTTTGGATAACTTTCCAAGACTTAAAAAACATTAAAAGTGATTTTTTCCCCAAGGACATGAACAAAAGCCATTACATCACGTCTCTCTCTCTCTCTCTCTCTCTCTCTGTCGCAAAGGAAAGGATTCCTGAGCACTAAGACAAACCCTGTTAACCTGACTCAAGTCATGACATCATGCTCACAAGATGTGCAAACAGGAAACGTTAAAGAAGTGTTGTCATGGGGACGGTGCAACAGATGGATGCAATTCAGAGTGAGTTCACAGACAGACTTTAGTTCCCCTTTATGTGTGGCAAGAGAGACAACAGTCGGAAACTCAAACAGAGAGAGACGGTGTTGTTGACTCTCAGTGTCCACCGGCAGCTCTCACTGAGCTCTCTGCTTTCAGTGCAGCGACTCGGTGTTGACAAACCTGAAAACACACTTCTAATTCAGCAGAGACACGGGAAGACGAAGTGAAGCGAATGATGCGGAAGAGTTTCCGTCACAGGGCAGAAGCATGGCAAAGACAGGGAGAGAGACCTTTAAATAGAGATAAATCCATCTCTCCATGAGAGCACACAAAGGAATTCAGCCTGTCAGCAAATTGGTAATGTCAGGAGGCCAAATTGAAGTGTTGATTAGAGGACGATCGCACAGCTTCCTGAACAAAGAGCGCAGGAGACAAAGATTGGGGTGATTATCTTGCCCTCATTCATTACTGCTCTCAGTCATTACAGGGACAGATCGCCCCGTTAATAATCCCTGACTAGTGTGTATGTGTGTGTGTGTAGTATTTTCTATTACAAGTTTGGCTTCCAACAATTTCACAATTTTGCTCTTGTCCAAAATCATGCAGCAATAGTGTGTGCGTGTGTGCATGCAAAAATGTAATACATCAAATAATTTTTTACTTGGGTTTAAAAAAAATTTAATTTATTTCGCAGTTACAAGCGTTACATGCCACCTCATTTTTTCCAATGCATATCAAACAGGTCAAAGTCTTTTCCTCTTTATATTTTCTAAAAACCCTCATCCAAAGAAGGCACTAGTGTCTGGGAAAAGCGTGGCTCACAGTCATAGTCTAGTCTGTGGCAGCGTTAAATGTGGGATTTATGGGTTTGTAAGAAGCGAGTGCTGAGCTTTCAAAACTGATTTCAGCCCCTCAGCTTTCCTCTCTCGCATTGATTTATTTGAATCTCTGGTGGGTGGCGTTGTGGTGCATCTGAAGCTTTTATTGCTGTTTACTGAGTGTATTTTTGGTAGTTAATTGCATTCAAATGAGCCTCCCACAGACTGACCTGCTACTAAAAATGACACAGCTTTAAAGTCTTAATACAGTAAATGCAATATCTTTCCGCTAACGTCCGGATGGATTCTCTCTCTTTCTCTGTGCGACACACATACATACACAGGGTGGGACAGATGAGGAGAAATGGATCAGTCCTGACAGAGAACAGGGAGAAATGGGGAAATAATCAGGTGTGAAATCACTCTGGTTTTCTTTCTGCAGTAATTCAGTCGGTCTCTCATCTACTCTCAGCGTCTCTTAACACGCCGGGCCATTTCTGTTTTACACAAAACTAATAGCACTAATCGCAGGGCTTTTAACACTTAGTGGTGGTACAGTAGGGAAATACTCGGCTCCCACAGGTATATGACTCCCAGGGATGCACCAGATTTCACGCTTTTTTCTCTGCCTCCTTCTCCCACAGAAGCCTTTTCCTTTATCCTTTCCCCATGAGCTCCGTATTATTCCTTCCTCTTGTTGATCAGTCATTAACCCTCCTTCTGTCCACTTACTCTTCTCTACTGCTCCATCTCCATCCCTCTTTTTCAGTCTCTCTGTGCCTCAGGTGTTATACAAGTATGTTAATGTGTATTATAATGCATGAAGAGGAACAGGCTCCTAAGAAATTATGCAATAAATGTTGATAACTAAACATGATGCAATGCATAAATACTTCAATTTTTCCCTGCGGATGCATTCCTCAAGTTTTCATTTCTTATTCAACAATCCAAAATTTTCAGTAAAAATATTCACTTGACAGTTGGTAACTAAGCTAGCAGGCCTGCCACTGTCGAGTTGTTATCTGGCAGCAGGCTGGAAGAAAGCAAACAGTAGATTTGGTGTTGCACATGGACTCCTGGGAGAGTTAGAGCATGTTTGCATGGAGAAACAAACACAAAAAGTCCATCTAATGAGCTTTGCTGTCACAAAGGAATATATTAATGTTTTAATGTTTAATGTTAAAATGTTAAATACATTGTTTCTCACATTGCATGTAAGAGACAGGAGTTAAAAGCAGGTGCAGTGACAGATCACAACTGTTCTGCAGGAAACAACAGCCGCACACACACAAACCCATGTTAATGTGCATATTAAACCCACTCAACTCGACAATCTGCCAGCAGGTTGGAAAGGCATGTTTTCTTTAAAAAATCATCGAAATTACACTATTTATCACAGCTAGAAACTGAAACTGAGAAAACATTTCCATCAATGATCCTTGAAAAAATCATGAGTGACAAACACTCAAATCTAAGATTAAAATTGTAATATTTCATCAAAATCAATTGTACATCTCTCATATAAAATGAATAAAACATTTTTCACTTATCAGATTCTTTAAAGAAAACATTAAATTGTGTGCTCCACATCTAAACTGGGAAGCTGTGAAGGACTCGCCTGAGATCAATAGACACGTGACAAAAATTCAGTTAAACTTCAACTGGCTGGTTGTTTGCACAGAGCAGAGAGGAGAGGCCAAGAGAGGTTGTAAAATGTAAATAGCTCAATATGTATAGCATGTGGGACCCTCACTTGTTGGCACTTGGAAAAATATATGTAATGTATGCATCACAGATTCCATTTATTTTCCAAGTTTTATAAAATAAATTATCAAAGAAATTCCACTTACATTTTTCCTTTTTGATGATAAATGACATAACAGTTTTAAACTGCAAAAAAGAACATTTTTCAGTTCTCCATACTTCCTATCCATGATTGGGCTCTTTCCATAGAGATGCGGGACTTATTTATTGCACTGAAAAATGAGGCCACAGTGAGCAAAATGTGAAAGGAGCAAAAAACATCCCCTGAAACTGCTTTGGGTTCAGAGAGTAGGGATGGGTACCTTTCACATTTGAACCGATACGGTACCGGTACCTGGTACCTGGGAATCAGTACCGGTACTCAACGGTACCAATTTTCGGTACTTTTGCGTTTGTTTTTGTGGTAATAAATGTTAATTTGTTTAATAATAAAATCTAATTTTTTCAATTCAACATATTTATTTCTCAAAATATAAACTTTAAAAAAATATATCAACAATATAAAATCCAGGATGAGCAGTGCTTTATTGTTGAGTCAACGTGCATTTTGTAACATGAAGGTTGCAGTGTTATCAAAGAATGCAGAGGAGCGCTCTCAGGTGGCAAGTGCATGGAGGAGAAAAAAAAAAAAAAAGGTTGCAAGTGCACGTGTGATTTGTTGTGATGACGTAGTAGCTGTGCGGCGCAGCACCGGTTAGACAGTATTGTGGGCATGGCATGGTTGGAATAAACAAAGTTGAGTCGGGCTGCTCTGTGCACATATCGAGGATGACGCAGGATCCGAGGGATTTAATTTCAGCGAGGCAGTTTGGAGTAAAGTGGCAGGTAATATTCCTGAGTTGAAGAGCGGAGTATTAACGGAGGACCAGAGATGCAGCAGCTAGCTGCTAGCTGTTAATGACTGGTCTACAGAAGAATGGAGAGAGCAAACGGAGTAAGGAAGGTCCAATCTGGAGGCAGACGAAGGCCAAGCCCGGGTAGAGACATTGGAGAGATAGCAGCAGGCGGTTAGCAGGCCTAGAGCCGGCTGTTCGTCTCTGCGCCGGGTTGGAAGAGGGCAGCAGCTCGTGGCCGCGGTGAGCAGACAAGACCAGACGAGGAGGTAAATAAAAAATAAAAAATAGTGCGATCGCCAGCACGCTTGTTAATCAAAGACGTTAAATGAAAACAGGTTGAAATCAATGATCAGTTTAAAGTTAACGCCGTTTAGGTACCGAAACATGGCACCGTTTGATTTTACATTAATCGGTACTCGGTAGTACCGACGGAATTCGGTACCCATCCCTATCAGAGAGTTAATAGATTTGTAAAAATGTATG
This sequence comes from Centropristis striata, assembly GCF_030273125.1. NCBI lineage: Eukaryota > Metazoa > Chordata > Actinopteri > Perciformes > Serranidae > Centropristis > Centropristis striata. The sequence goes on along the minus strand of NC_081527.1, from coordinate 12,880,247 downwards.
TCATGTGCAATGGGGGCCAGTCAGTACAAGAATCCTGATATCAATTTTATGCTGGTATTACTCTATTATTTACATTGGAATTCAGGCTGGTTGTTCATTAGTGAAGCTAGGCGGGAACAAAATCTAAATCTATTGTTTCTGTGTTGCACCAAAGCTCCTAGGATCCAGCTTTTAATATCTCTCAGGTGAAGGTGTTGGCAGTGGAGTTGCTATAGAGACGGCTATATCTGTGAATCATCATCGTAATGATGGCAATGGTTTCCTGTGCAGTCAGAGACAGGGAGTTAATCTAGAGTAGTTCATCCCAGATTCAAAAATGGCTTTGTGAAACAGTTTTTTCAAATGTTATTCATTACGCATGTTAAACAAGATAAATGCTGAGCACCTGTGTTAGTGCTCATCACTGAAAGCAGGAGCTCATGGCTCCGGCCTCGGGATGCTCGTAAAAGCTTAAATGGATCGATAAAAGTGCATTAATGTGGTGGAATCAATGAGAAGAAGCAGATAAGGAAATAAAAGAAGAAAAAAAACATGCAACAGTAGTGTCTGGCCACCAATCCATTGAGGACAAACACATTCATGGAGTCCTGCAGTAACTCTAATCTTCTTTTAGGAAATTGGTTTAGTTAATCTAAGACCAGGCTGAATGAAGGATTATCAGAAACAATTTGAGAAAACCAACTTGACTGGATCTGGTTTAACAACTATGCTAATGATCTATCATGCATTAGATCTGATTTAAAAAATAAAAATAAAAAGACTAGTATTCTAGCTGGAGCAAAACAATTATTTGCAATTTTATTGAAATTGTAATTATATGGACTAGTGCAATATTATCTTATGCCATAAATCCAAAGCATCCTTTTCTATTACAGCAGTGCGCGTACACTTTCGCTGAGTTACTTATGGAAATATTTTGAATATAGTAGTTTACCAGTTGTTGAATACATGTTGAGTGATTTTCAGAAGGCTGTGGCAGAGCACTAAAACACATTTGATCTATTTTATTTTATTTATTCATTATTTTGATATAATTTATTTAAATCTATTTTTTTCCATTTTGTTATTGCTTTTCAGTTTACATGATGTTTCTAAAGTAATCTTGCTAAATGTGATTTCAATATTGACCATAATAATCGTGATTATGATTTTTCTATTATGATAATCGAGCAGTCTTATGAAATACTGAATCTGCTGATGATGGTTTTGATCATTCCTTCTTATTACATTCTTTAAATTAAGACTTATGCTTCTTTCCTTAATCGATGCATGACACTGTGTGTTTAAATATGCATCTAAAACACTGATTGATATTTTCGCCCTCTTACCTTCACTAATCATTCAAAGTTTTGCCCTGCAGGCCTTCATTAGCAGCTTGTTTCTGAGCTGCACACTCCTCTCTGAGCAGCCCTCCTCCTTCATTCCTCCATCACTTATCACTTCATGTGATCTCCACAGAACTGACACCAGTCACTCGACATGACTTTCAATTTGCCCCTCGCTCACTCCTTACACCTCTCGTCCTCTTCATCTCTAATGTCTCTCCTTTCGTTCTTTGTCTTTTATCCTCCTGTCTGTCAATCTTCATTCTGGCTGCCACACTTTGATCTGTGATCGGTCACACATCTCGCTGCTGCGTCTGTCTCGTTGTTTGCATAATGCGTTTTTAAAAAAAAATCATTTCACATCCTTTCCATTTTGGCCTGTTTTCCCTTTAACTCCCTCTCACTCGTGCTTTATTCATGCCCTCTGTTTTCAGTAGGCATCTTTCCTAAAAACTACACTAGACAGCATACAAAAAACACTATCTTCGCTTTTTAGGCTTTCTGTTTTATGCATGTTTCTCTGCTTGTCTTCTCTTGCATGTAGCCAGTTCCCCCAATCCTTATATTTTCTTTATCTGTCTTGTTTTATTTGTTGTGTTTTCCTTTGCCTCTTTTCCCCCCTCTCTCCTCTCTTCATCTCTGCTGTTAAATATTTGATTATGAGCACGCTGACATGACACCACTGTTCCCCCGCTGCAGCTGAGGGAGTTTAGATCTCAAAGCAGAGGATGAAGGAGGAAACATGAGGCACTTTTTAAACATCTGAGCCTTTTCTGTGTCATATAATCTTGTAGTGAAGTTTCAGAGCAGCCAATCGTAGACATTTTGTAAGATTAAGTCAAGACGAGCGAGGTCACAGAACATAGTGTAAAGACTGAAGTATTCACCCAACTAGGACGTTCAATTTGGGAACAATATTGGTTGTTTCCACTCAGACGTATTGCAGAAGCTATTAAGTGACTGCGTGCCAATTTTTATAGTGACTAATTTGCAGTGCCTACCATCAGCCTGTAATGCATTCTGTGTAGTTTATAGTGCAGGTACAGACACAAACTGCTCTCTTAATGTTAGGGGGAAATGGTCTTTAGATAGCATTTAAAACCATCAATTCAACCTGAACTTAACTGCATTAAAAGTTTGTGTCTGAGTCACTCAAAATCAGGGTTTGGTGGTATAAAACAAACACACTGCCTGTGCAATGCGTGGGCAGGAGTGAGAAGCTGCTGATGGCTTGTCGAAATGTGCAGGAGCCAACACTTGAGGGGAAACCAAACAAGAAAAAGAAAAGAAAGAAGCCAAAGAGAGACAGGTCTGCACATGTGACAGAAAAAGCAAGGGGAGACAAATCAGGGAGGCATGAAAAGCAGAGTGCAAGCCATTATGCCTGCAGCTAGCTGCTAAGATAAGCTAAAGAAGTAACCCACTGACCCACATATCACACAGCCAGCAGTTAGTGTGGAACTCTGAGCGCTAGCTTGCTCCCTACCGGGCTGAAACTAGTAAGCCGAGTCACTCTGTCCAACAAGGAGATTTATAATTCAAACACTTGAGCGCACCTGTAATGGAACACAGGGAAACCTAAGTGCACTGAGCCAAGCAGAGCTGAGGTAAACCTGACCTGCAGGGGATTAACTGGATTTACAAGATCCGTTCACCCAAATCAAAACATTTTCTTACTGGAAGTGACGTACAAACATGTTCGGTAGTTTCGATTTTTGAATACAATGACTGGAATTTCACAAACTGACACATCACTTTGAAAAAGTTACACAGGATTATCTCTGGAGAAGAACCTCCCTGTCGGCACTTTTATTTCTTCAGTAGAAAGTAGTACCACAGTTATTTCTGGAAGGGCATGTTGCTGTTGAGTTTTCTTCTTTTTTTGAACCAGCACAAATTTAATTAAACTTCACTGTGCTGCAGCGGCGGCAGAAGTCTGAGAGATCAATATCTCAAAACATCAGCAGATAAAACCAAAAATATCTCAATATCACAAGGGGCAACTGAGAAAATATTTTCTTGTTATTTGGGTGAAGTAACTCGTTAACCCAAATTCATATCTAGAACAAACAATACTATGATCATGATTAAATTTTTTTTTCAAACACAGAAAGATCTCATTTCAGATCATTAGATTTAAGATATTTGTTTTTCCAACAATAACTTAAACAAGCTTTTAAATTGATACGTCTGTAAAAACAAGAAAAAAATCCTATAAAGAATAGATAATAGTGTAATACTTTTAATGTCGCATGCATTTTAAAGGGACAGTTCAACCCCAAAGTATATACAGTCATGGAAAACATGATTAGACCACCCTTGTTTTCTTCAGTTTCTTGTTCATTTTAATGCCTGGTACAACTTAAGGTACATTTGTTTGGTTCAATATAATGATAACAACAAAAATAGCTCAAGAGTTTAATTTAAGAGCTGATATCAAGCCATTTTCCATGGTTTTCTTGATCATAACCAAAATCATTGAACAAGAAATGGAAGAAAACAAGGGTGGTCTAACAATTTTTTCCATGACTGTATTTTCCACCTTACCTGATATCGCCTTCACTCTGCAACTTACCCCAAAACAATGGACATTGCTAAAGAGTGGTACAGGTAAGAGGAAAAATGTGTGTTTTTGTTTTTAGGTTGAACTTTCTCCTTAACGTGCAATATGACAGCATGTTAACAGGAATGAGCTGTGCTGGTCACTGTGCAGGCCGACCCTCGAGACTGAATGAACCAAAGTACGGCATGGTGCTATGGCCTCATGTAAACTAGCTGGTCCTGAAAGGGTCTCAGTGTTCTGTAGTTCTGTAGCAGCAGCAGCTGGTTTAGGTCTGATCTGGTGTGCGTAAGCTCAGGAGGTGCTGCAGACTAAATGGTAGCAAAGAGGGAGGGAGGTCAGGCCGGCTTACAGGGGGAAAAAAGTGGGTCACTTCTCATTGACAGAACTGCTGGAATGTGACGCCTGAATAAGCCTGCAATTGTGATTTTAACTATGAAGTATGAATTAATCCCTGCCAACAAAAACCCAGCGTCTGCTCGCTGTGAATGTCTTTCAGCAGTTCAGCAGAGTTGGAAGTCCAGCGGCTTTATGCTGTGTGTTTGACATTTTTCACATAGTGCAGTCAAAATAGACAAAGTGATGGTGCAGAGATGTGGGTGTGCTGCAGTGCAGTTTTGAAACTTCCTTTCAATATGACACTTCTCCATCCGCAAGCCGATCAGCTGAGTGTCAGTATCTCACTGCCTCATTCACATCATCCCACACAACTGTACAGCCCTGCTAGCGCTCTATTTTCTGTCCTTATACTGTTCACACCCTCCTTTTCCCTGCCTTTGTATTCTGGCTCCATCCTTCTCCTGATATAACTTCAGTATGGTCCTTGCTACTTTTAGATTCTTATCCTGGTTCCACATATTCTCACTGTTACTCTCTCTGCCTGTTTTCCTGCCCGTCTGCCACTGTCTCCAACATATTTTATACTTGTCTTTTCCTCTTTTCAACCCAACTTCCCTGTTCCATACAGTTTTCTCCTCATTTTGCTTCCATCACAGTCCCTGAGACAGTAATGATTGGTCCTGTCATCCGGTCAGTTAAACTGTCTGAGGCTGAGCCTGTGAATCATATCACAGCTGTTGGATTGTAAACCTTCTAATGTCAACTTCTCAGCAACTGGGAAAAATCTGAATTGGGGCCTTGCGGTTGTATGTTTCCACCAACCAGCCAAGTTGCAGTTTACACCCATGTCTGTAGCCATGACAGCGGACAATGCTTCAATTATAGATGTCAATCACCACAGTTTCATGGTGGACACCCAAGAAAAGTGTCACCAACTCAGTATCCAACAAAATATGAAATATGGCCACAATCTCAAGTGTTTTTGCAGAACATCATGATGTAATATTGAGGTCAATCTTGCACCTTTTGGATAGAAAATATCTATCTATTTTGTCAAAGTAAGCATATGAATGCCAAAAACATTTTTATATGTCAAATTGACCTTTACCTTTGATCTCCAACCTATTATCACTTCATCCTTGAGTCCAAGTGGATGTTTGTAGAAGAAATTCCCTCATGGAGTTGCTGAAATATCGAGCTCACGAGAATGGACAACGCGACTGCAAAATGCTTCTTGCCACAGCTGTTGCCGGTGTGGAGTCACAAAAAAAACGCACCGCGAATAAATGTAATCCTTCAACTGAGGTTAAAACCAATCTCACAAAATGGGATTTACAAGGTCTTCTCCTGATAGCAGCCATATGTGCCCAGCAGTGGCCTCTATTGGTTCAGAAAGAGTCTAATTCTGGGTGGTTTGTGCATTAGCTGATAAGAAAGGCATCATTAAACTGCCAGATTTCACATTGGAGTTTGGTGTGATGTGTGCTTGAGTACAAAGAGAAGAGAGGAGGAAAGAGAGGAAGTGGCACACATCAGGGCCGAAGCTAAGACAGCTCCTATTGTAGTGAATCAAAGCGCCACTAATTGGTACAATTATACAGACAGGACGAGAGAGAATACAGAGCGGTGTGTGTGTGTGTGTGTGTGTGTGTGTGTGTGTGTGTGTGTGTGTGAGGTAGATGCTCACAAGCATTACACAGAAGCAGATGTGAGGGCTTCAAGGTAGCAAAATAAATTAGTCACGCATGTTTATGTAATTTAGCAACAATTAAGTGAAATATACTCGATCTGCCAAACAAGGATGTCTTCACCTCACGATGGAGGAGGAGAAATTCTGCAGTCAGAGCGCTGGAAGGATGAATAATTTACATCACATTTACAGGATAATGCAGTTTGAACCTCGCTCAGCATTTATTTGCATTAGTGCACCCTGACCCTGATTGCTTTGTGTGTTCTTCCCAAAACTATCATAAACCTGGAGTGCTGCTGGTTATAGGTCTCAGCGGCGTGTGTTGTGTTACTGCAGAAATGGGAGCAATGATCTGAGGGGGAGCAAAGTGATGATCAACTGCTTATGGTGGAGCGGGTCTTGAGCCGGAGTGATGAGAAAAACAAACAGTTTGTGGCGAGGAGATGCTGCGTCTATAAATCTCTTTTTAATACCCTGCAGTCGTGTTGTTTCCCTTCACAACGATAATTCACAAACAATCCAATAGTCGCTCCTCATGGGAAGGCCTGTTAGATAAAGTCATTACCCAACTACCCGGAGGATTTTTCACGACCATGCACTCATAAACACGTACTACTGATTTATACGTTACACTCATTGAGGTTTAAACGCACATGTTTCACAAATGATACACTAAGCAATTACTGGGGAAGAAAGCAGTAAAAGGCAGGTTCAGACGGCGGGAAAATACGATGAAAAACCTAAATTGAAAAGTGGAGAAACATATCAAATGCAAATGCTTCTGTGAAAATGAAATGAGTAAATCCTGTCGTCACCAGATCTCAACTCAGTTGTGAATCAAAGTGTAAGGCAATGTTCTCCACTACCATCCCTATTATACCAACGTATCTGTTTCATCTTTAAATCAACAACAACAGCAAAGTATTTAGAGGCTACATAGTATTCATAGAACTAGGGTTGTTTCCCAATCGGTGGTCAAAATAATGCCCTCTCACCAGATATCTGTGAAACAAGCTTTCAATTGCAATTATCAAAAGCATACAGGCAAAATAAAAAAATTTGACCGTATGGCCTTAATTACGTACATTCCACAAAAACACGGTAGTTACATCACATTTATGTATTTGAAATTGTAAATGACAGTAAATATCAGGGTAACTTTATGAATCAAGACTTGATTGTCTAATAATGGCATAGCAGTCTGTGCTGAAAAAACATAATTCAAAATTTAAGACTAGAAGAAATTCAATCAAAACATGAATGCATTAGCAGTGTGCTTGTCTAGCAAACAGTATTAAAGACTGGATGTACTCTGCTGGTAACTCAGGTCACATTGACAGTAACTGCAAATAACTTTGTCCCCAGACACATCTGGCAGGGCTTTGTAGCTGAACTTGGCATTCAGAATACCTTTACCTAAATCCATTGCTTGCTGGTTACCACCTGACTTTGAGAAAAGTGTTATTAAAACAGCCGGTGCTAATGCATCACAACAATGAGTGTCATTTAGATGAATGGGCAGTAAAGTGTTATTATCACATTAACTGCCTGTGATCGTCTTTTGCTTTATGTCCTTTTGTCAGGTCTGTTTCTATCTGCTTTCACAGGTCTCTCTTGCAAAAAATATCTTGAGCTCAATGACATTACCTGATTAAATAAAGGTTGTATGAATAAATGGTAATGTCTTGTGGAGGAATGAAGCTGCTCTGGAGGCTCGCGGTGGCCTGACGCCAGACGCAGACACTTCATGTGGGTTTTTTCCCTTTAATTTGTCACCCATCTGTATGATACAATGTCTGTTGGCCGACCACATACTACTGCACTGCCAGTCACACACCCTCATACCACTTACAGGCAGACAGCAATTATGACTTCATTCTCACTATCCGAGTCATCTGTGGGGCAGACAAGCCGCTTCAATTCAAAACTGATATTGGAGGAAGCGGCTGCACAGACTGTAATCACACCCTGTTTGCCCACTCTGCAACAAAGAAGCACCCCGGGGCTATTTACTTCCCCTCTGAATCTGGAGATATTATTCTCATCACAGTCTTTGTGTCAGATCCAGAGCAGTGACTGGAGCACTAATAACCCCAGAAGACCCTCTAAGCCATGAATGTGGTTTTGTGTAAATGGAATGAGAAACCAAAAGCATTGTTTCAGATTTGGTGGTCCGAGTGGATTTCCCCTACCTGAGCCCTGTCTCTCAAATAAGCCTTTGTCTTGTCGGTTAGCACACACACACACATGATTTCATTTAGTTTGTTTATGACTATTGGAATGTGTAGCTGCATGATAAAGCACCTTTTTAGACTGTTTAGACTCTGCAATCAGTGAATTAATTCTTGAAGCTGAATCCAAAGCAGAGGAAGCTATAGCAGCTTCTTTGTTTTACACTAGACGAATGGATATAGACAGTTATGAGACAAGAGTGGAGAGTACAAATATGTATATGACTGTATGAACTTACACTTACTTGACAGTTAACAGGATTGTTTGCTACTGAATTACTTTTTCCAAGAAACGTATAAGCACATCTCTCGTAAACACAAGTTGTGATGGTGTGGAAAAACTCAGCCTGACTCTTATTCACTGTTTTGTGCTGTTTACAAATTGGTATTTTTACATTTCTCTCTGTCTCTATGTCAGTCTGTTTTTTTTAAACCCAAATATCCCTGCTTGCCTCCATTTCTCAACCCTGCTGTCTCCGTTCCTCTTCCTTAAGATACACCATACATCAGGATGAGCCTTTCAACCTTCCCTCTTTCATGCATTAAGCGGTGCACATTTTTAGCAGTCAAACCTCATTTCACAGCATGAAGCATATACGCTTGTAGAAGCGAGGGCTTTAAACGCACTCAATATTCTCCATATTCTCCGAGGTGGCCCATCACACGGACTCGCCGTGAAATCCAGCAGATGGCTCCATAAATGGGAAGTGGCTGAGGTGAGGTGCTTTCAACAGCCAAAGTATGTACTTTGAACTAAGTCTGAGTGTATGAGATTACCAGACATCACACATACAGTCAGGCATGACTTAAACCAGAGGTTAAGAAATTTCCAGTGTTAAAATCCAGCCAAATGTTTAGCGTTTTAGTCTGATTCACATATTCTAGTTGGCGCAGGTGCAGTTTTAAGACCAAAAACATCCAATTTAATGCTAGGACGAGGCCCATGACTTCTTTTTAAGAGAGCATAAAAAACAAGCTCTTGATGTCATGGTGACCCTGAAGAGCAGACAACTTCTAAGACATTTTTCACAGAGGAGTTTGCTGTGATTGGGCAAAAGAAAAATCAGACGTAACAAACTACAAAGAGAGAGATGGGTTCCCTCTCAACTTTCTGCCGGGTAACAGACAAAAACACACCCGGTTGTGATATCAAATAAGACCCATGGGGTTCTGCAAACACAGGGGGAGGGGACCGCTGGAGTCAAATCATAAGCATGTTTTCATAAAACACACTTTCCCGTCCTGGCAGGTGTGTGTCCGTGTGTGTCTAAGAGCTTTTCTAACAAGCTGTTCAAAGAGTCACTGTTTAGACTGCCATGGGAGGAAAAGCCTGTCTCTTCTCTAACAACACACACAGACAGACAGCGGGAGTCGAACAGAATGTAGCGTCTCCTGGGACCACAGCATACCATATTCAAATACCTCAACCCCACATCCAAACTGTTCTTTATGAACTCGTCTCCCTCTCATACCACTGAGAAGCAAAGCTGTTTTACAGACACAACAAGCCTGTGATACATTTATAAATCACAATGTAGTCTTGCTACAATCAGGAACTATTTAGTGCAGAACAAACCCTTTGAGGCATGATGATGACCCAAATGACTATCACAGAAACAGCCAAAACAACCCCGGTAATGTGGTGTTGATACCTGCAGGTACCATTTGCAAGACTACATATGAGAAATTATCTTTTATTGCTTCCTCAGGTACCTAACACAAAAACTGCTTAGTAATATCTATAGAAATTAGTCTGAGATGCTTCGATAGAGCCAAGAGAAAATGAGCAAAAATCACATGCAGGAGGTCAACTCTTTCTCCCTTTCAAAAGTGTTATAATAAACTCAGAAGTTCTGAGCAGCCAGACATCCATCACCAATCCCTAAATGTTCAGTGGTAAACAAATTCCTACGCCTGCTTTAGAATGAATACTTCACACCCAAATTTATCATTTGTATATCAATTACTTAGCCTTTGTTACATTGAACACTGCACGAACTAGATAACTCAAATTCACAATGACAAATGACTCATTCACATCTTTACTGTTCAGCTTGAAAGGAAGCAACGGCATTGAGAAAGATCTCTATAGAAACACAGACCATTCAAACTAAGATATGACTGCACATGATGACGACCTCAACATTTCCTGTAGAGAAACCTGTGTCATCACTCACTTGAATATTGCGGAACATGAGGATTTTTCTGTCTAACTTTCTCCCCATTTGTTTCTTTAGAAAGTGTGTCAAATGTTCAACCTCTGTCTTTACAGAGTTACATAACAAAACTTTCCACACCAGTGATGACATGTCAGGATTGGGCTCCCACAGATTTCTCCCTGTTCTTGTAATAACTGCCAACTTGCTATGAATTTAAAGACTACTTGGATAAACAAATATCATAAAACATCACCACCGAGTACTCAACCAGAATGTGTTGTTAGTGTTGTGTATGTTACTTACGATCCAAGCCGTTGATATACTTCATGGCTATCTCACAATGTCCCCACACAGCGCTGACGACAGGATACAGCTTCTTGCCTTTCAGTCCTCTGAACGCGACTCCTAGATACTGTCCATCCACCATGAAGCTTAGCGTCCCTTCGTCCATGTCCAGAATCACTAGCAGAGAGTCCGGCAGGTTGAACGTCTCCTCCGGCTCCAAGAAACAAGGGTAAGTGGGCAGCGAGCTGTGGGCCCTGTTCTTGCTCTCGTGATAGAGCCTGTTGCGTCCTAGATCCCAGCCCCAGGATTCACAGTCCGACCCCACCAGCGCTGTGTAGCCTACAGAATGTAAAGCAGCCTCTGAGGTCGCCACTCCGACCACGGCGTGGGTGCCACGCTGCCGGGAGGGCCAGTGGATCTTCCACACGTGGAGACCCCTTGTGTATCCGACCCGGCCCCGGATGCAGTCCGTGCTCTGAGCGACCGGGTGGCGGTGAAATGTCAGTTTATCATCATCTTTTATGAAGATGTTGAGGGAACGGTCGTCAGGGTTCCACGCGTGGCGGAGCTGCGTCTCCAGTCCAGCACATGGCATGTCCAGTAGGAGGTCCAGTCTGGGAGGTTTGGCGAAATCTGGGCCCCTCAGTTCAGGGTGCTGCCGACGGTGCGCCAAAGGCCGATAAGACGGGGAGCCACCACTTTCCCCACGACCATCTACTGATTTGATGCTGCCGGAGATCTTCTGCCCCATAGCTGCGGTGGAAAGGTTGACAGAAGGAGGGGGAGGAAGGGGGGCAAGGGTGGTGTTTGTGCAGGTGGGTGCTGCGCTGCGTAGAGCTTGACGTTACCTCATCAATGCGGTGGAGCTGAGCCAAGAGTCCCTAACCGGAGAGTGGTGGAGGGAGATGAAGGAGGAGGTGATGAATGAAAGATGTATGCGATCTGGTTTCATGCCATAAATGTCTTCAGAAAGACAAACTGCTGACACTCCTGTTGAGAGAAACAGAGGAGAAGAGAAAAAAAGTATTTAAAAAAACTGGTATTAATTCATCTCTAACTAATGCTGGTTATAGCCAACTATAGTCTAAACAATGAGCCAGAAAAGAAGAAGGACTAAAAAAAGAGAGATGGTGATTGAAAGAGAAACACACAAAGAGTGACTGAAAGAGAAAGAGAATTACACCAGTGGCAAGTGTTGGCAAAACTCCTTGTTTCACAGATTTCGTGTGGCTTTGTTGTGAAAGAAATAAACAATGAACAGGATGAACAAGTATAGATACACACTGGCACAGATATACACATTTCCTCTGACTCATCCGCCTCACAAAGTCATACACCAATACCAATGCATGCCTGCAAACATTCCCCAGTTGTGCAACATTACCCAGATTTGAACCTGGCACGCTCTCATTTAGGTAATGTAATTTTAATGAGTATTGCCTGAGTCTGCAAAAATACCGACGCAACCGAAGGAAAAACAGAAACACCAGGTAATAATTCATCTCTGTTGTTCCTTAGTGGAACAAAGTTGAAAAAGTCAGCTTGACTTACATTTACCCTCACAGTTTATAGATAGATAGTATCATAAATAGCCCCTTTCACACATTCATGACATTCGGTACAGACGCATTGTGAATGTAAACGGTTTCACATGGAGCAAGCAAAACCAATCACAAGACTCCACTGGTGACGTATTCTAATTCATGACTTGTTAACAGTTAAATAAATTACAAGAACATTGGCACTGAAAAAAACAGCTCCTCGTCCGCATGTTCCCCCAAAAAAGGGAAATCTTACATACACATACACCTGAATTTGTCCCATCTTCTTCTTCTGGACGGTTCCTTGCCCCATCCATTCAGGCATTACCATCCGAGAAGACACAAGAATGTGTGTGGATACTAAAAATCAGTAGCAGTGCCTACAGGGTTATCCCAGTCATTTACCAGGAACTTTGTGTGAAAGAGGCTTCATGTTTATCATCTACATGTCTATAAATAACCACTGCTGGCACTGTGGTTTCATTTCTATAATGTAATTTCCATTTTTGAGTCATTTTCAGTGTATTGCGTTAGTTTCCAGTGTGGGCAAGATGGTTTTAGTTTAGTTTTTGTTCAGTTTCAGTTTAGTTTACTTCTGTGCATTGGTTTATTTGAAGTAAAGCTGACACAGATCATAAACTCATGAATGAATGTTTAAATTAATGTCAATTTTAAGAAAAGACCCTTTTTTTATAAATATTTTTATCCCCAATTTATTTTTTTATTTTTTACTTCTGTGTGGTATAGTTAGTTTATCGTGACAATCAACAAACAATGTGTTATAGCATATAAAGCCACTACAAAGATGATATCACGTACACACAGGTACAGACAGCTGTGTGTGGTTGAACTGACATAGTGATCTCTTCCAGGAACAGCAGTTGGTGCTTCCTGTTCACAGGAAAAGAGTCAGTCACACCTCGGGCAGACAGGGAAGTGGATGACACAACTCTCTATGTGCCTCATGCATCTGCTGCTTGTCTTTACCTCATCCGGCACAAGGTCCCATTTATTTTGAGTGTATGCTGAACTGACGCATCTTCCAGTAAAGGGTGTCTCACACCTCGATAGGGGTGATGCACAGCTTATTACACTGCACTGCACACAGATGGATTCATAGAAGGAGGTTAAACATTTTACTACTGTTGAAAATACAGTATTAGTGTGAAATCCTGTTTAGTGCTTTTTTGGTGCGTCTCTGTTCGTGTATTGTCCCAATTTATACATGAACCGGTTATTTAAAGGAACAATATGTAACCTTTTCACATCAAAACATCTAAAAAAAACTGTGTTAGGCTGTGTTTCCAACAATTTTCAAACTCAAGAAAATCTGTGCTTTTAACTGAACTCCTTTATAATTGTTTGACTGGGAGACCCCAAGCAGCAGAAAATTACATAAATTGAGTGGAAAACATACTTCAAAACTATGCAAAAGGCCACTATTTTAATTTCTCCCAAATGTAAAGTGCCTTCACGTTAATATGACAATTTGTCGAGTGTTTTTATTTTCAACCAAAATATGATGAAACCAGCATAAATATTCCCATCAAACCAGACGGCCAACACATCACAGACTGAGGTCATGGTGTAATTTTGTGTTCAATGTTTATGTCCGCACGCACACACACATGCACACACGCACGCCTCATTTTGGCTGCCTGTATTTTCCCCATTCTCTGTCTCTCTTTCGGCCTCTCTCGCTGTGAATGAGGTCATGGCAGCTGGCAGCCAATGTGTGCCACCACTCAGTTCACTCCTCAGCATGAGAGGGTTCAATGCTCGGACACACACACTCACACTCACACACACACACACACACACACACACACACACACACACACACACACACACACACACACACACACACACACACACACACACTCAGATACAGCTGCCTCAGTGTGTGTCATCACTGCTGGCAGGTGGGTTAAGGGTGGACGCTGCATGGTAGATTCCAGAGTCATCACGGCCAAACTTCAGCCAAAGAAAACACTATTTAACACTGTACAAACTCTCAGTGTTCGTCTCAGCTGGCCCAGTCTGGCACAGCATGTGGATGACAATCTGGCATTTTAGGCTGTCATCAAGGAGGCTCTTGACCTCCGACCCGGTGTCGTCACGGTCACCGTTGCGTAGTAACCTCTCAAGAGGCTGGTGGTGGGCTGGCGCAGCGTCTGCTGCTGCGAATAGCGACAACATGCTTCAACCATCTGTTGTTTACTTTCCCTCCATCTCTCTCTGCTTCTGCAGCCAACTCATTTAGGACCGACCACACTCACCCCCCCTCCCTTCATCTGTACTTTCAGCTGGGTGAGACAAGACGGCAGATAGCACGGTGCCATACATGCAGAATGCAGGTGGTGCGATTATTTAAGACTGCAACTAGAATTAATGTGCTTATCATCTATAAATATGCTGATTATTATTTTTTACTAGGAATGTCACACTTCCAAAGATGACATCTTCAAATCTCTTCCTTTGTCAATCAACAGTTTTTTTAAAATCTCAAGATATTAAGCTGACTGTCAAAAACAGGGATCCCCCACGCCTCAGTGGTGAACAAATAATCAAAAAATGGTGAAAATCCTTGATAAAATTGAAGTAAATGGTGCCAGTATGGGTATTCCATTAATGTTTTCTGTCAATTATGAATTAATTATTTGACTTATTGTTTCAGCTGTACTATGATTTCAACCTTGGTTATTACTCTGAAAATATCAAATCACACAGATGGCTTCTATAGGGGATGGATGGAAGAGCATATATTAGTAGGAATCCTGAACAGGAAGGATAAGGAGAGAGGGTGGGATCAAAGACAGAAAATGACTAAACTAAAAAAGAAAATGAAATGACAGATGTTCAGAAAAAAAAGGTTTGTGACTGAGACATAAAAAGGAACTGACATGGCACATTAAAATAAAACCCATTTTAAAAGCATTACCAAAAAAGTGGAAAAGGATGAGATAAGGAAGGACAGACAGCAGTGTGCACCTGGTGTGTGGGCTAGCTTCGTCTGCCTTACTAACAAGCTCCAGTCACTAAAAAGGGCGGTATGTGTGTGTGTGTGTGTGTGTGTGTGTGTGTGTGTGTGTGTGTGTGTGTGTGTGTGTGTGTGTGTGTGTGTGTGTGTCTCAGACAGGGTTTCATTTACTGTCCAACAAACTCTGACTGGGCAGACAGGCTTTGAAGTCAAACATACACACTGAGGAACCTATCGCTCATACTGCACCTCCCTTGGAGAACAGACCAGATGCATCTGTGGACCACAGAAATCATGTCATGCTCCTGAGAGGACCCAAAACACTTCTGACTAATATAAACCAGGTTGTCATGTTGAGTACAGTAGTGTTTACTGTACATGTGTGACTCTCTGTTTGTGTCAGCTAACTAACCCTTAAAGCCAAGCAGGATCAGGATGAACAGCTCAGTGGCCAGTCATTCAGCCTTCCTGTGTCTGTGTTCATGAATGTCTGGCCTGGCCACGTGCTTGTGTGTGCGTGTCCTTTATCCCAAATCTTCTACTCCACAAGTTATCATCAAAGCAGCCACCTGCAGACACAGTGACAGCAGCACAAACAGCTGTTGTCTTGCACCACTAATGAGCCGCGTTATATTGGTATTACGAGTTATATCGATATATTTTAGAAAGAGATATGTCATTCAGACAATACCGCCATACCGATATATCCACTTAGTGTTCCGTATTAAGATATTTTTACTGAACAAACCGTTCAAATAAACTCTCATTAAGTGAAAATACAGTGTGAAAGGGTCAAAGTTATGAGACCAAATTGGTAAACGTCTTTTTTTATGTCTATATAACTTTTATACAACTTTATTGACACAGTGCCATGGATACGCATTGCTCTGCTTCTCTCCTGATGACGGCCCTTATTAGAACTATTAACATCAAATTGTCTTGAATAAGATTTTTTACTAGCGATTGAGACCATAGTGTTGTCCTAAAAAAAAATTCTGAGGTAATAAATCAAGTGAGAAGTTTTCTCATTTTGCACTGAAATGAATGGACAGATTTTTTTGTTGCCAAACTAAGCACCCCCTGCTGGAAGTTTCGGTAGAATGCATCTTAAGGCACTTCCTGGTTTTTTCTGTAGTATATTTTTGCTGTCTACCTACTTGAGCTAGCTCCTAACAAAAAAACAACAATGGTTCTGTAATTTGTAGGTATTTCGGTAAATACCTTCATAAAACAGGTTGATGATGATGATTACTTGTGAGGTTGAGTTAAAACTAAACACTGCACATTTTGTTTAAAATACCAATATATATTGTATATCGCCATTAAGCCTAAAAATACCAGGGTATGAGTTGAGTCCATATCGTCCAGCCCTAAAACAATGGGCTTCATTTAGCAAGTCACATCCAGTCAAATGTTTTTAATGGATCTCTTAAAGGAATAGTTTGACATTGCATCCAATGCATTTACTTTCTTACTGAGAGTTACATGAGAAGATTGAAATCACTCTCATGTCTGTCTTTTCATTATAAACTGGCGGATTGTTAGCTTAGCTTAGCATAAAGACTGGAAACAAAGCTAGCCTGGCTCTGTCCAAAGATTCATTGATATTTCCAATGTCCTCTCTGCAAGAATAACAAAAAAGCGTACTCTCCAAAATGTCAAACTATTCATTTTAAGAAATGTTCACATGACTTGCCCCAGAGGCAGCAGAGACACCGGGGATATTCATTTGTAAAGACAGTCCTTGCAATGAAACATTTAATGAACTGCAACTAAAGCATTGCATGTGTCTGTTTCTGTTACGGTTATCACATGAGATATTCAGCACCCTCCTCCTGAAATATTGAGGTGTCTGCATGTCCTTTTCTGGGGGAATAGCTATGAGTCTGCATTTAAATATATCAGCTGCAGTGTGTAAAATTAACTGACTCGCCTTTCAAGGGTCGGTGAACTCGAATTATTCTGGTCGTAGTGAATTCCGATTCAAGTGCAGAATTAGGGAATGTGTTAATTTAAAAATAGCTTGCTCGCTGATATGTTGGTCAAGCTTGAAATTCATCATGGAGAGCAGCAGGAGGAAACATTTTGAAGTTTGACAACAGGCAAAGGCCAAACTTATTTTCTGCGTGTCATCACAGCAGATGTATTCTGCTCACCTTGACCATATTACTTTTCACCGCCATTACATAACAGATTTTACACAACTCTGACCTTATTTGAACCCCAACTGTCATGCTGATGCACGGCGACTTTGCCTTGTTCCTATGACGTCTGAAAAATGAATCACAGTGCGGTCACTTCTTCCACTTTCCACTCTTGCAGGGGACATTTGGGCACCACAGGGTATAAAAACTGAGCTCATGAAGACAGAGAAAAACAGATGCACACATTTATATTATATCTCTTCATGGCAACAGCTGTACCCACTAGATTAAACAAACTACCATCCTCTCTACATTGCTGACATTCATTCCTACTGAGGGAATCCCTGGGTAGCTCAAGATGCCAGAGCTAGACATAAACTATACCGTCTGGCTCCTAACAGGATGTCAAAATACAGAGACAGACTCCAGACTGGGAGAAGAAGTGGAGCACTCATTATAGACATCTCTGGACTTGTTGGGCAGTTGCAGAAGAAGATATAAGTACTCTTTTATCACTGTCTCGCTTTATAGGTTTAGCTTTTTAACTTTGCTTCCTCACACAGCTTTATTTTCACCAACTTTCTATCCCATTTTTTCTGTACTTTCTTCCCTCTTTGCTAACCATTTGTCTCTGTCCCACTGTATCAGTAAATCCACAGAGACTACAGCAGAGCTGACACCCTATCAATTGGTACAAATTATCTCAGGCATGCCACCCAAATGCCCCAGCGTCCACCATGCGGCAATCAATGCGAGCTCAGCATGCGGGAAAAAGCACGGTCTATAAAACACTGCACACAAGCAAATTCACACGCAGCTGCATACAAGTAAACATGCTCACTGACAGGCAAAAACCCCCTCACACAAAAAGGAAATGGACTTTGTGTGCATTGCGGAAGAAATGACCTCTTATACGCAAGTTGATGATTGTCTTTAGAGAAATTTCCCTGATGCATCACTTTCATGTATTCCCAATCCGGTAAAAAAAGAAGAAAAAGAGTCTCTCCCTGTCTTTCTTTCTCTTTTCTTCTGTCTTCCATCACGGTCTGAACTCTTTACTGAGTAACTCCAGTCACTGTCTCCCTAATGAATCATTCCGTCTCCCACATCTTCCTCCTCAACTCAAATCCACTCTTCTCTTGAAACGAAAAAATTCCCTCCTAAAACTCCCTCACTATTTCTCCTAAATACCAAACTTGCACTGTGGGTAATCTAGAAATTGAAACTAAATAGTTGCTTAAAAATAAAATGCAGTGTATTTAAAACAGATTGAAATACAGAAGATGTATGAACACACACACTGTCACAGTTCTTGTGCCTGCTGCGACACCTTAAAATCCATGGTGCCCTCAGGGAAGACCATTAGTGCTACAGTGATTGAGCACTCCTTTACGGACACCTACGCAAAACCTATTAATCTCTCACACATATATGGACACACACACACACACACACACACACACACACACACAAGGCCTTGGCGGTGCCATCCATAAAGCTCTCTCTGGGGTAGCAGTAGATTCAGGTGGCAGATTCACAACCCCAGCAGTAATGAAACTGAATCAAAGTCTGCCTGAATATGACGCACTGCTGCTGCCTCGCTCATTTAACATCCGACCCCCTTGCACAAGAGTGTGATGAAACGTGTCACACCCACACGAGTCAAACCCATGAATATAGTTTTTTTTCATGCTCACATGATGGAATGACGTCTAAAACAGCAATTGGGACACTAATTTTCATTGGTTCCACTGGACAGTTTTAAACACTTAGGAAAGGGAGACTGAGGAGGTAAGAGTTTATTAAGTCATATACTATATCATTTATAGAACTGAAACTTACTTTATTAATTAGTCAACCAACAGAATTGGATAAATCATTTATTAGGCAATGAGACTACAAGTCTACAGCCATGCTAGCAGCTCTGTGAGGCCCAGACACGTCAAACCCACAACAAAGAACAAGCGGCAGCAACGAAGGCCGACTGTTGCATCACCTTATGGGCCAAGTTTTGCACATGAACACACCGCAAAGACTACAACCTCTGGCCAATCCTTGGTGAGAGGAAAAATAACTCTGATGGCACTAGCCTGTATTCATCAAACCATTGTTATGATATTATACATTCATAAAACAAAGCAGAGTTTACCCACCATTTTCACATCACTCTTACTAGTTCATTCTACATGGCCATGTTGTTGTAAAAATATATATGTATTGGAATGATCAGATGAACATATAACCTGAGTGTCCACCCTTTGGACTTTAGTCATTTGTTTGCTTTTCTTTACATCCAATCAGAGTGCTGCTCAATCAGCCGAAAAGCCACAAACAAAGGCCAACTGGTGCCAACGATGTGGGACATGCCACAAAAACTACAACCACAGATGTTCACCTACCACCCGACACAGTGGTGCTTTGAGCTTAATGTTAACATCAGGATGCATACATGCTCACAGTCGCTACGCCAACACGCTGATGTGATGTGTAGCAGGTCACAATATTGACCATCTTAGCTCAGTGTGTTAGCATGCTAATGAGATGCTAATTAGCACAGGGCACAAAGCACAAGTCATTAGTGTCTATATAATATTAAATGGTAATTTAATCAATGGATGTTGAGATATTTCAGTCTGGACCAAATCGTTGGACTGACAATTCAATCTTCAATCTAGCAAAGCAAAAATCCCAAACATTTTGTCATTCATAGCCCAAAAATGTGCAGATTTTCTCTGTTCTGATTGTAAATTGAACATTTTTGGGTTTTGGACCGGTGGTCAAACAAAACAAGCAATCTGTGTGTGTGTGTGTGTGTGTGTGTGTGTGTGTGTGTGTGTGTGTGTGTGTGTGTCTTTCTGAGCTGGAAACTCAAGAAGATCAGTTTTCATTATTTTTGGACATTTTAAAGTTTAAACAATTAATCAATTAGTCACACGATAATTTAGGGGTTTACGGGAATTGTAGCAGCCTTTGCTCTGTGACACACACACACTCACATACATACACAAATGTACACCACCATGGTGTTCTCTAGAAGCCCTCTGAACAAAGTGGAACATAGAGTGATGTGCCAGGATGTTTCACATGGAGACATACATCCACACAAGCATTCACACACAAAAAAAAGTGTGACCCTGAGAAACCTCCCCACTGCTCTCACATGCAACCAGAGAACAACAGAACACAAAGAGAAAGAAAGGAAGGAAATTAAAAACAGTGCCTTAAAAAAGGCGGTTATTTAAATACAGGGACCAACTATAAAAAGCAGGCAGAGGCTGCGGTGGAGGAAGGCTGTATGGATTTGACAGAAATAAAAGAGAACACAAACAATGGAAGAGATGGAGAGAGAGAGAGAAACTGAGGTCAGCAGCTGACAAAACAAAAGGATAAAGTCAGAAAGGAGGGCTGCTATCTCTCTATCCCAGGATGGACCACACAAATACACCCTCCCACCCCAATCCATAGACTAAACACACACACTGTGAGAAAAGCTACTGCAGGCAGCGTGGGGCAAGGTGTCAGATTAGGGGTGTTTGTAACGTATAGACAAACAGTGTGTTTAAAAATAGAAAGCAGGATCTATCCTATTATTGTATGTGAGTGGGGGAAATCCTCCGCTTATCCCAGGACTCTCTATCTCTCCCAAACAAAAGCACACACACACACACACACACACACACACACACACACGGGGTATCCCGGTGGCCAGCTGGGGCCCTGAGACCATTAAGAGAATTACAGGCGATAGGAGATGAAAAAGAAGGGGGAGAGAGAGGGAAGAGGAGCTGCATGGTCGCATCCAGAGAAAAGAAAAGGTTGAGTGTAAAGGTAAAAACAAAATTTTCTGATCTTGTGTAATGCTGAGAATTAAAAAACTAATCACACTTACAGCTGGTTTTAACCTAAGACATGCATATAAATAGGTGCACTAAATCACATACAGTTGAAGCAGCTACTCTATTTTTTCTAAAATACACACACACACTCCTGAAATAGCAACAATCTCTCTCAGTGAGACATATTTCAGAGATGACACACTACACCTTGTAGACAACACAACAGATCAAGCCGCTTACTGTGACTCTCCAGTGACACTTCTCATGTCTCGCTGTGGGTTGCTGTTCAGTCCATGTTCTAAAAAAATCCAGCCAAAAAAAAAAACAAAGAGCAGCTAAACTCCTCCAGCCAGCCGCTGGCAAAGAGAAAACCCGAGCAGACAGGAGGAAGAAGAGACCAGCAGCCGGCAAGTCAGACTGAGAGAGAGAGAGAAAGAGAGCTGCCCACCTCTCCCTCCTGCTCCCTCCCTTGTTCCCTCCCTCTTTCCCTTCCCTGGAGCTTATCTGTCCCGAGGCTATCACTTCTTCCTCCCCACCTTCCCCCAACACACTTGCACTCCAACTCTGAAGAGTGTTTCCAAGGCAGCGCCGTCACGACGTTCTCCGCTGACAACTACAGCGCCGATACAGACTTTCAGCCCCACTCTAGTTTCAGTTCAGTCTTTCCAAGAGAGAGAGAGAGAGAGAGAGAGAGAGAGAGAGAGAGAGAGAGAGAGAGAGGAGGGGAGAGAGAGAGACATGAAGGGCTGAAAGCCGATCCCCTCTGATCTCATCAAGCAAAGTTACCAACAGCAACCAGACCGGCAGGCAGCTGAGAGAAACGCCCGGTTCACCTCCCTCCCCCCTCCCTCCTGACTCCCCCCTTCTTACAAAGAGCTCACACTGAGCCAACCAACCAAACCAACCTCCCCCCTCCCCTCCCCCTCTGTTGGAGGCACACATCAACACACATGTGCACTTATACACACGCCTACACGTGCCACATTCACCACACGGGTGGTGCATGTGCACGTTTTAGGCATCAAGGTGAAAATGTCAGTCAGTCAGTGTTAGGCTGAAAATGCAAATATAAACTGAAACATGACTAAGGCAAAGGACTCTTTCCACAATGAGAGATCACTATTGTTCAGTTGTGGTTTTTCCTACTTTACATTTCAAAAGTTAACTCATTACATCCAGTGGCGTCCGGGCCATGTTGACCTGCTCGGTTTGGTTCTGCTCTATTGCTCTCTGTTCTTTCCTGTCGTCACATCTGCACATTGCTGCATAGCTTGGCTCTGAGGTTAAGTGATGACTTAGTTCATTTATCAGCCGTTAGCTGTCGGAGCCTTTTCCCGCAGCTACATCAGTCATTCACAAAGTCGGGGAAGTGAAGACAGTTTTAGTACACTTTTCACATCCGTGTGGCATCAAAAATCAATCCACACCAACATGCACTTCACATGCATCAACATTAACATTCTTTCTTTTTCATACATTAACGGCAGTGAAGCAGACTACAGTGTTTGCAGTCATGCAGGACTGAGGCCCAGCCAGCTCACTTCCTGTATGGACTTCCTTTTCCCAGGGCTGCGGGGACCACCGGGGAGCCAAACTCCCCGCAGCACCAACGTTCCCACTATATCATTACATCAGACGTCTGCAGAGGCATTCAAATGTAACATGCAGTACGAGAGAGTTGCGGAACGGTAAATCATGGGTTTGTCTGATTTCGTTCTCAAATATCTGCAATTAACAATAAGTGATGCATTTAAGGAGCTGATGCAAAGTAACACGCATGCATATACAAATGAACATCACAGATTTAAAAAGACATAGTTTGACCACAGAAATAGAAAGAGAGCAGAACGGTTGGTAAATAAAGCAGAGATTGTTTTTATGCAGTTTAGCATAAAAGTATGGCGGAATTAACTCACTAACTAATAGATCTGTTAAGTAAACCATGCTTTACCGCTATACTGGTTTGAGAATACATACGGTTACCAATGGCAATAGGCGTGTTACCACTGAGTACTTTTTGAGTACTTTTTGGAAAGTGTTTTTTGGCTACGCCCACTAGTTAGTTCCCCTCTGCCTCTGTTCCCATACAGGTACTTTTGTAGCAGCTAACCAACAGAGTTTGAATGCGACGTAAATAGTTTTGCGAAACTTATGTGAAAATTCATCGAAAATTTTGACCATGATATCAGTGACATGACACAGACAACAGACCAACGTGGCAAGTCCAAACAGTCGAGACATCAACATGGAAGGAGAGGAGATGATTTCTTGTTCTCGATTCTCTCGTCTCTGCTGATTTCTTTTAAAAATGGCGCTGTTATTTTGTGGTTGTGTCGACTTCTACTCACGTTATAACCAGCGTCAACTAGTAGTACCGGCTCAGTAGCGGCTCAGAAAGTACCTGCCTCGGGTAGTGTTAAAATAATTGATTATTTTCTATATTGGTAAATGATTTTATGCTTGAGTTCTGCTTCTCTGTTGTTTGACTTTCTGGTGTCTGTCCCTGTGTCTGTCTCTGTTGTCTGACTCTGTGTCTGTCTCTGTGCGTGACTATCAGGTCAGCCTTGGTAAATATCTCTATGCATTTATATTAAATCAGGAAATATGATTATGATACAATGATTATGTTTGTGTGTTCATTTTGGTTTAGAAACTTTGACTACATATATTTCATTGTCTGTTTCATATTTTTTAGACTTTTAGAATCTATGTGAATGACAGTGAAAATCCTTTGGCTCTGTGAGACATACGATCTTTGTAAGACATAACAAGGCAGGAGGTTTTGTAGAATGTTCTGGAGAAGAAGCCAGGTCAGGATGGCCTTGTCCGGGGCAGCAAGCAACCAGGTGGCATGACGTGCCATTGTATTAATTAAAACTGGCGAATCAGCGGATCAAGAAGGCGGGACTTCCTGGAAGAAATCGACCAGCATGTTTTGTAAACAAATGTTAGTATTTTACTGGGTTCGGGGAGAGAGACTGGTTTCAGACTTCACGAACTGAAACCCGTCTGTGTGTATCAGGGACATCAGTTTTTGAACCCGGAGAATCTCTGTAAAGTGCACATTTTTTGACGTATTGTAATAAACTTTTGTTAAACTGAGAACTTGGACGTCTCTAGCACTTCATTCCACATCAAAGACTGCACAGAAATAATTGGTGAGGTTTTTTCCTGTTGGTGTCAGATTATTACATTTTAAAGGTTTCCTCATGCAATTTTTCTAACAGTAGGTACTTTCTGAGCCATTTCCCAAGCCCTAACCGGGGAAGTAGGGTGGATCTTGGGCGGATCCTCTCTCCCAAGTCACACCCATAGTGGCTCACTAGAGGGAAAAGTACCTAATGGAAACGCGCTTAATGGTACACATAAAAATGGCCGCTCTGACCATGTGTGGAAATGTGTGTTCTACTCCCATTCTATTTCCATGACTTAGACATTCTGATAAATATGATTATTCACTTTCTGGAGGGGGGGTTACATGAGAGTTAGAGACAATATCTGTCAGCTGAATATCAAGCTACAGCTACAGGCTGCATTATTTCACAGGGCAAATGTCCTGATATGTGACAGTTCTGCCTTTAAGAAAGTTCATTTGTACAGTCTGTGGTACTGACCCACACTTAGAAACTCTTTAAGATGTTAAATAGTAAAACAATCATGTAAATATACGGTTTTGGACTTTGATAACAATTCAGCACACATTTATGCAAACACTAACAGACACAGAGTAACACAGTGTGTTTCCACATCAAAACCCGTCAACTGGCCTCATTCAGTCTGAGAGCTGAAAAAAGCGGAAATGTGCAGATCTGTACAAACACACTCTGGCAGCCGTGGATCACCTGAAGCAGAGGACGGGTCAGACACATTACCTTTGCCCTGCACACACATGGACTTCATACACGTGTGCACACATGAACCTCAACCTCCTAACTGGCTCGCCGTTATTCTAGACACCAGCCGATGTAGGTCAATGGTTTTGAATGAAAGCAGTCACTGTAGGCTTAACATAATACTTGCAGGTAGGGAGGAGGGGGCTTTGAAGCTAGGTTAAAAATCTGGCAAAGAATCTGAGGCTCCCTTTCCACTCAAGTCATGCTGCTGTGAGGCCAAGTTAAGGTTTTATGGCTCGGGAAAATATTTCACTGATGATCTTCCCAGTGATGTCTGGCGCACACTTGAGGATTTTCAAATCTTCACTGATTTTAAAATCATGGGAGGCCATAGACATAAGAGATTTAACAGATTTTTAATATATTGAAAACCACACATACCAGACGATTCAGTCAAGACGCCACACGCTTGGCATTTACACGCTTGGCATTTACACTAAACGATTGCAGAGTGGTGATTCCGGGGACCTAAAAATCACAGAAACTTGTGTAATTAAACATGACTTCATACAAAAGATGGTTGTCAGATGGTTGCACTTGGGGGTTCTATGTTTGTGGAAAATGTGGATGAAGTCATGACTAAGGAGGCAGGATCGGCATGACTTTTGTCCCCTGAGCTGGAGTTGAATTGAAAATGAACTTTTTATTGTTTGTCTAAAATGCATGGTGACACACTTATTGGTTAGTGTGTATTTCCTGCTTAATATTCCGTCGCTGTTCCTTTCAGGATTTCATATCACAATACAAAATCGGAAAGATGCTGATCCAGTTGGTGACAAAGATTATGTCTTTAAACCTCCATACTGCAGGATTATATTTGCAGATAATCTGATCTGACAAGCCTCAAATCGGAAACACTTCCGCAATTGTGGGGAGGGGTTAATTGGACCCCAAATCTACCATCTATCCTTTAGTGTGGGGCCAGCATTAAATAAGAATTGTCTTAAAAAAGTGATGCCTTATTTGTATTGTTGGACCACGATAAAATAAGTCTAAATTCTTGGTTGTTTATGTATAGACTAGCTCAACTGTAACTCAACTATAATCCCTTCACTTATATTTTATAGTCCTGTTTGCTTCAGAAATCTTCCAGAAAAAAAGGCCAATTAAGTGTTGTTCGTTCCCAGCTCTCGAAGAGGATTGGATTTGTTATATCACCAAGAGATACGACCTGGCGATGCTGCACTGATCGTAATTCTTTAAAAGTCTGTGTGCCCGTAGACAGGTTGAATTTCAGAGTGTCTGAGGGCTCAGCTCATTATTTTACTGCTGCTTATTTACAGTTTAATTTGCATGTAAAATACAAACCCACAAACTCAGCCCCCTAATTCTGCGGGATTAGAGGCTTTTCCGGGTTTTAGTTTTGTGAGGCTTTGCTTCAAACCAGTGATCACCAGAATTGATTGTGTTGTGCAGCTTTACAGCAATAACATACTGTATGTAAAGTTACTTTAAGGTCGCATTTTAAACCCTATGTATATTTATATATTGCTTCATTACAAAGTTTGGATCTGAATATGAAATTGTTTTTGATTTTGATTGATTTTGATAACTTGCTGTTTTAGTTTACAGTTTTCATGTTCAGCATCTGGGTGTTGGTGTGTTAATTGTTAGTACAATCCTGCATAAATCCACTAAAACAAATGTAGTACTGTCTTATAAAGGGATGAATCAGACTCACTTCTATCATCCGGAATAAGAAACCAAAGATACTGTTTGACATCAAAGCTTCAAACGGAGAATTGAGTCTACGGTACATCCCCCATCTTCTCTGCTGGACCCTGCCTTAAATTGCCCCCTGATTTTCTGCCTGAAGGCACATTCACACTTAAGGGACCCCATGGGGTGTGTGTGTGTGTGTGTGTGTGTGTGTGTCTGTGTGTGTGTGTGTCTGAGAGAGAGAGAGTTAATCTGCAGGACAATGGGGGCCCTGTCCTCACCCCACACACACAGAATTAGGGCTAGGGGGCTCACAGCTGAGCAGCTTGCTGACAATAGAAACTGGAAGTGTGTGTGCATGTGCATTTATGGGTGTGGATATGTGTATGTGTGTGCACACGCTCTCTCCCTCCTGCCAACACACGTGTCAAACACAAAGCCATCCAACTGTCCGCACAGCCCAAGGGAGCAGGATTGACAGAGACGGGAGGGGGGGGGGATAGATGGACGGACGTATGGATGGAAGGGGAGTAGAGAAGAAAGGAAGTGGGAGGAACAGGGGTCTGAAATGTTCAGCCTCGGGGTGAAGGGTGAGGACAGTCAATGGGGCAACAACAGGAGAAAAAGAAACTGTAGATGGTAGAGTTACTGTGTACAGATGGTGACAGGAGCACGGCCAGTTCTGACAAGGTGCGGGTGAAAGGGGGATGATGAAGGGTGGATTTTGTGATCAAATCATCAGCTGCTGTTGTTTTCCCACCGGAACCCAAATGCATTCAAATATTTATATTGCCGTTTTTGTGAGGAGCCCAATTATCGACTCTCACCAAGAACTGCCGAAAATTTAAAGGAATAGCTCATTATTGTGCGAAATATGCTTATTCACTTTATTGAATTAGATAAGAAGATAAATACCGTTTGTTTTTTCATTGGGGTTTTGTGTTGGACTATTTCTTGGCCTGGTGAAGTGATTTCTTAGAATCTTGTCATCACCGTGAGGTTGCCAGGCCCATCGGAGACTTTACTGCGGCAGACCAAGGAATAGTCCCCAACAAAACCCCTCGTAAAACTAACTGTCCTTTTAACATTTGGGCTTTTGTATTAATTAAATAGGAAATATAACTTGTTAAGCTTGTCTTTATGCAACGCTAAGTAAAACTAACTGTCGTTTCATAACCGCCAGATGGTTTGTTACGCAGAACCATCTGAGATCCTGTCAATGGAAACTGTTTGGAAAAGGGCAGGCACTTTCAAAAATGACTTGGCAGGTCATTGGATGAACCATCTGTCTATCACCGGTACACACCGTCTGTGCCGAAGCAAGTCAGGAGAAGGAGCAGAAACATCTTTCAGAAGCCTTCAGTGCCGTTTTTCAATGAATACTCTCCAGTTCAGTAAAGAAAGAAAATTTTACATCATCTGCATCACTTTTCATCTTCGAGCCAAAACTTTTCATCTCACGAAGACAACTCTGATGTTCCCTCTAGTTTTGGCTTGCTAATTGCTTGATCTACTAATAACTCACAATCGACTGATATTCTTTATTTATCCAGTCGTTGCTCATGCAGAAAGCATAAAAAGCATAACTTCTCCATTAAATGAATATCAATCCAAAGCCTAAGCCCATTTTAACCTCAAAATAATCTTTATTTTTTTACACTACTCTTCATAATCTCTTAATTCTTCACACTAAACCACAGTACTCACCCTACAAGAGCCCCTTAAAAAAGGAGCCATGTCGTCATATCAGAGGACTGTCCTCACTCTGCCTGTGAGGACATCCATAAGAAGACAAGAACACCAACGTGAACACAAAAGACCGGCTGACTGAAACACACTCCACTCCTTTCCCTTCTTACACACACATCGATACAGATGCTGGCCATCTGAGTACAGCAGGTAGGCATTAATTCAGCCTGGCTGCACAATCAATGATGGTAAATGGAGGCAGCAGGAGGGACAGACAGCGATCTGCTGCTTTCATTCCTCCCCCCCCTCTCTTTCTCTCCCTCTCTCCATTAAAACACAGCCTTTCCATGTCTTCTTTCATTACGGGAAAGCTCTCTAAGTGAGTCACAGTCTCACTTTGTACAGAACACATGCAGTTTTCTCCCTCTTTCAAGCTCTTCAATTACACTCTCCCTGCGTATCATGTCTGGCCTTCACTCTCTGCACAATATACATCTCTCTCTCTTTAGAAAAGGCCACGTCTTCACTGCTGCAGACACATCTGAAAGGCTTGTTTGAAGATGCAAAGTTTTCCATCCACTAGCATCGCCTGACTGTTGTAAAAGTTTGCACTTAACACTTTTATTCAGATTTTGTAAGGCACTAAAGGCCAGCAGTGGGTTGTTTGTTATTTCAAAGTCTAAAGAAAAACATAGCATGTCAGCAAGTTCTCAAAAATACCTCACATGACGGTAAGAGGCCTGAGATCACATGTTCATACATCAACATTTCCTGTTTACAGTCAGCGTTTCTTTATTTGAAACAGTGATTTTTGTCCATCCACATAAGTGTGTCACCACTGTTTCAGAAGTAATTACTGTCCATACAAACACACCTGAAAATGCCTGCAATTATAGGGTCACCCACAAAGTTGGAATAATTTTGTTTTCAGACACAATTCTCTGTTAATTGTGGTTTTATTTTCATTGTGATATGTTTGGAAGAGATTGATTAATAAAGTTTTGAGTAGATATATACTATCTGTTAATAATAAATTACACTGTTCCACTAAGTACTTTTTGAGTACTTTTTGGAAAGCGGCTGAGTGTTTTAGATACGCCCACTAGTTAGTTCCCCTCTGCCTCTGTTCCCATACAGGTACTTTTGTTGCCCTAACCAATGGAGCCCGAATGTGACGTAAATAGTTCTGCAACACTTACGTGATTATTCAGCAACAATTTTGACCGTGATGTCAGTGACGCCACTCTGACAACAGACCAACGTGGCAAGAAATGATTAAAAACATGTTTTTGTACATACTCCAGTATGTATATGTACATGAGCAAATAAAAGATATACAGTACTATGCTAAATGTTTTGACAACAGACGATTTTATTTTGAAAAGGACTGAAAGAGACTTCCTGTCGATCGTAAAACTAAATCAAACTGAAGATTAAACCGTAAAGATAACGTCAAGGAGTTCAATGTTTCATGTTTAGCCCCCGAAGAGGCATGAGGTTAGTTTTCACACTAATCTTGCATATTTAAGTGTGTTTTGTGTTTAAATAAGTTTTGGATCAAATTAAACCTAGTAATTCATGCTAGCAAGGTGTGATATAGTAAGCTAGTTTTGCTCAAATTAATACTCTTGTATTTCTGTGTGTTTTATCATTTTTATTGCAACTTTCAGTTTGCAAACTGTAGCTTTATCCAACTTAATGCTCAGCTCATTGGCTTATTCACGTACTTCTGCAGAACTGAACGCTCCGCCGTGTTTCAGTTCAGTGAGTACTGATACAAAGTCATAGATCAAATTAAAATTAAAAAATACACAGATCGGTTAAAAAAATCCATGTGAACGACCAAATTCTTAACGACCATTAATCGATCATCGATTAATTATTCCCATCGCTAGTCAACAGCATTTAAAAAATCTCCATTTTAGTGGTTCGAAAACTCCAGAGTAGTGTGGACGCATGGTGTAAATATAGCAAAAGGTTTGTGTGGTAAAATACATTAGTGTGTACAACTGATGTTTCAATTTCTTGCAGATTAATTTATGTCCCTCTTTGCTCTTTTACAGCTGCCTGATGGCCTCCTCCTCACCTTCCTCCTCTCTCTCTTCTCTGCCCCCTCATCCTCCCTCCAGACCTCCATCTCCGCCCTCTCTCTGTGCTCCACCTCTCTGCTCATCCATCCATCAATCCAGCACCTCCCTCTCCACTCCTCTCACGATTTTTTCCACTGCTAATCATCTTCCTCTCTTCTCCGTCTCCATGCCCTCCCCTCTCTGTCTCCCCTCCTCCCTTTTCTCAAACATCTGCTGGTCTGCGTCTGTCACTGCTGACCCCTCGTTGCCACGTGCCAAGCCCTCCTCTCGGTGTCCCACAGAGACCCTAAATCATTAACACACACACACACACACAGATCGGCTGGTGATAGGTGGCTGTCTCCCACCCACAGAGAGCGAGAAAAGCCCACAAATTCGACCCCTGATTGCGGACTCTCATTACGTCGATGTATCATTTGTCAATTAAATGTCTTATAAAGGCCAAATCCTTCAATTAAAAGGGGCCGGCACCTCATGTGCAGAGAATCTCAATAGATTGAAGATCAACAGCAGATCACATTACAGTTACAGACACTGAAACACACAAGCTTCAAGACTACACAGCTAAAAAGAAAGTTTGCGGTGTTCAGCAAAAGAAAATGGGTCACATACAGCTGAAAAGTCAAGGACTCAGTGTCTGTATCTGTGGCAGCAAAGTAATTCTGGTAAATCTCTTTTACTGGACAACCTGCAGGGCAAGAAGTCCAGAGTGTCACCTAAAAGCTGCATTGTAAATTCAGCCTGTGCTCAGTGTGGAACAATAAAAACATTACCGCCATATAGCAATAATATACGGCAGCTTACCACAGCGAGGGAAAAAACAATGTGTCAACAACATCAAATTGCTTCCAGAACACTGCTGTTTCACAGTGGGGTTGGAGGATGTCTGCCGAATTGGCATATAATAATGTCCATTGTAGAACATCACGATGGACGATGATACCGTCTGCGTGAGTCATTCAAAATGATGAAATCATACAATCGGAAATACCCGCTACAGGAGCTATTTCCACCATGATGAATGCAATCACAATCAACATGTTGGACTCAGTGGTCGATAACTGGCAGCTATCAGAGATGGACAGCATCGCTTATTTTATTTAACAGACTTTTTCTATGCTTCAAGGTATTCTAGGCTACATTCTCTTATCAACATGATTCTCATGTATGAACAAGTCATACTGTCTGAAATGTACTTATCTTTCATTTCACTTCAAGGTCCGAAAACTCAACAGGAAACAAGATCTTACACACTGACAAACATCAAATAGTCATTTTGCTACTGAATCAACCATTGTTTCAAATCTGAGTCAGGACTTCAAAACAAGGATCCAGGTCAGTCGGGCAGACAATCAGATAGAGAAAGAGACAGGGGTAATCGTCAGGGACATAGATGTATTATATCTACACACACGCACACACACAAACACACTGACACAGATACACACACGTGAACAAGCTGCAGTGAAAAAGGCAAGCAGGCTTCTTCACGATCACACTGAAGCGGCAGAATAGATTTACTTTATCTCTTGTCAAACATCGTTGACTATTGACATGAAAGATACAAACAAACTGAGACCACATTTATGGAAAAGCATTTATGAGTTTGCCACAGTTGCTCCTGGCTTCAGCCACTGCACTTTGAACTTTTTAAAATGATGTTCAGGACTGAGATCCTGCTGTTCACAGTGCACCTTATCCATTGTTCAGTCTACTTGGACACGTCTTTATCCTCCATGTGTCTGTCCAAAAGTGAAAGGTTAGTCAAATACGTAGACTGCATGTCATAAATAAACAAGATACAATTACTGAGTTATCAGGACTGCACAGACACAGATAGACTCCCATATTTACTGCCTTTTCCTTCATATTTGTGGTGTGTATATGCACAAATTGTGTCACAGTAGGCGATAAAAAATAAAATCTGTCTGTTACAGCAGCGTTTAAAGTTCCCATCAACCCCCGAGTTTCATATTTTCCATTTACTGCACATCATGCTGTGCAAACAGAGCCATTTACAAAATGTGTTATTAGTCTTGTCACACGGGGTGACATGCACTCTGTTGTGTTGTCACACTGTGTGGCGATGGCACCGTCGACTTCCACAGAGAGCCCCCATAAACCCCAAAGTTTGGTGTGTGTGATGTTTTTATCCATCTCACCCGCTGAGTCAACATTTCTTAGTGTTTATGTGTAACTCAGCAAAACAGAGGTGTAACCATGTCATCGTGAAACATCATTTCTATAATACAAGGCAGAAACACCTGCAACATCTCTCATCCTGTGAAACTGAACTGCAGAAGCATGCAAACTACTGTTCATGGCCAAAACACCACAACATGTTCAATGTCAACCGAAAAACCAATTCAGCAACATTCGACAAACACATGATAAGACTGTGAAAGCAATTTAAGGTTCAAAATTAAAAAATAAGTTATGATTTTTTTTTTTTTAAATACAGCAGAGAAAACAGAACTAGAATGATTTTTCATATTGTTAAGTGGATTAAAAGGTACCCTGTGAACTTAGTTCCTGTGTTACATTCACTGTTTATCACCAAAACATTGTATGTATCCTCAAGTCCTAAAACTTGCAAAAGCTGATTATTTGAATATTTCAGGGCTGCTTAAAGGTGTTAAAAATAAAAAAATAAAAAAATAAAAATAAAACAATTAAAAAAATAAATTCACATTTCCACTTCCTTCAATTTTTGCATATGGTGGTGTGCCGTGTGATGACAGTTCCCATAAAATAAGATAAAAAATTAAATAAATAAATAAAAAATTAAGAATTGCAAAATCTATCACCTTGCTTCAAGTATCCGATATATTGCAATATATTGAAACGTATGGCTATGTATCATGATTAAATTGCACAGTCCTATTATTTTATTATTAGGGCCTCGGGGCAATCGCACCGAGCACTGGTCCCATACAACAATAGCTGTAGGGACCAGGCTTCGCCCCGAGCACTACTGTTATACTGTGGATTTCTTCTTATTCCTCTTCCGGACGCAATTTCGTCCCGCTACTAGTCCTACAACTTAAAGAGTTGCAGGACAAATTATAAATCAAAACGTGCGGTTTGATCGGGGTCGGTGTGCTATTACTTTTCTCTACGGAATACGAATTTTTCGCGACGTAAGTCGCAAAAAACTGCTCAAAATTTTGCATTGAAATGAATGGGACGGCCGACAGAAAATGAGCGAAAAAGAACAATCATTGGAGATTTTTAAATGTCTACTTCTCCGGCATAATTTCACCTAGAGACTCCATTTAAACTTTAAACAGTAGACACAAGTCTTGTGTATCGGTGTATTAATCCACGTTTTGATAGGTCATATAGTTTTTTATCAATCCCTGTTCAATGACCATGATCATTTTTGGAGAAATTCTGAGATTATAATGGGTGTGTATTGCACGGAATGTTCGTGTCAGAGTGTGTGATGTCATCGCTCAGAGTGTAGAGGGAGAGGTAAAACTGTCAAAAAATAAATTTGAAAACTGCGCTCCAGGCCGCATATTCCACTCTACAGAAATAATTTATACATAGAAATGTAGGAAAATTTGTCTTCTCACTCACAATCCTCTGGTAAAGCTGTCAGAGTTATAGTTTGGGCATACGACACCAAGATGCGCCACCAAAACCACCAACAGCCTCATTGGTTCCCATATTAAAAACGCAGGAAGATATTTGAAAAAGGGATATGGAACAGTTTTTTTAGATCGCTCTAACAAAGCTATTTTTTCATTTTTCTTGAAAAAAAAACACATGTAGACGTTCAGGAAGAACTCAGGACGCTCAAAATGAAGTCGGATCAATGATAGGTATTATGGTTTTGCCAAAAATGCTTTCTGTTCGAGGCCAGAAATTCCAGTCTGTCCACCTCTGCTGTCACTCTGCCAGAACAGGTGTCGTTAATTCTGTTGATTGCTTCGATCTGATTGCCTTTGATCTTTGATGTGATTACAGTTACAGATACACACACACACGCACGTAAGCATGCACACTCCTCACACATGCATACATATGCTTCAAACACACACGTGCACACGCACACACACACACACACACACACACACACACACACACACACACACACACACACACACACACACACACACACACACACACACACACACACACACACACACACACACACACACACACACACACACACACACACACACACATTTTGAGGTTAAAGGGCATAGTTTGAAATCTCTGAAGAATCTCATCATAGTGTACACACACCGGCAGTAGCCCCCGTGGCCCTTTCAGAATTTCCCCAGAGGATGGAATTTTCTAGTTTGAAGTATGCTGTCTTTTTTGCTAAAAATGTAATATTATTTTTGTGTTTTATTGTAACTCTTTATATAAAAGAGACCCAAGACTTCATGCTTTAGTTTGTTCACAGCATAACAATTATATTGTGTGGAGGGACATGGGAAAGAAAATGTGTTTGTCAATGTGGACATGACAAAGCTATTCAGGGTAATGTTTATATACTCAACAGTTTCTGTGAGAGAGTATTTTTAGCAGCTCATTAACTTACTTAAACAACTTGTTCAATAACTTGTATGACCGCAGGGCTCTGCAGAGCAGGTAAAGTGACACGTAGGAGATGACAGATGGGCTGAAGAAGAGTCGAGGAGTTCAGAGTGGAGCTGAGTGATATCGAGCAGCGTTCTGGTCAACATGGCGGCACAGCCAGCAGTTTCTCGGCCCGCAGAAATTTAGCAGCTTATGGCAGCTCCATTTCCTCCAGACAGACTGGGAGGGAGCACCGGGCTGCCACAATAATCTACTTTACTTTGGGATTAGCAGCCTCTCTGCAGGTGTCACTCACTGTCTGTCAGTCAGTCTGTCCGGATCTGTGCTGACCTCTCCAACACTCTCCCTCACTCCACGGCTCAGCCCCATGTGTGTCCTGCTCTCACTTATTCTGCATTTTGAGTTTAACTAGTGTTCTGATGATAAGCTGGTTAAGTTTAATATTGATCGGTTGGCTTTGTATCATAGAGGCCTGTATTACAAGTAATGTTTGTATGATCATGAATTGAATTTTTGCTTCTAGGATAACAGATGGTTGTAGACAGCTTTTAAGACAAACAAACAGACTGGACACAGGTTCAATCATAGACTATATATAAGAAGTGGATGTCGCCACCGTGACGTTATCCTTTGGTTTGTGAACTACCGTTTTGAAGCTTCGGGTTTGGCATTCTGGCCGTCACCATTTTTGGGGTATTTTTTGGAGTCAGCACCTTCCATAATTCACATTAACTGATGTTATTTCAATTTAAATTCACAATCAACAATTGTGAGGTTAATTTTCAGGAAACCCAGGCTTAAATCAAAATGTACATGCTGAAAAAAAATGAACAGCCAACTCCTTACAGTGTCTTTTAGTACAACCAAACACGGTACCAGACATTTTTAGATGACTAAATGTTACAATTAACTTCATGAACTGTCCAAGCTCTAGGACGGAAACACGTCACAGCTAAAAACAAGTTCACAGCTACATCGTGACTTAGACATCTATGTGAATTAAAATCTTTGAGATGAAACAATATTGTAGGGCCGTCCCAGTGGCTCACTGGTAAAGCACATACCACTAAGGCTTAGTCCCTGGCACAGCAGAGAAAAAATGTTTAATGACGTTCCCTTCCAGTGTGGACATTGGGCTCAAACACTTCTGAGTTCTTTAACAGGGTCAGACCACACATTGTTTTAACCACTTTTTTCCTAGTGTAACACGACCGCTGCAGTGGAGAGCATTGTTTAATGTCGTCAGTATTATTCAGTCTATACTCCATGCCTGGAAATGGAAATTAAGTTGTTCTTTACACAGCCTAATTGGACTATTGTGTTGTATGGAATCTGAAAAAGGACCACTAATCGGATTATTGTGTGCATGTAAATAACAGTCTCCCTTCTCCCTCTGGGGAAAAAACAACAAAAAGTCAACAGTGGAAGTGGTGGATAGGAGTGTCAGCAAACATTCAAGCAATAAAAGCACCAAGTGATGCGTTTCAGTTTTGTGCTGGCAAGTCAAATGAGACGAGAGCTGTCACAAACCAGGGAATAGAGAAAAACTCAATGCAGCAAGAGAAAGAAGCTCATACATTCAAACAGCTCATCTGCTCTGTGGAGGGGAAAGGTCAAACTGATGAATATCTGCCTCTGAAAACAAAGGACCTCGGCTCATTATACATCAACCTCGCAGAACATCCTCTTATGTCACACGATCTAATGTTGCCATGACAACTACAGAAGTACTGAGGAGCACACACATGTAGATCTAGACATGCATGCAGGCGACATGTATCAGTATGATGCAGGCCTACACAGAGGATGTCTCCGCTGTGCGCGCCGGGAGAGTAAGAGTGGAGGATATGTAGAGCCAAATATAGGAACAGAATAATGAGCTTCTTATCATCTGCTCCATCGTTTCCATATCTCCTCTGCTTTCTCCATCGCTCCATCTCTCTGTCATTTTCCCTCTCCTCCTCCCCCCTTGAATGGACCAAATATTTCCCCAGGGCCACTCTCCTGTATAAAAGAGATATATTACACCAGGAATTTTCGATTATGTGACAGGGGCCAGCTTTTCCTCCAAAAAAAAAAGGGAAAAAAACCCTCTACAGATAACAGTAGGATATTGGGCACTTTCCACGCCTCGAGCACAGAATACTCCTGTCTGTCAGATCACAACAGTTCATAGATGCAGCTAATGATTAAATCACAGAAAAAAATACTTTAGAGCTCTAACTCACTATATTTAAACCATCTTCTTATTTTTGAATGGGCTTCTAATCCTAACCACAAATAAAGACAAAAGGTCTTGTGTGATTTATAAACTTATACAAAAGCTACTTAAATGGGTGGTGGCTTTTGTATAACAATAATTTTCTCTTTTCTTTAATTTTTCAGTACATCAGCCATGACGCACAAAGCTAAGAAAAGTTTGCAAATATATACATAGGGAGGCTAAATGTCAAGTGGACAAAGGTCGTTTTTTGTTGAGCGG
This sequence comes from Centropristis striata, assembly GCF_030273125.1. NCBI lineage: Eukaryota > Metazoa > Chordata > Actinopteri > Perciformes > Serranidae > Centropristis > Centropristis striata. The sequence goes on along the minus strand of NC_081527.1, from coordinate 12,842,790 downwards.
GGAGGAGTTTGAACGTTGTGTTTACAAACAGTGAACAACAATTCCTGCATAGTATGCTTTCAGGCAGGTGAACAGGAGGATCCTGTCCAACACATTTTCAACCATAGACACACACATTAACAAGTATCCACAGAACAATTCACACTGAACGAAGATTTTTTCATTATTAAATCGTTGCTGATTATTGTCACAATAAATTGTTTTATTTATAAAACGTCAGAAAGTTGTGAAAAATGTCCTTCACAATTTCCCAGAGACCTGAGTGTTGATTAAATTACATTCTTGTAACTAACAATCAATATCAAGTTTTTTATTGGTTCTTTCAAAGATTTTTATCTATTTTTCAATCTAAATGGGCTTTGCAACTAGCAATAATTTTTATGCTGGGTTCATAATTAGTAATTTTGTCTGTAAAATATCAGAAAATTGTGAAAAAAGTTGAAGGTGACATGTTAGAAATTGCTTTGTTATTCAGACCAACAGCCCGGAACCCAAAGACACTCAATTTATTATTGTATAAAACAGATAAAAGCTGCACATCTTTACATTTGATGAGCTGGAAACAACAGATATTTAGCATATCTGCTTGAAAATCGTCTCAAATGATTAATTGATTGTCAGAATTTCTTAATGGCTGAAGCAATGGATGAAATGACTCATTTTTTAAGCTCTTGTCGTCTCTATCTCTCTCTTGGATCTGCTTTTTCCACCCACACCCACACACACACACACACACACACACACACAAACACACACTAACACACAAAGACACACACTTGTTGGATGTACAGACTCTCCTGTTTCACAGCCACCTCCTGTGTCTTTGACTAATTCAAGGCCAGCTCTGTTACAGACAGAGATAAACCGTCTCGGAGGTCGAAGCCTTGAAGCAAACCGATGCTTTTCCTCTTTCTTGCCACTAATTGTCGGCATCTGTCACTTAAATACAAACACCTGTTGGTTTCAGACCGAGGGTCGTGGTAAGGAGGATGACAAACAGCTGGCTCACATATGTCTGTCTCTCTGAATGCCCGTCTGTCTTCGCGTCACAGTATCTGTCTCATATCCTGCATCTGTCCACAGATCTGCCAACAGCCTCGTCAGTTTGTCTAAACTGGCAGATTTCAGCCTTCATCGTACGGAAGCATCTGTCCTCGTCCTTGTTTCTCCCTCTCTTACACACACACTCACGCTCCAGAGTCTGACCCAGATCCTCGCTTAATGAAAAACAAAAATGAATGAATGAATAAATTATAAGTGGGGGATGCTCTCCCTGTTATGTGAACCTTGTGCCCTTTTCATCTCATGCAATAGCTTTTTACCCATCTCTCTTTCTCACACAAACCTTTTCTTACTCACTCTTTTACTCGTTCACACAAATTTGCTTCGCTGAGCCCTCATCATCTCTCGTAATCCCCCACAAGTGGTAGAGTATTTTTTCTCCTCTCACTTTCTCTTTCCCTCTCGCTCTTGCACACACACAAACTGTGTTTCAGTATCTGATAGTAAAGCACTGACTGAGATGACATAGTGCTTCTGTTCTGAGTGTTCTCTGAGAGCTCCAGTACACTCACTTTCAATCTGAGTTTGGTGTGTTTGTGCTCGAAAGCTTTCGAAAGCGTTGCTGGGTGCAAATGACACCCAGGAGGTCTTTCTTCTGAGCTGAGATGATGCTGGAAATAATTCTGGTGGCGAAATCCAAAACAAAGTCACAGCTAATAATAGAGGAAGAAACAGATCCTTTAGAGCGGATTCTAGTACAACAACAGGAACAGCAGTCAAGGAAATTGTATATTCATTCCCTAAACCAAACAAAGAGGTGGCATGGAGAGAGAGTCCTCTTCTTTAGAAACACATGCAGAGTGAACCCAGGTCGCTCAATTCCATTACACTATTCTGTGTATTTTAAGGAAAACTGAGATTGTACTGAAATCCCTATTACCCAGCACATGCATTGGTGGCAGAGATCTACACTGCATTGAGTGCACTTTTCTAGTTACATTTTTGAGTATCTTTTGGGTGTAAAAATGAGCATAATTTGGCCTTATCATCTTAAAAAGGATAATATATCAGTGAAAGCCTCCAAAGGGCCAAGAAGACTATTATTGTGGGTTTAATGAGCAAGTGGCCATGAGAAATCAGGACAATATGTCTCACAACGATCCTTCCAGATTTACCTGAGAGGTGCATCATTACAGAAATTATCTGCAGTTACAGGCCGACCATGCAGAAATTGTCAATTTAGCTTTATAAACGCAACATTTAAATTTGGCCACTGGCCCAATAAAAGTGAAAGCAAACCCCAGATCCCCTCTCGTTCTGAAATGAGCTTTGTCCACTTGGTGTTTGGCCTTGCTATATTTGCATTTTTTTCTGCGCTGTAGCCACTTTTTACTCAGCTGCATGCCCAAAGGATGATGCCTCAAAAACATCCTGAACACAGCAAAATGAAAAAAAAGAAAGAAAATACAGGCATAGGGCAGGTTCTCTATAGATACAGACATCACCACACACTTCTAGTGGGTCATAAGTGATGACTGAGATGGATTATTTTATGTGAGACTATACGTTGTTGTTTTTTTAGGAAAATACTGCATAGTGTATCTTTAAATTCAGCACATTTACTAAAAATCTTCTTTGGGCAGTGTGACAGAAAATAAAGGTCTGCTGTTTGTCGATTTTGGTTGGCTTGGTTAGATAAGTGACTTTAAACCGTTTAATATTTGTCTCACAATTTGTTCAGCTATCTTAGTTGAAAAGAATAGAAAGTGAAGGTAGCCCACTGGTAAGAAAGAGAAACCAATCACACTGTCCACATGACTGGACTCGTGCACACACTGTGGCAATCAAAGCCCACTGCAGGGCTTGTTTTCCTTCTGTATTTATTGCCTGTGAGAACCAACAATTTCCCTTTCCTTTCAAATGCACTGACAGCTTAAATCGCTCTGTGTGAGACAGAGTAGTATTTGACATTTCCATTATAACTACTACTTTTCCCTCTCTAGGTTCACAATTATCCACCAATTCAGGTTTAAACACGGGGGAGGAGATAGTAGCGAACGCCCTCCATCGCATATCAAATAAAAAGTGAAACCTCTTATTCGTTTCAATTCTCAGCTAATATAAAGCATGCATAAATAAACACAAAGACGTATAAATAAATACATTTTTTTCGCTTTTCACTGGCAGCTAAACATATACACACTCACATATAAATATTCATAAACACGCAGCTGCTGAATGACATTATAAGCCCGTCCAGTGCAGTGACTGTCTGAAGTTGGTTGATGAACAGTGATTGCTATTATGTGATTAAGTGATTACTAACTGCAAACCATTTCTCTCTCCCTTACACACACACACACACACACACACACACACACACACACACACACACAGTGGGCTCCACTCCGCTCAGACTGGTGACACACCTCATCAAACTGTGGTCTCTTATAAGTGGTGCTGACACGTGCGCTTGTGTGTCTGCCTGTGTGTCTGCCTGTGCTCATAATCATACCACTCTGTGTGTGCGTGTGTGTGTATCACTGTCTGTGCAGCAGCAGCATGCCTTCACAGCACGTGGTGGTGGTCTGGTTTCCGCTCAAAGGGTTGTGAAGTGGCCTGATGAAAGCTCACACATGGTGGCAGCGAGACGAGCGTGACCTCCTGTCGTGACCGCAGCGCTCAAACGGCTGGAGGACAGAACTCCCCGGCCCATCACGGATATTCAGCAGTGACAGGACAGTTAGACTTTGGTCAGGTTGTCATGGAAATGAGCTCGTCTTTAATGTCTGGATGCTGCCATGGACAAGAGGATGTTTCACTGGAACATTATAGCTACATCAGGACTTTTACATTAACTCACTTTCTGGATATTGTGGTCATTAATCTCTATTATTATTTAAGTTTAAAAGGGTACTGAAATAATACTGCACTTCTGGCGACTCAAAAGAAACAGATTTTTAAAGAGACTAGTCATAACAGAAGCAGCAGATGACCCGACTTTGAGTCCCTCTTATGGTTCAAGCTCCCTAAACACTCAACACCTAATTTCCCATGATGCAATTCAATATTGTCTTTGTTTATGCCTAGTTCCAGTCATGTGGAGGGTAAGGATGGGAAAGGTTCCCATGTTTACGACTCGGAAGCATTGATGTCACAGAACAAATCAAGACAGTTGTATGGTTACAAATCAAATCAATTTTATTTATATAGCCCAAAATCACAAATCACAGATTTGCCTCAAAGGCAGGTCACAGAGTTGTTGATTAAAGGCTTATAAATACTGTGTGTTATGACAATATATACACACAATTTGGGTTGAACACCAAGCTGTGTAAAGGCTTTTCTTTGCTTCTGTCACATATGACGGCATTCAGCTATTCAGCGGAATATACACATAAGTCCTGCACATCTATGGAAGCAGCACAATCATAGCATTCAAAAGTTTTTTTTATGCATTATAACAAAGTAACAATGCCACAAATCATAAAAAGTTACTTCCTTGGACCGTCAGATTTTTAACTTTCCGTCAGTCCTTGAATGAATCATGTGACAAATGCTTTCATCAAGTGACCAAACATTTCATCAAAACCATTTTTTCTACGTCTCTCTCTCATAAATTTTTCAAACAAATGGCCCATTTGCACTAATAACATCCTATAAAAAACAATAAATTATGCGCACCTCAGTGCAACTGGGAAGCCATGAATGAATCAGCTGAGACCAACATTTACATGAAAAAAATTCAGTGAAACTTTGACTGAACCGCAGGTTGTTTACACAGAGCAGAGAGGAAAGGACAAGAGAGGCTGGAAGTAGAGGGCGAAAAATTTGAATAGATTAATATGTATAGCATTTGGTGCCCAGATTTATTTCTTAAATATTGGTAACACTTGTGGGAACCTGAGAAAATGCTATATTTAGATTGTTTTTTTAATGTATATCAAATTGAATTATTAGATTAAACTTAATTATCAAAGTGATTACACATGCATTATGTAATTCATTATGATTTCTGGCATTATAATTTTATACTGTACAAAGGACACCTTTGATTTCTCTCTACTTTTAGCCATGACTTTGTAGTTTCCATAGAGGTTCAGGACTTATATATTACAGTGAAAAATGCTTTGGCCTTCACAGTCACCAGATCTCGAAAAACTGGGTGTGACATGTATTAAGACACCCATCTATACATGTGTGTGATTCAGTGATCCAGTATCTGAGGATAACTCGCCGTTAGATTTGCTCTGATCTCACAGTAATAAATGCTAATGTGAATGGTAGCCTGAGGCACCATTGCAAGCATTATGAATTTATTAAACACAGTACGTACACCTAACTGTGGCAATGAATCATTTATTTTATCATGCTAGTCTCTATTCTGGGACTAAACATGTTGTATTTAAATTCACCACCCTCGCTTAATTCTCACCTTTACAGAGACATCACCATCTGCAGTGACACACTCCACTGTACTCCCTCTTCTCTTATCCTCCTCATATGCTGCTGAGGTCTCTCATCTTTCTCCCACATTTCCTTACACCTCTCTTCTCATCAGTTACCTCCATCTACCAGCCTTCCAGTCTGAAATGACTCATTACAATACAAGCCTCCTTCAAAATGCAAACCTCTTTTCCTCTCTCGTTTGCTCCTTTCTCACCGTCTTTTCACCTGTCTTCTTTCTCACTCACACACATCCCTCTTCACTTCCCCTTTCCTCTCTCGGTCCGCCCTCACACCCTCTCACAAACTCGTTCCTTCCATTTTTCCTTCCACAATATCCGCCTCATCCGCCTTTTATTCCTCCCTCCTAACTTCCCATCTTCCTCCTTTCTCACCCATTTCTACTTCCACCCCTCTTTAAGCTCTCATTCTGTTTTTGTGCGTCTTTCTGTTCATGCAACCCTTCCTTCCTCTACAGCTTTCTCCAGCCAGAAAGCATGACTCCCTCCTTCTGTCGCTGCTTGACTCAAAGGTGCCCGTCACAGAGTCAATGAGTCACACTTCTGTACATCCCTGCCATGATTTCGCATGACATGACATCAAAAAAGAACCAAAAAGCCCACAGAGTGCTCTCTACAAACACACACACACACAGTCCCTTTGAGAAATCTTCCAGGCTCATGTCCATCATTAGTTCACTATTAAACAATAGGGAGCAGAAAGAACCAGCTGCAAACCACAACCAGCTGTGCTATTATAATCTCCCTGCTGTGTGTGTGTGTGTGTGTGTGTGTGTGTGTGTGTGTGTATGTGTGTGTGTGTGTGTGTGTGTGTGTGTGTGTGTGTGTGTGTGTGTGTGTGTGATTTTTTTTTCAGAATGCTGATACCTTTGTTTAAGCCTATATTAACTTTTCCCAAATTGGCAGCTTTTGATCATTTGCTGGCCTTCCTCATTCATTTTAAGTATGTGTGTGTGAGAGTGTGCAAAGGGCCTATCTCCATAATTAGGGCAGACCAGCCACACATGGGTCTCCCCTGACACTTCCCCTCCAAGACCTAAATATTCATGAGACTCTAAACGCTTTCATGAGCTCTGTAATTATGGCCAGAAAATAGAAGGAGAGAGAGACAAAGATGGAAAGAGGGAGAGAGCGGGAGAAAGGGAAGGAAATGCCCTCGCACTTTTTAAGCACAGGCTGTCCCGTAGTATTAGCAGATAATATCAACAGTGTGGTGCAGTTCGGCCATCCAAGACAGAGAAGCCAGAGACTATTTCCAGAGTCATCATTGCTGCAGCGCAATTCAATTAAAAACTGAACTTTCCCTTTGTTTTGTGCATCTGCTGCACTAAGAGTTGCATAATTTGACATGGAGAGCTCACTTAGAGCATGGATATTAAAGCAAACAAGCTGACACACAAATTTCCCACCGCTGTGAATTAAAAACGATTCTACATCGTGTTGCACTGGTATTAGGTGGATGGATATATGGAGCTGTAGTGTCACAGAGGCAATTTGCCTCGACAGCTGTGGACAGAAATCACTTAGACTCAACAGTCCAAGGATTCAAAATCAATAATCAGTTATGGCTTGTACTTATTTTTGTGAGGACTTTCAAGAAACAGATGCCATCAGTTTATTCCCCATGAGCTTGGAGGATCTGCCAAGTAAGAGCTGGGCGAAAAACCAAAAATACACTAAGGTTGACATCAGGAGTCGACCTACGAGTGACTGATCTAATTTGGCTCGTGCAGGTGTGTTCAGTAAAAGCATTTCCCCAGGTGATGTAGTGAGTGGTCGGCTGAAAAATTAAAACACCTACTCATCATCCAGTTATATGCTGCTAACTCCTGTTGCTTTGTTTCTATTCTAAAATGAACAATAAAGTGAAGAAAACAAGGGTGGTTTTTTCCATGACTGTAGAAAAGTTCAAGGAACGGCACACTGGGGGGGGGGCTTTATGCTAAGCTAAGCTAACCAGCTGCTAGCTGCTAGCTGTAGCTTCATATTTACTGTACAGCATAATGCAAATAAGTGTATTTCATAAAAAATGTTGTTGTATGCATGTATGCATGTTTAAAACATGATCATATAATGCACACTTGTTATTATCAAGAGGCCCTGTTGGTACCTAAATAGTTTTTATTATTGTTATGTTAACATTTAAAATGACTGTTCAATCAATATTTTGACCATATCCCAGCTCTAAAGCAGGCCCCATTATCTTTAAGGCCTGAGGACAAATGTAATATCACATCTAATATTAGTGCGAATATGATGTGTGGTAACCAGGCCACAGAGTGCTGTCTGGTCTATTTTGGGGTTTATAAGTAAATAGTCGGAGAAGCCAGCAAGAATTCCTGTTACAGTAACACTCACTGAGATGAAATGTGAGAACACTTCAAGGCCTTTAAAGAGAAACTCTGGCGGGAAGCTCTATTGTTTTTCCAATTCGTAAAACAGAAGAATCATGAAAGATCCAACCAGACATTTGTTGTTCATATCCAAAGCATATCAGAGCAGTGAATATAGCCTGATAGTTTGGGTTTTGTCAAGTTTTTCACTCTAACCAAAATGATCACATGCCTGCTTTAAATTCCAGGATGAGTCAATTGATTTTATCCAACTGGAAAGGCCATCAGATAGTCTCCTGGAAGCAATGAAATCACAGTCAGACTGCAGCACGAGGCTGCTGATTCAGAGCTGATTGTCCCGGCATTGACACGCAGTGACGCTGCACTGACAAAAGAGAAAGAAAAGAAACTATTCAATATTGAGGAGAAATGCACAAACAAAGACACGGACCATGAATCACAGCAAGACGACAAATGAGCAAGAGCACCTCAGACACTGCTGTCATTTATATGTAAATGAGCACACCGCTATGCAGCCCGATTCACTCTCCAGAAAAAACAAAAGACAGAGCAAACTTCCAATCAGATCAGACAAGATGTCACGACGAGGTGATTGGGACTGACAGGAAGCCAAACGAAACGTGACAAGACGAGGTGAAATGAGCTAAGATGATGAGGTTTACGAGGAGCGGACATTAGCTGTAACTAAGGTCTGTTTGTTACAACACTAATGATTTCATGTCCCCTGTTGTCTCCCCAAGGGCTCCAACTCCTCTGCTGGCTTGTCAGGCTGTATATCCTGTGAGGAGGGGGGGGGGGGGAGGCTATGATTAACGATTCACTCCTGCAATCTTTCCTTAACAAACTGACGCATATCACACAGCGTGACAACAAGATGACAAGCAGCATCAACCGCGTCCTGACAAACTGATGAGCAAGCGAAAACATAAGGAGATGCACCAGTAAAGTTGCACACAGCTGATTTTTCAGGAGCCATCTCTGCCACTCACTGGACTGTCAGGCTCCAGGAGGAGATCTGCCTGTATTACTGCAAAGTACACTATTACTGGAGTTATCCTGTCATTGTAATAATGGCCTCTGAGTCACCAGTGCATCAGCAGGCACAACACACACAGGAACACACAGGTGTGCCCACACACAGGTTGTACACTACATTTAAACACTAAGTGCCTGTCAAGGGCAGAAGGAACACATCGTCTTCCTGTTTGTTTCTCTCTGCAGCAGGTGATGTCATTTACTTTAGAGTGCAGCAGTGCATGAGACTGCCGTTTTCCTTGAGTGACGTCTGTGTATTTGTAAAAAATGTGTGTGAGTGGGAGCCTGTGTGTCCCTGAGTGTGTTTGTGTGAAATTTCTGTAAGCTCAGCAGTCGATCACTGACTTTACAAAAGGCTGCTGAATATAAATCCATTCCCACTCCCATGTCAGATACATACATTTACATGGTCGTCCAAGGACAGAAACATAGAAATGACTTTACCAAGAGTGAACCAGACACACTGACAGTCAGATGAATAGAAGGGTAAATATTTATTATACCTATTATATAAAGAGCTGAAACAATTAATCTGTCGGCAGAGAATTAATTAACCTCCAGCCGTGCTTGCAGCTCAGTGATGCTGTTAGCTCTTTAAGCTACATGCTAACATCCTGGTGTTTAGCAGGTATGATGCTCACTATGTTCATCACCTAAGATTGACTTATTACACAGCTTTGTAAAATGCTCGATTCTGATTGGTCAGTCACAGCATTCTACTGTCTGTTATTTCTGAATGATGTCATGTATGAATAACAACGAGATGCAGTTCTGAATCTAAAAGAGTATTTTTTAGTGAAAGCGATAAAATATTTTTAAAAAACATTAAAAGCATCTAATTTTGTGTCAAATTATTGATTGACTGCTATGAAAAGTTAAAATATCACCAATGTAATTACAACTTATCTCAAGGGAGGCTTGAATGTGTGTAGCATATTTAATGGAAATTTGTCGAAGGCCAGACCGGTGCCGAGACTGATTTTAGAAGTGGAAAATAAATCATATATGGTGGCCAGCATAGTAATTTTCTGAGCTGGAATTAAAATAGACCTTTTTTATGAGGATTGTGCACCGATTTTTTTATCACACTGAAAATGTACCCTGAGTGGTACTCTCACAAACAAAACTTTATTAAATAATATTTAACATTTTTACACACTACATTATACAAACAATGTATTACATGTACAGTTATATACACCGATACCGATAAGCCTTTGATAGGCCGATAATATTTGTCAACCAATATATCTCTTGGGCTCCAATAGTTACTAATATATTTCAGTATGGACCAAAGCATGGACGAATCGACCAACGTTGCCATAGAGCCACAGCACTAACATTCACTGGGTACAGCTTCAAAAATGTGAGGATTTGTTGCTTTTCTTTGTCTTGGATGATATCAAACTAAATATATTTGGGTATAGTTTTTCAACTGTTGGTCAGATGAAACAGAGGACTTCAGCCCTGGGAATGTCTTCCCCCACCAGTTCCTGACATTTTACTGACAAAATTACTGATAAAGAATCACTAATGAAAATGATTGCTAGTCGCAACCCTGGAGAGACAAATAGATAGATCAAAATCATTTCAAAGCAGCAATTTCACACTTTGCTCATGCTTGCCGAAATGTGACTCTCACCAACACTCTGTGATCTGTCTTGTGTCTTTATTTAGACTAATTTGAGGCTTCACAGGTTCAGATTTTAAAGCCTGCTTCCTGTACAGGGCCTGCTTCCTGTGGTACTCTACTGTAGCACAAAAAGACACAGTGGGGGTGGTGGAGGAAATAAAGTAATTAAAAATAATGATGGCTGATGGAGAACAGCTCATACCGACTACAAAATGCTGCCTGTCTTGTCACCAGATCACCTCATGTGTCACTGAATGATGAGCCCGGTGACACACTGGGCACTGAGCAGAATGCAGATGAGCAATATGCCCTGCAACTGGCAAGAAATTGACATAAAATCTAATTGAAATTTCTGTGATCAAGATGTTGATGAATTGATGTGCAATAACACATAGTCAACTCCTCTGCAGTTGCTATTGAGAACTGCCAGAAAAAGTCACCCATCCCTGCATTTAAATTAGCACTCTGACATCACTGGCACCCTTCTGCACAGGGATTACTCCACCATGCTTCAGGCAGAACTTTCACTATCTCGGTTTAAGGATTTTTACCGCTCTACACATAATGCCAGTCAGTATCTGTTCAGTATAAGTAGCAGTGACAGGGTGTGATAAGACACAGCCGAGTTAAAAACCCTTATCTGGCCTACGAGCTGAATCCCATCTGCCTCTCTCCTCACTGACTCATAATGCTGCTTATTAGTCCCTCTGGAGGGATAAAGGGGACAAGGGGAGATTTCTAAAAAAGGGAGGGAAAAAGCAGGAAATAAAGAGAGAAAAAGCAGATTAGAAGGAGAACAGCTGAGCAAGACGAGAGAGGAAAGACCAACGAAAGACTAGAAATGGCTACATTTTTTGAGGAAAATTAAGCATGCTCGCTGATGCTGAAAACTGCAGGTGTGAACAGGAACAAAAATGTTTTTAAACACTCAAAGTGTTTTTGATGCGTAAGAGCTGAAAGCAGCGGAAAACAGTTTAAGTGTTTTCGCTGAAATCAGAGCCGTCATTTTAAAGAGTCAGAGATGAAAGCAGTTGAAATGTCAGCTGAACTGAACCGTGCCGCAAACAACTGAAATTCCAGCTGAAGAATAATAAAATGAATTGATGTGCGAGTAGGACTGCTTGATTATGGCAAAAATCAATGTGTATATCATGCTTTAATTGAACTTTAAAAAATGTATTTTTATCAGTGGAATTTACTAGCCTGGCTAACACCAGACTATTCTCAAATGAGAATGTTCGAAATTAAATTCGAGCGCGCAAGGCAGTCTGGGTATACCCAGGCTAGGAATTTACATGAAATAAAATTAAATTGATAAACAAATAGAAATAAATGACAAAAATATATATAAATATCTAAAATTAATAATATAAAAATAATATATTATTAACACACATTTTCTATTTTTTTCTATTTATTTTATTATATTTCAAAATATAAAATTGAAAAATAATTTTGTTGTAGTAAAAATAAATATATATATATATAAAAAAAATATGCTGCAATGCATTGCCATAACTTACCTACCATTGCCATAACCCAATACTAAAAATATATATTCAACATTTTAGTTAAATATATTCAACATATTCCAGTCATTCAGCGACACAGCTATAAAAGGGGTGACAAAACAGCAGCACAGAAATACTTTTATCTTGTTCATTTTTTATAATCGTCGAAAGCAAAATCGTAATTGGAAATAGATTTGTGTGAAAGGCAGACAGCAGATGAAATTTCCACAGAAGTTGAATCGTCGCAGACAGATGAAGTGTCAGAAAGTTCAACAACCGAAGAGGGAGGAAAGACGAACAGTTAGAGCAAATATGTGGACAGGAGACAAAACATTGTGGAAAAAAAAGATGTGGAGAAGATGTTTGCAACATAATGTTTGAGATATTTTGGGGATGCACAGGGGAAGCAGAAAATCAAGAAGAAGAGGTGAAAAGTATGTATGGAAGATGAAATGTAAGGAAAAAGAGACACAGGGGGCATGCTGGTGAGCAGACTGGTCTCCCATTGTGACCGGCTGGTCAGATCCAGCAGACAGATAAATGACCTCCTGTCACCATTACAGTGCCGCATCCCCTCCTCCTCCTCATCTCTCCATCCCTCCATCTCTCTCCCCACCGACCACCCCCCTCCCTTATCTCGACAGGTCATCCATCAACCGGCAGACTCCACCCACTCTCAATCTGCGCACACACAGACTTTTTTTTTGCTTGTTACATGTTATTAAACCAAATGAAGCGATGCTGCACCTGGTACATGTGAGGAGGGAGTGATCACCCACTGTTCTCCCTCTTCCACCTTTCCTCCTCTTGCACTACCATCCTTCTCCTCTGCTCTTTTTTTTACACTCCATCTCTCTCTAGTCCTCTTTCCTCTCCTCCCTCCCCTATCCTACCAGCTGCTCTCCATTTTCCATGTCCTTGTTACCTTACCCATCTTAGCTGAGTAAATGTCAAGGTGTAGCCACAGACAGAAGTGATCACTCATAGAGAGCTACCAGGGAAGGCATTTCTTTTTCACAAAAGAGAATATACACAGACAACTCTCTCAAACAACTGCTGGTATAGAGAAACACTTCCTGTGGCACATCTATCAGGATACTTACAGCTAATGTTGGTCATTAAATGTTAAAGTGCAGGTACATAAATTAGCGTCCCTTAGATGCAAGCCTTTGCCAAACGAGTTCACACAATGCTGATTAAGCCTTTCACCAATCACCACCAATCAGGTAAATGTTTCTGGACTGATGCTCCAGATTAAATAGAAACTCCATGTTCAGAGGAAGCATTAATGTAAAATAATAATACAGTTTAAAAAAACAAGTGACACTGATGATGAACACAGAGCTCGCCTCCTGCGTACACACATTATAAGCTTGTTTACAGTGTATGTGTAATTACTCTCACTGCCAGAGAGGGGAGACAAAAGTTCAACACTGCAGGTTTAATCATTTTGAAATGGGGATGAGAAGATATACAATCATATCGTGGATTGTGCTGAAAAATAAAAAAAGTTGTTTGTGATTAATTTTTATTACAGGATAATCGTTAATATCCCTTTTATCGTGCTCTTAATAAGGGAACCCTTATGATTAATGATTATCTTATTTAAGATTTCTGTTTTTTACTCACTCAAAAAGATGTGTCTTATCTGTGACGCAATAAAAATAGTTATTTTTGTTAACAAAATAGTAGGGAAAGTGAATCCAGCATATTTCCATATCAAGATAATATCGCGAATCGGAAATTATTTCGTCCAGGATAATCATGACGTGAAATTCTAATATTGTCTCATGCCTATTTTGAAACAGTAGTAACTATATTTTGACTATATTATAACTCTAAGATGTCTCAGGTAAAACGTCAATTTCAGTTGAATTTCCGACAACATTGATGCAACGTGTGACATTTAGAGGGGTTTCAAATGGATCCATGAAAGGGCCGGTGGGCTGCAGTAGCACACCTGACTTTAATCACCTGAACTGTCCTCACTCAGGTGTCCTCTAATGAATGCACTTAGGTTATAATAAAGCCCGGATCCCTAAACACACATATCATATTATTCAGACAATACAGTGAGATTCAGACATCCCCATCCCATTACTGTGTGCTGACAGGTGAAGCTGTAGAAATCATTATAGCATATGAAGTCATGCACACGCGGTGTCAACGTATTTCTGGTGTTACCTGGGAGAACTTCGGCACACTGCACGGTGATAAACTACAAATAACCCTCGCTATAGAAAGGAAAGTCGTTTTCCTCGGTTTGAAATTTAAATTTATACAGTCAGTGAACGGTCCGAGCATTGAATAAAGATACTTTTTAAAAGAAAACACAGCGACCTGGTACACATAACCTAGTGCTTCAAACCCTGTGGTCGGGAGTTCATCCGGTGTAAACAGAGAAACACTCACCGAACACGAACTCAACTCGTCTACAAACGACACTTTTCTCCGAGGATTTCTCCACCAGGTGAGAAGAGCCGGGGCCTCTCCACTTCTCCGCTGATGACAACAATGATAATTCCACGGCTGTTTCTTGTGTTTCGGCGATGTAGCGACGTTTCTTTGTTGCGGTAAACTGCAGCTCGACACATCCAAGCAGCCAGGGACCGATGCTGAGTGTCCATTTACTCCGCGAATGAGCGCTGATTGGTCGCTTCCACCACAACACAACATTCTGCTCTGACGCGATTGGTCCAGGCTCCCAAGGCGCATTCAATAGCTGCTCGTACTTTCAGCTTCCCGTTGTACCAATTAATAGAGCTGTACACAATTATGACTACTGCTACTACTACAGCTGTTACATCTATTACAAATACAGTTCCTACTGCCAGTAACAATAATAATTGCTGATTTCCAAATCAGCCATTATAGTTAATGAATCCTTTGTTTCTAAACAATTTTATTTGGTTAAGTTCAAGGTGTTCATCTATGGGCACACCTATGTGCTGCAGCTATCACATAAATCTCGAAGCTTTCTTTTTTGTTTTTTGTCATCGTCATATTATTTGTCATTTAATTGATTATGATTCATACTTTTTTTTTTACCTTTCTTTTTCATCCTCAGTAAAAAAAAAAAAAATACACATTTACAGTTCCAGGATTCCGATAGCACTTGAAGGCATCATTATCCCCATGCTTTATTTCTCTTTTCTTGTGTACATCCCAGATTGTGGTTTCAAACTGAATATTTATCACTCAACAAATCAGCGGGCTGTTAAGTAGAAGTCCATTTTAATACATAATCAGAAGATCAATGGGCAGATCTGCTGTAACATCTGAATTTCAGGCTGTTTTGCTTAAGTAAAACAGCAGGATTGATTGATTTTCATTGAGTTTTAACAGGGTTAGTGTGTCCGCTGCTGTGTGCTAAACAACCTTAACAGCTGTACCAAATAATCAATACTATCGCATGTCGTATGACATTTTTTAATACGAGTCCAACCATGTCGTGTATGATGATGGATTATTCCAATCTCCATCTACCCACATGCATTGATTAATTCTGCTGTAGGTATTACGTGGGCATTACAGAAAACTAAATGGAAATTGATTCTTTCATCGGCCTCTAATGTTTGAGCATGAAAATGATCATGAAGACATGCGCAAAGGGTGACTTGTGTGAGTGTGTTGGTATGTGTGCCAGATAGAAGATAATATCTTCTTTCTGACACCGACTTTTTTTAATTGACTGGCAATTTAATTATGAATTTTTTAATTTCAATGTAGGGAGTGAAAGCACAGCTCACTGAATACACGACATCTAATTTGTGAACTGGTGAATTCTCTAATGAGCTATTTGGCTCCACCTAGTGGTGACTGAAGGCAAATACAGTTTGTGGACTTATTTCTATTCAGACTCCATACCTCCATTTCTGTACTTGTAATTTCCTCTTCCCTTTTTTGAAACAAACTTTATACTGATGCACATTTCTGTAGTATTTTTATTGCTTGTAATCTATAAAATAGAAACTGATACCCCTATGGTACATAAGGTGCACTATCAGACTTCGTACCACCCTGTATTCTATGCATATACAATGTTATCCTGCTATATAAATAATAGGGATGGTTTAAGCTCAGTCTTAAAAGGAATTAAAAATAGTTTTTGAGCTTCTTCAGAATGAGACCATTTATAATGAAAATTTTTAATATACCCACTGAAAGAAGCCTATTATTACTTGGTACAGTATATCAGTAAATACCGTGATTTCTTTCATGAATTATTCAGAATGTGCTCTTTTTAACTTTAGGGGTAACAAACTGAAAATATCTGTACAAATCACCAAACAGATCAAGATTAGTTGTAAGTGGATTTTATTTAACTTTTGTGTTTAAAAAAACAAACAAACAAAAAATACATCAATGATTGAAGCTGGCAAAAAAAAAAAATCCCAGGTTTCATTGAACCTTGCTTGAGGCTGCATCCTGTCCAAGCATACAGGAGAAATATATTGAATTGCATACAAACACTGAAATGAGAGGTAAACTATAAAGTGAAATGTTTGCACTGTTTGTCCAGTTGTCTGTTCGTTTCACATTTTGGTAACTTGACCTTAAGTATTACTGCAATGGAGGCAAAGACATAAAAGCTATTAGTGTTTTACAGGAAAAACATGGACATTAAAATGACTCAGCAATTCTTTAAAGCTACTATGACTGTAAATCAATAACCATTACTAGACAGGCCTCAGCTTCCCTATGTAATGGTACTGCATCAAGTGGGAAAAAATGAGAGTGCTTGAGAACAACATCACTATGAATGCACCAGATTTTCGGCAAATGGGGAAATAAACAAAAAAAAAAAAACATGGAAAATGTGCATACCTCATCATTTCCGTATGGAGAATGAGTGTGCACTGAGACTATAGCAGCCTCGTAAGTGAGGTGTTGAAGGCTTTTCACTGCTCGGAAGTTTCTTATAAAAGGCCATTTTGTTAAATAAACTATGTATTTAAGTATTTAAGGGGAACTTTGATAAGGTGCTTAGATACAACTTGAAATAATTCGGGTGCCAAATTTTCCCAAAAGAGAATTATTCTGATATGCTATAGTTTAGGAATATTTTCAACTTAAATTTACTGTTTTTACCAACAACCCTTTTCAGGAAAGATTAGCTTCTTAAAGTCTCTCAAATTCAGATTTTAATAGTCCCAACTTTGCACAGAGGTGTAGAAATATTGTTTCCAGTTCTTGATATTCAAAACATGTCGCTGGGAGAACCGAGAATCTGATAGAAAGTAATGAAAGATGTAAACATTACCAATGACAGAAACATCCTATTTTTGCAAAATGGAACACTTTTTATGAACGCTTTAAAATGACTAACCAACGCTCCAGCACAAATTATAACATGAAACAATTTGTCCTGCAGCATGAGTTAGCTTTAGCATAAGCACGAAGGTTTGCAAGACAGCTTACAGCAAGATACAGATACAAATAAATCATAGACTGTATGTGAAGATGGACATTACAGCTCCCCAAAAGTGAAGCCAAAACGTTTTGATGCCCCCCCCGGTGACTGGCTGCAGTCTGGGTCTTAAAACCTGCCCCTTCCATGTCAGTGAATGGGACGCGAGCCAAGCACAAGCAAAAGATTTTTTCCAAAAGATTGTTTTTCTCATTTTAGATAGTTCTTTCCACGCTGACTTAGGTTCAACTGTTAATTTTCCTGACAAGTTTGGTTTCAATTAGTTATTTGATGTTATAAGACAGGGAGTGAGACATTATGATTCACAGCTGCGATTGATGGGGCGGGACCTGGATACCACCGCTCCAACCCTGTTCACTACTGTGCAAACTGTGGGTCCAAGTGACATCACCAGCGCAAGATGGCAGCGCCTGTATACTGGGTAATTTGGCTTCATTTTTGTACAATGAGAGGAAGTGGAGACGCCATCTTTATATACAGTCTTTGACATAAACCCACAGTAATACTGTGAGAAAAATCAGTCAAGCAATATCAATATTCATGTGAACAGTCAATGTCAAACAGAGTTAAATTGCACAAAAATGATAACAATGAATTGCAAATGCAAACTACAGCATGATCATAGATGGGCCTAAAACAATAAATGATATGCATATACAGTATCTATATTATATACACACATCTGGACATCCTTCACAACTACTGAGAACTCTTAACTGTACAATATATCAGCTATAGAACAGTTGCGCAAAATACCATTTTGATATACAGTAATACTTTTTTTTCCTTTTACAATGTACAAGTTCAAATTGTCCACACAATAAAATCCAAAGCACAAGCCCCAAAAGGCCACAAAAGTGCATGTTATCAGGTCAGTTGGAAGCCACTGGAAGGAAGGACTGGCATGAGAGTGGGAATGAACGCTGCCAGTATCGTACAGGAGCTTTTCCACACTCCCACCCGCAGTGTCTTGCAAGATTAATAGTTAGTGGAGGGAAATCTGGAGTAGATATTAATTTAACATGCAGGCACACATGACTGCACGCACACGCACACGCGCACACACACACATACACCTGAACATAGTTAGATCAAATATGGTGAAAGTGACCAACATGTTCGACATACACACCCACACGCACGCACACACAAACAAACAAGTTATGGGGTGATGACGAAACTCCATCAACATTCTCCCACTCCAACATTTCCCCACATCGTCACATTATATTCAAGTAGTGGCACTCCAATAGTAGATATTTAAGTCTTGGTACCTTTTGGACATTCACACACTTCACATCTCAAAAAAAAGGACACATTGGTCTCATGTTTTTACACAAGACTGTATAGTCCTAAGCAGCGACTGGGTGCAGGCAGAAGCTGGCCTTGTGCACCGATCTTATTTCAGTTTTGACAAAGAGAAACTGTCGACACAGAAGGCCAGCTTCGCCCGCAGCATGTCGCCACCAGACATTTATAGTTATAGAGGGATAAAACACTGAATGTCAGCTTTTAACCTACTCTTCAGTTTCTGAGGCATGTGTTTGAGTGACAGGCCGTCACAAGCTCCTCACAGTGTTTTTTGTGTGTTGGTTCACTGCTGTGCATGAACTTCAGGCCATCGAGGAGGGGGGGGTGGGGGCGAGGGTTGACTGCCGTGTTCAGAAGGGAATGCTCGAAGCCACACTTTCTGTAGTGCAAAGATGGGCGGTTCAGGTGGCTTGAAAACAGATTGATGTCTTAGTTTTCCTTCTGATATTCTGCTTTGAATTAATGTTCCTTAACTGCCAGTCATCTGATGGTACAGTAGTCTCACAGCGCACAAGTGCAGACAAATAGTGCTGTCAAGAGTAAAGTTGATCTAAATTTAGTCATCATCTCTCCTCTCAAATTGATTTGGCTCCAAGCATTCCCTTTTCACAATATCTCTATCTGAGAGTGGAAAAGGCAGCTTTCATTCAAAGGGAGGGACGCAAACTAAAACCCTTTCTGTTAAGGCCACTGAATTGTGCTTAAAATCTTGTCATTCAGAGGTACCCTTAGTTTAACAGGTGCCAACTAGTGCCCTCCTTTCTCATCTGACCCATATTACCTCTTCTGAGCACTGTAGCGCCCTCCCCAGCAATCTGAGAAAAGGGAACTGGAGGTGATGATGCTGATATGGTAACAAAGGCATTTCCTCCCTCCTGTTTCTTCATCTTTTGTCAGTTTTTACTCTTCTGGTCCACTAGAGTATTTTCGGTTTTCCTTTGGTCTTCATTTTGACATTTTGTCCTCACTTCTTCTCACCAAAGGCGCTTCCATCTCAGTCATTTGCTCACTGTCTCCCTCTTTAAACAGGAATGAGACATACCTGCTAACATCCTAGTAGGTAGACCACCACTTCATAGGTGCACATCATGATGGCGGTGTTGGGGATCTGTCTGACGAGGTGTGTGGTTAGGCCACGGTACAGCGCCCGGTATCCCTCCTCCCGGGGTACCGTCAGCAGAGTTTGAAAGAACGAACGATACTTGCTTCCTTCCTCTCGTAGCCGTGTGCGGATCACCTCTGTAGTTAGAGAGAGGAGGAAGAAAAGTTAAATAAAAGTTAAATATGCATCTAGTTATTCTTGTCAGGCTTTTGCCTATAAGTGCTTTTGGTATAAGAGCTGTCCTTTAGCCCATCTCGTCCTAACCTACTTTAAATAACATACTATAGACACTGATAGTATCTATAGTGTCTGTGTCCCAGAATGACTTTAGACAGTCGTAACAGAAGGTATTTGACCTGCATTCAGCTGTGGGCTGCATGTAGGTGGAGAAAGAGTGATATTTATAGCATAAGTGGACCATGATATTTTTCCGATAGGAAAACGTGATTCACTAGCTCCTTTAAATGTACCATGTCTCGATGCTTTCTTCCCACAGAACTACAAATTTGTATATAACAAGTTAACTGATGGGCTTTAAAGGTGCAGGTAGGTTTCCTCTGTTTAAAGTCTTTATGCTAAGCTAACTGCCTCATGGCTCTGGCTCTATACTTAACACACAAACATGACAGTGTGAGGTATATGTAACCAAGCCCCTATTTAACCACAGGAACTTTTCCAAGTGAGGGAAAGGGGAGACAAAGGGGAAGACATGCAGGAAAGGGCTGCAAGCCAGATTCAAACCCCAGGCCGCCTGCTTACAAGGACTTAGCCTTAGTGGTATGTGCTCTACCAGTGCTCCATCGGAATGCCCCGAATGAGGACCTCTTGAGGAACTCTTTGCATTTCGATTGCAAGGACCTTTCCCTAAATTTAGCTCCGGGGACATTTTCCAACTTGTACTGGGTTTGCAGGGATGATTGTCATTGATTGGTAAAACAAACCCAGCACAGCTGCTAAAGCTGGTGTACTGCTTCATTCATGAAACAATAAATACTCTAGTATCAACGGACGGAGGGAGAACATTTTGTCTTTGTTTGATTACATTAAAAGTAAAGTTAGTCTTTGCTGTTGGTTTCTCCGAGGAAATAAAAAGAGAGAGTGATCATGCAACAGGCTGAACTGAAGCCTGCTGATTGTGCCTGTTTTGTTAATGCTTTCAGTAGGAACCAGTGGGCTTGCAGCTGAGTGCCACAGACAGGCTGGTAAGACAGAAGGTTACCGTGAGGGTAGGCGATGGAGGTGGCGCAGGTCTTTGAGGTGGCTGCTGCGAGCATCATGCCCACGAAGTCGGAGGCATCTTTGACAGACTCTTCCTCGTCGTCCATGCTGGCGTGGGCCTTGGACTCCGCCAGTTTACGTTTGATGCTCTCATAGATGACAAAATGGATAACGGTCTCAGAGATGCCAGCGTATGAGGCTGACATGCCCCTGTAGAAACCTCGCAAGCCGTCCATCTGGTACACCCGCCGCACACACTCGAATGCGTTCATTCGCCGCTCACCCCTCGTTCTGTAATCAGAGACACTTTTAATCTCAGACCATGAACAATAACATTTAATTCTCGTCTGAGTCTAATGAAATTCTTAACTGACGACATAAAGGTTTGAGGTTGCTCACCTGGTTTCCAGCTGCAGACGGGTCTTAATCAGCCAGATGGGATTGGTGGCTGTGATGGCGGTGAACCCTGGGAATTTCAGGAGGACAGAGGTTCAGACAGATGCAGAGACATTTGGAATAACACAAACTTTATTGAATATTCAATACTGTACAAAGACAATGAGAAAGCACTTCACTAAACAGGATCAACTCGCTTGAGTGTTAAACTTATTATGAGACATTTCAATACTCTCCAAGATCATTATTTTACAGATGATTTGAATGTCTGAATTAATTCAATCTTTTTAGAAAAAAAATCATTAATTCAGTTGCAGAAAAAAGTAAATTTTCCATTTTCACATATTGATCCTCTTCATGTGAAATGCTACACAGGTGTATGTGAACAACAGCTCTCTTGATGAAGTATTTTAACAGTGCATGAATGCAGCAGCTGTGAGTGCTTTTTTTTTTTCATTTGTCATTTTTAAAAATGTGACTGAAAAAACTCGGAGAAATGTGGCCAAGCAGCAGCCTTTGAGTGTGGCAGATCGTTATTATACTGCAGTCTGATTCATTTCTTTGAAATGCTAATGAGAGCTCTTTTGTTTCTAATAAAATAATTTGATAGTAAAACTTAAGCTCATCTTAAAGAGCTTACAGAGGGTATGTTTTTTTATCTCTAACATTTAATGGACTTTGAAATGAACATAAAAGTATCTGCCTTTTTACAATAAAATCTGCCACCCACAACTTCAAGTCACAACACAGAAGGTTTGATTCTTAGTTTTAACATTGCACTACATTTTCTGTCATTGTTGGTTCAGCAATATGAATGTGTCCCCTTTATTAGTCATTGAATTCAAATCTTTATTCTGCGACACTTAACGAGTAGCTAACTTGTTAGACACTAGCGACAGGCAGTTGGCCTGATACTGGCACAACTACAATAGCACAGAGAAAGAAAATGGTGTCTGGAAGAAATTATTCAATTACTTAACAGAACAAGTGTCTTTGCCATGAAGTTTAGAGCAGACTTTACTTTAGCTTCCTTTTAAATGTAATAACAGGGTGAAAAATGCATTTACAATGCTCTTGTGTGAACGAATGTGAGCAGATGTGAGTGTATGCATGTGCTAGTTTGAGTAATTTACAAGGGAAGACACGTTGAACAGTGAGTGTTCTTGTGTTTTTGTCGAAGAGATAAAACTACTTTATTGAAGTGGTATTGTATGAAGTACTTATGCATCAGTGTCAGTGTATTATCTACAGTAGATGGCGGTCAGCATGGCACCAGTTTGGAGAAGCAAACAGGAGTCCCTGACCTGAAGATAAGCAATGTACTGCTATGGATGGGGGGGCAGCAGCAGTCTAGTGGCTTTAACGAGAGCTCTTCTCTCGGCCTAAACCTACACAGAACTGCCTGGCAGCAGCTGAAAGGTGAAAATATTCTAAATATAGCTTACAAGAATACTGATATTGAATTTTTTAAGATGGTTTAAATATGTTTTGCTGCTGCCCCCATCAACAGCAGTACATTTTTAGATTCTGTGCCAGTATTCCTGCCTGCTCCTCCATCTACTGTAGATAATACACTGTTGAAAAACTTACACATTCCCACTTCAAAAGAATCCGAACTATCCCTTTAAGTGAGAATGGTAGGCAATATACAGTAATATAAAGTTTAATATGTAAGGTGTAAAGTGTATTGATTAGTACTTTGTATCATTATAAAATGACACAAAGTCTTGATATAAATGGTATAACAGAGAGAGATAAAACATGGTCATTTCCAGAAAACAGCTAAGACGAGGGCTAGTCTAAAAAGAGACCTCAGTCACAACTAGTGTATCAATGCAACACAGCCCTACGTTAAGGCAACTGCGTGAAGAAGAGAGGAAGACAGAGTCTGTTGAAGAGAAGAGAAGAACAAAAAGAGGAAGAAGAAAAAAGTAGAGGGAAGTAGAAGGAAGTAGCGTCTATGGCGTGTACTCACGAGGGAGGGGCAAAGCTCCTCCAGCTCCTCCCCGCTGCAGCTAGTAGCCTGCAGATATGGGGGGCACAGATGGCGGGGGTCTCCCACCCAATCACGCAGGGGTGAAAGCTTTACAGTAAAGCCCTAAAATAGACACAGGCTTTTCTGTACCACAGTCACACACAAGCAGCAGTCACATCCACCCCCAACCCCACCAACCACCCACCCCAACCCACTGGTACTGTACAGGTGGTTGGAGAACAGATGGGAGGTGAAATACTGACCTCCTCCCATCTTTCCCCAAACTCTAGCCCCATCCCCCTAAAATTCACTCTTATACGTAGAATTAAATTGTTTGTTACATTTATTTTACTTTCACTTTACAGTTTAACCCTCTCTTGACTTCTTTTATCAACTTGAATAAAGAACATGTTGACGGAACAGAAGCCAAACCAATCCAAAACTCCAGCTCCATCTCAACAGAGCGAGGTAAAACACAAGTACAAACACAAAGGCAGAAAATGTAATAAGGATGTGTTCTTCATAATCATTGTGCCTTTATCAGTTAATAATCTACATATTAGAGAGAAAAAATCCAATGCTTTCTGAAATAAGGTAGAAAATAAAGAGAAGCAGGTGGAAATGCTAACCTTGCCGTTTTGTATCACAGACTCTAGGCAGTGAACAATGGTGATGAAAGGAGGAGTGATGAGACCATTTAATGAATATGTGATGACATATGGAGGAAGTGATCATAGGAAAAATTAACCAGAGGTGGAAAAATGAGTGCAGCCAGTCCTAATAGCGCCCTAGGCCTCATTCTGGAAGAACTGGGATACATTTAAAAATAATATTAAGTTGTCCTTGTATTTTTGTCTCCAGAGAGCCAGCCCGCTTCTAGGAAAACACATCAAATAACTCCTGAAGGTTACTGAAATCAACTTCAATGCAACACAACCGAGACTATATCAGCTCAAAAAAAAACGAATCCTACCTCTCCCTAAACCTGGGTTTTAACAGTACAGTACAGTACAGTTTTTTTACATTTTAGACAACGTCCTAACTTTTTTCAGGGTTGCACTTTTTTTTGCTCCTTATTTTTAACATGGGACAGTTTAATAGGATAAGTGTGTTCATTAATAAATGTTGTGTCTAAAAATGACTTAGCCCGAAATATTTATCACAATTTTTCCACCTAAACTAATAATGTATGAATAAAAATGCTGTTATGTAGATTTTTCATAAAATTCCAAAACATAGAACAAAAGTAACTTCAGAAACATTTCTACTAATGGAAGTGAACAGTTGCTTACTAGGTCATTTAGATAAGCCGTGAAGAATATACATATGCAGCCTAACTGGTCTGAGCTGAGCCTCTGCATACGGGCGAGCAGCTGCACGTTTGCATTACAAACCTCATATAGGAACATAATCCCTGTGCAGTTTCTCCAGAGGAGTTTGACCTACATTCAGAGAAGGCAAACATGCTTTAGATTAACTGCTTGAATGGGAACATACTTCTATGAGGGGAAGTGGGGCCAGATTTTCTTCCCCAAGGATAAAGAAGCCCACAATTCAAAGCAGGGGGGGAGCATGACTCCACAAAGTTACTTTATAAAACTGAAGGAAATTATCCAGACATCAGAGTGAAATTTAACTGTTTAGTCACTGAGGCTTTCTTTCACACTGATTAGATATGGAATATATGCATATGAAAGACAGAGACAATAGTTTGTGCATTAACATTAATTAACTACACAGTTAATTAATTAATTAAATAAATGTAACTGCCATGGAGATGAAGAAATGTATGCACAGTGTATATAACAGTAAAAAAAAAAATCTCAATTACATTTTTTTTATTTCTTTGTTTTAGCTTCCAACTATTATGAATAAGATAATATAATTGAGGTGAAACAATTATTGCGCAACATTTTGTTTTAAAATAATAATGCTGCTTTGGCTCAGGTTGTAAATCAAGCGCACCTATTTCTTTAACAGTGGTGCGCTTTCACTCATTACTACAGAGTCGCTGACTGGAACATGTTGAATATATTTAACCAAAATGTTCAATATATATTCAGGAGTTTTCAGTAGGTTATGCCACTGCACTACAACTTATTGACGTAACTTAATTTGATCTATTTCTTTTTTTTTCTATAAGCTGAATATATGTTAGTAGTAAACTCATTCTTCTATATGCTTTGTTAAAGTTTGCCCAACACACACATGTATGTCTTTACTGCCTCTTGTCCATTCAGGTAAAATATATATATATATATATATATATATATATATATATATATTTTTTATAAGCTGGTGCCAGTAGTGTGGGGGTTAAACTGTGCAGGCAAACATGCTTCAGATAATTTAACTAATCTAAAAAGACAAAGGCATCTCGAAAATAGTTCCAGTCTTTTGGATGATGCATTGATACAATTCTCCTTGAAAAGAAATGACTGAAGCACTAATGATGTTGATGGATGATGACAAAAGAGGAAATGGACCACAGCCTTCAGCCTTCTGTAGCATTGACAAGGTTAGCATTTCTTTTTGTGCTAACAACATAAAATCCACAGAGGTATGTGTCAGTACTTTAACTTTACAATGTGGATGAAACAAGGCAACAGCCTAAGGTGAAGGGGGATATGTGTGTGAGTGTGAGTGTGTGTGTGTGTGTGTGTGTGAATGCTAAACAATAAAAAAAACCTTATAATAAAGAACCTAAAACTACAAACCAGCAGCAAACACATTGCCATAAGCAATGGTAATATCATTACAAATGAATAACCATTATGAACTTTCCAATATTCATAAAAATCACCATGGTTTTCATCATACCAGTGTAAAAAAATGGGATGCTACCTGACGTGTCCGCCCGAGTGCCAGGGGCCCCGGTTGACCTTTGGGGGCCGTGCTCTCTCCTCTATACACACAGAGCAAAGAAGGGGGCCCAGACCACACTGTTTAAGTAACAACTGGGATGTTAAACCATTTACAGAGTCCTCTGGAGAGGCCTCAAAATGAAAGAATAAAAAGAGGGAAAAAAGGGCAAGGAGGAAATAAAAATAATGAAGGACATGGGGGACAAAAGGGCTAAGAGAGGAGGAAAGCACAACCTAAACTTTGAGGACCATGTGGTTTTCTTATTCTTGTCAAACAGTTAAAAAAATAGGGATGCACTGATTCATTGGTATCAGCTGATGTTTGCATTGTTGACTACCATTGACCATATAAAATGTATTTCACTGTCCTGACGAAGAGCGTCAAGAATGTATTCTGTATGAAAAAAACACAAGAGGCAAAAGATCGCCCAATTCATGTTTCTTATTGCTTTGACATTTTAAGTAATTTACATTTAATTTGTCTTTCACAAAAACAATGTTTTTGAAGAACATATTTTTCAAAACAACATGTTTTTAATTTTAAAGTAGGTTATATTGAAGGTTGTTTCATGAATATGTATGGTTAAATTCATTGTCAGTCAAAGATAGTGAAATTAAATGCACAAGGACTTTAAAACAGTTATTTTTTTCTAATGAAGGTTTCTTTGTTAATAAAGGTGAAATAAATAACAAAAACTAAATAAACAACAGCAAAACAACAGTGTAGGCATTGACTTCTGGCCAAATTGTTATTTTAAAACACCAGTATCAGCCCAGATTTTCACAATCGGTGCATCCCTACAAAAAATACATACAGCACAGTGATGGTGTGGATGCCGCTGTGGCACACTACAGCCTGACATTGCCTGTGTGTCGTGTCTCATTTGCATTAAAGTCTGAGACCGCTGATATAAGGATTTGTCTCCTCAACTATATGTGTTCTGGCAAGGCCACCATGAAGAGACAGGATACTGTGATATCTGGGTAGATGTGTGTATTTACAGAAAGGAAATGCTCAGATAAAAGCTGGTGAGAGGAGGTATTAGATGTGCTATGTGACTGGCATGGTTTCAGGGTGTTTTTAACCATTTTATCATATGCCAGATGTAGAGTAACTCTTAACTTTAAATGAATTTGATTGTAGAAAGTACAGTGTTTAGAACACTGATAAATGCAATGTTTGTGGCTTGATTTCAAAGTAAACTAAGTGAGGCTGATTTCACCACAGTCAAGGTCAGAGTGATCCTGAGAGTCTTAAATTGTGCTTTCTGATAAACCCCCTATGGTTTATATTTAATGTTTCTATACATGAAACAGCTACGGAATGCCTACTTATAACAGATATCATTAGTTAGCTTTGGCATGCTATTCACAAACTTTAAAATCTGTGAAAACCCCGCCATCCCACACATGTATATGGAGAGGGGGGTAAAAGGGGTGGAGGGATACTACAAACTGTGAAAATGATGAAAAGATAAAGTAAAAATGAAATCTGTCTGATGAAGACAAACTGAATAATTATTTAACATGTTTTAAAAAATATATATATATATATAAAACCCATCAGTGATTAACACTGCCCAGGCAGACTGACAGACAGACAGACAGACAGACAGACAGACGGAGACAAACAGACAGAAGGGAGGGGGAGAAGGAGCCATCATTACCTGCCAATCCAGCCGACACCATGTGCACTTGGGTAGAGTCTGGCTCCAGCACCCCATTCAGCTTCTCCTTCGCTGTCGAATAAGCCGCAAAGTAGATCGCCCTGTTGCAAATAATATGAGAAAAAAATAAGACAGGTGAGTAAAAATTGGTTAAATTGACTGAGGGCTAAGTATTACTGACTTGTGTGGAAACTGTGGGAGAAAATAATTATTCTCCTCATTCTCTTCTTCTGTTTGAACAAATGTACCACAAATCAACATGATACATTTACAACAAAAGCTAATGATATATGATTACTATAGAAGACCAACAACTGAAACCATGATTTAGTAAATTAAAAAGCACAAATACACACAAACAGACAATTTGTATTATTGCAAGATATTTATATAGTCAGTTCTTTTTTATTCTTCAATAGTTTGTTTGTGTGACTTTGGTGTTTTGGGTTAGCTAGGGATAGTTTGGATAGTTCACGGAAGTCACAAAATAACAGTGGTAGACCAGCAACTCCTGTGTATCAATGGAGTCTAGTGGTTTCTACAACAGCACATAACAGCTTCAGTTCCCCCTGCGTAAGCTTATACATGGCTCTCTGTGGGCAAGGTAAAGCCATGAAAATATTCTACAATGTGTTGTTTTGGTAGTACATTACTTAGCTTCCATGCTGGTACTTCTATTTGTTTCTACAAACTGGGGGCGTGCACACCACCGTCTAGGTCATGCACTGACTATGGCTAAGTACTTCATAAAATCCCACTTGAGGAAATCTGAACTATCCTTTTAAGTTAACTACATGAAATATGGCTGAAATAAAATACTGCTTAAACTGTAAGAGAAGCTAATATGTAGTTTAAATGCAATCCACTGAGAGAAGTTTATCTCTGCCTATGTGTGTGTGTGAGTGCGTGCATGAGAGTGTGTGTGCATTTCAATCTCTTAGGACGCTTTAGTAGCAGATTTATCTCCCATGATTCTAGCTGCTCCTCACTAAATAAAATCACAGGATTTAGTCAACATTTCTGCTGAGTGGAATTAAACCCTGTGACATTCCCTCTCTGGCCTCCTTCTGAATTGAGTGCATGCATGCAGAACATAATCATGCTGCTCCGCAGATGAGAGATGAATTATGTGGGTGGGTCTGAATGTGTATATGCATCTGCATCTCTCATACGTAATGAATGATGCTGCTGGTGCAGGCTGTTCTGTATGCATGCGTAGTGTGTGTGTGTTGCTAATGAACGCCAGCAGCAAACCCAGTGGACTACACCCTCATTAGCATCACAAGATTTTTTTTTAGCTTTCCAGCATCCGAATGCTGTTACCTAATTATTACAGGAGAGGAAAAACTCTGTAGCCCGGCAACCCCAACCTCCTCATGTAGACAAATTAATCTGCAATAAATCTGTTATTTCAGTATACTTCCCAGTTGTATTTGTGATTTATTGCATTTTGTATGACTGTAAATATCACTAATAAATGGAATCTTCCATTGCAACTATAATAATTCATGCTGATAATGATGGGGGCTTGTTGATGAAGTGGTAGTAATTTTGTAATTTTGCTGAATTTTGCTGCTCTGAATACTGACTGATGATTTAAAAGTGTTGCTAATGAAAATGATAAAGAAAAAAAGGTATAATGAATTTTCCATTTGATGTGGCAGTAGAGCCATAAATAATGGTCTTTCAAAATTTATTTTTCAATAAATACACAGCTAAATGTTATACAGCTTCAGTTAACTGGTGGGGCAATCATGTATATAGTACATAATGTCACACAGCCTGGAAAGATTTATTGGAATATTGGACTAAATAAAAACCATGTAATAGACAATATTCGGCAGTGGAGCATTAGGGTTCAATTGGTTCATAAAAATGCACATAGGACGGACGGAAATCTCATGTAGTGCCACGGAGTTCATCAGGCTTACTTGTTATGCAACAATATCTTCCTATAGCACAGTTTGCTATGGCTGTCGTGACCAGGAAACAAGCTGCCATTTCCACCGCTGGACAACTAGCCCACGGGACTGACACACACAGAGGCATGCACGCACACACCCAAGAGCATTTTTTACCCCTCAGAGAGTCTGAGCCAGACAGAGCGAGACAGCATAGACAGTGCAGGACCCAGAGGACAGAACAATTCTGATTTAATATAGGCAGAGAATGACAAACATGTCAGAAGAGGGAGAGACAGAGAATAAGAGTATGGCAAGGATGACTCAGATAGAGACAGAGACCACAACGAACCAACGGGAAGAGGACGACAATGCCCATGTGATGCAGCAGTAGCTAGGGAGAACTAGACAGGTCAGGGAGGGGGATTAGACACAAACACAACTCTCTCTATATAGGCACTCAATTGTGATAATACACAACAACATTGGCAGTCACATGATGAGTGTGTCACAGCTGGACGACGCCTGCTGTTGTTGATGTTTCATTCAGACTTTAACTGACTGGGTTCAGACTGTTATGCAACCCAACCTGCCAAGCTAAGAGAGTGGGAACCTACTCATTTCCTGTAGGATTTAATGTACAAATTTCCGTTATATTTCTGACTTTAACCATTTCATTACTGCATCTGTTGCCTGTTATGATTCCTGCCAACATAAGCTCTGAATAAGCAGAAAAAAAACCCTAAGAAGATCTTGCAGAAGCAAACACATTCCTCAACAAAGATGTGTTCCCAGGTTTGATGTAACATGTGAAATTATGACGCACACATGTTTAAAAATCTTTTTAATCTCTGATAACAGGTCTTGCTAGTGCTGATAACAGTGTTTCATCTAGAAGGTTCCTTATAAACACAAAAGATTGTGTGTGCTCAGTTACGCGTGTAGAGATTTTTTTATTTTCTCTTTCTTTTGGCTTCATATTGTACATTTCTCTTGTATTGCTTCATGCGGGAGAAGACATGCACCACACCCAGAATATTATAGATAATACAGAACAAACCTGGAAGGTGCCACACCCACAAGGTTTGGTCCAAGTCCTCTGAAGAGTGAACGGGGTCCCTCTCTCTCCAGAATTAACCTGCAGAAAGAAATTGAGATTTCAATTCATGTTTTGTTGGTTATTCCATCATGATACATCCATGCAATATGCTTTATATAAATGTCTCACCGGGCAAATCATTAGTTTATTGGCTGCAGAATAAATAAGTTATATGACAGTTAAGAATTCTCATCTACTACAAATGTGCAGAAAAAAATACTGGGACGCTTTTATTTTTTAAGAACGTTAGATGAGACGATTGATACCACTCAAGTCTGTATGCTGAATGTGTAATAAGCAGCAGTTTCAGATTAGTTTAGCTTAACACAATGACAGTAACCAGGGGAAAACAACCAACATGTTCGTCTACACAGTATTTGCAGCAGGTAGATTCCTCAAAAAGTAGTGCTATAACGTTGGCTATTACAGGGACTGGCATAAATTCAAATGCAGATGCCAGAGATTGTATAAAACAAGTCAACTTTATTTTTAAACTCAGATTTTATGTATATGGTGGTGTGTTCTTTAAACTTTTACAGTTTTCTGTGAACATAAGAGTTGCAGAATTGCAATACATTGCCTTGCTTACAAAATCGTTATATATTGCAAATATTGAATTGTAACCACTGTTTCGTGATATGTATCGTAGTGCAAAATTATTGCCAATACACAGTCCTAGCAAATACAATTCACTCTGTGTAACTTACACAGACAATAGTTCTAACCTATAGATCTAACCATTGTCACGTGTCTCAAAAGCTTCCCTTACATGCTTTATGATCACAGAAAAAATACAAAGCTTATAATTCACATTAGTATTTTAGGGCACCATGGCAAACAGAAAGGAAAAAGTGCTTGAAGCAGATGGGCCTGTAATTCATAACTTTTTAGGCAATCTGCCACGACCTGGCTAAATACAGCTTGACATTTTACACTGGGTCACTATCAACATACTGGGAGACCCAAAATAAATGAAAGGACAGGTGTCCTTGCTCTGGTGTTGTTTATGGCTGTGTTATCATGATGGCACATCACATGTTCATTGTGTGTTGTCACTTAAGTTCAAAGATTGATAACCTGTTTCCCATCCAACCCAGAAACCTCATTCAGAACGAGCACGTTTTGACCCTCACTCATCTCACGTTTTACAGATAAACTTTGATGCAAAGTCCAAAGAAAAAAAGCCTTCCTACTAGGGTTGCATGATTATGCCAAAAATCTGTGCATCCCCTTAAAGAATGAATACAAATCACTGAAACAATAAAAAAATGTAACAAAACTTCCACTGGGCACTCTGCGTTCTATGAACAGAATGATACATTATAAATATGGCTCAATGACCTAAATTTGGTGGTGGTAAACTGAGATTGTGATTAAAACTCGATTAACTGTGAAACTTCATACCTAGTTAAGTACTTCTGCTGAATTCTTCAACTTAATAATATATTTACAGGACATTGCCTAAAATTACACAACACACAGAGCTTGGAGTGACAGTGTTCTCCACAGTCACAAAATCAAAACAAAATTATAAGCTAAAATACTCTGCTCAAAAATGGAACAATGCCTGCACCTCATTGAATGTTGACCCACTTTTGACTCGTGTTGGTTTTTCTCTTTTCCTTGCCAAACCGCTCCCTCTTTTGCCCTGCTCCGCTCTGTATCATGTAACGGTGGTGTACGGTTTTTGCAAGTGGCTGTTTTTTTTTATCTCAAGGACAACGTAAGAAGACAGTTTATGTCGACACAGAGCTAAAGCTTTCGAGCACAGAACAATGCTCCAATTAACTACAATCAAAAAAGGCATTAGCACAATGTAATTCAACAAAATCCTGAGGAGGGGATTGTTAAAAAAGCCTTGTTTAAGCAAACACTCCTAATTATTGCAACAGTCAGTGAGAACTAATCCATTTTAGCCAAACAAATGTGAGGAAAAACACATTCTAGTTTACCACTTTGCCTATATATGTTACCACTGCCTATAAATCATGGCATAGTCATTGATTTCATGTTAAAAGCCTATGTAAAAGAGCAATATTTCCATGAGATATAAAGTGAAAACATGAGCAATCTGTCCAAGATTCCTAGTTTGCAAAAGAATCAATGCAAGCGCTTGACTGTGGAAAATTCCACAGACTGCAGCTTGTGTATTATGTACAGTATGTTGAACACTGGATGACATGCTCTGTCACACCCATGGAAATAAGTTACCAGAAAACAACTGCAGACCACCGTAGCCGTGTTGAACATTTACTTTAACACCATTAATCCCTTAGTGACCAACGCTAATTACTAGTATCCAGCCACAGCACCTACCCAATGATTCCCCTGTGCTTTCACTTCCCATCTTTCTCGTAACTTTCCACTGTATTATATGAAGAAAAATAACGTATCATGTGATAAAAAAATAAAAAAAATTAACAACTTATTCTGTAGTTCTTACATTGGTTTTCTGGTAGTTCTTTAGAGAAAGTACTCCAAACAGCCACAGAGATTTAAAATTAGGCGTAAAATGATAAACTCTGTCCCTGGCAGGCCACTACTTTTTATCTGTTGCATTGCTTGAGTGTCGATTCTGCTGCTTTTTAACAACTAAAGAAATAGTAAAGGGACAGTTTATCCCCAAATCAATAATGCCTATTTTTCGTCGCCTGTAGTGCTTTTTATCAGTCTAGATTGCTTTGGTGTGTCTTGCCAAGTGTTGGAGATACCAGCTGTACAGAAGTCTGCCTTCTCTTGAAAATATGAAACCACCTCATTTGTGTCGCTCAAAAAAAATCTATTTAAAAACTCAACAGCAATGTCTCTTTTCAGAAATCATGGCCCAGGTAATTCAAAATAATCCACAGAGTTTGTTGTGAACAGTTTCATGTAGAAACTAAAAAATTTTCTACTGAACCACACCTACCAAACATATCATCACTCGCTAATGTTACTGCTCAGCCGAGGAGGTCAATAGTAATTTTTTTTGGCACTTTAAGCACCACAAGCAAAGTGCCATCTCGTCTTACTATATTTAAGAGAAGACAGAGATCTCTAACAACTGCACATCTTCATTAAAACACTTGCATCAAAACAATCTAGACTGATGAATAGCACTACAGGTAAGAGAAAAATATGCATTTTTGATTTTGGGGGCTAACTGTCCCTTTAAGGCTAAACACATTAGTCTTTCATAACGATGACGTAACTTTCCTTTTCCTGCATCATGGTGAGTTAATGTCAACTCACAGGAAAATGACAAAGATACGTAACGAACTACAGGTTTCATTACAACTGTGGATCCAATTTAGAGTACCATGGACCAAAGCTATATCACAATGTTACTAAATCCCACATGGTATTCACATAACAACATTGAATGAAAATGTTATTAATATTTTGTCACAGTAAATCTGAAGACTTGCTCAGAATCTGTTGAGATAAGTATTCTCCACTCATCCAGAAGCTAATCCAAACTGACTTTAGTATGGTTCTCTGATAAAATTAGTATTATTAACATTTCACATAATTCTCCTTACTTGAGACAGTGCAGGGGCCCTGGTGGAGCGACACGGGCCACACTGGCTCCATTGACGGTGCTGAGCTGGACTTGAGCGGAGATGTAGAGAGTGATGGAAGAGGACTGCAGTCTGGTCTTCACAACCTCCAGAGGACAAGTCAAGATTGCTCCCACTGTGCCACCACATCTAGGAGGAGGTAGGGAAGGGGTTGAGGTTTAATGGTGCAGAAACAAAAGGGGTGATGGTAGAGAGGGACAGAAAGGGGAAAAACATGGTGAGAAAAAATGCAACACTCTGCATATAGTGCTTGTATATTGTTTTCATTCTTGCTCATTTCATTTTTACAGTAAAGTGCTTTAGTACACTGTATTTATGGTTATGTTTTAGGTTCAGTTGTTTCTCTGTTTGTCAGCAGAATCTATACTTAGTTTATTTTCTCTTCCAGTTTTCTTTTTTTAAACCATCCTTTAATACTGATCTCCTAAGTCACTGGTAACACAATCTGTTATTCCTTCTAGCACTAAAACTATTGAGTAGCAGGAACACACCATGACATGGTGTTGTGATATGCAAGATACTGCAACATGCCAGCTGTCAGCTAAAAGCGTATGTCTTGTTTTATGATGCAGTTCTGTGGAAATTGACCAGGCTTCAGTGTAACTCTGACCACTTTGCCGATGTTTGCCATCTGAGTAGGCAGGCAAGAATGACTTGTCATGAAAATTAGACAGCTGTTTACCTGGCTCTTTGAACTCATACGGACCCACACCGTAAATTTAAAAAAATGTCTGCTTCAAAATGATGCGAAGAAACTTGAGATCATGTTGCCTAGACTTTCTACTCTGACTAAAGCCATTGGCATGTAAACAAACCAAAGCTAATTGAATTGCAATTAATTTCACTGTATTATCCATTTGATTTAGTACTTTATTCTTATAAGCTACCAGACATCATATCAAAACAATGTTCTGACCCCTAGCCACACATGCACTTCAGTTGATCCCCTCTGCTTTCACCAAAAGCTTGGTGCTTTCCACAATAGGACATGCAGAGACAAAGCTCAACATTCAAATCACCACAAAGCTAGAAAGTGCTTGTTGACTACTGTAGTGACAAACCATACGAATGCTCTACAGATCAGGTTTATGAACACGAGCTGCAGCCCTACAGTGGTGTGGGTTGACATCCTGGCTGGTAGCAGTGAATTCCTCTAGCGGCAGCCTCATTTGAGTAACACCAGCTATATTTACCTTTCAAAAGAGCGACCTACATTCACGCAGGCAGCCGTGACCCTTGGCCTACTTTTAGAACCATGCTGTCTGCTGCATGTGTGACTCAGTGGCTGTGTGAGGAAACGCTGTGCTGAAGATTTTGGAAAAAGCGAATCTGGATTTGTTTATTCAAAAGTACAATGTATCTTTAAATTCTTGACACAGGAGATAACAGAAGAGTTGTGGTGTGATAACACACATTTGAATGTCATAAGACACATTTGAATGTCAATGGTTTGGTGCAGAGGTTAAAGCAGAAACTGAAGACAATTAATTAAAATAGAGAGACATACTGTCTCAATAGCTGCAAAATGTTCTGCATGTGTTGATATTTTCTTTGATAAACAATACTTGGGTGTGTCTACACTGTTGTGAATTTGAATAGTTATTCAACTATTGTAATGGCCACCTGATTGATCTAGTAGTAGTAGTTATACTTTGTTAACCTAATTTTGTAGCCTCATTTATTGGTTTACAAAAGATCCTTAGAAAGTTACATTTTTATTAGTATCATTCCAATAATACCTTCAGCTATAGTTTGGATTGTTGCACAATACTGAGAAAAATCTTCAGATGATAGTTTCTGGTAACAAACAAAGGGTTAATTTTCAAAAACAGATGTAAATGTTTTGCCTAAATGTGCATTTGTGTTTGCAAGCCAGGGAATAGTTTTACCCATACAAGGATTTGGTATACTGGTGCATAAGAACAAAGTACTAAAAATGTGCTGCGAGTCAAGCATAAATAGAAAATAAGATTCATTTTAAGAAATACATGTCTGCTTTGCAAATAAACTCTTATATTATATTATCTGATGGATGTTTTCAGGGAAATGCTCATCTTCTGTATCTGGGGAATCTTGAGTTAATACAAATTAATGTACAGTTATATTTTTTAATATCAATCAATAACGAAATATATTATATAAAAGCTAACTTATGTGAATCCACGTATATAGACATGTAACTGGCACTTAGTTCCATTAATCTAATTAATCTGTCAGGTTTTTAACATTTAAAATCTCTGGAGAAGGAAAATGGTCCTGGGCTGCTGCAGAACTTCATCAAGCTATCGATAGAGCAGCAACGAGCCAGGAAATACATTGAAATTGACCTTCGAAATAAAAGCATACCATTTTGTCCCTGGAATAGAAACATTCTGTATCTGCAGGCATACATCGACAAAAACGTTGTAAGACTCAGTAGTGTCCTCGAAGCCACACTAACGCTCTCTATGTCACGTTTGCGTTAATATTTAACTGTTCACATGGTCATAAGTTGAAATGCTGACAGGATGTCAAGTTTGAACCGACGGCTTGACAATTACGTGCACAGCTGACAGGGTTGTAGCACATGCACGCGCTGCATAGAACAACGGCCCTTGTTACCTAGAATAATTTAGCTAGGTACCCCAGACGACGTGTCATGTTTGAACGTTAGCGTTTGTAATTTTAAAATAATGTCAATATTAACATTCAATTTCGTAGTTCGACTTACCCTCCAGCGAACAAATGAACCAGCGTGTCCTTTTGGCTCATTATTTAGCACACCCTGCCAAGCAGCACACCTCGGGGCTGAGGCAGAGGGTCAAACACGGGCTCGGGTCCCGTCCCTTCCCGTTGTTTTCTGTCGCCGTGAGGATGCGCACGTCAATGGTCAAAAGTCGTCGATGATGAACCAGCGGTGGGGCGAGTCTGCGGTGATTCAGACTGCAGTGGGCCGACAATCCCCCCTCTGACGCTCTCAGCTTGCTCAGGTTCCCCTCTCACACATATATCTTATTATCTTCGACCGGAGCTGCGAGCTCATCAGGCTTAACCGCTGATAGAAGAATATCTGAGCTCTAACAAACGGTTTTATGGCACATCCACGGGTTTGTGTCGATTTTCTCCTCTGCTTTCATCGCTGCAGCGAGAGGGAAGGGGCAGAGCTCATAGTATTTACTGTACAATCATAGGCTGGAAAACAGACGCTGCTATTGGTCAACCCGGCGCTGACGTCACGTCGTCTCCGCCCTGATCATGCACTGTTCACATGCTCAACATTGAATGAATCAGGGCTGCAAACCTTTCTCTGAAGGCCCAAGAAAACCATTTGTAGGTGTGACCTGTGATACAGTGTGGTCTGAAAGTATTTGGACAAGAACAGGTTTTGCTGTAGGTGCCTCATTAAGCTCAAGAGCTCTTTTGTAAGATATAAATATTGGTGGAATGTAACTACTGTAGCCTACTTAAGCACAGTTTTCAGCTACTTACTTACTTGCACTTTTCATTTAATGTTACCTATTATGCCTTCTACTCCACTTTATTTTGGCAGGCGATATTTTACTTTTTATTGCACTGCATTTATTTGGTAACGGTAGTTTATAGTTAGGCTACTTTAGAGATTAAAATAATTATTTCAAAATATAAATTAAGATGTAAGATTACAGATTCAAATGCCCAGTAGCGTAAAGTATTTTAAATTAGCACCACATTTACCAGCTGCAACATTAAAGGGATACAAACATTAGCTAATAATGATACGGTAATACAAAATTATAATATATATTATCATTAAATGGACCAATCTGCACAATGAGAACTTTTGGTACTCTAAATATATTTTGATGCTGACTACTTAGTACTCTTACTATTTTTACTTTAAAGATTTGAAATGCAGAACTTTTACTTTTACTGAACATCTGAGTATTTTTTAATCCACTACTGGACAGACAAAAGAAAATACAAAAATAGTCAGACAACCACACAACCAACTTTTTAAAAAAAACATAAGATAGAACAACCAGTAATGGAGTAACATACACAATTAATTTTTTTTAAATACATAGCTATGTTTATAATACTTCCAGGCGCATTATGTGATTGTGGGTAATTTTGCACAACAATGCTAATACCCAGGATTATATAATGGCAAGTGTGGATTTAGAGGATTTATGCATCAATGTAATGAGTAAATCCAGTCTAATCCCTGGATAATATGTTTGTTTAATCTATAAAAGGTTTCTCAATTGAATTTCTTGATAGTTTACCATATAAAAATATTTAATGATTTTGCGATATACCTTGACAAGACGTATCACCTACCACTAATACTTACTATGGATATGAACAAACAAAAAGCTCGGATGCTGAACTTCACACCCTTCACACTCTTTAACCTCAGTCACTGTTTCAAATCCAGTGTGATAAAATACAAAGCTGAGTGGTTGGCTACCTAGACTCTTACCTTCTTCCTTTGACAAAGACTTTGACTAAGCTGCAATGCCTGGATTCAAGGTCAAAATCTTTAAAGATAACTAATATTTGATCTGTTTCAAACAAGTGCAAAAACATGCAGACCAGCCACTGTCTCATAGTAATGATTCAAGGCCCCTGGATGTTTTTTTAATCTAACTCATACTCATAGGGGTACTTTAAATGAGAAAATGCTTTTAGGGTGTTGTTAGCCTTTTAATACTGGGTGCAGCTGCAGATCCACATTCAGCCATTGTATGGCTTATTCACGTGCACTTTGATTGAACTCAGTTTAACAGGGGCATGCATTTTCATTCTCTTTCCCCCATTGAGATTATTCAAAACTACCCAGCCAGCTGACTGCACTCAGAATAGTCACTTGGTGATTCAATCAAGGAGCTGAACGAGTACGCACAGTTTTGTAATTGGAAGCATAGTAAGACAAGTTGGAGTCATGCGCAAGGGTTCACTCTTCACATTTGTATAGTCAAAACCAGTAATGTCATGTCCTGCATTAGAGGGGTTATGAAGATCTCATGACTGGGATGGATGAGGAAAGAGTGATTCAGTGTCAGATGAAAGGATGTGATGTGCCTCTTGTTGTTATGCAATACGAAATTAGGATTAAATGAATGAGTTTGACCTTCACTTAAGATTTAACAAAAATATAATAAAGATTTTTTCGGACCATATATTTTCACCATGTGCGCTTTCATTAAAGATGTTTGCAAACACTAACATTTAAGTGCACTAATTTAACAATTTTCAAGTCAAAAAAGAGGATGAAATAAATGCTGTTTGCTATATATTTTAAGTTGTACCAGATAAACAAGGGTTTTATAGGGTTTTTGTAGGACTATCCAGATGAGTTCATAAATATCATGATTAACATCTACTGTATCTAATCTATTTTCATTTTAAAATGGTATGCTTCAATCAGCTTCATGTTTTGTTTTTGCTTATGTTTTGTTTTGCTGAAAACCACTCCTATCTTCAAATCAATACTGTCAGTACAGTTGAAAGTCCAAAACATCAAAAATAAACACTGATGATGGGTAAATAAATACATGGAAATACTCAGAATGGTCCTAAAGGTAAATTCTTTGAAATTTCAATGTCGTTTCTGACTTGCACTGGAGTGGATGAGATTTTCAACATGAAATAAGTCAATACCACCCTAAAAAAACACATTCCACTTAATGGAACGTGAGTTATTTACAGTATGTATTTCCCTCAAGGTTATTTCAAAATAAAATGATCCTGAGGCCATTCAATACTGCTGAGGATGACACAATATGTCCAGAATATCTCATACTATCTCATACTGAATGCCGTTAAATAGCTGGAGGGTGTTAAGCACGGTCAAGCCAGTTCTCACAAGGACAAGCGTGCATGAGAAAATGAGAAAAACTGAATTACTGCTGGTGCTCATGAGGACTCCTGCTGACAGTTCAAAGGATCACGAGATGGCACTGCAGCGATTGAATTATACCATTATTGAAAGCCATATGCTGTGAATAAGTTTAATAATCTGTCTGTCTGCATCGATCTGTCTACCTCTGTTTCAGTCAGTGGCTGTCTCACTCACCCTCCATTTCTCTCTGTGGAGCTGTTGATAAATTATGTAGGAATATAATTTGTATGTTACTATTGTGTGGTGTTTGTGAAAATCTTCACACCACCTGGTGTATACCATACAATCTAATTTGAATACTAATGGTTTCAAATTTGATCTAATAGTTCTTTAGATATTTGAATGTACAAATAGCAGCAACCCTGCACACGAGACAAAGATATGGAACATACAGTTTTCTGCAACTGAGCTTTTGCTTTTGAGAAAAAAGAAGTACAATACGAACTAATGTAGACGTCAGGTAATGTGCTTTATGCAGCCCATATTATTACTGCACATTTACACATTAAATACAGATGAAGCATGAGGCTGGGTCAGGTCATTCTCATGCCACATAAGGAGAAATTCCTGCAGCAGCTGGATGCAATAATGATGCAGTTAAACAATGAGAACAACTATTGTGACAAACATATAGCACAACTTGTTGAATGTCTGCTATGTCAACTGTTTCAAACATTTTGCACCAGGCTCAGAAATGTGTTAAGGTCTGAATCCAGCAAGTAACCAGGACCACAACACATGCTAATTTAATTTGACTGCTAAATATTTCAGAAATGTATTATATAAATGTTATTTTCTTACATTTGCAATTGTGTGATGAATAAATTAACTTCATGTGAGTTTGTGTGTCAATGTTAAAGTCCACTACTGCTCATGTCCCATGATATCACACACATGCACACAGGTCGTGTCTCATGATTTCTGTTGGACTTTAACCAAGCAGATGGGTAGGATAGCTAATGAGAAACATGCTCTTATGTGCGTGTGTGTGTGTGTGTGTGTGTCACGAGCGAGCTCAGATTACTTACTAAGAGTGGACCCATACTTTATCAGTTTTTGGGTTCAAAGGGAATGAAACTGAAGAGGCCAGGGGACAGCGACATGCAAAAATAGATTTTGTTTAACTAATGGTTAATCATTACATGTGGAAGTTACTATTTTAGGTCACACTAAAGGGACATTTGAGAATTTGAGGTGTATTAAAGGTGTACCTTTCTATCAAATATCATAGTCTTGAA
Organism: Centropristis striata; assembly: GCF_030273125.1. Taxonomy (NCBI): domain Eukaryota; kingdom Metazoa; phylum Chordata; class Actinopteri; order Perciformes; family Serranidae; genus Centropristis; species Centropristis striata. Next base: position 12,801,164 of record NC_081527.1, on the reverse strand, counting down.
TGTTTCTGTACATAATAATATATTTGTATATCTGGTAATAGTTTTGATCCAAAAGTGACAGAATGAAAGCACGGCGATGGACCGACCAAAGTAGACCTAGATCTGTCCAAATATTGCGTTATTTTGTCGATGTCTAGGTCAGGTGGAGACATTTGCAAATGTTTGCTTTTGCAGGCTTTAATGTCATTGAGTTTGCTTTTGGGTGGCTGATGCTCAAAAGAGAAAATGCTATAAATAATTAAATAAATAAAGTCATTGACCTGGCTCATCAAAACATGTTTTCAATTCCAATAACTCAACAAAGTGCAGCTGACTCAATATGTCAATAAGAAGCAAGCTTTTGAGAATGTAATGAGAGTTTTACATTCACTGATCATCAGCTCTGTATGTACATTACAATGAAATGTATATGGCACCACAGTTTTAACCATGCAACATACACCAGTGAAGCCACTGGATATATATTATTACATGATTATAACTTAATATTTAACTAGTATCCCTGATGTATATGTGAAAGTACTAAATAGCAGCTGACCGAACAAGAACCTATTTCAACAAACAAATGTATGGATAGTTAAGCATGTAACCTAATATTCCATAATATTATCTTGTGTTCTGTATATAAAAAGTTAATCAGCAAAGTAACTAGTAGGCATGACTATATCTGTCATATAAAAGGAGCAGTGTATAGTATAAAGTAGCTAGTTGCATACAATGAAAATACTCAAGTATAGCCTACCTACCTCTGAATTACAGGCTATTTAAGAGCAGCACGAGTTTATATATATTTGTCTTCACTACTTAAACCAGACGTTCCTCAAAAACTAATTTGAACATGCTCATTCTTGCATTCTGTCGTCGTACTCATGTCTAGTGATTTGAATTCATAGCACATTTTCAAGGAACCCGTCAAACCACCGACTGTACCCCTGAAGGTCATTTAACCTCACCTGTAGAACATCTGTCTGCAACACTGCAATGTTGACTATACGCTGCCACCTAGCGGTATTATTTAGACATATCTCACTACAAATGTGTTCTCGATGGGTAATCGTTTCCCAGTTGAAATCAAACCGATACTACAAGGAAACAGAAAGTGAAACACTATAACCACAGTAGATATCCACACAGGTACGATCACACATTTTGTTAGTATTGTTTGTAGCGTGTAACGCATTCACGCCGCCTCGTAAACTGCTGCTGTAACAGTCGGAAGCGGTATTTATGATTGATTTTAGCCATTAAACGTTATAATTTAATTAAGAAAGACACAGGGAGCAATTCATTATGAAAGGCTGCTTTGTTTGAGGTTATATTCTTGGGCTAACTGATAGATGCATGTACTTGTCGTATTTCTCACTTTGGTTACTGCTATGGGTGCAAAGTGTCCGTTTTTACCACATCACCGCGGCCTGTGAAGGCAGCATTGTGTCACATGACCAGTGCACAGCTGAGGGATGCTGAGGTAGGCTTGCCCGTTGCTAGCCTGTTAGCCACTTTAGCCGTGTCCTGTAATCCTGGCACAAACAGTCGTTTCTTTTCACGTTTCCGAACAAAACCATCCGAGGGAGATATGCTAGACGCCATGGAGGGGACACAGCGCATGTGGTCGTCTTTTGTATCCCCTCCTGTCGTCAGCTTTTGGGTAGATGTCAATGTCATAATTTGTAGCTAGGGCTGTCCAGTTAGCTCAGCTAGCTTGTGTCTGGTAAACGCAGGGCCAAGGCCAAGGCCAAGCGAGAAAAGGGAGGCCGTCGGGTGAGTAAATTTACGCTTACATTTGTTTTTCACCTTGTTTACTTGTTTTTCGACATACCAACGTTTCATGTTAGCGTGTCGGTTGACAGCTGTGTTGAGCGCTTTACATGATTTTCTTGTATTGATATGATTTTTGCCTTTGTGGCGGTGGTACAGTAACGACACTGTATCAATCATGTAATGCTGCATATCGTCCAAAATTAGCTGTAAACTGTAACTGTCCATCGTTGAATAATAGTAAACAGTGTTTATTAACAGTGCTCAGGCAGTCTGACAGCTCGATCATTGATAGTATGATGATAATGTTGCTAAGCAGTCCGATTTGAAAACAATGCATTAATATCGTTATATCGCAATGGCGTTAGTTTGGTTCATATCTGTTTTGTCGTCCTGAGCTTTAGATTCACGATTATGCCTCCACAACCTTTGCATTATACTGCTTCTTTTTCTGTGAAGGTGTTTAATAGTATATTGATGACAGGTTTAGTATGGAGGGCAGGTTGCAGACACTGGTAGAGGTACACAGTCAGTTTCTTCCTGATACGACCGCATGAATACCTGTAAAATTATTTTCTCTGCACAGCAATGTGCTGCATTCTGTATTTGCTTTCCAACACAGTTTATTAAAGCCACATTAACATTATTTACTGCAACATTACTTTTAATGTATTTTTTAGTGAAGCATTTTCACAATTCTGAAAAGATAGTTCAGTATCTTAATTTTCCCATGGCTTAATCCAGGAGAACAGAACCTCCAAAATACATACTTGTGTTTAGTTAAACCTAAAATGTATTTTTTTTATCTCACCACGATCACTCCAGTGTAAAAGTTGTAGATATATTTTGGCACTGCACCAGAACATACTTGGCATTTTTAGAAACTGTGACATTTAGATTTCTGCGTAGCTTCAGCATAACTTGGCCTCAACACAAGATGACATTGTACTAATGGACCCATTTGAGTTTGGGGTTGTTTATTTTGTCTGGCTTGGGGATGTTTTGAAGGTTGTGCATCAGCAAACAATTTTTTTCTGTTTATAATATGTAGAGTTCAGTTCAGGTCTTTATTGTTGCTTGAGGGGAATGGTGGAAAAGTAGAGGGCAAACACATCACAAACACAAAACATACAGCAGGGCACGGGATAGCAATCACAGCAGTGACAGTAAACAACAAAATAAAAAAGATGTATGTGTGCTTGAGAAGCATTAAACTGTTTGGAGTGCTTGTTATGATCAAGTGCTGCTGAGCAGTGAAGATGCAAAAGAGCTGGAAGTTATCTCTCACATGGCATCACTGAGACCTACATAGAATCTTACGAGATGCTTGCAAGGATGACATCATGTGGTACTTATGTTGTCATTTCAAGTCTCCCATGCTTTCTCTCTTGTTCATAATCCACCAGGCATTTGCTGTGTAGGTGGACAGAGGAGGAGAGGAGTAGGGTGTTGGGTTTTGGATTTTGGATTCTTCTGAAGTAGCCTCCACTATCATCTTCGTCACCGTCACCCTCAGCTGAGCCATGTCTTCGTCAGGGTGCTGCCACCTTCCTGGCTCCCTTTGTGATTACTCTGGGAACGCCGAATCTGATGCCTCCAAAGATTCGGAGGAATCTGATTCTACCACGCAGGCTCAGTATATTGCCAAGGTTACGGCTAAAGATGGCCGCCCACTCTCCACTGTTGTCAAAGCGGTGAGCTTGCAGAGGTAAGAGAGGGAGGAACTCACACGGGGCCCAATGAATATGCTGTAATTACATTGTGCATTGGTTAATCATCACATTGTTCCCTTCTCTACTTTGCTCCACAGTGATGTTGGGATGTGTCGGATTTGTCATGAGGGAGCTGGAGGAGAGACACTGCTCTCACCCTGCGACTGCACTGGGACGCTGGGTAAAGTGCACAAGAGCTGCTTGGAGAAGTGGCTGTCGTCCTCCAACACCAGCTACTGTGAACTCTGTCACACAGAATTCACTATTGAACGACGACCACAACCACTCACACAGGTTAGAGGCTTTTTACTGCAAGGATACGTCATTTTTTGACTTTTTTGTTTGTACAAAAAAGACATGGAAATGAGCAAGACTAATTCATCTAAAGCAAGGGAGGCTGTTTTTTTTTAATTTGTCCTTATTCTTGTGTTGTTAGTATTTTTAAGAGTCTGTTTAATTAATTTGAAGCCATGTAGTGTGTGCCACAAGTGGCCTCTTCAGGATATGAGATGACTTGCTCATCTTGATAAGATAGTTTCCTGACCTTCTAATAAGAGCTTTCTATTTATAGGACAAGTTCTCAATAGCATCAGTGCATGAAAATTAGTTATGCAGGGAACTCACGCCCTTTTTATTCTCTTTTTCTTGGCAGAATTTTTTGTAATAGTCATTACAAATTAAAATACATCAATCAATCAATCAGTTTTGTTTCTGTTGTGTCATGTTTGAAGTCACAAACACACCGATCCTGCGTTTCCAAACTCCATTAACATAATGCTGATTTCAACAGATCTGGGTTCCCTGTTGCAAAGACGATGCACCTAAATCATAACGTATAACTCCTAAAGAAATACTGTCCTGTACTACTACTACTACTACTACTACTACTACTACTACTACTGTTAAGGCATTTGTCCTAAAAATGAATTATAACCTTTCCCACTAAAGACAAAAGCCATTGAGGCAGGAGTTTATGGTGATACTGTAGGAAGCAAATATTCATTTCAACCAAATAAAGTCTTATTTTTATTTTAATTTTTATTTATTTTGCTCTTGTTCAGTGGCTGAAGGATCCCGGCCCTCGCAGTGAGAAGCGCACGCTGCTGTGCGACATGGCGTGCTTCCTTCTCATCACGCCTCTGGCAGCCATCTCTGGCTGGCTGTGTCTGAGGGGAGCCCAGGACCACCTGCAACTGAAGAGCAGACTGGAGGCTGTCGGCCTCATCGCCCTCACCATCGCCCTCTTCACCATCTACATCCTCTGGACACTGGTAACTAATGCTTTACTTAGGTTGTTCTCCTGTAACTGAGAACAACACATTTATGACATTTCTGTACTTTTGTTAAGGAGCTGGCACAGAATTAATGGTTTTCCCTCTGGCATCTTAACACCCACCAGCTGGTTCTAGTTTTTATTATTCTTGCTGTCCCACATAGATTTGGAAAATAAATGTGAACTGGCACACAGACACAATACAGAGACAACTGCACCCACAGATCCAACAGCTCTGTCTTCTGTTGATTACTGTTCAGAGTTCGGAAAAGGCTTAATTTTAACTGTTATGATATAAAGGTTAGGAATTTAATTGAATTTGAAGGTGCATCATTTCATAATATTCTATGTAAACATGTAGATAGTTTTTTTAAATGACTTAAAGGCTGTCTGTTTTTAGACACCATTAAAAATTCAGTTGTCACTCCCCATTCAGAGCGAGATAGTTGATCTCTTACTCTGCATTAAATAACCGTGATCAAAACACACAATCAAAGTGCTTGTGAACAGCTGGTAAAATAAACAAAGTGTCAACATTGACAAGACCTTGAACAGCACTTGAACAAAGTCAAAGCATAAAGAGACATGAGGGCATGTGCAACTTGATAATCTCTGGCACAGAGCACTCATTTGTTTGACAGTTGGCCAGATAGTTCATGCAGGCACATACACGCATAACTCGCTGAGAAGAATAATATAATCAGAATAAGCTGTGTTTGACTCTGCACTTTTAATCACTGCATGTAACCGGATCAAATAATTGAAAGATGGGATGTATTGTGAATCTGAAACTTTCTTCAGAAACCTAACACTTGCAAAGAATCATTAACATGTCAAATTTTGAAAGATTAGCCCTTTTACTCCCAGCTCGTGTAGCAGTAGCAGCTTCACTCAGCATATCGTTCCTGTCCTGCAGACGTACTACTCTGTCTCAAATATCTGGGTGTCAGATTTATTGATGTTCGTTTTTCCCTTTCTTGTCACCGCCTCTCTTGCCCCCTCCCACTCCTCATCCATTCATTCTCAGGTGTCATTTCGGTATCACTGTCAGTTGTACTCGGAGTGGAGGAGGACCAATCAGAAAGTGCGCCTGCTCATGCCTGACATGAAAGGGGCGCACACCACCCAGCGTTCTGTGCCGACCAAGTCGACCAAGAAAATGACTGATGAGACCATCGTATGAGTGCAGAGTGGTGGCAGGAGGAATATTTAAAATAACGCCCACTGAAGCACTCTCTAAAAAAACAAAATTAATCATATTAATAAACTTTTGCACTTCATAAGGACCATTCTGAGAGGGGAGAGCTACTTTCCCCTCCTGTTTTCTTTTATTGAAGCACTTGATGTAAACTACTACGGTATTGGCCGACCACAGAAGTGGTTTTGGGAAGAACTCATTCCGGAGTCTTAGTCGATGTTGAAACACAGTTGTCAATGGACAGCCAGTGCTGGGATGTGAACGACTGAACACATGGATGATGGACTGACCAGCCTGACTGTTTGTCCGCGACACAAACTTATGAAATACTAAGACACATGCTAATGTAGCAGGATATAACTGATTCAGCATGCTACTACAGTATAATATGAAACATATTCACTACCTATAATTCCCCCATGCCCCTTCACAATGTATTTAGCTGTTTTTGAACAATGGGCAGCCAATAGCCCAGCCAAGGATGATAACCCTAAAACATGATTGACAAAGTCTACCTGTGAATATTGTTTCTCGACAAGTAGAGGGCGACACTCGCTCATACCAATGTCTACAATCTGAAGCCCTTTGAAGTTTCCTGGTAAAGCTTTATCATGGCTGTATGAATGGTGAAAATCAAATCATTTTCCTGTTTAGACAACAGCTAAGGCATCACATATTTATCACACTTGTCACAGGGTCAGTGAAGATTGTAGTATGAGGGATAACACTAACAGCAGCCGTTAAACGGCATTGCAGTAATGTATGAGGAAAAAGTATTGAAGGTTTGGAGAAGTGTTTACATTCTAATTGGATAATGTCTCTACTGTCATAAAAGTGCATAAGCAAACGGCACTGCTCCACTTGTAAATGCACCATTCATTAATTGAGCCGCCTAGCAATGACCAGTAGTTCTGTCCTACATCACAAGAGATGCAGATTTAAATAGAAGAGATACAGTGTTCAAAATAGTGAGACTACATATAAAACACAGAGGTGTACCAGAGCAGGCTGGTACGCAGTAAAGATGCAAAAGAGCAATGTGTTTTGAGATGTCAATCAATGTATGCAGCACATGCTATACAAAGTATTTTGTGTTATTGTAGTCTTCCTGCTGCATCTCCCGGAAAGTTGGGTTATTGTGCAATAAAACACGAGGGACTCCTGGACTAAACCAGTGTAAAATGTGACTTGTGTGTTGGTTTTAGGTAGTTCAGCATCAAATGATATTCATGTAGCCAATCACTGATTGATCTATCAATGTGAGGTCATGCCCTGATATTTCATCTTCCAAGTAATTGATTCCCCATTTAATGTGTGCAATTGTGCTGGGAGACCCTTATCATTCATTATTTGGAGGACAGTCACTATGTGTACTATTAATATAAGTTTTAGGGTACTTGTATTTATACATTTCATTTTTTTTCTCCACAACATTTAGTTAATTTGCAGTAATATTAATACAAAATATTCACCAATGATAAACGATGGTTTATTGTTATAGATTAACAACCCAGCAGTATATAAAGCTATTAAAATGAGCTGTGTATTTACCAGTTTATAAACAGATTAATACATCATTATAATATAGTAATATGTACTATAATATAGATTTTATTATTCTAAAATAGGCCATTGTGCATAATGAGTACTTAATATTTCTAATTACATTAAGTATATTTAAATGCTAGTTTGTAAGCAAAATTTTGATGCAGGACTTTAACTTGTAATGGAGTATTTTTGTGGTATTACAACTTTTACTAAGAGCAGAGTACCTCTTCCACCACTGTTTACAACTTAATTTTCAGATTTTTCTTTTTTTCCTTTTTACATAAAACACAAGTTAATAAATTAGAACCCACTGCTAATATATAAAGAACATACATTGCAGTTTCCCATACTTTTTGGCTCACAACACATTACAAAAAAGCTGTTTCTGGTGGACAAGAAGTATTGCTGTCAACTCCACCAAATGGTGAACCCTTTTAAGCGGGGAGAGAGGGGAAAAAAGTACACAACAACATAATATTGTAAAATTTAATTTCATGGCATTAATATAATGTATGTGAGCGGACAAGCTATCAAAATCAAAACAAAAAAAAGAATATATTTTACACAAAATGAAATAAGCATCAGCAGCGTCACAACCACTTTTGAGATGATGACTGAACGAGGAGGAGAAAAGCCCAAAAACAGGACTGCTGGTACGACTGAAACAGGCAGGATTCAAAGCCAGGCCTCCAACATGTGGCCATAACCTACCAGGGAGATGTCTAGGCTTACAGGGTCTCAGGCAAAGCTATTCTGCTGCACTATCATGGGAAACTGTGGCAGCTACATACCATCAGTCCTGTTTTTGCACTGGGATGTAGCAGATTGTACCTGGGTCTGATTAGAATTTGAAATCAATTCAACACTTCTTTCAGGAATTGATCGTTCGTGGCATAACGGAACTGACTCCACAGATCTAAAAAGTGCAGATTCAGACAATATTGCACCCCAGGCGGATGGAAGCATACCAACACTGTGGATTTCAATTGATAATCGACCCAGGTTAGGAGGGACGTTTGCCATGGGTTACAGGTTCTGACAGCACTGCAGTTTGCTTCCCCTCTGGCCGTCCGTGGTGGGTGGCACGCTGATGTCCACCACGTTGTTTCCTGGGGACTCGTCATGGGCAGACCGCTCAGCGATCTGTTTCTGCGAGACGATGCGGTAGATTTCTGTTTTTGAAAAGATGGAACAGGAACAGATCAGAAATTCTTTTGTTATTCTAGGTGCACACCAACAACCCAGGGGTGAGACAGGGATGAAATATGTTACACGTTGATTCTTCGGTTATAATTTTGCACAAGAGAGATCAAAATAACTTCCCACAGCAAGAGGAAGTTACACAAGTAAAGTTCAAGAGTGTAGTTACCAGAAATTACCTTTTTCTTTTTTTTTAGATGCAAATCATTTCCCTCAGTTAATATCAGCAGCTACTGAACCTGCCTTAAAGCTTGTAATGTATAATGTTCAGTGGAGAAACTGCAGGTGAAATGGGTAAACAATTTAACAGAGATCACCATGACACTTCACCAGTTGATTTAGTTATCAGTTATTTACTTTAAGACAACTATTTTTTATATTACAAGTTCTCTGAAATGTTATGTTTAAATGTGCAAAGACATTATCAAACCCTTGGTGAATTTAGGAGAAATAGAAAACATGTTATGCAAGCAAAATAACACAATATCTCAAAATTGATCAGTGCATGAAAAAAACAATGTTTTTGGTTTAGAATTACACAGTAATGGTTTGTTATCAGACCAAGGTCTACAAATATGAGAAGTTAAGTTGACATTTTAAAAGTACTTTCTTTCCTCACCATTGAAGAACAATATTAACAGTGTTGCTCTGACATTCCACTTCTGTTCACCAGCAGTGAATCCTTACCTGTAAGGATATTCTTGAAGGCTTCTTCAACGTTTGTTGAGTCCAAAGCTGAAGTTTCTATGAATGACAGATTGTTCTTTTCTGAGGGAGAAGAAAGACAGCACACATGTTACAGCAATATAAGTTTGTTGTGACATAAGATAAGAAGAGGAAAAAGTATTTGTTATATTTTTTTACATATTCTTTCCTTGCCACCCTCAGAAAATAAACAATACAGTTAAGCAAGAAGATATGACATGATCCAATGCAATGTACAAATATCAAATATAGTGTATACTATACATACAATGTACAAATGTCGATTTAAAGAGTACATATTCTCATTTTCAAGTTCACACAAATTTCTGGTTTCTACTAGAACATATTTATACATCCTTAAAAAACATGCTTTACTTTTCTTTCTTTTCTCAGAGTGTCTGTCTGTATATCCATGTATTCACCCTCTGTCTTAAACTCTCCTTTGTAGTGTCTTTTTCTTTAAGCCCCCCTGTGACGCAACCACAATGTAAAGTCTATAGGTCGAACTGGAACTTGCAGGCAGTGTCAGCAGGAGAAACACAGAAACAACGGGCACATATACAGCGCCTAGTCCTGCTTTATAATCAAAAAAGACATCGACAACTCACTTAAAAGCTTTAAAATCCCTCCACACACGGTTATATTTAGCTTTTCCTGTGTCTTTTTGCACGTCCTAGTACCTGCGAAGGCCCGGGCCTCATCTGTGGGCACGGCCCTGAGGTGGCGCAGGTCGCTCTTGTTGCCCACCAGCATGATGACGATGTTGTTGTCGGCATGGTCCCTCAGCTCCTTCAGCCAGCGCTCCACATTCTCATAGGTCAAGTGTTTGGCGATGTCATACACTAAGAGCGCCCCCACTGCTCCTCTGTAGTATCTGGAACAGGATCAAACGCACAACAGTAACACGTTTTTCTAGCGATTACAGGAAATGGCAGGGGGACAAATATCTTTCTGTTGCTTGTACACTGACTAGTGGTGGAAAAAGTATTCAGAGCCCTTACTGAAGTAAAAGTACTGACACCACACTGTGAAATTACTCCACTACAAGTAAAAGTGCAGCATTCAAAACATAATTTTAACTACTTAATATACTGTTATAAGGTTTAATCTATTTTATACAGTCTCTATGGGTTTAATTAAAAATGTCTAATCACTTTAAATGTATCATGTTTTTTAAGTAACTTGTCAGCTAAATGCAGTGGATTAAAAAGTACAATATTTGCCTCTAAAATGTAGTGGAGTAAAAGTATAAAGTAAAGATTGTACTTGAGTAAACGACTTAATTACATTCCACCACTGACACTGACTAATCAACAATATACAGTTAGAACAATCTGCATTCGGCTAATTTACATTTTAAAGCTGATATTAGATGTTCACCTGAACTGGACTCACTTTCTACTTTATTTCAGTGGCTGAGAGGGCTGCCTGCTGTTCTGTCTAACTCAGGAAGATTAAACCTATCCGCTCAAGTCTTGTTGAGCAGCACCCTAGCTCATCATTGATCATTAGTGCCATCTGTACCTCTTTATCTCAATATCATAGAGCATATACAAAAATCTGCCTCACTTTAAGTGTGACTGCACTGCTGAAGTATTCTCCCGCACTGAGGCAGGACTATCTGCAGCTCACAGACATGGACTCACGCTGAGGTGATGGCTCTGTAGCGCTCCTGCCCTGCTGTATCCCAGATCTGAGCCTTTATCGTCTTGCCGTCCACCTGAATGCTGCGCGTGGCGAACTCCACCCCGATGGTGCTCTTACTCTCTAGGTTGAACTCATTTCGTGTGAACCGAGAGAGCAGGTTGCTCTTCCCTACCCCCGAGTCCCCAATTAACACAACTGTGGAGGGAAACAGAAGGAGAGAGGGAAAAGATGAGGCGTGTTTTAGTATACTCTGTGTAATGGGAGAGGTATATATTAATAGATCCTAAAAAATGTTGATATTGCATAAAGCAGTGCCTCTAAATGCTGGTATCAACAGAACCTTGGGGCTACATGTTTGTGCGTGCGTATGTGATTTATGGGATATGAAAAACACAGATGTTTACTGCAAAGTTGGAGTGTAACAAATTACAGAACACGAGGCTTACGTCAGTACAGAACCATAGTGTTACACATCAATAGTGCTTATGAATGCTGCTTCATTTTTAAATTAATTGCAGCTCTTTTATCATCTTTAGTCTTTGACATGAAACAAGTTTTTTTTCTGAGCAAATTCTGGTAGTTTCTCTGCAGAAACACGTAACATGGTGAAATGCAAATACAGACCTTGTTTAACAGACAAAATATGTGATTTGTTTTTGTGTATTATGCTGTGTAACTGGGCTGCAGTGCTCGAGTCCGGTCTAGAGACCACTTTTTTGAAGTATTGCACCTGCTTGATCTCGTAGTTTGGCATCAGTCATAGCCTACAGAACCTTGCCAGCTTGGCTGATTCTACCAACATGATGGTTAGTTTGATGTCAGAACACAATCTTGTTTATAAATAGATCTTTTCTGTCCATCCAAACTCCTTCATCACTATATTAGCATAGGAAAGACACTATTGCCTAGTGGGATATTGAACAGGACTCGATTTGCTCTGGACTCAAATCAACAGTTGGTCTCAACTACAGCCCTGCTGTGTAATATGATAATTAACCGCATAAAAACAACAATTCTTTAAGTTGGGTTTAATTGTTATGTCCCTGTAGAAAACCACTTTCTCTATGCAAGAGGGTAAAGCAGCTAAAAAACATGTCTGTTAGTAGCCAACCAATAGGAGAAGTTATGGTTATTCAATTCTTCCCATTAAATAACCCAAACAAGAATTAAAGTCATGAAGCACCTGAAGGACTATCTGCTAAATAAAGAAGTGCTTTAGCTGCTGATGGTTCTCTGCAGAGCCACAAACAAGCTAAATAATGGAGCATTGGGCGAGGTTTTTAAGAACCATTTTTCACCGAGAAGAATATGCTCAACTGAATAAATGAGGGTTTTGCTGTTCACCTTGCATCATTAATACAGATTCTATATGCTTGAGTTTAGCCTCCCTGTCTGTCTCTTTCTGTGAGTAAATAGTGAGGCTTTAGACTCATGACAGTTTTGTTTATGAACCCTAATTTGAAACTTTATTCTACCTACAAAAAAACAAAACATCTCACCAGTAATGTCAGTACAAATTAAAAATATCAATAGTAATATAAAAAACCCAAATTGTGTTTTGAGACAGCCTTCGACAGGGGCTGACAAATTACAACACAACAAAGTTTTGTGTTTCAAAATGTGTCACTTTGGCACCTTATATAACCCAAACAGATCCAAGCACTTTTCGAACATTGAAAGCAACACATTCTGTTTTCAAGGATTCCCAGCATCACTAGGAACCCTGGGACTTTGATACTGAAAACATCTGAAAGACTGTGGAGTACCAGCAGTTTAGCATCCAAAGTTGGCTCTAAACTGAAAACATGGACTGATTATTGAAAGGCTTTCTTGTCTTGCTGTGTTGTCAGAGGAAAGTGATTGATCAGGCTCATGAACCCGGGCTGATCTGGGCTCCTGTTCACAGCACAGCAGCAGAGGTGGAGCCTTTGTGTTTTCTCTCTCCCTCGACAAAAGGAAATAGAGCCGAACTTTGTCCCTGTCGACATCGTGCTGGTCCGGGCTGCAGGAAGCTGATAACAGGCTTCATCAAAACCTGAATCGACAGTTTCAGGCCGCCTTGCCCTTCCTGTTTCGGCCGGGTACACAGACGATGGCTCGGGCCGAGAGAGACAGAGAGGGAGAGAGAGAGAGAGCAGTCGCCTCCGGCAGATGCCCTATTCATCCCACAGAGGATACTTTGTTACATCTAAATGGCCCTTTGGCTTATACAGGCCCAGGATGTTAATGTGCCACAGGAGCTGATATCACGATCAAAGGAAGTCATTCTGGATCCAGCTGAGCACTGATGATAAACATGGACCTGAGTCTGGTACCGCTTTAATCTGATTCAACTGATCAGGCCTGCTGATAGGCATAATGAACACAAAGTTATAAGCTGCAGCATAATCAGAGTCAATAAGAGCATGCTGAATAATATCTGAGGATGAAGCTTATTGATCAGGAGAGGTAGAGGCTAATAGGCCTTCAATTAACCTCAGGAGGTAAAATAAAACATCAAATCTCATTCAACAAAGCAGGAAAGTGCTCACTAAAACGACCAATACTGCTCTACGAGTTGATGAAAGTTTAATACAAAGGCCGAGGCACGGATAGGGTGTTGCATCCCATACCTATAAATATAGCTGCAGGCGTTGTAATGTTACAATGACAGCATTATGTTGTAATAACGCCAACCGATTATCATCCGGGCAGTTCCTGAGAAACACATTAGTCTACTTCTGTAGAAAACACATATCTGCTCAGCGAAAAGACACAATAAGACATTTACAGGCATTTCTGAAGCATAGCCCTGTCGGTGTGAGCCTGTGTGAAGGGGGAATGCAGTCATCTTTTTTTTTTTTTTTTTTTTTTTTTACCTTTGAACAAGAAATCGTATTCATCGTCTCGGTTCCCCATTCTAGACGAGGCCGCTCCGACGTCTCCGGAAAAGGGTTTGTGAAAAGTCTGGGTGTGAATTGTCGTTATAAGCCTGAAAAATATGGTTAAGGTTTTGCGCTGAGACTCTGCGCCAGTGTTGGCTGTCAAGGCGAGCTGGCCGCAGAAAGGGAGAGCTCCCAACTCTGCATCGGGAGGGGAGGAGTCCCTGCACTTCACATAGCTTCCTCTGGGGGGCGCGCTTTACTGGCATGCCAGCAGATAACATCCAGCAGTAGAGACCCAGGGAAATTAATTCTGAATGAAAACAACGACAGGGTCAGGTCAAATCATTTAAGATTCTTTTATATGTTATGAAAGCCTTTAATGCTTGGCAGTGTCTGGTGTAGGTAAAATAGTTACTGAAAAAATATTCATAGTAGAAATGTTTCAAATACAACAACCACTAGAAATAAACCATATTGTGGAGGTAAATGACATGAAAATGTTATATCTAGATATTTACATGAGACTGAAACATTCAAAATTAAAGGAAGTTGCAAGTTATAAAGGAATTACACGAGAGAATATGGAGTAAATGGTCTCACTATAAAAACAAATGTATGCTTGAATGTCTTTATACAACAGATAAAACTAGCAGATCTTAAGTGGGTTGTTTATTTTCGGCACACCGTGTTGTTATTTTATTGTGGTTTTATGTTATTTAAGTTTTCTTTTGCATTAAGTCTTTATGTTTATTCTGTTTTGTATTTTCTGTGCTATTTTGTTCTAATTTAGGCCTGTTTGTTTTTCTGTAAGTGTATTATTATTAACATTTGAATTATAAAGATGACAAAACATTTTTTTTTTAAATAAGTAACTGGAAACTATGTGTTTTATTTTTTGCACATTAGATTCATCTAGTACACATGTGCTGTAGTTGAATTTTGGATGATAAGAAAATTGTTTGCATGAATACATGAGCAAATGCTCCATAGAGTATATAAAGTTATAAAGGCTGTATTTCTTCAGAGACAGGGCAGGCTGGTCTTTGTAATTGAAATGACAAACAGTATCTTCATAACAATAAAAAGATAAACAAAAATATAATATGTAATTTTGAATTATATTCTTATGATAGTGTCAATGTTTCCTGGATCATTCTACCCTTTGCTTTTGTAAGAAGAGAATAAGAGCTAAAAGATGTATAGCCTGCTCAAGGGATAAACCTTGTACAACTTTGCAATGGTTAACAGGGATGTCTTTCTACTTGGCTTTAGAAAGGATAAGCTACACCATGAAAAACAAGCTTGACAAGTTTTGGAAACTCTGGAAGGTTTTCTGTAATTTCCTTGAGAAAAATGGTATTGAAGTAGATGGCTGGAATGATGAGCTGAACTGAAGATTTATTTATCCTTTCATTTTATCTTGATTTAGTATACACATTTAGAGCGTTACAGACATGTATATGTATCTGTGTGTATATAGATATATGCATTTATTTACTTATGTTTAATTTATTTATCTTTCTACCACCTTGATTTTGTTTTGTGTTTATAAATGCCCCCCTTTTCCCTTTTCCCTTCCAGTTATTAATTTATTAATTTTATTTTCATCATCATTATTGCTATCATTATTGTTTTTGTTTTCTTGTATGTGCATTCTTGTTCTATGTTGTTCACCGTTTGTAAATTAACAAAATGTGCAATAAACATATGTTTTAAAAAAGGGGGTAAAAGAAGAAGAAGAGAATAAGACCTTGTAACAGTGAGCCACTCCAAGGACATAATATGCACCTATTATTATTTATTGGGGCATTTTAGGATTCACAAGTGTGAGCTCAAATTAAAAACATTGGTTGTAATAGCTTAGATTCAACTTATTGAAATTGCACGGAGTACACGTACTGAGTGACTATTTTCTTTTTAGGGTGGATTTTCCCTTTAAAGTCGTGCTGACAGCTGGCCCCGCCCCCAGGTCGCCAGCTCTGCTCCCATTGGCTGAGCGGCAGGTCAGCTGCTGCAGCAAGGATGCACGTGCGTCTCCGCGCATTTCAAGATCAAGATGGCAGCCTCCGTGTGTCGGTGCTACGAGGTGAGACAACCATTCATGTCCTTCATCGCAGCTCTTCAGCCTCCAGTAGATAATTTAGTGATGGTAGTAGACGTAAACAGCTTGTAGTTTATCTTTCCACTTCCTGTGGTGCGGAGGGGATTCCGCAGGGTGTTTTTTATGCAGCAAGAGCGCGAGATGTCCGATAGAAAAGGCCTTGTTGCATCAGTAAAGGGTTCTCAATGTTCTTGTTTACACAGCAACGTCTATATACATGTTTTTGTTTTAGATTTATAGGTAAACATATGTCTGGTTTACAGGCTTTAAACCGGTGACATTTAGGTAAATCGTGAGGCATTAGGACGTTTAGCCGGGTACTAACGCATCTTCTCAGTTATGAAACATGAGGCGTCACAGAGTCAATAACGATGCATAACCTCTTGAAGTTACACCGGTGTTACAGCAAATTCTGTGACTCGTCAGATTCTGTGCCCTGACTGTGAATTTCAGCTGTCTTGTCAATACAAATGGCTTTATTATCATAGTTGATCACATATTTTAGTTCGACAGCTGTTACTAAACATGGTGTTCATACAGTATTTAAATAGAGTCTCACATTTTAATTATACAATACTTCATTCAGACTGGTATATTGATACTTATTTTACTTAAACACATATTGCGCCTCCTGTGATTTAGATATCATACTTCATAATTAGTGGTGGAAGATGTATTCAGATCCTTTACTAGCTCCACTACAAGTAAAAGTCCTGCATAAAAGTCAATACTTAAGTAAAAGTACAAAAGTATCAGCATCAAAATGTACTTAAAGTATCAAAAGTAAAAGTAGTCATTATGCAGAATGGACCAACTCAGATTGTTTTATATTTTCCAGATATATTATTTGATTAATAGTATGATGCATTTATGTAAACAGCTTTTATTTTTTTTATCAAGATGGGGCTCATTTTAATGATTTAATATACTCTTATGAGGTTTAATTAAAAAACAACATGTCGAATCACTTCAAATGTATTTTTCATGTGAAATCTCAGCCTGAAAAGTAACTAAAGCTGTCAGCTAAATGTAGTGGAGTAAAAAGTTCAATGTTTGCCTCAAAATGTAGTGGAATAGAATTATAAAGTTACATAAAATGGAAATACTCAAGTAAAGTACAAGTTCCTCAAAATTTAACTTTAGTATAGTACTTGAGTAAATGTACTTAGTTATTTTCCACCACTGTCCATAATGCGATTTTAATAAAGTTATGATTAGTTGTGCAGCTGTAGTTGATCATCATTTTAAAAATGTTTTTTTAATGCTGAATGACGTATTCACAAGAAACTTTTGAGCACATCTCTGGTAAACACAAGATTCAAAGTGGTGCTTCTACATGATTCTTAGTGGAGAAACAGTTTTACTGATCTGTCGAAAAATGTAATGCATGGCATTCGACTTATACTGGATGATCAACTCAGTGGCAAACACCAAAATATCACCCAAATGCTGCTCTCTTAGGTGTTGGTGCTTTGCAAGAAGATACTATTTTGTTGTTGCAGCGATCGACATTCTAAATACCATCCGGTCATCATTTAAAATCTGTGGAAAAGTAACACACCAAGGGTTGTAATGAGGTGCTGATCAGTTAATGTAGGACTAAAAGTGTCGCTGAAGGCCTCATGTTTTTTTTCCAGCAGTGGAGCATGATTATCTAATTACCATCACATCATGTGTGTGACTGGGGTGTGTCCTAGATAACAAGTCAGTGCCTTTATCTTACTATTGTTGATCTTGAAGAAGGCCTGAGGGACGAAGCACCATCTGAATGAAAGAGAAATGAACATTTGAACACAAATAAAGTGTGTTTAAAAACTATTAACAGTTGCAAGATAAGGAATGTGAAATTCATTCAAACCTGAATGTTTTAATTGAGAAGCATAAGAAACACAGATTCTCCCAAATAGTGTACTGCATGAAATGTCTAAGCATCCTATCGTGCCCTGTGACATTTATAAAAATGCTGATCAAGGCAGCAAACGCAAAGGGCACAGCTGTTTTAGAGGCTTGTGGTAGACTAAACTGATAATCCTTGCATTTAAATGGCTTGTTTTCAACATTTGAAAAGTGCTTGGATTTGACACTTTGGATTCCTGGCATTCTCCTATTTTATATCCCTGCACATTACTGTAGGGGCATGACTCAGAATCCCATTAACTACCTGCCACTTATTCTCCACCCACTGCAGTGTTGGCAGAGTTTCTTTGTTACTAACAGTGGCTATTCCCCATTGCAGTTGGTTGGCAGACGTGCCTTGACCCTCTGCTCCCGGCCTCTGGTCTCTTCAGTCTGGAGAGGAGATGCCTACACGTTACATAGGAGCCCAGCTGCAACTGTGCAGGTACGCACTGACCGCACCTCAATTTTTACCTGTCTGAACTCTTAGTCTTCTTTCATGCTAAATAGAACATGGAGTCTGGTTTATTCCTTCTTTCAATGTCACAGAAAGAAGAAAAAGACATGAGAGCTATCTGAGCTATCTGTTCACTATCTAAGTGCCTGTCTGTCCAACTAAAGTCCTACTTTCTGTTTATCTCATTAGGTGCGATATGCTTCAGGACGTAAAAGTTTCCTGGGAGAGTTTGTGGATAACCTGCGTCAGGAGTTCAGTAAGAATCAGGAGATGAAAGACAACATAAAGAAGTTCAGAGAAGAGGCCAAGAAGCTGGAGGAGTCTGAAGCTCTCCAACAAGCTCGAAGGAAATATGTAAGAACATTATTTGGTTTGTAGCCTCTGTGATTTTATATCAAACAGTGTCTCTCTGAGTCATGATTTATTTGTTTTGTAATGTAATGTACTTGAATTAATCAGGAGTAGCTTTGCATTATTCCAATGTTTGTAACATGCAAACATTTTTGTATGTGCTCAGAAAAATATAGAGTCTGAGACAGTGAAGACTTCAGAGGTGTTTAAGAAGACTTTTGGCTCCCTGTCAGAGACCGTCAAGGAGGTAAGGGATCAGCACTTCTTCTGGTTTATCAATATTATATATTGTATATTAATTTCCAGATATACTTCTACACTGTGGGTGTCCGATATACATGGCCTTAAATGGGAAAAGTTGACATATTTTATATAATTTAACTATATTGACTGACCTATGGCATTCTTTCTTTATGTGTTTGTGTGTGCATGCATTGGCATTCTGGCCATAGGGTCTTGAGGAGGTGAGTCGTACTGACATCGGGAAGAAGATCAAGGAAAGTGTGGAGGAAGCTGCCAAGACAGCAATGCACTCTGCAGAGTCTGTCTCCAAAGGAGGAGAAAAACTGGGCAGAACCAGTGCATTCAAGGCCATCTCACAGGTCAGAAGAGAACACGTAACAGCCATAATGTACCAAGGTTTCACCCTCTAAATCACATTGTATGGAGGAGCATCTTGTAACATCATCTTCACCTTAACAGTGTTTTTTGTACCCAGCTACCTGCCAAGATTCACGGTTGGATATAGGGATAAACAAGTCAACAATCAAATTGCGATTATTTCTACTGATATTGCAATTGTGACATGAGTCACGATATCAGAGGGAATATTCATTTTTGCGCTATTATTCTCATTTCATTGAAAAATATATTAAAATTATCATTGTGCAATTTTTTTTTTTTTTTTTGCAAGTGTTTGTACCAAACAGATCTTTCTTTCCAAGTCTGTAGGATTTGTAGGACGGGGTATTTCAGCAACACCACAATACTTAATTCAAAATAGTAGTCACAAACATATTTTACCTTTAACAAAAAATGCTGTTGTCACAATTTTGATATTGCACTAGTCAGCTGTAGTTGGACACTTCTGATTTTCAGTCATGATTTATTATGTTTTCATATAGTGAAAAAACACTGTGATCTCGAACAGTGGATGCCGGAGGGTCTTGTAGTTCTGGTTTGCCAGCTACAGCTGCATCATTAGCATGGTCTAACAGATAACAGCTGTCACATTACCAAAGCATTTGTGTGAAACTTAGTTTTTAATTTAATTTCTACATAACACCCAGACTTCAGTTATATATATATATATATATATATATATATATATACATATATATACATATACTGTTGTTATACAACTGTGTGTGATCTGTGTAGGGTGTGGAGACTATGAAGAAGGAGATAGAGGTTGGGGATGCCGGTCCTTACAGAGCTCCCTCTCAGCTAAGAAAGAGAAGTGATTTTTCCTCCAAAGGAGCAGAAAGCGACTCCAGGGTGTTTGAGGCCGATGAGTGAGTAACTTTCCCCTGTCACACCCCTCTTCTGCCATATATTTTCCCCTAGACAGTGTATGTTCCCTATTAATGCATAACCATAAAACTCTGTAATGTTGGAAGGTATTTTCTTGTACTTTGTGGTGCAGAGAGGCGATGGGTGTCGTTCTCCACAAGGATTCAAAGTGGTACGCTCAGTGGAAGGACTTCAAGGACAATAATGTTGTTTTTAACAGTAAGGAAATTCTCTGGATTTATAAGATCAAGCACTGGAATTAGTGTTATATAATAAATCACCTTCAGTATGAACATGTGTAATTTCCTTTAAAGGCAGCAGGTGGCACCAGATCCTTTACAGTAGAACATTATAGCATTATAAACTAATACAGTTCAAGCATCAGGTGTTTACCCAGACCACAGAACCCTTATAAGTCCTCCAACAAAAACACTTATATTTACTACTTACTAATACACTTATACGTTTTTCTGAAACAGGTTATCCTCACTGCAGTATTCCCTTTCTTGTTTCCTACAGGATTCTTCGAGATGAAGATGAAATATGATGAAAGTGACAATGCCGTCGTCAGAGCATCCAGAGCTGTGACTGACAGAGTCACTGGCTTCCTAGGTAATTATTCATTGTCATAATCTTTTATATTATTATCCTGGCTTAACTAATACAATATAAGAATTTGCTCCCCAAAAAGAATACAACTTGAGATTCCATGTCATCATAAACAGTATATAAAAATACTTTGTCTATTTCAACAGGTACTTTAATGAAACAAGCAAGCATTCTTATTTTTGCCTATTTCGACCACAATAACTATTCATTTTCCAAAATAAAACCCGCCTGTAAATAACATTTGTCCAGTGTAAAGAAGGGTGCATAAGTCACATTTTGATGTAAATCTCTGCTTTGACGCCGTGTTTACTGAGTGAGTGATAATAAAGAACATGCTCCATGTTTTGGACATAGCCAGTTTGATAGATAAATATGGATATTGGAAAAGCTGAGACATAAAATATAAGTATATATATATATATATATATAAGTAATATTTGTTAACATCCGGTCAGTAGAACTAACGTTTTTTGTTCCTGCTGTTGATGGCTGTTTTTGTGTTTTTTTCCAGGCGGACTTTTCTCTAAGACAGAAATGTCCGAGGTGCTGACAGAAATCGTGAAGGCAGACCCTAGCTTTGACAAAGACATTTTCCTCAAACAGTGTGAGAAAGACATCATCCCTAACATACTGGAGGTAAACAAACTCTTCTACTCTCTCTCAGTCTGCCCTTGACTACTTTATTCACACTCCTCTCTTTGCTCAGTACCTGAGGGTATTTAACCTAGAAGTCTAAGAAAAGGCTGATGAAGGTCTTTCTTCATTAACTGCAAAACTTTACTCTGCCTTTGATCAGATTAAGTAAACATCTTTGTGTTTGAATTGATTAAGATAGACTGGAGCTGGTAGACTTTAAAGCAAGGTCAAAGCAAGCTGAGTAGCAAAAGACATGATTCAATATACTGATGGCTGGAAACACTCAAAACAATGTGTTGCTTCTTTCATGGTCATAGACCAAGAGCTGATGATGCATTTACAAGCTTATAATATTGACAAAAGACAGAGCTTTCTAGTTCAAACGGCAACCGCGAGTTTGAAAGTGATCTACAGTCATGTCAGTACTAACTTTAGTGTAAAGGAATGAAAATATGTCATTTAAACTACAAGACAATGGAAATAAGCAGGATTTAACAAAATAAGTGTTGTTGTCTTTTCTGCAGGCTATGATCCGTGGAGAGCTGGAGGTATTGAAAGACTGGTGCTATGAAGCTGTAAGTTATATGCTCTACAATTTGTATAAAACTAAACTGTAAATAAATACAGCATAGAATGTGAAATTATTTTTCATTTCAGCCAGACCTCAGGCTCGACAACATCTCTTTATATTGTATAATTACTTCATGTTTTGCAAATAGGCACAAATGCTAACTATTTTAAGAAATAGAATCCTTCACACGGAACTACTATGTCGGTCTGTCCACTCTAGTTGGCATATAAGTACGTGTGGAGCTTAATTTTCATGGCAAACGTGTTTTCCTTACCGGTCTTCAGACATATAGTCAGCTGGCTCATCCCATCCAGCAGGCCAGAGCTCTGGGGCTGCTCTTCCAGTCGAAGATCCTGGACATTGATAACATCGATGTAAGTGTTTGTACACCAGTCATCACACACATTGTGTCATACTTTACTGTCTTGATGTCTAAAGTAATATCTGTAATTATCTTTACTTCACTTCTGTTACTCTCTACTTAGCTTTTTAACAAGATCTACTTTACTTACTTGCACAAGAGTTGACATATTTTGTTTCATGTCGTAAAAAAAACCCTAACAGGTTGCTGTAGAAAGTGAAAAATTGGCAAAAGAAAATGCAAATGAATGTTTGTCTCCATCTACTATCGCTGTGTGATTACAAGGAGTTGATTCTCAGAGCTAAGCAGTAGGTGGCACCAATTCTCCAGTTGGGAAAATATTATGCTGTATAGTTGCAGAAAAGGAGAGGTGTTTGTTTTGCACAAATAAAACATGCACATGATACTGGATGGATGCAAACACACATAATAACGCCTGTTAAGTGTATTCTTCTATTTTAATTGTTTGTTCATTGTCTCTTCTTGTGTTGTAGCTAGCGATGGGTAAGATGATGGACCAGGGCCCAGTGCTGATTATCACCTTCCAGGCGCAGGTCGTCATGGTGATCCGCAGCCCCAAGGGAGACCTTGTGGAAGGAGATCCGGTCAGTGAACTCATAATTGCGCCAGAATAGTGAATCTGATATGATCAGCATTATTCCAAGGAAGTAAAGTAGATAATAAAAATTGCAAAATACAATTATGTCTAAAACTGTCTACTGTTCATCATATTTATTACTATTCATCTACACATGGATTTTTTTCAAAGTAAAAGCCTCACAAAGTAACTATGTCTTTGTAGTTTAGTGGAATAAAAGGTAACTGTGTTTGAACAGGAAACCCAGGAGCATGCATACTCGTTGCAAAGTAAAGTAATTAAATCTTAACAGGAAGTTAAGGATGTGGCTGTATTGTAAAACTCTAGCACACCGTCAAAATTTCTGCAGGAATGTTCTAGTTAATATAATTGTTATTGTGGATTACATCTGGTAGCTAGTAGCTTCTTTTTTTTAAATGGACTGTTATGACTGACAAGCAACCAAAAAACGAAATAGTTATGGTTCACTGCTCTAGATTTTAAATTTGATCTTAAGTCTAGAGGAGCCATCCACCCTCTTCATACTGTCTCAGTGGGACTTACCCTTTGCTCTCCTCCCTCAACAGGAGAAGGTGATGAGGATGATGTATGTTTGGGCGTTGTGTCGCGACCAGGAGGAGCTGAACCCCAACGCAGCCTGGAGACTTCTGGACATCTCTGCCTCAAGCACAGAGCAGGCCCTCTAGGAGGAGGAGGAGCAACGCAGGTGAAAAGGCAGACACGGGACATGCAAACTTTGAAGAAGGGCACGATACAAGATACAAGGATGTGCCCAGAACACCTGCACGTACTGACTCACACATATATACGCTAACATGTGAGCGCAGAGTGCTCCCATGCTCCTGTGTCGTGCCAGAGACTATATTTTCACACACTTGCATTTCCAATTGCTGCCCAGAGGATTTATGTGCACATGTATATATTCATCCACTCTATGGTGCAACGATGTACATGAACATAGAGATAAACCAACGGTATGTGGTATATACAAAGAAAACTGTGCATCCACCAACATGTGTGTTGTTTCTTGCACTGGGTAGCTCAGTGTTTGGGTTTCCAGGTGGAGAGTGAATACAGAGCATTAATTTTTGAATGGCTGGTATCAACTTTTCCAACTTTTCCATCAACGGGCTAAAAGAAGAACCTCTGCCATTTCCACTGTTTCATCCAGTGGTAGAGTCCATCCATACCAGCCTGGTGGATTGATCCAAGAAGTTCAGTGAAACAAGTTGGACACTGCACCTGTGACTTTAAATCTGAAGTCTAAAACTAGGTTAACTGTCACCACTGTCTTTGTCAAATAATGTTAACAGGGAATGAAAAATGTCAGTGTGGCATGCCACAACCAAAAAAGCGAACAGCATAAGGGGCCTTGGTAATCAAGGCAAACATGCTTCAGTTTAAAGGGGCACTCCACCATTTTTACATTTGAAGATCAGTTTACTTGTCATAAAGAGTCTACTCAGCCTGTATAAAACAGGTGTATAATGTTCTATTGTTCTCGAAGTTATCAAACCCAATTTGAGTTACCTCAGATTGGGTTTGATAATCTGGGTTCATAACATTCTCTGGAGGTGCATGCAACTCGTGAAATTTCTCCAGGTACTTGATCTGGATGACTGCTGCTACTACAATAGTATCGACACAAAATGAACAGATTTAGCTGTGATTTAACTACAATAAACATCTAAAGAATGCTAAAACTACATCATGAGCATAATACACACTATGAAATGAAAGTCACGCTAGTTTGAGTTCAGTCATAAAAATTTGTCTCGTCTTTAAACTTTATGGAAGTGCAATGCTAAATTGCTTGAGTACAACCTTAAAGCTTCACTCAAAACTGCTTTCTGCATAGCTGCGACCACCCAGGAGACTTTATAATTTCATCATCTGCCTATGTCCACAAGGATCTGCCAACAAACTTGTAAACACTTTTCCTATGTAAACACCTAAAGTGATATAAACAGAACTCCATGTCTGCTGTCTGAAGAATATCTGTCCCAGATGATAACAAACAATATCTTAACCATAACAACATGTATGGTGAAGATGAAATTAACCATCTAGACACATCTTTCAATGTTTTAAGAGAGAAAATGTTTGAAGTTTTCTTTTTGTTGACCAAATTATTGACCCCATGAAATGAAATGCATCATGAGGAACTCTGTCATTGGCTTCTGTTTGGTTTTCTGCCTAATTCCTTCTGGCTTGCTGGCTTTCACATCAGAATCTGAAAAAAAACCCTAAAATAGTACAACAAGTAAAATGAAGTTTGAACCATATAGGCTATAGGATGTAATCACTTGCATATTCTGGGTCCATGCTGCCATGTATACTATAGCTCAGAGCGCCCAATGCATCTGAAAACCACAAGCAACTGGTAAAAACATTTCCTTGTGTTTGTATTTGAAGGGCAGAAAATGTTCTCTTAATTTGCAATGCATTGGGCTTTCAGTCACTGTATATTCTGTACACCCTAAATAAGAAAAACTGTATTGTATCTAGGTATTGATATAAGGTTTTACTCCTTGTAAATATATTAAATGTCAAGTAGTTTCTTTAAGATTGGGTGGGACCACATTCAAATATCTCATGGCAGCTTTATTTTTGAGGATCATTTGCCATCTCATGTTGAACATTTTACAGCTGTTTGTTTTACTAAAATGTTTACTGTTATTTATATATGTATTTTTGAGGGGTAAGTGATGAAAACTTGAATGAAAAAGCTTGTTACTGCGCCCGTTGTGTTGACTGTTTTTGCCATTTATACTGTGTGACCAAGTGGGCCTCTACTCACATGCCACTGAAGATTGAACACATGATTGTACCGTTAGTCTGAAGAGATGTTGAGCTCCCGATGAATATCTTTAGTGCCTAGATTATACCAGGAGAATCTGAGCACGTTATGCCTGTATAATAGTTTTCATTCACGGCGAAAGCATGTGATGTGAGCTGGTCTGTTGCCCTCCACAATCCATGACTATCATGGTCAAACCATGTTCAAGTAACATTCCTGGTGTGCGCTGATGATTTCTGTCACTCTTAGGGGTAAAAATAAAGCCTAATAATTGGGACAATACTCTCAATTAAAGCAACTAAAAGGAACTTTAATTTCGTATTGATTTTGGCATCCCTGTATATGAAAGCAATTGTGATTCCATGAAAACCGCCTTTTGTTGTCAAGATGTTGATCTAGCCAGTGTGTGCATTTCAAGTCAAATAAATTCAACCTAATTCTGTATGCAGGATGTGTAGTGATCAGGTAATGTATCTGTTTGTGGCTTTGTAAGCTGCTTTATAAGACCAAACCATTTACTAGGCATGAAGGGTCTAAAAGTAATTTTGTTGAGAAAACTAACAGTATTCCCCATTGTTATGTCTGTGCAATAAGCCAATGGCAACATATAGCTGGGAAGAAAGGCCAACATAAAATGTTATATTATAAGCCACTTGTATTACAGTGCAGTATAAATACTTTGGGTCGCCTTTCCAAATTCTTTCTACTTAATGTGACATTTATGGTGCTGATGGCCTCTGAGCATTTCAAGACTAAAACAAGAAATAACTACCTGCCACATCTTTCTTTTTCTATCTCCAACTCTGCACAGCGATACACATTTGTGGTGTGCCTTTAAACAAACCTCTCTCCACACATATCACAGCTCTGACCAGCACCAGTGGACTTGTCTTGACAATATATTCCATCTTGCATAAAGCCTCATGTAAGCCCCTATTTATTGACGGAC
Organism: Centropristis striata; assembly: GCF_030273125.1. Classification (NCBI taxonomy): domain Eukaryota; kingdom Metazoa; phylum Chordata; class Actinopteri; order Perciformes; family Serranidae; genus Centropristis; species Centropristis striata. The sequence continues at coordinate 12,774,418 of NC_081527.1, read as the reverse complement.
TGTGGATGGTGGGGATCTCCTGAAAATAGTTACAAACCAAATTGGAAACTAATCTGGCAGAACATGCAGCTATGTTCCATGAACCCTAACCAAGTCATTCATTTTAATTTTATACACAACATACTTAAAGGCATAACATTTTACTGCATTAATGGAAGTCTTTCTACCACCAAACTGAAATCAAATATACTAATTTGTTACTTGCTAGTCCTGTCCCTTAATGACAGCTCAATGTTACACAGAGTGGTTGCTGCTGTCAATATACAATGATGGCTTCTTGACCTTATAGAGATAATAAGCAACACACTGGGCCACCAACGTGCACCAAGCAACAACTGAAGCTATTTCATGCTGGAAACAAGCAATGACAATTTAAAAAAATCTTTAATATTACTGTCATCAGTGTCCATAAGGTCAAAGGTGAATGGGGTGGGAGGAAACCAAAAGGAGGCATATGGGAGGGTGGTTGACATGGGCGGCGCTCTTATTTCTTCTATGTTTGATTTGTCTGTAATTGCTTGTCAATTTTGTGCTGATAAATATTCAACTTGTAACTCCACCCCCATAAAAACATCAATAAAAAATGATCACAAAGCAACCTCTATCCATCTTTTTGAATGCAATACCACCGTTTGGAGATACTTATGCTTCACTACTTGTAAGGTAATAAATCCCCACTATGTTTATTCTTCAACAGACCCAGCTATTTCACTTGTTAGCATACCTAAAAAATATATACAGTGGTGTTCAAAATAATAGCAGTCCAATGTGACTAACAATTGGATTAAGGTCCGGGGATTGGGCTGGCCACTCCATAACATCAATGTTGTTGGTCTGGAACAAAGATTTTGCTGGTTTACTAGTGTGTTTGGGCTCATTGTCTTGTTGAAACACCCATTTCAAGGGCATGTCCTCTTCAGCATAAGGCAACATGACCTCTTCAAGTATTTTGACATATGCAAACTGATCCATGATCCCTGGTATGTGATAAATAGGCCCAACACCATAGTAGGAGAAACATGCCCATATCATGATGCTTCACTGTCTTCGCTGTGTACTGTGGCTTGAATTCAGAGTTTGGGGCTCGTCTCACAAACTGTCTGCGGCCCTTGGACCCAAAAAGAACAATTTTACTCTCATCAGTCCATAAAATGTTCCTCCATTTCTCTTCAGGCCAGTTGATGTGTTCTTTGGCAAATTACAACCTCTTCTGCACATGCCTTTTTTTTAACAGAGGGACTTTGCGGGGGATTCTTGTAAATAGATTAGCTTCACACAGACGTCTTCTAGCTGTCACAGCACTTACAGGTAACTCCAGACTGTCTTTGATCATCCTGGAGCTGATCATTGGCTGAGCCTTTGCCATTCTGCTTATTCTTCCATCCATTTTGATGGTTGTCTTCCGTTTTCTGCCACGTGTCTCTGGTTTTGCTCTCCATTTTAAAGCATTGGAGATCATTTTAGCTGAACAGCCTATAATTGTTTGCACCTCTTTATACGTTTTCCCCTCTCCAATCAACTTTTTAATCAAAGTACGCTGTTCTTCTGAACAATGTCTTGAACGACCCATTATCCTCAGGCTTTCAAAGAGAAATGCATGTTCAACAAGTGCTGGCTTCATCCTTAAATAGAGGCCACCTGATTCATACCTGTTTTTTCATCAAATTGATGACCTCACTGATTGAATGCCACACTGCTATTTTTTTGAACACACCCATTTCAACTAATTGCCCAATTGCACAGCCTTAAGAGCTGCATATCACGAATGCTGGGTCTTGTTGGTTTTCTGAGAATCTACTGCACCTACTGGTACCTTGTTTGCCATGTTGCAATAAAAGATATACTACAAACCTGGATTAATCTTACATTGGACTGCTATTATTTTGAACACGACTGTATTGTATCAGGAGTTTAGTACACAACAAGATCTACTTGAAAAATGACCTGGTTGTTGGCACATTTCCCATTATATGAGAAACCCTTCATACTGTATAGTGTATATGTCATAAATATTTACACATTACATCCATCCTTCAACTTAAGTTTTAAGTTGACCAAAGAAAAAATATATTCATGAGTTTCCTATTTCTATCCAGCGATGTCTGTGTTCAGAATAAAGAGTGCTGTATTATGATTGGCTTCGTCCAAGCTTTCTTAGAGTCAGCAGCTTTGTATGTTTTGTGTGTGTTTGTGCTCACAAGAGAAAATCAAACTCTGCACATTGTGTGTATGTGTGTGTCTTTTATTTTCTCATTTCAAAGCTGACATGTTTTGATAGATGTGAATGGATCTGGCCATTGACGCTGGTTGATAAACCTATGGATTTAGTAGTATAGGGTTGATAGATCAGGGTTTAAATAACACACGCCTGTAGATTCACACACAGGGCCAATACATAGGAGACCTCATCACACAGCTGTCGGTTGTGATGAACGACTAGGGACGTCCTTTCACTAACTAACCTCCTTTGGTCCTGCCGAAGTCTAGTCGCTTCTTTACTGCAACTGCAGCCAGAGTGTTGTTTTCTTTGTCATTTTAGCTAAAGTTAATCCTTACAAATGATTGTATCTATCATGGTTCTGCAGAATTTTACATAAAGTGTGGTTTCTTTAGTGTGCAGCACAAGTAAAACCATTTAAATCACAGTGTGATAAGAGCATTCGTCTGGAAAAATTCCATATTTTACCCCCTGAGCAATGAGCACTCTTACCGTACCTGCATGAATGGGGTTGGATGCACCAACACAACAGCCTGGAGGCAGTGCAGTGCTCTCCTTTATCTACTTCTTAGTTATTACAGTATGTTCCTGGTGGCACACTATCATGTATACACCAAGCTGTGCCCTAGTCTACACAATAAAAAGGCTTTTAGTGCAGTGTATGCAGCAACATCAGACCATTATGTAAGAAGATACTATACAGTGTTTAAATGTCAAAACTCACTATTGCTTATAATATCAACATTTATCTTTACTGTTGTTTTGATTTGAAATAATGTGGTTTGATGAGAAGCAACACACTTTTAGAAAACTGTTTTTGATTTCATTTCGCAAGAAAAGTAAACAGAATTTACAGGAGTTGCTCTGTGCTGAGTGAAAACCTTGACAGGAGCTTGATATACATGAAAACTTTACTTGTTTCTCAGCATACTGCAGACTCAGGGGTTGATACACAACTTATCTTTACGTTTGAAATCAGGTATCAGTAAAGGGCGGTATTGGAACCACATTAAAAATACTGTATATTTATGTTATATATCAGGTGTTTGTGTACAGTATTCTGTTTGGCATTTCAGGAAAAACGCTTATACATCACCATTAGGCTGCCAAGTAGACTCATGGGACTCACAATATGTTGTTGGCCTTATTGTGGATAGTTTGTGGGGACACCTGGTAATAATTTAGAAGGTATCAAGCAACACTTACACCCAAGCTGTGTGTGTTCTCCAGAGTTGTACAAACATGTTTAGGTTTAGGCTATAAAGGTTGAATTTAGGGTTTAGGCCTTGCTTTGTATAAGAATCTGACGAGGAAAGGTGTCTGCAGTGTGGCTAAAATGCATTTTGCTGCTGCCCCCTTTCACAGCAGTACATTTCTTTTCTTCTGTGTCTGTACTCCTGTCTGCTTGTCCAAACTGAGGGCATGCTGACTGTCATCTACTTTAGGTTATACACTGACTATATGTACCTCATACAATAACACTTCAATGAATCCTCACTGTCCATTTAAAGGACGGACTTCCTCAAATGACTCACCTGCTGTCATGTGGTCCAGACATCCTGTCATGGTGACCTGCATCTGCTCTCTGAAACACAGCTTGACCTCCCAGTGCACCATCTGCAACAACAATAACAGCAATGCAAATGTTGAATTTCATAACCTTGCAGGCTGGAGACTCTTATCAATTAAGAGCCCAGTGGGCAGCCTGCTGGAGCAGCGCTCAGTGTGATTTGATTATGAGCCCCTTCAGAACCATGTTATAATCCACTGACTATTAATTAAACCTACAGGGAGATCCCATGTGGCCTCAGACAGGGGAGATGTGGATGTGTAAGGACTGCAATCTCTCCCAGTGTTTGCACAGTTTTAATTGTGTAAATTAATTACTTCTCACAGTCAGTATCTGGAACAGGTGAAATCAAGTTGTGCCACAACTTGTTCATGTAATTTTCTTGCAGTACAGCAAAGCTTGCAATGCAGTCTTTTATAAGATGCAAAAATAATCTCATAAAACCAACAGTAAGGAGGAATGCAATGTTTTCTAAAGTACATTTTATGAATTAATCAACTCTCAGAATACTCTTAATAGATTTGGTCAATATCTCCTTTTTCCAGTTAACTACTGAGCTACAAACAATTTTGGACCTCACTATTGTTTCTCTACTGCAATTGAACACTCTTTGACCAGCCCCTTTAATCCTACCTGCTGTAATGACAATACATTTGTCATGAAGCCACCACCACACACTGAACCATTCACCTTTGTGCTGCGCATGTGCAAAATGGCAAGCTTTCCTCAGTGCTCACACAGAGACAGTATTCATGGATAAACCTCCTGAATATTTATTAAAAACTGTTGAGAGCAGTTGTTGCATGCACTTTTTTTTTTTTTTTAACAATTATCTAGCTATCTAAAAACTCTACTTTCTGGAAGGCAGCTGTCTAACTGATGGACACTGTGCACAAAACCAAAGCTAACATTCCTGCCATTTCCCATAAACAGTGGGCTATTTTCTATATCTTTTTTTGTTTGTTTGTTTATGTATGACCTGTGAACAAGTGGGTCTCTCTTTCAATTTACTCAACTGAGAGGCATTTTTTTCTGGCAGGTAACTTCTCTGTATTATATTTTTGCTATAATTTCAAAAAAACACACATTGTCAATTATATCTTCTCATTTTTCACAAAGTAGTGTGAAATACATTTTCTTTGTAACTTTAGTTAAACAAACGTCTCCCTCCATCTTCAAGTGGAAGGTAACTGTAGCAATTAGTATGTTAAAAGTAATTGCTGTTTCAACACAGTTATATGCTAAATTTACACATATATTTCAGATAGCCTTACACAACACAATATATGATAAAACAACTCTACAATATACGTTAACAGGAAAAGTGAGTGGGGAAACCAGGTTTCCAGGTTTAAGATGTTAATCCTTGTTAAAGTAACTAATTAAAGTTGTTAAATTAGTTGTTGTTTTTATGCACGTAGGATTCAGAAAATACTGTTATAAAATATTTTGAAGTAAACAACAACAAAACGGATAAAACTCATTAGCTGCATGACTACCAGGGCCCCGCAGTGTCCAAGCCCCACGCACTTCTCTTACATAATGCAAAAGCCACACACCGCTCGCGGCGCTTTACTCATCCCAACGAACAGATTATGTGTGCTGTCCATGCAGGGACAGTCATAAGTGGGCAGGGAGGTGGGGCGGATCCCTCAAACTGAACGGACTTAAAGCTCCTGACAAAGCAGAGGAGGTGCTGCAGGACGCGACAGAGTTCAGAGCTGAAGCTGAGCGAGCCCGGAGCTGTCCGCGGTGCTGAACAGCTGCTGCCGCTGGATCATCATCATCATCACTTCGTGTTCCTCATTACACAGCCTCACCTGTGACAACAGCCGGGAAGTAAGTTCTCTAATCTGATCGTCCTCCAGTTTGTCATTGAGTGAACTTTTGAATGTTGAAGTCAGCGTGGAGCTGTGAATGTCACTCTTGGCCGGGGGATGCATGCTGTAACTTTGTGCTGTTGTGTAACTTCATGTCACGTTAAATTGGAATAATGGAAAAATCCACACAAAATAATGTGTTTTAAATGAAAGAAAAAAAAATAAATCTATACTTTATTTACACAGTAGTGACCTAAATACCTGTCGTGCTATCTTGTCATGCATCATAATATAACAAGCAATATTAATGTTATGTCATACAAATTTTGTTTGGAAATGCACTACACATGAGTTAATTCTATTATTGGAGCCAATCTTAACAATATAAAGCCAGACTGACCCAGTGCATGATGTGGCTCTTATGTCCTGTATTTTTATGATACAGTGAAGTAGTTTAAGTTATCAGTTGGTTGAAATTTAAGTTTATACAGAGATAAATAAATTAAATCATCTGCTTGTTCCACTTCAAAAAAAGTTCAAATTAATCTTTAAAAAATTCACTTGTTTTTATGATCAAGAAATCTTATTCTATAATTTTCTGTAACCACATATAGTACCTATAGAAAGTAAAGCGATCACTACGTCAAGGGATTTAAAAAAAAAAAAAGTATTTTAAAAAAGGATATACGCAACAGTGTGATGTTGCTTTTGGCTTTGTTTTGCCTGGCAGTCCTGCATTTAGGGTTTATCTTAGACAACATAATTTCACCCTTTTTATTTGGAGAAGTCCTTGACATTTTCAAAGCTGCTGTCATAATCCACAGGTATAAATGGGAGGTATTACAGGTATTACAGCCACGAGGTACGCCATATGTCACTGCTTGTGCTCTGTCCTCAGGATACATGGCTGCATGACGCTTTATAGATCTTTTTACTCTATTTTATTGCTGTTTTTAAATAAAAACTATTCACTAGTCACATTTTTCTTCCAACTTGGGGTCCAGAACAGCTAAAAGTGTTTTTTTCCCTGTAAATATAAATCAGATGTGGTCAGACACCACAGTGTGATTTATCTGCTGCTTAGGAACCAAAGCAGCTCTCTCAGTGAGGATTGATGAGCCATGAAATTGATGTTGCTCATTCTTTTATTTTTAAAGCGCTTTGTTTTTCTCCTCAATGTCACAGGGTTTCCCCTCCTCTGTGATGTTTGTACACCATGATGACCTTGGGTAACCTGCAGAGTCGTTAAAATACCATCTTTAATGGACACACATATCTGCAGAGCTTGCTTTTTAATAAGTAAAAACTAGACAAGTTTGTGATATAAAAAAAGTGTCTTGTTTGACCTTCTGACTTGTGAAGCTGCTGGGTCGTGGGATAAAAAATGCAGGATAGGAGTATTAATGTAACCCTCGCCGACTACTATATATTCTGCCAATGTAGCATAAAGTAAACTGTCAAGTAGAGTTGCTGCGAGTAGCAAAAATGTTGGTTATGTTGCATAACTCTCTGTATATTTTGACCACATACCCCAAAGGACTTAAGAGGGGAAAAAATCCCAAAACTTTAAAATACAGTCCTGTATATATAAATTTCCTCACATTATCTTGCAGCTATCAAGCAGCAGTGGTGGGCAGGGACGGGTCACAAGCCAGATCCAGAAGTTCTCAATGTCGATTTGCAGTAGATTTGCCCCCAGACCTTTTTCTTTGACTTTTTATCTGGGAAAACTATGTTAAACAAAATAATAATCATAGCAGATATTTTTACAAACTGTAAAATCTGTCTGATGGTGGACTTTAAACAAAATCTAACTATAGTATAGGGTAGCACAATAATACATCCAGTTTTCATTAGTAACCTTGTTCCCAGTGCTTTCCACTTAATGACTTTGACTAATGTCCTGTTGTCGTGTAAACTTTGTGCCTACTTCATGGCTTTCTATTGACTTCTAAGTCTTGTTCACTTAGCTTTCTTCTATACACTCAGCTCCTGAACTGTTCAGCCTGATGTAACCACTGGCCATTTGATAATTGATACTGAGGCAGGCAATTTCTTTCATTATGTCTTCAAGCCCCCTATTAAAGCTTTGCTTGGCCTGTAAGTCCCGTCATTCGGAGAGCAGGGGAGCTATCAACGTGTCTTTGTGAGGATCAGCGGGGTGGTAAGGAGGGAGACGGAGCCTCCTGGAATAGAATGTGCTGACTGGCGAGTGCACCTACAGCAGGAAATGTCTCTCCACTCCACAGGCCATTAAAGAGCCTACGGAGAGTGTTTCTGTGCAAGAGTGCAGCAACTCTCTGAGGGTTTCCTTCATGTTATTCTCTTCCGTCATCAGTGTCTGATTTATTTATCTTGTACTAAGCTATACCAGGTTCAGTAGAGGGGTAGTGTTTCTGCCTTGTCTCACTTATTTTTCTAAAGAGAAAGATTAGAAGACCAGACAGGGTATGTAATAAGAGTTTTAAAGTGAGACTTCTTTTTGGGTTCCTGAAAAAAAAACCTCACAGTAAAGTCAGTAAAAATCTATAATCCTTGACATGTTCTAAGGTCGCTGTAAAGCCCTGAACCCCCTGAATCAATCAGACTTTTTCCTCCATTCAGCACCTCTGCATGCTGGAAACTCATGTTGTGTCTTATCTTTTTCTCCTCAGGTATCTTTGATGGGTAAATCCCCGAATGAAGACGATCCCGGTGACTAAAGATAAAGATATACAAATAGAAGCTCTCACAGTCAATCAAATACTCTCTGCAACGCGGCAAAACCATTGAAGTGATTCAATACGAAAACGTCCTCTGAAGCAACACATCGCAGATCATTTACAGCCTGCGAGCACTTTGAGTGATCTATGGAACATCTTCAGTCACTCGATTGAGATTTACACTTTACTTTGTAATCACAATAAATGCCCTCTAGGCCTGCTATATTGACAAATAAACGCAGGGGTGGGCAGATGATTCGAAGTTGAAATAGTGACCTCAGGTTTTGTATTGTTAGTTGCTCTTGAGGGAGAAAGAGAGAGGGCCAGTTAAATCTAATTAGACATGCCTCAGCTTGTTGCTTCGCTCACCAGAGGGCTTGTTCATTTTCTCTACTGATTTGCCCGTGTTATTTCTGCTGGAACAATTTCTTTGCCCTGTGGCTTGTGGGAAATACTGGTTGAATTTAATCTGTTAACATCTAACACATTTGACTATGTGATTTCCCTCTGGATTTAGAAATCACCCTCACTAACAAAGATGACCCTGCAGAGCCATGCCGCTCCTCCTACCATCTAATTGTAAAATAAAACGTAAACAGTAAACGATTTCAACCTCCAGAACATTCCCTCACTTCCAAAATGGGCGACACAAACTACTGGGTTGTGGACTATGAACTCTCCTCTCCAGCTCCGCCCGGGTTCCCCAGGGCACCGACAGCGCTGCAGCCCATGGCTGGGCAGCCCGAGCAGGGATCTGCCTTGTGTTTCGTTGGCCTCCTTATACTGCTGCTGCTCTTTCTCCTCGTTCGCTGTGTCCGTATCTTATTAGATCCCTACAGCAGCATGCCGGCGTCATCGTGGACGGACCATAAGGAGGGGCTGGACAGAGGACAGTTTGATTATGCACTGGTGTGAAGATGACAGGTGATTGGGAAGATGAGGAAAGGGCTGGATTTGGAGATACTGAGGGACTTTTAATGGATAATGTTGGATGTAGTTTCAGCTACAGAAAATGAAAGAAACTGCAGTATGTACGTTGTTTCGTTGGGGTACTGTAATGCAAGCTGTAAAGATAACAGCATAAAAAACATTAAACAGTATTTCTATAAGGATTCAACTCAGAGGGAAATGGAGCAGACACAACAGAAGTCCTGCATCCATTATAATTTAAAGTAATTAATGTCTTCTTGGAGACTTATGGTGTGTGTGTGATGTTACACTGCAGCTTCTAGAGTGACAAACACTGCAGGAAGACTGCGATCAGTATCGCAGCATTATGTTATGATCCCTGTTTGTCATGTCATTTTGTAATTCTATAATGTTTTTTACAAATCCCAGGGCTGAATCATAAATAGAGAGCAGAGCTGCTGTCAGAGAGGTCCTGATTGAATAAAAGAGAAATCAAATGTGTTTAGGGCAGACAAGGAAGTCATTTAGACAGAACTAATGCCCACTGTTACAGCAGATTTAAAGCAAGACTGCCAGCTTTATATGCTATGTTATGCCCAAAACAAAAATACATATTTTCCCTCTTACCTGCAGTGCTTTTTATCAGCACACTCAGAGAATGTTTTGTTGTGAGTTTCCTAGTGTTGGAGATATCAGCTGTATATCAGCTTAAAAAATATCTGCATTCATGTAACTAGATGGCCTCAACTCGTGGTGCTCAACACTCGACAACTCACACCAAAACAATCTAGACAGATAAACAGCACTACAGGTAAGAAGAAAAGATGTCAGTGTGTGACAGTTTGAGTTTTTTGGAAGTACAGCTGAACCAACAATTTAGAACATGTCATATTGAGCTGCAAAGATTATTCAACTAATTGATTTGTCGATTAAAGGTAAAATAAGTCATTTTTGCATGCACAAATGGCAGACAATGCTGTTTTCAGCCTCTCAAATATAGAGATTCTCTCTAAACGAGGAATCAAGAAAATAAAAGGCAAATTAATTGATAGTAAATGTAATTGTTAGTTGCAGCCTTGATGTCATAATTTATCTGGAACTGAAATCCTTTTTTGTATTGTGAACCATGCTGGATTTTGTGAAGCATTTGTACCACCTCTAACATGATCCTCAGGTAAAATGATTTCTTACTAACCAAAGCCTCTATAGTTTGGAAGAATCACTTAAATCGCCTCCTGAAATTGAGCTTTAGCTGCTATTTGTAATGCTTTATTTTCTTTAAAATTCACTGTGTCCTAAATATCAAACTTATCCCGCCATAAAAGCTAATGTTTATAATACATAACGATTAATACAACATATTTTATTTGGGATTTTGCTATTTCATGTCGCCATCCCTTTAAGAGGCTTAGGAGGCTCTCAGTGCTGAGGGTCAAAGCGCTGACTCAATATGTGTCATATAAAGTTATGATTATGAAATGCATGTACACCAATTTCCTCCCCCTAATCCTTTTTGCCTTTAGGCCCCATCCAGTGCACCAGCCAAATCTGTTCAACAGTGCCTGTAGGAATATGAGAAAAGCTAATATCTATTTCATACTAATGATGTTATTGCTCCTTTTGCCACTTGTTTTGTAACATTGTTTCTGCCCTTATTATACTGTAAAGTCATATCTTTATAAATCAAGTTTAGTATTGATATTTTACTGTAGCTTGTAAAAATGAGATATTTTCCTAATGTTTCTTTAAAGTGGCATTCAGTTTTTTAATACAATAAAAAGCTTTTGTCTTGATTTTAACAAGTTTCATCACTTTATAGACCTGGAGTACACACACTCACAAACACATACACACACACACACACACACACACGCACACACACACAACCAAAGCACACGGCACCTAATACACATAAACTTTTACATAAGCAAACGCAGTCCTGACTGCTGCCCTACAATCCATATAAAGAAGATTTAGAGCAAATGAAATCAATCAAATAATCAATTGGAGGCTCGTAAAGAGACACGGCCATTTAATTTACAGGGAACAGACTCAGATCAGCCCCCTTCAAGATGAAATATATCCCTACACTGAGTGACTTAGACCCTCATCACAACATTCTGGTTGTTACGATGAGACAAACGAACATAAGAGCAAACCAGTTTCAAAAGATCTACATCAAGGGAAGTGGTATTATTCTCAATCATAAAAAAGGTGTTTTAGTTGTAGTTATATATAGTTTTAAAGTGCATTTCTTAAATGCTTCTTCCTTTTTTTTGTTTTTTCAGAAGGATATATCCATATTTCCCTTTTCAGCTTTGTAGTGAATCTATGCAGCCTTTGCTTCAGAGAATTTGTCTTACTCAGGAATTTAACCATCTGATTAGCTGTGACCTCTTCTGGATACTTTGAGAACTACAAGTGTTAGTCCGCTGATCACTGTGGGATCAATCAGTCCACCAATGTGCTTCTACACTATGAGGAAACACATGAAGAAATGTTTTTGGTAAAAACTCTTTCAGATGAATAAAAAGAGAGCAATGTATGAGTTGAGTTTTTAAAATACAATGGATAATGACTTAAACGTTGCAAGACTAATGGCCTTAGCTGCACTCTGCATTTAGTGCTATTAACAAAATGTTAGCATGCTTTTTTTGTTTGTGTGTCTTTAGATAAAAAAAATAACCTTTGAGAATATTGTAATTCAAGTTACCAGAGAAAAAAAATTGACTTCTACATCACTTCTTAGCTGTTTTCAAGCTATGGAAAAAACAGTTACAGAAAACTTTGGCCAATCACAGGTCATTTCAGAGGGTGGGGATTCCTACTGGCTGTTCACATCTCTTCAGATGCTATAACTTCTATTATGCTATAATAATCTATTCCAGCATTGGCAACAACTGCCTACACTGCTAAACAACCCTCCCAAAAATCAAAGACGGACTTGTCAAAAAGACAGCCTGAAGGAGAATCTGACAATAATGTGAGAAAAATATTTTCAATATTGGCAAAATGTTTCAGAGATGGACAGAAAGTGTTGTTAATAGTTCAGCCTTCTGTTAACCATAGCCAAAGGCTCACCACTGTCAATGTAATTCAGGTTCATATTTATGTAGCTAGTTATAGCCTCAAATCACAGTGTGTCATCTCAGAGGGCTTTACAGGCCCACAAGTTTGCAAAGAAAAAAGGACAGTAATTTTCATAAAATTGCCGCTATATAACAGCATCAGGATCACAATCATGAATGGGATTGGCCTTATCCAGAAAAATGCCTACCCCTGCTTAAATATTAACTGTCAGTTAGTTAGTGAGGAAATTACACAGGGCAAGTTATCTGGGGTTATAAACCTGGCATAAACAGTGCACATTCAGACTAACTGAACTAAAACAACCCTTTTTAGTTTACAGTTCATCAGACTCCAACAGATGGTTGGAGGCACAGTGTAACACCCCCACCTCATTAGTCTGACAATTAACAAGACAGATTTTGCTTCAGTGGGTACTGACAATTTACATTCTTGATAAAACAACAAAGGCACTCAGTTCCCCAAACCTTCTGACGTACACACACACACACACACACACACACACATACACACACACTTGTGCACACAGATATGCAAATAAGGCTGGGACAAAGAAAAACATGACCCCGAGGCCTGGCATTCATGGCAGAAACTGTTCTGTGTTACCACACTGTAGGTGACACTTCCAACAATATTGCTGTGGTTGATGTGTCAGTCAATATAACTATGTCTACTAGTAGTACTACTTTAATTATTATATTTTAGTTATTTGACATTTAAAAATCAAACAAAAAATATATACAAATTTTACTTTTGTCAAATGTGTCAAAAGACAGAACAAGCCCTCCTTATCTAACTTTGAGATACAAGTCTGTTACTGTAATGGCTGGTGTTAAAGGCTCAGTTGATTTGATTATCTTTCACTGTCTTATATTTTACATGCGGACATTAGACACCTGACTCTGTCTCAGTTTACAGACAAACAGATAAGGTAAGGCAGGTGCACACAGTATGCAAATACCTTCCTGAATCTGGACAGGGTTTTTTTTTCTGATCGCCTGGCTGCCTCCCACAGAAATCCACAGAAACACACTTGCACCAACAACCCCCACTCACCCCCCACCCCCCCACACACAAACACCATCAAAAGTTAAGCACACACAAATGCAAATCATGTGTCTGTTGTAAAACGTACACAAACTCTCTTTCACTTTGCTGCAGTATCTCCTAATACACCTTTGTTTTAGTCATAACACCGCTGTGGTCCGGACTGATGAGCATTGCATATAAGCATAACAGCATAACAGTTTTGATGTTATCAGCAGGCAGCCTGCTTATCTCCCTTCATGACAACACTATCAATAGAGAGTGCTGGTTGAAGAGAAGGATGGTGTGGGAGAACTGGTGTGTTTGTGTGTGTGTGTGTGTGTGTGTGTGTGTGTGTGTGTGTGTGTGTGTGCCATTAGTGTGTTAGCCTCGTAGCAGTCGAACACATTACCTGAGATGACACATGCACATTTATTCAGAGTAAACTTTGTTTGCTCAGCGCCTGGGCTATGCATACACTTGGTGAGGTGTGTTTACCTTCAAACTTTGAAGTCCTGGAAGAATCCTGGATTGTTATTATAGGTGACATCAGCTGCTTTCCTAGGGAGTGGTAACCCAGGAGATGGCTGGCATGAGCATAATCTACAATTGAGTATAAGGGAAACATAAAAAGATATTCTTAGTATTTCCTGTTAAAGATGTGTGGAAATTTTTATGTTGAATATATAGCAGTGCCAAATATGAAATTCGGTTGTTGCGGCATGAACAGAGGTAAATACATGAGGTACATTATATAAAATAATAAAATAATAAAATGGTATTTGGACCCATAGCATTTGGACACATCTGGTAAAACGAGTGGTGCTGATTAATAGTAATAAAGTCTAAAGGTCTATGTGAACAGCATACACCATGCAAATATACTGTGTGATATGTTAAATAGTGGTACTTAGTGTTCGTCTAATAACATAACATAGTAGAAAGTATGAATATATTGCAGCAATATAATAACTTCTTGTAGAACAACATTTTGCTGAAAAGCTGCCATCATAGCCAAAACTAGAAATTACAAGTTAATGCCAAATGGTTAAAGCGCCGGTAGTGAGGGGTTATAAAGCCAGTGTCAAGTTTACCTTAGTTAGACATTAGCTATGACATGCTTCAGGTCATGGAACCAGGGTGCGTTTTATTTAAGCATGACTTTTCAATTGTAAAAAAAAAAAAAAAAAATGAAAGGAAAAAAATGAATAAATAAGTAACATAGTATCTCTGCTGTTAATGGGTGAGTGACGTAACTTGTAACATGTAAAACTTTACTCAATATGTTCAGTTTAAAGGTTACATAACTTAACGCCATTTTAGCTGTTATTAGATGTTATTAGTACAAATGTAGCCTGCTGATTCCTGGTGTTTCCTTTGTTGTCCATGCTGAGTTACTGGGTCATGAACAGTTGCCGTGAGCAGGAGACGCCCCTTGTGTTCAGGCACCGCTTAATGAACCATGAAGCTACATCCTCCCTTTAGAAAAACGAAGAGAATACCGGAAGCCTTCAGAATAAAGTTACACCTGAGTTACCTTTGCGAACAATTCTTTTTGATAGGCTGAGCAACGTGGGTTGAAATGATTTAAATTGTTGTTGTTGCTGTTGTTGCTTCTAAGGTAGGGATTATTCCACTTGATTTTGTAGATAAATATTCTATGAACGAGCCAATTTAAAACTTAATTTAACATTTTCAGACATCTGCATTGTCAATTTGTGTTGTTCCTAAGGGGTCTCTTGCTTTGGGAAAACAAATCCACATCTCTTTGCAACAATATTTTCAATATAGTGCCCCCCGAAATTATCAAAAAACTACAACGGTCTCTACCGGTAGCTATTATTTTGAAATGAATGGTATCTTCTCTTCGTCGTGCGGAGCTTGACACCTGATGACCGAGCGAGTCGCTTCTTTTGTGGTGAAGTCGTTAGGGACACAGCGGGACTGGGGCGCATCCTCGGCCAAGTAAAACTTAGACTAATTCACAGTTTGAGGTGAATTTTGATCTTCTGCCCTCGGGATTGATCAGTTTATAATTTCCATAGAGCTGCCGACAGGTGAGTATGTGTTATACCGCTCATTTCTTTCAACAGTTAAACTATAACTTGGTGTGATTCACCGAGGAACTGAATACAATGAACTGCAGTTGTGAACTAATTTTAGTTCCCGTGTAGCCATGTACAGTATGCTAATACTCTTCATTTGAGGATTTTATTCTGGCATTTATAAAAAAGTCTACTTATTTTTGTGCCCTTTTTGTTTAACAGCTTTGGGAACTACATGTATTGTTGTTATATGGGATTACTGACAGACTATTATTCCTAATATTCCTGAAACATGTAAATTCATTTATGGTTTACCTGTTTACTGTGACTTATGCAGTGGTGGAAAGTATATAAAACATTTACTCACGTCATGTACCTGAGTAAGTAAGTAAGTTGAGGTTCTTTACTTGGATATTTGTATTTTCTTGTACTATAGACTTCTACTCCACTACATCGCAGAAGCAATTATTGTACTTTTCACTCCATTCCTTATCTGACAGCTTGCAGATTCAGTTTAACAATACAGAATATAATCAACAAATAAACTGTGATATTATAGCATTATGGTCTTATTGGTCCCCAAGGGTAAATGCACAAGCTGCCTAGCAGTATGTAAAGACATTAACAAAGTAAATTTAGCTCCATATTTAAGTAACGAACACATGACTATATCAGTAATTATTAACCAATAATCCAATATCCATGACCACAGCCCCGTCCCATCGCAGATGCTGGCTTTTCAACTTTGTGCTGAAAACAATCTATATGGTCCTTTTGCTCTTCAGCCCAGATGATTTAAGAAAACAAACCAAAAAAACTAAACATGGGCTCGTCAGATCACAGCACACTTTCCCTCTTTGCATCAGTCCATCTCAGATAAGTTTGGGCTCAGAGAATTCAGCAGTGTTTCTGGATGTTGTTGATGTATGGCTTTCACTTTGCATGGTTGAGTCTTTTCAGTTGTAGATGCAGCCATCAACCATCCTGAGCTGATGTAGCAATGTCCTTTACGCTATCAGGTTGGTTTTTAATGCCTGATGGATCCACTGTGGAGATTTTCTGCATTTCTTGAATCTTTTTGTTCAGAGTTGTTTTATTTATCTTTATACAGCGTCCCAACTGTTATAGAATGAAGATTATACTTAAATCAAAGACTTCCTGGATTTGGTTCACCCAGATGAAATTACATCTGGTTGAACTGAGGGTCTGTTATGTGGAAACCTCTGATCTAATCAAAATCTTCACCATGTTTACTTGGTGACTCTGCCTGTCCACCTGCAGCAGAATGGACCTGCTGCCTGACGTATGGAGGGAGGACTTCTGGCTTCCTGCAGGTTTGACCTGGAAAGACATGGAACAGCTTGCAGATTCTGACCGACCACTACCCAGGGACCTTCTCATAGCTCTGCCCCTCGCGTTGGGCTTTGTTGCCCTGCGCTACGTGTTTGAAAGGTAAAACAAACCTGATCTGTTTGCTCTGTAAAGATCTGGGTGATGTGTTTTGGGATTTTATAAGCTTTACAGGAAGATAATAAACTATTTAACCTGCCTGACATGAAATAACATCCGTAGCCCTCATTTAAGAAACAATCATCCGAGGTTTTTATGACAATGGAACAGGAGCGTTTTATTTGACTTGGTTCCAAAATGCCATTCAGCCTTTCCTGAGGGTGAGTGAGCAAGCAGGTGTTTTTGCAGAGTGGCATTGTTATGATCAGGAGGAAAAAAAGGCTTTTGGGGATAAGAAAGACAGCCAGCCAGAAAGAGAGAGACATAGAACTGTTTTTGCTTGAGTGGAGGATTTTCAATTAAAAGATTGTAAATTATAGGTATGGACCCAATTATTTTTATGTTTTCAAAACCTACCTGAAACACACGTCCAGTTATCAATTTGAAAAAGGAAACTATAGGTAATTGCTTTCTATAGCTGCAGTGGGCCTGTTAGGAGTGCAAAACAAGCCTCATAGGCATTTTTAATGCCGATAGTCTTCAGGGATTTGATTAGTGTTCCCTGGCTTAATAAACCCAATTAAATGTTATTTATATACTATGCTACTTTATTTTTTATCTTCTATTATCTCATATTTAGTATATTATCATATTATATGTATGGTATTTTATACATTATGCATAGTATTATATATTATATGTGTGTATACATACGTACATTAGAGTAGTGTTAAGTGTAACGTTTTCTAACTTTGACAAAACTGATAGCCGTATACATTTTTTCTGCTTATATGTATCCTTTGTCCACTTTCTTCTCTGGCTTTTTCATTTGTTGCAATGTTAAATCATTTTCCTGGGAATCAATTAAAATCTTATCTTAAAAACAAATACCTGCCCAGCTTAGCGGTAATACTATACATCCATACACACACACACACACACACACACACACACACACAAACACCAGACACACACACGCATTGCTTTGTTGCCTGCCTGAACGCACACACTGCATAAACAGTATAGCCTTCAGTTTCCCAGTTCTGAAGTGTTTGCTTTAGCATGCCTATTAAATGACTTATTATCTACTACAGTGAGCATGGCTAAGCAACTGAAGGCTGGCTGTCCCACAGTGGGTGTTACAGGTTTGTGTAAGCTTTCTTTTGTTGTCTCCAGGTTTTTTGCCCCACCCATGGGCAGATGTTTGGGGGTAAAGAATAGATTACATGTGACTGCTACCCCCTCCCCTAAGCTGGAGTCGTTTTACACCCAGAGGAGCAGACAGCCGACACAGGTTAGTCTAAAAGAGGCCTCAGTATTCATGCAGTACACCTAAATTTGAGACGCATTTTCATGTCAAGATTTTTGATCAAGACAATGGGCTTTTTGCTCAGTTTAAGAATTTGCTTCCCCTTATAGCTTGTTGCAGGGATAATGTTCTGTGTGGAATTCACAAAGGAACATGAGTGTTGTGATGGTAACACTTCCTTGTTCTTGGAAAACGTATCCTGTGGGAAATCACTACATCTGCAGGAGTCATATTCACTCTCCCAGCTTTTGGATAAACCTGAAATGCTTGCAGAAAATGACTCATACTAACAGAGAATATATAAAATAAAGCTTTACTGCATCACAACCCAATCGTATTAATCCCAACAGGCCTGTTTGTTTAAAGGCACAGTAAATAGGATTTGTGGTTTGTAAACACATCATTCAAAGTTGGCCCCTCCTCTAGATTAATGACATTGGAAGTCCTCATCAGTGGGTGAAAGCCAACCCAAGATACACTCTTATTTTGTAACAAGCTTATTTGTCTGCTTGACGTTTCTCCTCACTATATTTGCCTTTGTTCATATTTATGATCTGGTACCTGGTTGCTACATTTTTTGAAAAGTCCACTTCATGTGCATTGGCTGTGGGCTTTACACCCAAAGAAATTTAAAAAGAAAATACAGACACGGAAAGGGGCTCTGGGTAATAAGTGATGATGTTGTGATGAAAGTTGAGATGATCTCTCCTTCTGTCTGTTTTTCCCATTTGTCATTTCCTCCTTTATGTTTGCCATTTCTGATCAAATTATACTTAGTATTTTCCAAGATGACTTTCTGCTCTCCATCCCTTTCCATGTTATTGATTTCTTCCTTCCATTGTTGTTTCAGAGTGAAATTGTTAGTTTGATGACGCTGTGCGGCAAAACCCAGAGGCAGATTGAGACCTGGTTCAGACTTCGTAGGAACCAAGACAGGCCCTGTCAAACCAAGAAGTTTGGGGAAGCTGCGTGAGTGTTCTCTCTACATGCCCTTTGGACTGTTCACTTCACAGATGACTTCCCTCAAGAACACTTTCATTAACACTCGATGCTAAAATGCAGAGACAGCTTGGGAAGAAGGTTTGAGTTGGCAAACCTTTTCACTCATTTTGCAAGAGTTACCACTAAAAACAGACACAAATCCATATGATGGACGTGGCACTTTAGCCTCAGTTTTTGTATAGGGGTGCCACTGGGCTTCATGTTTAATGGAGTGTGGAATCAGTAAAGTGGTGAGATGTTAAGTCTTGTAAAACATATCAGAGGATAGTTTCAATCTATAGACCCCTGGGTAAGGGGCCCAGGATGCTTCCGCTGTGCCGCTCTGCTATACACCCCAGATGGGACTTGAACCCACAACCCCTGGCCTAGGAGGCCAGTGCCTTATCCATTAGGCCTCTGGGGATATTTTAGCACTACGTAATTCATTGTTGTATCATACCAACACTTCATGTTGTTTATGTCACTTCAGTTAATCCAGAACACAGACTACTCACTGGTTCAAATAGACAGTCTCACATTACCCCTGTCCTGAAGTCTCTTCACTGGCTCCCTGTTGCATACAGGATTCAGTTAAAAATTCTCACTCATACGTATAGAGCATTACACGGTCAACCATCTCCATATATAGCTGAGCTACTTCACTGATACTTGTCAGCTTGGTCTCGTAGGTCAAGCACATTAAATCTACTATCTTGTCCACTCATCTGGCTGAAAACATGTGCTGATCCATCATTTGAATCAGTGGCACCTAAACTCTGGAATTCCCTGCCTCCACTTTTACAGTCTGCTGTTTCTGTGGATAAAAATCAGATAAAGACCTATCTTTCTAGACAGGCGTTTGGATGACCCTGCACCGTATATATAATTATGTAATTTTAATTATGTAATGTGTTTTAATTATTGTGTTTTGTTCTCCTTTTTCTGTAAAGCATTTACCGATTTTATCTGTGAGAAGTGCTCCATAAAAAACTTTACTTACTTACTTACTTATTTACTTACTCAGGAAGTTTTTGCTTTATATTTGTATTGTGTGTGTGTGTGTGTGTGTGTGTGTGTGTGTGTGTGTGTGTGTGTGTGTGTGTTTATTTGTTCAGAATTTCTGATCTCAAGTGTTTTATTTTGCAGTTGGAGGTTTATTTTCTACTTCACCGCCTTCATTGCTGGACTTGCCTGTCTGATTGATGTGAGTATAACTGTCAAAACAAGTTTTTATAGCAATAACATTACAGTTTCATAGCTTTAAAACCACCTTTATCTTTTCTCTACAGACACCATGGTTCTGGGACCGAAGGGAATGTTGGAGCCATTATCCAGTTCAGGTGCAAACATAACATCATCTCACTGCTTTAAATAATTATTGTGCCCTTTTTCATTATTACATTATGGGTGTCCTGTCCTCTGACATTAAGACAGCATGAAAGCAGAATGTGGAATCTGTTGTGATCAGTGTATAAGGGTAGGAGAGCGATACTCTATCATGATTCAGATCGGTTCTTCCTTGGCCCCATGCTACACGACACACAAACAGAAAACCTGCCTGTTTTCCCCAGAACATTGACTTCAAAGACTTTTTGTCTGATCAGCACTTCCAATCCCAAAACACTCAGTTTCTTTGAAAAAAGCATCAAACTAGCAGAGGATGGTTTCGATCCATCGACCTCTGGGTTATGGGCCCAGCACGCTTCCGCTGCGCCACTCTGCTGCTTATCCCAGGCGGGACCTAATGCTAATCAATAATGCTTTTTTCTTTAGTGCACCAGGGCTTCTGTGAAACTGGATAATAAGATGACTTAATCGATTATCAATATATTTGCAATTTAATGTTTTTCAACTAATCGATCCCCTAATAGTTTTATCAAGACTTGATTTACTGCTATTCCTTATACATTTTTACATTAAAAAAAACAAATGGCAAAGACAAAGTTTGATGATACAAATCTTAACTGAAAGGATGTATAATTCTTCATCTATATTTTAAGTTTTGTTCCTTAACATTGTTGGCTACTATCACACTTTTTTTCTAATTTTTGTGCCACCACCATGTCCAGGTCTTTATGAAATCACTTTTTATTGACTACTAAGTATTGTTTCATCCACAGCCCATTGAGAGAGCCCATTACTGGTACTACATGCTAGAGTTGGGTTTTTATGGCTCTTTGTTCCTCCGGATCTCTGTGGACATCAAGAGGAAGGTGAGGACCTCAACACCCTTCTGAAAAATATAATTTGTAACCTACATTACCTCACCATACATTTTAGAGGAGGACACAAGTCAAGGCCTTATCTTTGCTTCAGTCTGGTCATATTTCATATTTTGTGACTTGTACTTCTGCTTTAATGAGAAACTTCCCTGGATACGTGGTTAATAAGTGACTGTACACATTATTTTGACACACAAAATCATTTGGTTTTACTGAGTAAATAGGTTAAATTATGTTTGCTTTTCCAGGATTTTAAAGAACAGGTGATTCATCATTTGGCTACCATCTTCCTGCTCAGTTTCTCCTACTGTGCCAACTACATTCGTATCGGCACCTTGGTCATGCTGCTGCATGACTCCTCTGACATACTGCTCGAGGTAATCTCACATACTCTCCCATAGTGTGCTGCTCTCATGTAATATTGGTGGGGAAAAAAAACAACTTTTACATTTAGAGGTCCCATGTCTATTCAGGCTCGAGGGCCATAGCTAAGCAGGCCCATGGGACCATACAAAAATAATTAATCTCTTCAGGGCACGTCACCATAGATCCTCCTTAATGTTGGCCATTTGTCTGCCTCTGTGTAGCCACTCAAAGTGAGAAAAAATATCTGTCTTAATTCTGTAAGCTTCAGTCAAAGGGTTCACTCTGTGCTTGGGGTAGTTTTTAGAAAGCAGGTATCTAGTCGGAGCAGGCAGATCCTGTGACTGAATCCTGATAGCTAAAAGCTCTTAAGCAGCCCGAGGTGACCTTTGTTTACCTGTACAAAACAAATTGATTGTGCGTGACAATTTAAATATTATGTTAAGACTTGTGCTGGATTCTTGCACTCAGTAAGACGTGTAAAAGGAGACAACAGCAAAGACAACAATAAAGATCCTGAATGAGGCTGATAACATTTCATAACGTAGTCTGTAAGTCTGATTGTGTTACAGACTCATTATTGACATGAAGCACGCACTCATTTTTTTCCCTATTCTTAAAAACATTGTTTACTTGTTTGCCTATTCTAATACCCAGCCTCGGCTCATAAACTCTTTTTGCCTAATGTTTAACTATTGTTCAGTGTACTGACTTCACTTTACATATAACTCTGATTATGGTTTTTATTTGTTTAAGCAATACAATCATTTGTGTTTTTGCAGTCTGCCAAGATGTTCAACTATGGCACTGGTTGGAGGAAAACCTGTGACATGCTGTTTGTTGTGTTTGCTGTGGTCTTCCTTGTGACTCGACTGGTGATTTTTCCCACAAAGTAATATTTCCTATTGAGATAATTTTCCTTTTTTTGGTGATAAAATGCTTAACACCTTAACGGAAGACTTGTAACACTTTTTTTTTTTAACATTGTTGCAATTATTTGATTACTTACAGAATCCTCCATACCACCCTGGTGCTGTCCGTGGAGGTCTTTGAACCATTTGTCGGCTACTACTTTTTCAATGTCCTGCTGATGGTGCTGCAGGCTCTTCACGTTTTCTGGGCTGGTTTAATCTTGCGCATGGTTTATAAGTTCCTGAAAGGCAAGGTGAGAATCAACAGTTAAATCAGTCATAGGGCATATACTATTTGTAACCCTTGCATTGTGGGTTTCAGACGTGGAGTCAATTCCTAATTTAACATCCAAGATTAGACTAGCTCCGAAGCCTTTGTCACACATGTTAAAGCTTGTGTTTCTGTTTGCTGTCTCCAGTTAGAAAAAGATGAACGCAGTGATGAAGAGAGCGAGGTTGAAGAAGATGGAGACGAAAAAGGAGGAGAGGAAGATACGGACCAAGGAGATTATTGTTGGGAGAGAAGTAAAGACCAACTGAACTCAAAACTATCAATGCTAACCAACAGCTGTGTCCTAAATAACTTGACCAACCACAGGGCATCTGTGTCCGACAGGATGCGTAAAGCTCAGTAAAGGCTTGATGATTTTCTGTTGTTTTTTTTACTTAAGTCCCAGTTTTTGTATTGTTACATTAAAAAAGAAAATGATATGATGGATGGGACCATTTTGCCAGTTTACTACAGTTTATGTATGTTGATGCAGTTTTGCAACTGTAGCTAAGTGAAATGGAGTGTTATCATCAGTCTTTGTAAAATATCGACATAGCAGAGGATAGTTTCGATCTATCGACCTCTGGGTTATGGGCCCAGCACGCTTCCGCTGCGCCACTCTGCTAAGCACCCCAGATGGGACTCGAACCCACAATCCCTGGCTTAGGAGGCCAGTGCCTTATCCATTAGGCCACTGGGGCTGTTGTAGGACCCCGGGTAGGTGGGGGTCCGCTTGTTGTGGTGGGGGCAGACTGTTTTTTACTGTTAACAGAGCACATGTTTGAAACAAAAAAACGATTTTAACTGAGAAATAGCATTATAACAAAACAAAAAATGTAAACCTAGATAGCTACTGTGTGACCAAGGACTTCTTTAGAGGGACTTTTATAAGTGTTTTTAAAAAAATATTGTACAGTAATGAAATTACCACAAAACATGCAGTAGACATTTAATTAAAGGAAATAAAGTCATACTTTTACTCTATGTATGTGTCTGGTGATGATTTAAGACATTTAAACAGTTTTGATATTATTCCAACCTTTATCATTTTGACATAATCCATCATTAGATCACATTAGACAGGCTTGTGTAAGTTAAAAGTTTGAAAAGGAACATATAAACTTCAACCTTTTGTATTTAATAAACTATATTTTATGTAAAGTAATGCTTGAAGCCCTTATCTGTTTACATTTATGTAAAAAAAATATTAACTGTATTATGACACTCTATATATTACATATATATTTACATATTTTTCTATTTCATTTTCACATTTGCACTATTTCCTACTTTGTATTTCAAGTGCAACACAGCAAGATCTATCTTATCTAATCACGGACTGAAATCATGCATCCTCTGTACCACAGTGCCATCTGGTGGCTCACACCAGCATGACACTAATAGAGGCTGGTTGTTATCCTGTAATAATCGAATCGGCTCTGGTAAGAATGTAGTTAAAATAATCGCCTAACTCATTTTTTTCAAGTTTTGACTTGAGCATAATAAATCCGCTTAAGTCACATACTTGACACAGGCCATTATCTTAATGGGGTAAAATCACATGATCTGATCAACTGAAGATGTAGGTGACTGAAAAGCGCAACGGAGGAGCCACTTCTTTCCCAAACATGTGACCAATCATTTATATAACTTTGGTCATGCGCTTTCAATCTGCTACCTGCCTTTTCATTAGAAGGGAGTTTTATCCATATGTTTTTAAGTTATTCTTACTCGTTATGTGTTGTGAAGCTAATTAAAATATAATGTTCGTTTGCGATAACTTTACATATTAAAGTCATTTGCTCACTTACTCACTTACTCACACATAAGCTAATGTTTGTTATATCTCGAAACACCTACGAAGTGTATTTGCCTTGGCCGTCAATGCTAACCGTGAACTTAACGTTAGCTAGCTTAATAATACTTTTATTGCGGAAACACTGGAAAAGCTCACTAATGTTGGAAAACTGATTCATTTCAATGTCTTAGTGTTCTGCATTTTAGGTAAACTATTTTAAAATAAGTGTAACGAATCGAGCTAGCACCGAGTATGTTAGCTCGAAATTTAGATTAAATTAGTTCACCGTTTAACGCTGGGAAACATGTAACGGTGCTCACCCTCTAATCTGATTTCTGTCTTCCTTCTTGTTAGCTGATATTTTGTAATGACTTGTATTCTTTTGTATATTGTAATTTAAAAAATGTTTTACATACTGCGTCTATTAACAACCTAGCGGTGAAAAAGAGAAATGCATGCACAAGCGTGACGTAAGCGACGTAAGTCGTGTGCGGATGCTACCACAAGGGGGCGCTAGTGCATTATTATTGTTGTTCGCGCTATCGCTGCATTGTATGTGCGATACAGTGTGATATACAGTATTTCTGTATTTCTGTTGTATGTCATGTATGGTTGTCTCTGTGGCGCAATCGGTTAGCGCGTTCGGCTGTTAACCGAAAGGTTGGTGGTTCGAGCCCACCCAGGGACGACATGTTTTTCATTTTATTTTATGCTTTTAATTACGAATATTTGATGTATTGCATTTTGGTGGAATTTGAGAATAGTCTTATCAGCGTATGCTGTAAAAACACATCAGATCGTCAACAACAATAAATCTACAGCATGTCAGCACCTGCGATCTACACCCTGCTCCATCTGTGCAGATGTGTTGGTGGACCAGATAAAAAAAACTGGATGAGCTTGTTTCCCTTCTTAAGCATAGGACTGGGCACATTAAGTTCCTGTTTTGCCTAATGGTGAATGGTGTCGACGTGAGTACAGATTTTATCGCTTCTACAACGATCGTTTTTGATCGATTATGGGAAATGCACTATAATATTAGTTTATAGTCGGTTAAACGAAAGTATTTAACTCTGTTGTGTTCTTGGCTGTAAACAATTGGTATTTCAACTTACACTCATACATTTATTTTTTTTAACTGTTATTTCTTTTCTTTTATGTTTAGTTTGTATAATTTTGTGAATGTAAAATGGCAAACTGGTAGTTGAAAACAGTGAAGTATAGGAAATATAGGTACCTGGATAGTTAGTTACAAATATGAGGAAGTAACAGGGCAGGAACATTTTAAATGAGTTTTTCTCAGCTGGCTTTTAGTATGTGTGTTTGTTGGCTCATCTTGGTCTGACTTACACATTATCTGCCTTCTTCCTAGTGAGCAAAGATGCAGATTTTTGTGAAAACACTGACGGGTAAAACCATTACCCTCGAGGTGGAGCCCAGTGACACTATCGACAACGTGAAAGCTAAAATCCAGGACAAGGAAGGTATTCTTTAGTGTGAACATGCGAGGAAAAAATATATGATTGCTCCTATATCATTAACTGGGTGATAATTTATGTTGTTTAATATTTAATATGATCATCTATATTTCTCTTTGCTTGTCAGCCCTTGCAGTGTGGTGTCAAAAATTCAGCATTAATATCAAAACAGTGTATAAACAACCAAGAAATGGGTTTAGCATCTAAATACCTTTGCATATTTTATTCAAACATGACTTTATACTTTCTGTTGCACAAGAGGAAGCAATTTTAAATCACTCACCATGTTTTAATAAAAATGGCTGAGAAGTTTTACCTTTGATTGTACATTTTTATGTTTTATCCATACACTGGGATACACCAATCTCTGTTTCCTGTAATCAGTCACTGTAGTTAACACATTATTTAACCTCACCTAAGGTTCCTTGATGGTCCTTCCATCATTACAAATATCAAGGACACTATTATTATATCTACTTAATTAAAGAGCAGTTACATACAGTGAGAGCAAATGTAGTGTAGTTGTACATGAATGATCAGCTGATATCAGTAGTATTTAAGTCTACGGTGCCATCCACATCTTACTTACCACTGGGAAGCAATTTCGAGTGTCAGCTGTAATATAAATTACTCTCTATGCCTGGCACAAACACCAACTCACCGCTGTGACTGTTTTCAAGGTATCCCCCCTGACCAGCAGCGTCTCATCTTCGCTGGGAAACAGCTGGAGGATGGGCGCACCTTGTCGGACTACAACATCCAGAAGGGTAGGTTAGACTTCCACAGTGCTGAACCATCACTCATGTTATGAAGTAGCTGTATTGCCTTTTTCAATCATTGTTACAGTATCATTTTTTTTCTTATTTCTTTCCGCCCCCAGAGTCCACCCTCCACCTTGTCCTGCGTCTGAGAGGGGGCATCATCGAGCCCTCTATGAGACAGCTGGCTCAAAAGTACAACTGTGAGAAGATGATCTGCCGCAAGTACGTATACAAACCCAGCACAGTGGTCATAGTGGTGAGCCTGAACTTAATCTCAAAGACAGCAGGAAGAGGAGAATAGGCCAAAGCTGCCAGCATAAGAAAAGGTTATATATTAAAACTAAGGAGTGAGATGATATAAGAACTGCTCCTGGAATAAAGCAGCCTAACCCAGTTATTCTCAAACTTTGAGATGAATGAGGTTGCTGCTCTTTATAATGTAATCTTAAAAGAAACTGACACTTTTTGCACCCTCAATACTATTAATTACCGTGTATGTAAGCTCATACATAGTTATGGAAAAAGTTACTAGACCATTGTTTTCTTCAAGTTCTTGTTCATTTTAATGCCGGGTACAACTAAAGGTACATTTGTTTGGACAAATATAATTATAAGAACAAATCAAGGGAAAGGAAAACAAGGGTGGTCTAATGATTTTTTCCATGACTGTACATGAGGGCAAGCATCTTTCGGTTGGTGCTGATGGTAAAAAAAAAAAAAGGAAGAAAAAAAGTTGAAAAAAACCCCATCATACCCCACTAAATAGTGAAATCAAAGGGGCGATGCAAGTCGATGATGCAACCTGCCAGAGAAACATGACGCTATATGGACACCTGACCATAGCTATTTAAATTGTAGCTTAATCAAACAGGGACTACCGTTGAGACAGAAAGACTGAACAAGTTGTGATTTATAGTTTAGAAAAGAAGAGGAAGACACTGAAACGGTCACTGGTGAGAGTGACAGAATGATGATGGTTATTTTGACCTAACAGTTTGCTCCTCTCACGCTCAGGTGCTACGCTCGTTTACATGCACGTGCTACCAACTGCCGCAAGAGGAAGTGTGGACACACCGATCACCTCAGACCCAAGAAGAAGCTGAAGTAGACAGCTGGCATCAATTCATCAGTTAATTCATGTTGTCAATAAAACATTTTGACATTTTGATTGGAAGCTTTTTGTTTTTTTACTTTCTCCACCCACATTTAACCTCCTGGTCACATATCTGCTTCTCTGACCCTGACAGTGGAAATTCACTTTTCCATGACAATACTTCGGTGACAAAAAAATCTAAACAAACAATAATTTGTCTTTTAAATTGAGGCTCGGTTAATGAATCACTGACGGTAAAGGTTAAAGGGATTGTTTGTATTTATTGAAGTTGGGTTATATGAGGTATTTATCCATACTCAATGTATTATCTATCTATAAAAGCAAGAAGTGTGTGTGTCTAGGGCATATCTCGCTGACCATTAGTCAGACTAACCTAAGATTTTGTATGTGGCTTGTGCATGGCATGAAGGTGTGCATCCTTGATTTGGAACATTTTTTAATTCATTTTTCAAAATATTATTTACGTAGGAATTGTTGAGCCATTGCACTGTTTCCGATTGGACGCCCTTAAGGGGAGCTCTGCCCCATTGTGTGATCGGCCTACACCTGGTCAGTAACACAATTCACTCTGGATGTCCATGTCTGACTCATCTCATCTGTAAGTCTATTTAGCCTACCTATCTTTCGGAGTTTTAAAGTGCGCTACAAGGTTGGATTTTCCAATAATATTTGATTAGTTTCCAGCGAATATCAATGTTCAATGGTAAGTGCTGGATGGTGTGCTTACATTATGAAAAGTAAGTGTTTTATGGATATACAGATACATACTTCCTACGGGCACTGCACTAGTCTACAGTAGAGGACTGTCAGCGTGCTCCTTGTTTGGAAATGCAGGCAGGAGTAAAACAAGTTCTGCTGTGGAAAAAAATATCAGTTTATATTTACGCCATTTTCAACAGTGAACAGCATTTACTGTAGGTGACAATAGAAAAGTACCTCATACGACCCCACTCAATAAAATCCAAACTATCCCTTTAATTACCTTGCTGAAACAATATGGAATACTATGATAGAAATAAACCAAATTTTAAAAAAGTGTTAACACAAGAAAGAAGTACATTAAAAATGTAAAAAGATGAGTGGCTGTATTCTTCGCTTTTATTTCCAAACTGTCATGAAAACAGCTCAAAGTTTGAGACACAGCTGGCATGACTACCAACAACCATCCTTGAAATAGAGCAATAAGGCTTGAAAAAATAACACAAACAGCATCATGGACTATGTTAAACAATGCAGACTCTGTAAGTAGACATTCTGTATTTAAATAAATTCACTTCTCGTACAGTGCAGCCACACTCCCAAGGTGTATGGCATATTGTCCACAGCTAAAGGTAACGTGCTGAAAAATGACAGAAGGCAGAAAATGAACATTACATTTCCTTGAATGCGTCTTAAGTTAAATCAGTATCTTAGTCAGTGGTTTGTTAAAAGATGCACAGGACGATTATTCAGACGGGATCAGTTATTAACTTATCTGTAATACTAGTGATGACTTTTATTTCTTGTGTTTTTCTTAACAGCTGTAGCATTATTGATTCTCATTATGTGGAAAATACTTATTTATCTTAAATGTAATTATGTGTCACATCTACTTACAGGTTACTGTCACATATCTTAGATTTAAAGGTTTCTAACAAGCTTAAATGGAGATGTGATAATGCTGATTTGATCTTTGTGTCAATATTCAGATCTAATGTTTAAGTTTGTGTGTCCATGCCTTACCCAAATATAAAACACAATTAGCATACTTTTTTTTTGCTGACCTTGAAAAAAAGCACCTACTAGAACCAGTCTGTCCTTTACATGTTACAGCTTCTACATTATACATGGGTAACTATAAGACCATACACACATTTATCTGTGCAGTTCAACTTTAACTGTTAATGCAGTAACAATTATATCATATGCAGGCTGTTAAATAGGCAAATCTCGTAAAAGTCATTTTGTCTTGTGCTCTTTTTTTTATTTGCATTCACCTCATTTTTTATTGTAAAGATGTTTAAATATCACCTGTCAGTTGAAAAAACAAAAACAAAACAAGGCCTCTTATCATTCAAATTGACACTGCATGGCCATTTGGTGTACAAAAAGTCATACTTATGAAAAACTACAAGCACCAATTCTCAATATTAAATGTCTAGCGGTGTTAAGCACTTACCTTAAAGTTGGTTTATTGCATTGAGTGTTACCCTTGAAAGCAACATGAAGCGTTACATTAGACTGGACAAGCAAAAACCATGTAGCCTATATGCTGCTGCTGCTGCTTAGACCAACACCTGCGTACAGCACAGCCACTGCTGCAGCACAGACACGGAGACACCTCCTGCAGCCGAGGTGCGTCTTGTGCTTGAAGGACAGCGACCAGCTCCTTCTTGTTCCGTTCCGCTGCATTTGCCACAACATATTTAACCCCGTCCTCTGTTCCGTCTCTCCTTCTTTGGGATAAATTCCCCCCCTCTTATTTGTCGATGAGTTTAACCAGGCTCTGGCGCAGATCATTAAGATCAAAGATCTTGATGTCCAGAATTTCGATGGCCCTCTGGATTTCTGAGTCCATGCGATCACGATCCTCCAGAGAGTTGCCGAGGTTCTGCTCTGTGTTCTGGATGCGCCGCTCCAACTCTGAATTACGCATCTCCATCTCCTACAGAGAGGGGAAGACCGTTATTAATCTAACTAGTGATTATTTCACTATTACTCAACATTATTTATTAAAACAGACCCTGTAGTAAAACATTACTAAAAGCCTATTTATTCTCCTTGGCATTCAGTCCCAGCTAGGCAAAAATCTTTACTTTTTACTCTTTTATTTCCTTTTAACTTTAACTGTTCTTAAATTTAGTTTTTTTATAATTTTTTTTTTATTATTTTCATTGTTTCTTTCATTTATTATTATATTTGTGTATGATTTTATTGTATTTTAATAACTGTACAGCTCTTTGGTCAACTGAGGTTGGTTTTTAAATGTGCTCTATAAAAAAACTTTGACTTGACTTGACTATCGTGATAGTAATCCTACTCCTACCCGTAATCTGTGCATGGCCTCGTCCCGGTCGTGTTCCATCTCATGGTAGTCTACTTTCTTGTTTTGCAAAATGTGGATTTCCTGGAAAAGATTTAAAAGGTACAATTTAATCTTTCCTCAACAGCCATAACGAACATTGCAGCTCCCACCTCTGACCACAGCAAATGTTAATATACTGTACCAGTCAAAAGTTTGGACACACATTCTCATTCAATGGTTTTTCTTTATTTTTTATTTTTTTTTTACATTTTAGATTTTTATCAGACACATCAACGCTATGATGGAACATATATGGAATTATGTAGTATGCAGAAGTGTTAAACAAACAAGAATATGTTTTATATGTTGGATTCTTCAAAGTAGCCACCTTTTCCTTTGATGGTCTCAAACACATTAAGAAAGCAAGAAATTCCACAAATTAACTCTTTCCAAGGCACACCTGTTGATTGGAAACCATTCCAGGTGACTAGTTCATGAATCTGACTGAGAGAATAACAGAAGTGAGCAAAGCTGTCGTCAAAGCAAAAGGGGGATACTTTTTACTACATAATTCCATATGTGATGTTTCATAGTTCTGATGTCTTCAGTAATGACCTACAATTTGGAAAATAATCGAAATAAAGAAAAAACCATTGAATGAGAGGATCTGTCCAATTTCTTTGACTGGTAGTGTAAAAACCAACCTCATCTTTGGCCTTCAGCAGGGCCTCCAGCTCCTCCAGGGACTGGGTCAGCTCATCCTTCAGCATGTCACTAGGGCCGTGGCCTCCATGGGCCTCTAATTCAGCCACCTTACAACACACATTCACACAAACAACTTAAATATTAGGATTAAAATGTGGGGACACCCCTCCTTCGCTCCCTCCACTGGCTACCGGTGGCTGCGCGGATACGTTTCAAGACTCTAGCTCTGGCGTACTCTGCTGCTAACGGTTCAGGTCCTACTTACATCCAGGACCTTGCCAAACTCTACACCCCTGCCCGTCCTCTACGCTCTGCATCAGCCAAACAGCTGGCGACTCCCACCCTGCATGGGTCAACTCGCCTCAAAACCACTTCCAGACTTTTCTCTGTCTTGGCTCCCAAATGGTGGAACGAGCTCCCTACCGACATCAGGACCTCAGACAGCCTGTACATCTTCCACCGCAAGCTGAAGACCTATCTCTTCCAACAATACCTCGGTTAAGTCATGGTCACCTAACAGATATATTAAAAAAAAAAAAAAAAAAAGCTCTTATTCTTTTCTCTTCTTTTCTTCTTTGACATATAGCACTCCTTTAGCGATGACAGTTAGCTCTTAAAGTTATGTACTTACTTGATTCCTGTGGTCTATGTCTAGTACCATCAGGTTGAATGCACTTATTGTAAGTCGCTTTGGACAAAAGCGTCAGCTAAATTACATGTAATGTAATGTAATGTAATGTAATGGGAGACCCAGCATTTGCTCATATTTTCCTACTTAATGCTTTTATTGTTGAGCATTACTATAGCAATGCAGCAATATTATAAGTTAAAATGCTGTATTTCTGTACATTTCAAAGCCTCTTTCAGACAGTATGAGTGATCTTAGTGTAGACACACAACATAAAAAAAAGACAAAAGATGACCATTCAACACAGGCTTTGGTTTCTTGGTGAATACACTTCTCAGCCTCACACACCTTCAGTTCGATCTGACTTTATCAAGTCAAAACATGTCACAACTTGAACTCGTCAACAGGTGGATGGGCAAGTTATGTCACTATTATCAGGTAAACAGGCGTTAAATCCTCACTGCTTTGTCATCTGGGGCTCGTGAATAAAAAATAAATGAAAAAAATACAGAACAACCTCTAAAAATGCCCCCACATCTTTACAAAGACAGGCTGGATTATTTTAAAACCATGTGTGGTTGAGACTAGGGGAAGAAAAAAAAAGAGATAGAGAACCAAGTGGATGCCAGCTCCCTCTGGTGATTTTTCATTTTTTCCTAACTGGGGCATTGAAAGTAGGATATTGCTGTCCTACAAACCCGTCTCCCTCTCACACCACCCCAGAGACGTGAACCATTTTCAGCCACCTGGTCCCCTTCCTCAGTAGAAGGAGCGAGCTCGGTCCAAAGGAGACGGAGACAGGGTTCTCACTTGTATGAAATCATTTGTTAATGTGGACCAAAACGGCATAAAAACAGTTTTTACTGAAATACCGTACGAGAGGTGTAAAATTAAAGAGCAGTGATCGATACTGTGAAGCCGGGCTATAATGGATAGGGATCAAGGTATTAAAGTATCGAATCAGAGAGGTTTGTAATTGTCAGCCTGAGGTGAGGTCGTTCCCAGAGGAATCAGCTACCAGCAAGTGTGAAAATACTTTTTATTGATGAGTGAGGATAGGGAGGGCAGAGGCATCTGCATTCACTGGAACCTGAGAGGTAATTCAAGTGTAAAACTCTCCTGAGACTCTGGCGGTTTATGTCCAACTCCCTTGTGGTGGAATGTGACAATGATGGGTGCATGGTGAACCGGTTCAACCGACACAGAGCACCTTGATTAAAACGTTAGAAGGAAAACGCCTGCAGCACAAGTTATGTCAAACAATGATGAAGTGTGCTACCAGCCTTACTTTAAATTTTTTTGCTGATTAAGTGCTTCCAAACCAAGGAAATTAAGTGAGGAGCCAATCTAAACCAGCATGACCTCACTCAGCAGAGAAAGATGTGTCACTCTGTTATTACTGAAGGCAACAGAGTCCCAGCAGCCTTACCTTGCTCTTGTTTGAGCAGAGCTTTGCTTCAGTATTAATCTGAGTGTGTGCTGCTGCTACAGAGCTTCACAGCTCCAGCATTGATAATTAGGTGTGACCTTAGCCTGCAGCTTCTGCCCGGCAGGTTACTACAAAACGAACAAGGACTTGGCTGCACATGAAAACACAAGACAGAACAACTACTCCTTTCATTTGGGCTGCTCCATTATGGCAGAAATCATAAGCACAATTATTTTGGTCAATACTGAGATCACGATTGCTTAACGTTTTGGAAACATAATGCATACTTCTAATATATTTATGAAAAGTCCAACATTTAAATCTGTTTCTCTGATGCTGCTACTGTGCTCCCTGTTGATGATGTTGATATCCGAGGCTTCAACTTGTTGATGTTTTAAGTTTTTAGTTTTAGTATACTGTATGTATATTATTTTCATGTGGAAGTAATTGTGTTGTGATTGCTTGTGCTGCACTGTTTTTAGTAGTTGCACATATGAATCTCTTTGTACTGCTGGTATAATGACATTCAAGATTCTATTCTATTCTGATGTGGAAAAAAGCAGCAGAGCATGTTAAAAAATTACTGTCATGACTTTTGAGACTCTCATCTATTGTAACTCTGTATGTCCAGTTTGTAATCCTGATCATCGCGTATTTGTTTAGATCAAAATAAATACAGCCAATTATGAGATAAAATTAGTGCATGTCCAAAAAAGTACTGAAATCTACTCAACATATAAAAATAATACATAAAAGCAAATAAGACCAAAACATGATCAAATATGATATGTTATGTTATCTTATGTAAAAAAAAAAAAAGCACACTGGTGTGAAAGAAAGAGGTGCATGCGGTTTATAACACAAGACAAAATAAGAGAATTATTATGACACAATTATTTTATCTTGATTATCTTGTTTTCATAATTGCTGCAAATCAAAATCATATTTGTGAAAAAATTAATCGCTTCTTTTCAGTGTTTGACTCGTGTGCATTAAGGCTATTTATCTTTGACCAGTGGTGTTTCATCTTTTAACAGATCTGTGTCTGCACTCACCTCTGCTACCAGGAACACTGTAAAGACTGTCTCTATAATACACAGAGATATGTAGCTGTCTGATGTCAACTTTCCAAAAAAGCTTTTCATGTAACAGTTAATCCATCCATTCATATAAACCGCTTATCCTGTTCAGCATGAACAGGATAAGGGTAGGATACTGCCTGGACAGGTCACCAGTCAACCACAAGGCCAAAACACATTTAGGGACAATTTTGGCCGGACACAGATTTGGACCATGGGAATACTCACAGTCACCTAATCAATTTAATATCAACCAAACATCTCAGTTACTAAAGTAGCCTCAAACATATTTATAGGACAGGTTATACTGTATAAGAAAGCAATGGTAAAATGGACTACCCCAACAAATATAAATGTATGAAAATCCTTCTTTCTTAACCTTTTCTTTGTCCACCAAAGAAATTATCCTTTTATTATCATGTTCAATACTGGATTTTAAAAGATATGTGCACCTTTTAGGTTCCTGGGTTTCTAAAAATGACACTCTAGATTAAACGTCCATGTAGTTTTTTTCAGAGTAAAGCTAATTTAATATGTGACAAGATATATTTAATTACTTTTAAATATAGAAGTAGGAGAGTATGAGGAGGATGTGAAGGCAGCGGCACTCTTCATCTCCACAGTCCTGTACCCGAAAATATAGGAATGTTATATATTTTACTTCTGAACCTCTTAATACAACTGGTGTCAGGTCTCCTTGCTTTTGAATTAAAATTTTCAAGCGGCTAAAAGGAGTTTTAATACTACTACTACTACTACTAATAATAATAATAATATAATAGTAAAGTAGTGTCCAGTTATGGAGTGTTTGCCAGTTTGAACAGGTGAGTTTTGAGTTGTGACTTGAAGGTTGTGATGGTGTCAAACTGTCTTGTGTGTGGGGGGATGGAGTTGCAGAGCCTGGGTGCTGAGCAGCTGAAGGATCGGGCACCCATGGTACTGAGGCGTTTTTAACTGTTTGCTTTAATAACTGTTTGCTTTAATAGCACACACAAACAAAGCATTATCAAGGTGCACTCTGTACCCGAGTGTCAGCCTGAACACAGTCGGGGCTCACCTGATCTCTGAGTCTGTCTGTCTCCTCCTGATACGCTGCCAGCTGTTTCTTCCACTGCTCCACATTAGCATTAGCCTCGTGTAAAGCTGCCACCAGCTTGGTGTTGCTGTCCTGCAGAGTGAAGAGCTCGGCTTCCAAGTTGATCTCACAGATCGACCTGGAAAACACAAAACTGTAACTGTAATGTGGCTTATATGGCACAGAATTATTATACATTTTTTAAAGCTAAAACTGAGTGTTGTATAAAACACTCTACAGTAACTGGCTGCGTAGTAACAACCAGATTTTACTGCTGCCAACAGTTTGGTGCATGATGAAAAACTGTCGCCCGGTTAACACAAACAGTGCCACTAGAACAGTGTTAAAAAGGCTACAACAATGACTGCAGCCTGCAGCAGCACACCTACTGCCCAGAGCGAAGGTCATTTCAAAGGTCTTACAACAAAGCAAAGATACACTCATTAAAATGCCCAGAGTGTAAACAACAAGACCAAACTGTTCCCCCTGTATCCTCTAATCGTGGAGGGCTGACTATCTAAAATGTATCTCCATCAAAAGACTGAATGTGACACTGAAAGGCTATTTTTTAAGGAAAATAGGGATTAGTTAGTTATTAGAGTGCTGACATGTCATCCCTAATAAGTTTGATTATCAAAGCAGACAACACTGACTCCAGATGAAAATGCTGAATGTATGAAGTCATAATTTGTATGGCTTTTAGCCAAGTCTTATTTCCGACTGCATTTACAACGTATTCAGTCCCAATATTTGGTACATTCATTGTGTACACTCGGGGGAAATTAAGATATTGCACTAATTATGATGCAAACACTCCCATGAAGTTTTGAAGCTGAGTGCAATTTGCCTTGAGCCTCAGTTGACCATATATTTGTCCTTTTATTATTTTTTATTTGTCCTTAAAAATTTGCGTCATTTACCACCAGCTCTCTGAAGATGGTAATAACTTCACTTTAACTGTGTGTGTTATTATTAGCGCTGGTGTTTGTGATTTGGACTATTTTGCAATGAGGTTGATTTGCATAGAAAGGGGCAGATTCTGTACCAAATGTATGCATACTACCTCATTCAAAAATGTGCAAATAGAACTGGAGCACTGAGATACAGTTTCCTTGGCAGGTGCTTAGAGAATTACATGGTTTGTTTTTGCCCTATTTGCACGTTTAGCAGCCACAAAAGACTTGCACTCCTTTTGTAAATTCATGCCTCAGTTTAAAGGGGCATCTACAGGCTATTTGATTCTATGAATTACAATAAAAAAAAATGTCAACAATTTTAAGGGATTTTGGTGCAATCTGCAGAGATCAGTCACATTCTCGCTTCAACCTTGATCCTTGGCGTTTGTTCTGTCATTTTACATCCATGAGACTTGAGGTTATCCCATGGCAACAGTTTACCATGGTAACCATTAAGGAGCAGCTTTCTGTTGTAGTAATTGGACTGCAGGATATAAAAGCATTGTGGGTGGCTCTAACCCACTGAGTGCAGAGATGTTTACAAGCTGTATTTGATGTTATGTATGCGTCAGCTCCTCAACAATGGCCTCTCCACTTTCTAGACAGCTCGACAAGTCGGATGACGTCAAACTGTAATTAACCCTCGAAATGAAAACCATGTTCATACTGAGTAAACCCTGCTGAAGGGGGATGTTAAAGGTAATGGGTTACCTGCTCTAGTGCAATCAATGGTATTGATTAGATTAAATCTGTAGCAACCTCATGACATTTAGCTGATGTTAGAATAACAAAATCCTATATTTTTCAAACTGAATGCCAACAACATCACAAGCACGATTAATATGTTCAGAGGTAATTAACTAAATGTACCAAATTAATCTAAATTGCAATAATGTTTGAAAGAATCATTGCGGATAAACGGTTAATGGTAATGAATGAATGAATGAATTATTATTCTGACTTACTCTATAAAAAAAACACATTATTTTCTTCATACCTGGAATAAAATACTTTAATACCATTACACTGGAGACATGGCAGAATGGCCTGTACTAATGTAAATGTAATGTCTATCTTTAAAGGCTTACAAGGGTTGACATTTTGAGAAATACATATTTTCACTTTTGCTAAGCACTAGAACAGAAGATGACAGAAGAGGGCCAGGTAAGGAGGGAAAAAAAGAATAATGCACTTAGGGAAAAAAGCCGAAATGTCGAGAAAAAAGTAAAAAAACCTGATTTTCCTCAATACGTCTAATATATGTCTAAAATATTCACAAAAATGACCTAAAAGCAGATTCTCCCAAAACAATAGTGTTAGTGGCCGTCTACCAACAATAGCTCATTTATGTGGGGTTTTTTATGTGGAATTTAGTACAACTACACCCTTAAATATTGTGGCTATTGCTCATTTTATGGCATTTATGAAAATCAGGTTGTAACTTGCAGTCTACCTAACAGTTCGGACAGACGTGCCGTGTCTCTAAAACAATGTTAGATTGTTGAAGATGACTTATTGACACAGGAATAACCAATCTGTGAATATCTTTACCGAACACAAAAACTTGACTTTATTCTCGTAATTTCGACTTGATTCTCAATCAGTATCCTTCATTTAACCAGGTAAAAACTCATTGAGATTTAAAATATTTTTTCAAGACGGCAGCACAAAAGCAAAAGGGTCACGCAAAACACACAAGACACAAATAAAATACAGTCACACACGACAAGAAAAACAAGAGTTTGATCTTGTGATTACACAATGCAATCAGAAGATCCAACTGAGCTTATTTCTCTGTCGTTTAAAATTGACTTGAATTCCCCTAGAGTTACAAGAGAAAAATGAGAAAAAAAATCATGCTCTCATTATTTCTTTCTCCCACCCCATTCTCTTCAGCAGACTGAACCACTATTTTGTTTGTCCCTTTATCATAAAGCTGAAGCTAGGAGTTTTTAGCTTTTTGGTCTCTTTGTAGTCTTTTTGTTTCTCTGTGATCATTTTGAGTCTCTTCTTGGTTGGTGCATGTCATTTTGAGTGATATTTTGTAGGTAAAGACCAATTGGGCCCCTGATACATTGGGTCAACCAGCCATGTTAACACGTACACAAAACAAGCACTTTTGTGTTTGTGGCCTCTTTAGTTTTCACTGTGATGCAGCGTGTGTGTGTGTGCATAACTCAGTTACCCTTCAGAGAGCATCTTTTTAATGCGCTCCTTCTCAGAAGACAGGGTGATGTCGGCACTCTGGCTGCGGAACAGCTTGTCCTCGGGTCCGTTCACGCACATCACTGGTGGAGACTGGAGATCATCCGAGAGGTCCTGAGAAACACATCAGTAAATGGACTCTACTGATAACACACACAGAACACACAGAAAACCAACAGAGAGACGGCTTCTTTAATGAAAACTACTGTCAGATTTCATGCACATCAAAGCCCAAAAATGTGTTCAAATTAAAAAACACACACAAATGACGGGCATGATGGACTCATGGTGGTGTGAGCTGTATTAACAAGGTACTAAGAGCTAAAAGCCGATAACAGCAGGTAGAAACAACGACAACAGACTCACCTGTGAGAACTACAGAGGAAATCAATCAGGTGGGAAAAAACAGACAAAGAAACACGTCATCACAAAGCTCACCATACATTATCTTTCCAAAAATATCACAGCCAAAAGCAGTAATGCAGCTCAACGCTACTTAGCAAGAATCAAGCACATTAATTGATGCATTTGTCTGGAGCTCCTCCAACAGTTTCATTAAATCGATAAAAACGTGGAGCAAGAGACATCACTTGGAATCTGTTCAGCCATAGAATTGAAAGGAAATGGGCATGTTCCTCATGACCAAGCAGATGTAACTGATGGGTAATTATCCCCTATTGATCAGAAAAGCCCTGAGCTGACTACATTTTCATCATTACACTGTTTGAGTCAGAGGCATCTCGGTCGCACTGGAAGCAGTGCACCGCTGAGTGGCACGGGATAATTTTACCATCGCCCTAGTTTTCCTCACTTTCCTCCGAGAGAAGTGACCCAGCTCATCTTTCTTTTACCTTTTTTCTCTTTCCCGATCCCTCACTTGATTTAATAACAGCTGTCTAATAGGTGAACTACTGCAAAGTGTCAGAGGTGCATTTATCTAACCTTGACTCAGTGTCTCCTCGATCCTAAAAATGTCAAAAATGCATCACTGGGTGTTTCTGTGGATCATGACAGTGTTTTCACATCTACACTTTCTGCCTGATACCTGCAGAGCCCTGCTCTACTTTCATGCTCACGTGTCTTTTCTCACCTGAGGAGCAGCGATGCTCAGCGCCGTGTTGGCCAGTTCTTTATCCTGCGACTTTTCTCGCGCCAGACGAGCTGCATCTTTCACCTCCTTGAACTTGTCTGAGAACTTTTCAAAAGAGGACAAACTGCTTCAGGTAATGAAGCATCAATAATGCAGCACTCATTATCCTACAATGATTGAGAAGTTTTGATAAATACAGAAAACTTGTTAAAGTATTTCTCAGTGTTAGTTTGACCTCTACTGACTTTGTTTACCTGATGTAGCTGTTGCTCTGTAGCAAAACCCAGACCATACACAGTGTTTGCCCTGCTGTCCGCCCACTGACCAAACTTCTGGGACGTCTTTGTAAATGTCATGCTGGGTGTAACGGTGCAGTTGATGATTGCCTGCAAATGCAGAGATGACAAATGTGATCGTTCCTTCGGATGCATCTACAGCAGTGATAAACACACAGTGCTCAGGGAGTTTAGCAGCAGATCCAAGACTTAATAGTAAAAATGGTAACTGCAATTGTAGAGATTTTTTCTAGTGTTTGCAGCCACTCAAAGTGCTAGGCCATCATGCAAAGTTCCACCTGCTAATCAGGAGCAATAAATACTCACACATACAGTACACCTGAACACAAGAAGAACTGACAGAGCATGTGGAGGCCAGGGATCGAACCACTGACTTCCCGAAACAAATCACTTGAAACCATTATTTATAGAAGGTAGCTAGCTAGAAATAATTGAGGCAGGGTTTCCGCAAAATTCATTTAAATTATGCCCACCGCTACTTCAGAATAGGGGTCTGCTTTAACTTTACTTTTTACAATTCTGTAGCGGTGACCACAGCGCTTTCTGGCCGTGGGAACAAGCGAATGGCAATGTCATAAACACCGTAACAGCGCAAGCTCCCTGTTAGCAATACTCCAGTTTCTGAGTGAGGACTGACTGCCTGTTAGAGCCGTTAGCGCTGATGGCTGGCTAACGTTACTGGAAGAAAACAAAGCACACTGCCAGCCGTTAGCATCCACTTGTTTTCAGGGTGCATGATTTACTAAGCGTTACGGTAAGAACGTGTTAGACCCAACTTCAAAATAAAAACAAACACAAGTAGCTTTCAAAATAAGAGCACATGGAAGAGTTAACAGCGTCCACCACATAATTTACAAGAAGACTGTCAAAATATGATGCCTTCAATGAAACATAGATCATTATTTTCCTTTACAAACATTAATTAAAATATGCAGTGATTAAGATGGAATAGATGGTAATAGTGGCATTAGAATGTGCGAAA
Source organism: Centropristis striata (assembly GCF_030273125.1). NCBI lineage: Eukaryota > Metazoa > Chordata > Actinopteri > Perciformes > Serranidae > Centropristis > Centropristis striata. The sequence continues at coordinate 12,732,935 of NC_081527.1, read as the reverse complement.
GGCCACTAAATTTAGGCTTTAAGGGCAAAAAAAATCCTAGAGGAAACACTGACTGAGGTATTATTTCCTTAATTAAACTAACATTTCATTACTCCAGGTGTTGCCTGTACTCTGCTTTTCATTGCACACCATAATCATCTGTACATACTGTCACACTTTTCTACTCCACTAGAAAAAAGGTGCAAAAAGCACATAAATAGAACTGACTTTACTCAATATTCTACTGAAAGATAGGAAAATAAGTGTAAGCATTTACTCCAAGAGGTACTCTACTGATTTAGTATCACACTTTGACTTTGTTCTGTATGATGGCATTGTAAAGCAGAGAACACATTCTAAAAATAGTTCAAGTTAAACTGACATTGATTTTTTTTAGGTGGCTAAAATACTTTTTGCTGTTGTCCCCTTCCACAGCAGTACATTGCCTAATCAACACTTCCTGTTTGCTGGAAAATTTAAGAATGCATGGAAACATCTGAGCTATTGTGACATTGAAGCTCTGCCATGGCACAATCTCTTATTGTTCAAAGTAAATTCAGAGCAGAGGCAAATTTAAATCCCATTTCCAGTAGACACAGCACATCCACAGGGTTCATCACCTCAGTCTCAAAGAAGTGGTCGGAGCTACCTCTCTCCCCTGAGCACATGAGGAAAAATTATGAGAGCAGACCTATTTATAAACCTTTTTACGTCATCTCCAGCTTTACAATAATGGACCTGATTTAAAAACCCAGAATTGCAGGGCAATGGCAGCTTAAGAGGGAGATTTTTCGTCCTTCTTTCCCGTCCAACAAATGATTACATGAACTCCACGGTCTCCATTTCTGCAGCGACATGTTTGACATAACCTGCTGGATGATGGCGACAGCAGCGAAGATTATTGTGCAGCCAGATACCAGTCCTGGCGGGATCGGGCTGCTGAGCGACCAACTGCCACCCCGCACAGCCTTCTGGGAGTCAGAAATGTGGGTCAGACCAGAGGTGCTAAGAAGAGATCAGATCGTACCCCCCCTCCTCCTCCCCAGCGATTGATGTGGCCTCTTCCTCATAATCTAAATCCACAGGCTTGCAAGGAAGATACTCTGGCTGCTGATTTGTTGACACCCACTGAGTTTTTGTTCACTATATATTTCATAACCTTACAGACTTTATGGAAGGACGACGGCTGGTGAAATTTAATGTGAGCCGGTTTTGTTCGGCCTTTGTTACAAATACTGAATAGCCTCTTTTGTTGCCAAGGCCACCATCTTCACTGCACCAAACAGAATAACACTACTTTGTGAAAAATCCCCCAGAAACTGGGTGTGTTAGTAATGAAAGATACATGGTTCACATTTCATATATTATTATATTTATTTTCACATATCAATCTAATGGGGGAGCTATACTATATGCAGTCATAGAAAAATTATTAGATCACCCTTGTTTTCTTCAATTAATTGTTAATTTTAAAGCCTGGTACAACTAAAGATACATTTGTTAGGACAAATATAATGATAACAACAAAAATAGCTGATAAGAGTTTGATTTAAGAGCTGGTATCCAACCATTTTTCATGGTTTTCTTGATAATGATATTGGTTATTATAAAGAAAACAATGGAAAATGGCTAGATACCAGCTCTTAAAATTTAACTCTTATGAGCTATTTTTTTTGTTATCATATATTGGTCGAAACAAATGTACCTTTAGTTGTACCAGGCATTAAAATGAACAAGAAATTGAAGAAAAAGGGTGGTCTAGTAATTTTAAACTTTAAAAAACATCACCACTCCTACACGTTAGGTCCGATATCACAAAACCTAGAACAGACATTCACTGTACAAGGTCTCAGTCTCTTTACCCTCTACAATTTGGCTTCAAGAACCACTAAAGTGCTACGTTCGATTTGTACCAGGTTTTCTGTGGATCATTACTTGACCAGTCTTATCAAAAGTATATAAAAAAAAGTGTTGATATCTCAACTCCACAAACATTTTGCCAATCATCACGAAACTTGCAGGATATGCCTATGTATGTACCGGAAACATACCCTAAAAGCTTCATTCAAATTGACGGCTAAGAGGGTGCTGCAAATGTAAATAATTGGCTTGGCAAAGCAAAAATCAAACTATAAATCATAAGATATTGTTCGTCCAGTAACTACATATAAAACTTGAGAATATGTTTCATAACAATGTTGAACCATGTGCGTAGAATTAGTCTGAAATCATGTAATAGGGGGATTTACAACTTTGTCTCCATTATTACCATTTCCATCTGCCTCACCTTGGTGCCGCCCACGCTGATGATGCGGTAGACGTTACGGTTGGCATCGTAGAAGAAGGACACGGTGACGGCATGTTTGCTGGCGGGGATCCAGTTCCTCTTGGTGGTCGGGTCGATCTGGAAAACATGAGCCCGGGCGCTGAATATCGGCTGCTCCCTGGAGGGAGAAATACAGGGATGAGGATGAGGAAATTGTTTCTGTATAAGGAAATGTTAAATGGTAAAACCCTGTTAAACCCTTTCACACACTTCAGGTTTAATAACATTTGGTTAGAAGTAGCTGAATATAATGTAGTTAACTCTGAGAGAAGAGACAGAAGTTCTGGACATTTTATATCTTAATAACAAGACAGAAAGCTTTTTTGCATTGACTAGAATGTGTTTCTGAGCATTAAAACAATTGTTCTCCATTAAAACCCATTATAACACAAATCTGTAAAGTGTGTCTCTGTATTGTTTACAAAGGAAATCCATCATTATTTTCATAATGGTATGTCTCCATCTGTCTCTCTGCCATCCAGGGACAGACGCTGGAATCATCCTTTGGCTTTCTCCCACACATTTCCCTGCGTCATTCACCATACAGGGCTGTGACTTAGCTGGCAGACGATGTTGACTAAAACGCTCTGAACCCTTTCCCGAGCCGTTCACCCTCCACCCTCTGCTCTGCTCCTGCCAGTATTTGCAGAGATGTATCCTGGATACGAGGTAAATATATCAAAGCAACAAAGTCCCCAGTGTTGGGAGGTGGTTTGGCCACAGTCATGTGGTATGAACAGCAAGACGACTGAAGGTCTTTCTCTCTTTGGAACTCCCTTGTTCCTCTTCAGCTAGTGTCCAGTCAGTACATTTACAGCCCTGTGTATTCCCACTCTTTGACTTAAAATAAAGCAGAGTACATATGGCAAAATATAGAACTAAACATTATGTTTCAGTCTAAATATGAAACCACACGAAGTCCCTGTAGGCTGTCACACTGTTCGTGTTTTTCTGCTTGGTACAAATTCCTTTTTATTCCTATGAGCATATGTTCAAAATGACAATGCTCAAGTATTAGCATGCTAATCTAATCTAATCTAATCTAATCCAATATAGAAATTAATTTCTATATATATTCCACCAATTCTAATTTTGCTACATTTTTTTCCTTTTTTGAACAACACATGCTGTAGGTTTCAATCCAGACCAAAACCAAAACTGAATTTCATGATCTAACCTAATTTCAGAATCCATTATTCCTTTTGAACAACCTAGTCAAAGTTTTGATCAGATTACTTCTGAACAGCTGGGCCCTTATGGCACTAGAGGAACACTCAGGGGATAACCAGTCACTAGGATACATCCTCTGAGGACCATGAACGGCTGTGCCACACTTCATGCCACATCTAATAACTTATGAGTTATTTCAGCCTGGATCAAAGTGCTGGACTGACCAGTCAACCAACATTGCCCTTGCCAGGGACAAAAGTCACAGATGAATGTCAACTTCATGGCTGAATAAAGACTGGACCGACTATCTCACTGTCCAGACATACAGGACTGATGTGTTTATTCTCTTTTCTCTGAAATGTCTTAAAAATACAGCAGACAGATTATTAACCAAATGCTGATGTATCTTTAGTACAGACAATACCAACTCTGACGACACTCTCAAGAATAAAAGTAAAATGCAGCAGTTTATCACGCCTTATCTTTACATCTCACCAAAAATTGCCTAAAAGAGAGTTAAATATGAGATGGTAAAAACCAGGACACTTCAGCTTCTTCTTCTTCTTCTCTGCAGTATTGTAAATTTCAGTGGCTGCTCCCAATATCACTGTATTATTTTTGACAGTCATTGTACATTTATATCTGACCCCATTAGTGACACACAAATCTGATAATGGTCTCTCATGATAAGAAGAAACATTGGTACATGCACCTAGCTCTACAGACTCACTGTGAAGGATATGAATGGTGGCATTTGGACGGCTGACCTACACCAGTCTGATAATATCACGCGCTATAATTCTCCTTCTCATCTCACAGTAATCCCCCCCGCTGGTACACTGATCTGAGATCTGACTGGGACCGGACACTGCGATGAGTGCTGTTTGAAGCTCGGGATGAGATTTGTCCTCTGGCTTTCTATTTACATACATTTGTAATAAAACTCTCATATCAGAAGAAACAAGTTAAACAACTTAAAGCCACCTCAGCTATTTTAAAGTAGCACTTTGGGGGTCTTGTGTGAGCACAGATTGATTTGACGTTTATTCCTCAGTACGCTTAAAACTTTAAATGTCCAGGATCCTACAGTTCCCATAATGCAATTCAACAGCATCTTTGATTTGATCTTGCCTGTCTGTTAAATGCCCTCATCTTTCAAACTCCATGACCCCAGTTTACAATGTTTTTTTGTAAAAACTAACTCAAATTAACCCTGATGACATCATCCAGGTTATTTTCTCAGACTCTCTCAATTGAAGACATTTTACACTTATTTTTACAGGCCACAGTGATAGTTTAAAATATACAATACTTTACTTAAATGATAATGTTTTTTTAGAATTATTTTTTTTAAATATAACATTTTTTTGTAATTAGAAAAAAAAATACTGTAAATGTATATATATTTGTATGTATTTTTTCTCCTTTCCATTGTTGGCGATCTCCTTCGGATGATTATTACTATTTCTGAATAATTCCACAAGGCACATAACTAAGGCTGCAACTAAGAAATAATTAAATATTCAGTTATTCTGCTGAATATTTAACAGATTCATTGTTTGGGCTGAAAAAACAGCTTTTCTTTTGGGAAAAACTATGCAAAACCTAAACATAATCAGTTTATTATCACCAGTCATAAGTCTTAGCTATATATTCATAGCTACATTTGTCACTTTCACCATCTATTATACGTTTATGGAGGCCCGTATTACAACCAATTGTGACACTGAACAATTAATAAGATGCACAATAGGTTTCTACGCTGAGAGGTCCCAAACAGCAGTGAAGACTGGCTCTGCATTTAATTGTCAAGTTCTCTCTTGACTGCCAAGCTTGACCTTGCCTCAGGTTTGGTGTCTGTTCTCTGATACACCAGAGCTACATGTTCAGCTTCAGTGGCGGTTCTAGACCAGTATTACTGTGGGGGCCAAGGAGGGGCCAGTGTTTAATCAGAGGGGCACATTAAAATCATCAAAAATGATATTTAGGCGTTCAAAACCTTTATTTTTTCTAAAAGTCTCATATTTGGAAGAACTACATTTATTGAAGCAATGAGACTAACCAACATTAACAGTTATTTTTGTACGACAATGACATTTCTCATTTTTGTGCACAATTACTCTTTTTGATTTTGAAAGTGCAGTACAGTGAGAATGATCTTTATATTTAGCTCTTATTGCACAATTTAACTATTATACAATGTACACATTATGGGTTCCTTTTGTGTACAGTGAGATATTGTTTGAACAAAAAATAGGTAAGAATTGCTCCGTCGTTCATCGTTATAAATTGATCATTTTATTATTATTATTATTATTATTATATATTAATTTGACACAGGGGCCACAGCAGGGGCCAAGGACTTCTTCACAGGGGCAGTGGCCCCTGTAGGCCCCTGTGTAGAACTGCCACTGTTCAGCTTTCCTGCCACTCCTGGATGACAGAGAATCAAACCTGCAACCTCCTATTATGGAGTTGGATGTTACACAGTCATGTTTGAACAGAGAATTGTTGCCTGCAAGTGTGTGTAGAGTAAGTGTAATGACACTTGCTTCTTCCTGCATGTGGAAATTGTTGTTGCAGCCCTCTGGTGGAGTAAAGAAATGCTCATGTTTCTCTACATGTATGAACTGGACAAGGATGTTCCGTTTCTCGACCTTCATCCTCAGCACATGGATGTGGCCTACAAGGCTTAATGGGGCTCTCAAAGCAAAACAAAGCCTGACAGTGATTGCATGGGGGGGTAGGGGCTGCACCTCATCATGAACATCTCCACTAATTCCTACCACAATCTACAGCAGCCACAATCTGCTTTACTGGGTTTCCCCTGTCACCCTCTGATCTGATCCATCTAAAGCTTCCCCAGATGTTTGACGGATCTCAAAATGAATGCAAGGTTGCTACTTCACAGCCAACTTTAAGTAATGCACCTAGAAGCATCAGTGCAAGAATATCTGATAGTGTTGCAGCAGTTAACAGCTGTCCTACTGATACTCACATGTCTTCGTTGTTGCACACATATTTAACAAATCAAACAACTGTTTACATTAATGGCAAAATAATTAGCAGTTTCATACACTAATGCCCGTTATGATCCCCTGTGTGATCGCCCCTTGGTCCTTTCTTAGTTACAATTGCAATAAAAGCATCCGAAGCAGAGACATTAATAAGAATTATGGATCAAATAATATGAAAGCTCCTAGGCCAAACAGAAGAAAACATTACAGAAGATAATTTAACAGATTCATTAAGTCTCAAATTACCCTGCTGAATCTGTGTTGGGGGAAAAGAAACCACAACATTGCGCCACATGCACAACACAGAAAAATAATACGATTTGATGGAAGTTTCCTAAATATGGGTTTCAGTATCACAATAATTTAAAAATATTAACATTATTTCACTTTCTTTAAGTTAAGGCTGACTTTTCCTTGTTGTAAAATCAAGATCAGTGTTATTTTTTTAATTTTAAGGTTCATGTGGAGTTGTTCCTGAGGTCACTAGTGCAAGAAATAAAATGTCATATTGGTAAATGTCATATCACAAGTTAAATGTTCACACTCAGGGTCAAAATGTCTTACCTTTCTCTGTGGTGAGGAAACATCTTACAAGGTGACTGAGACTTCTTTTCTACATACAGAGGAGAGAGAGTTAGAGCATCCATTATCGTACTTGTTCTCAATCCAAATTAGAGCAGAGAAAACTCTGAATTTTGCTCTAAATGTAGCCACGCTTACCCCATTTCGGTGTAAATCCTCGGTGAGTCTGTGTTGTATCTAACAATAATTCCGCGCTGCTGTCGCTGTCCCAGTCTCCTTTCTTTCAGCTACCAGATGCTTTATTCTCCAGAGGGGGGAGGTTTCACTGCAAGGCGCTGCACACAGCCTGCAGCACCCCGCAAAGTGTCCGTACCGTCCTGTCCTGGCCACCGGCGCCCACCGAGAGTCACAACCCGGCGGAGGCAGAGCTTCTGACCTCGACCGCGGTCGGGTGTGCGTCCATCTTCCACCAAAGCAAGCAGCTTTCCCTTTTTAAAAAAATATATGTATCTTTCTGACCTCGTCCCAGTGCTCTCCGCTATCTAGTTTTCAGCTCTTCATTCAGGCGGCTGCAGGCATTCAACAGTCCGACAGTAGAGTACCACCTGCTGGCTCTACAGGCTCCGAGCACCCGCTACAGCTGCATGAGGCAGTGAAGCAGCGAAACTGTGTCAACCCGCCTGCAGCCAATGAGCCTGCATGTGTGCATACTGCAAACTGGATCTTATAGGTCTGCTCGGAGCTGCTGCCAGGTTTAAGGCTTAATGAAACGCAGTCCCGAAGGACAAGTCATGACCTAAAAAGACTTCTTTAGAGTCATACTACAGCCCATTTAGAAAATCAGCTGTTAAATTTGTGCTCTTTTGTCTTTTTTTTTTTTTTCAACTAGTTCTGATGTAAGAGAACCTTGCATGCTAATAATAAGTAGGGGTGTAAATCACAGGTTTAATTACAATATATTAATTATTTGGGCAATATTCGCTGGTATGACAAAGGCGACTAAAATTTGCATTGACAGTTTTATCATTGAGTTGTTCCAGATATGTAAATTTAAAAAATAATTTAAGTGAATAAATAGAAAGTGTACCTTTAAGTTGCTGTGCATGCACTTCAGAGCATAACAATTGACTGCACAAAGCTCTCAACGTTGCACCCAGAGGCTATGCTAATGATGCTAACGCTTTTGAAAGAGTTAACAGTATAAAACCTGAGCTGGAACCGACTGGTGGCTCTTAAGCTTCTGCAACAACTAGGACTGGGCGATATATCGATATAAAAAAAAAAGATCCATATATTTTAAATGTGATATGAAATTATACCATATTGCATATATCGGTATAGTTTAAAAAGATATCTCTTTATATACGTGCTGGCCTTACTAGAGTTTGTCGTATTTAGATCTTTTGTAATGTTCGTTATTCTTTTCTGATATAAATAAATTTATTTCAGAAAAAGATTGGCCTATTTTTATTTCATAGGCTATTTTTTAAAGATTTTTTTTTATTTAAATGCAGATTTATGGAGCTTTGATTTAAAAAAAAAAGTACTCATGTTGTTATATATATATATATATATATATATATATATATATATATATATATGTTCACTTAAATAAACCATTTCAATAAAACTACTTGTGACATGTCATATTTGGCTTTGACTTTGACTGAACTTTGCAATAAAAATATCGCGATATATATATCGTATAGCAAAATTTAGCCTAAATATATCAGGATGTGACTTTTGGTCCATATCACCTAGCCCTAATACAACATGGTGAGAGCAGCGCACGCACACAGGGACCGGCCCGCTACCACAATAGTTTGTCGTTTGTCAACAAAGAACAGAGAAGTTTGGATTAAAACACACACATAGGCACCATGACAATGTCAGATCACTGATAACTGAACTGATACACTGATCCAGATCAATGCAGTGTTACACCCCTAATAATAAGCTTAGGCTGTAAATCCATCTGCAACAAGAGTGAAAAACAAACAAAAATAAAACAGAAGTACAACAGCAAAGTCAAGTTGGAGAGGAAAAAAAGAAGCAAACTTTAATTTTCCAAGATTATCAACAGGAGAATCTTAGTGAGCGTAACTACTAACACCAATCAGTGGGCAGAAATACAAACGGGTGCCAACACAAAACTTCATTTTCAGTTCAGTTCTAAACAGCAAAAAGCCAAACAAAGATTAATAGTGGAAAACATCCAACTCAAAAAGTAACCTTCTAGTCACAGGACATGCACAACTATTGTTCATGTGTTGGTGAGGGATGGGGTGGGCTTTTATTAGTCTTTTTTTTTTTTTAAATCTTCTTTGAAAGAAATGCATGACAATCTTTATAGTTAGACTTTATGATGTCAACAAATGGGGTGCATCTAGCTAGTAACTGTGATTTTATCCAGATAGGATGGAACATAAATTTAGAAGTAAACAGATACTGATGTACAGATTTATACAGAAAGGGGGAATAAATAATTTGATGTCCTGTACAGTAAGATGTGCCACCTGCACAGATGAAGTCGGCCGAAACCTTACCTGGGCCAGTTAGTTATTCAATACAGTAGGAATATCAACCCGTAAAATATCTCATTAGTGGCGAGGACTTTAGTAAGAAATTTGAAGGTTATTATTTAATCTACATTTGCTTATCTATGGTATTGAAAAAAAAATATTGATTTACAAAAGGGGGGATTTTACACACAAGTTTCAATTGTAATAAAGTGCAAACAAAAAAACCCTTGTTTTCATTCCTTTACGGGTCATTGGAACTGCAACCGCTCATAATAATAATAGTGTAATGCTGTACCATTACTGTTTTTTTATCAGAAAACCTCATGCCGTTGCAAGTCTATTAGTGACACGTTTTTCAGAAACGGATTCTAATCCTTGTGGCGCTTTCTTCAAACTAAACACATTTGCCGCTGAGGGCCTCAAACAACCATTTCTGATATGTTATTGAACCCAGCTCTGGGGTCAGAAGTAAGGTGGCTATGGTCATTACAACAACTACTGTTTTGACGTTGTCTTCTCAGCGTCATGTGTGTGTTGATGGCAGTACAGTCATTACACATAAGAAAATTAAATACCGATAAAAACAAGCTTCGCTAGAGTCCATCTAAAGTTTACGAAATGAGAGCTTACAACACATGCAGAGCGCTGAATCTAAGACACAAAGGTCACTGTTCATTAAAGTTATAGAACAAACTAACTGTTCAGCCCTTGACATGATGCACTACTATTTGGGACAGTTTCACATTTCTCTTTAAGTTCAACCTTAGGAACACAAAGGACCAAAAAAACAAAAATAAATTAAGGAAGGCCAACAATTTTACACTTGGGTCGTAATAATTTAAAGGGTTCTTTATGCCAAATTTCACAATTAATATACAACATATAACTTTTCACTTTGTAAACCAAGGGCTTGTAGCACTTGATAATGTAATAATTTTCCTGAAAATGTAATAAAATTTGCACTTAACCTGATAAAAAAAGTAATAAAATAAAAAAATGTATTACATCGTCCAATATAACAATTAAATGTCCTGAATGACTGATTTAACATTATTACCAAAAATGTTATGACTCATTACACTGCATACAAGGTACACACATGTTGTAAACTTGCACTTAATAATAAAAAAATACTTTTTTCATTATCAATCAAAATTATGACATTATCAAATTTGAAGAAAACAAAAAACATCTGGAAGGTACAATAACAGTAAGTAAGGATATTTTATCACATAATTGGTCAAGTTATCACTTTTTTTGGTTTTATAACATTTTTGATCAGCTCAAGTGTAAATTTTATTACATATTCAGGAAATCGTTACATTATTAGAGGCTATTTTTTCAACCACAATCTAACATAGTAATAACCATGATTATATTTTAATTCAAAACATTTATTATAAGATGGGGCCTGAGAAGTTTTCATCATGTTTTGTTACCTAGTAGTCTATTGGCATGAAAACTCACAATTTCTTCTATAAAAGTGATTTTTTTTTTTACAGTGATAATCAGGTGCTTAAATTGTACATAAATAATCTCAATGTATGCATGTTTTTGTTTCCACTTTTGAAGAAGGGTCTTTGGGAATGACTGCCCTCTTGATTTGGCTTATTCGATGCAATTAGCTATATATGCTCAAGATGATCCCTGTCTGCTAGCTTTAGTGGCTTCCGGGTCAGCAGAGAAGAATAACAGCTTCATTCAGTTATAAGCTGGTTATGGTGTTTCACTCTCACGCTTTTGCACTACTAAAAAGATATATTTATAAGAACAAAAACACAATTGTCTCCCTATATTCAGATGTTTGGAGCGCACCTCCTCAGATCTGGAGACAAAGATGTTTTTCTTTTACGTTTATATTTTTTACGAGCTAATTCCACCACTTGTTCTTTGCAGACCACCTTGAGAAAGACCTGCCTGAAAGACGGCCAACTGACATCACTGAATGCCTCAATGAAAACAGCCTTTATTTAGAAAACTTTCCAAACTTTTCAAAGCTGAGAAATAAAAGCGGATGATCCGTGGCGATGTAATCCTCAAATTTCATTTCGAGGCACAACACCACAAGCACTTTTGAGTCCACTTGAATAGCTAAACAGTGTTTCCACACTCTTCTCTCCTGGATGCTTAGATGTGATCAAATGCAGAGCCTCAATTCAAGCTTTGAGTTTAAAAAAGTTGCCATATCAACTGCTTCAAGAGTTGTGTCCCCCTTTTTGTTTCCGCTCTCTCTCCAAGTCACAGAATACGTCCTGTTGAGTTAGCTTGGAGGACATTTGTGTGAGACACCTTTTCTCCATCTTTCTCAGCTTTTGGAGCAAGATTCCCAACCAGACCGCCTGGAGATCCCCGAGGGTTCAGGGGCCCGCGAGGGACAAGATGACACAGTCGCCCCCCTTCCCCCCTTCAGAATCGTTCGGACATTCCACCCTCCTTGACCCGTCGAAGGTCGCGCCTCTCCGACTGCGCTGCTCCGACAACGGCGGCTTTCTCCTTCGCCATGTCCTCTCGTGAGCAGCAGCGCCTTCTCTCCTCCACCAGCCGCCCACGCTCTCGTCTCTTGCTCTCTTCCTGTCCAGCTCTACTCCCATTTTTGTTCTCACTCTTGTGATTGGTTGGTTTCTCACGGTCTCTCTCCTGTTACTTTCACACAGTGGTGCTTCGGTTGTAGCAGTGGAAAACGGGTATCCATGTTTGTTCTTTTTTGTTATTACCCAGATTAAAATACCATTGAACTAAGCTTCACACAGGCCTAGCTCCATTCCAGCAACCTGTCAGACAAATACAATTTATATATACACATTAATAACTGTTTGAGGATATAATCATTAGTTTTTTTTAAATATTAAAAGGCAAAACTGTTTTGGAAAATGCCTAAATGTCTAATTTATTTTTGCAGAGAATTAGAGGAGAAGATCGATACCACTCTCTAATCACATTGTGGTTTCAATGGTCTCTTCAATGAGGTAGAAAAAGCTTATTTCCCAAAATGTTAAACTATTCCTTTAACCTCAATGACTCATCTAAGTTTTAGTCCACGATGGAATTACTTACAGTCTAGTACTGGGACAGTCCAGTCACGCCGTGTTGGTAGGCCCGCTCCCCCTGGTAGGTGGAGTCCTGGGACAAAGCCACATCAATCTGGGACTTAAACTCATCTCCTAGGTAACTGTCCTATAATGGGACAAACAAAAAGTGAAAGAGGTCAGTCAACAGTAACTCCTTCATTTATTTCCATACAGAAAAGGAATACGTGGTTTTGCACAAACAGAGGTCTTTACTTGAATAGGAAACCTGGACAAACACTTGGAATATTACGTGCTAACAGCCCTGGCATTGGGCACTAATAGCTATGAATAAACAGACTACAAAAAGCCTGCTTCATAAAGCACACCTACTTAGCACTTCATAAAATCTCTTAAATACCAACTTTGTAATAAAGATTTATTGACAATGGATGACAGCTGAGTGGACAAACCTGTGAGAGTTCAGGCTGGGAGAGGCCAGGCTGGCTCATCTGAGACGGCTGGCTCATGTTGATGTAGCCCTGTGTCAGAGGCCCCTGGGAGAAGGGCTGGGAGCCCAGGTCCTGGCTGGCCTGGCTGCCACTCATGTGGCCTCCATGTCGGTCTGCTCCTCCATTCCCGCTGTGGTTCCCCATGTTGCCGCGGTTTCTCTGACGCCCACCTCGAGTCCCGCCGCCTCCTCCACTACCTGCCTTGCCTTTCAGGCCTCCACCACGACCTGGAGGGGAAATGTGAGTGTTACAATTGTTTCATAGCAGCTTCAACAGACAAACATGTAGTTGCCTCCACATAGTATGACTCTAAAGTTTTATGTCTTACTCACCTGCTGAGGGTCCGTTAACCTGTCCCATGTATCCAGGTGGAGGTATGGGGGGCATCACGAGGTTGAAAGGGATCGGGATGTTCAGGGAAGTCATGGGACTGGGACCTGTGCCGATCATACCAATCTGGTCATGGGTCTGGAAATACATGTTGGACGAACGTCCTACAGTGGAGAGAAGTACAGGTTAAATTTTTACTGAATTGTCTTAGATTTAGTCATCTATTGATCATTATTATTATTTATCTATCTATACATTTATTTATTTTTACTTTTTGGGGTGGGGATTCTGTTCTGAATGTTCCTGTGTGTCAAAGCAAGCAAAATGTCTCACCATTGCTGCTGCGGTCATAAACAGATCCAGGAATGAGGGCCTCCCTGGCATCATACATGGCTGTGCTCATGAATCGACCCCCCTGCAAAACAGGTGAGCAAGCAATGCTATTTTGAGTGTTTTTAGGACATGCCTCATTATTTCTTGCATATACACTGATTAATTACCCTGTTTTTGTTTTTTTAAACAGAGTAGATTCTGAAGTGCATCCTAAATCCTTCACACTGGAAAATAACATTCATGAACCAGTTTAGAAACCCTTATTTCAGTGTTCCTTGATGCTCCATGTATGTATTGAACACAGCACTAAACTCACAGGGTTGATGGTGTTGACGAGCTTGCGTGGTTTGCTGAACTGCATGAGGCTCTCCCTCAGGTTGTTAAGCGGCCCTTCGACCAGGACCTTTTGCTCCTTGTAGTAGTTCAGCAGGTGGTTCCACAGAGGCTGCTTGGACAGGGCCTTGGGGTTTCCCACAATAATCACACCATACCTACATGATATGACCAGAAAAATAAGGATTAAAGATTATAATGAAGGATGTGATGACATTAAGCTAAATAAAAGCTCAATATCTAGAATACTAAAATTAGACACAGAGGGCCCTCTGTCGACAATTTTTACCTGGCCCTTGTGAGCGCTACATTGAGACGCCTGGGATCATTGAGGAAGCCGATGCCCTGGTGCTCATTGGCCCTCACACAGGACAGAATGATGAAGTCCTTCTCTCTGCCTTGAAAGGCATCCACACTGGCTATTTCCACCTCCTTCAGAAAGAATAAAGAGAAATTAGTGGGGGAAAAATAATTGTTTAGGATTAATTTACAAAGTCTAGGAAATAATAAGGTCACCTTTTCTTTACTAACATAATATTATTTAATGTATATGGATAAAAATGTGTTTTTTGGAACCATTTTAACCTCCACATAAACTGTATTCATGTGGTGTTGGATTAATGGGAAAAATTAGTTCCGCACTCGGAAAATTCATGTGAACGCCTTAAGTCAAAACAACAACTAGAAATGTTGGCAAAAGGATTTCACAGGACCTGCCAAGTTGATGTCATACTACACAGAAACATGGCAGACCAAACTTCATGTTGGTGAGAATTTTTATTAATTCATGTATTACATAACCTTTTTTTTGGCTCACATGTTGTATTTAATATGGCCTTAGGTTGTAAATGTTAGTTACAGTCAACATAGAGTGACCTGGATTACTTATAAAAGTGATTTATTAGCATTAATCCTGACAACAAGTCAGTTCAAACAATGCAACACAACACACTTCTTTGCCTTCATGTTGTTTCCACATTGCCACTTAAAGTTGCAAACACACCAAAGTTGAAAGAAGTTCAAAGGACTTTAGGGATGTCCTGATCAAGTTTCTTTAGCCCAGATTTTGATCAGAGTCCGCAAACTTTGGTAAGATACTGATCCGATACATCCATTTACCAACCTCAGTCACAATTTAAACGTGTGACTATGATAAAATAATCTTTCCAATTCATATACTTATTTTTACTTGTGTATGGAGCCAAATGCTCAAAAACTTTCTGCTGAAGTGCACAATACAACTTTTAAAGTGCAAAAACATTTGTTCCTTACCTGGTAGAGTTTTGTATGGAGGGAGCCACTGAACTGCATGTACTGGACCAAGTAGGACCTCTGTCCCTCGTAAGGAGTAATGATGCCAATCTGATCTGGTTTGGCTCCAGCCTTCAGCAACCTTGTAGTTATTTTCTCCACATTAGCTGCCTCAGTCCTGCAGCAACATAAAGAGTGTTTACATGACAAGAATATTTTACGTAATCTGACAAGGCACAGAAAGTGGTGTGATATCTCTTAAGATGTAGAAGTTCTCTAAACATCTAAGCATTTCAAGCGTGTGTATGCATCTATGTCCGTGTGTACTGCATAATAAAATTGCAGGAGAGACAAAAATATTAGGTCAACAAAATGATCAAGAAAAGTTGAAACCTGTTGAGATAGGATGTTCCAGAGCTGGCAATTTCCTCTTGACCTTGGGTGACATAAAAGAACATAGGCTTGTCCGGCTGCGGCCACTGGAAGTCAAAGCCTTTCTTCACACGGTCCGCTGTAGAAAAGGAAATATGTAAGTTAATTGTAAGTCTCAGGACAGGAAAAGTAAAACATAACGCTGAGCTGCATGCAATCTGGCCAGAACATCTGAGGTAAATGTGTCTCATATGTTCTCCACAGATTCTCTTAATAGATTTATGGCTATTTCCAAGGTCTCGCAGTGATGCTGGAAAATAAAAATCTTTTTTAAACTGCCTACTGTGTGGGGAAAGCAGTCAGTGAAATGTAAGCAAGCAGTGCCATGTAATTTAGAGCATTCAGCTGAACCTTGGGACCAAATTTAAAGGCAGTTTTAGTGGCTATAAAAGGGAAAGCCAAATAACTGACGTTACAAAAATTAATTCGTTTCTTTTCATCTTACCGGCAGTGACTCCATTCTGCAGAGAGCCCTCATAGAAGATGTTAGATGGGAAGGCGCTGAGAGCTGGGTGCATGCGGTACTGAACCTGCAGACGGATAGGCCGGATCCCCAAAACTACCAGACGCTCAAACAGAGACTGGGACAGACCTGCTTTAGCTGCCTTCTTACACATCACCACAGGGCCCAGCTGGCAGTGATCCCCCACCAGAATCAACTGGGAAACAAAAACAAGTTATCAAGACGCAATAAATAACTGTTTAAGCACATAGCTGATGCCACAGAATGATACAGATTTACTTCCACTCATGCAGCTCCTACCTGTTTGGCCCCCAGGACGACAGGGACCATGCACTCTGGTTCGGTGGCCTGGGTGCTCTCGTCTATCAGGATGGAGCGGAACTGCATCTTGGCCAGACGAGGATCCCCCGCCCCAACACAGGTACAGCAGATCACATCAGCATTCTGGGACAGAGCAAAGGAATAAAGCAGACATGTATGTGAACAGTACAACTTTGCAGTTTCTTTTATAAACCATTAGTATGACTATCTTTTCAGCCTGAACTGATTAGAATAAAAACCACTAGGCATGAGAAAATAAGCATTAAATCAAAGTTGGTTTACTGTCACAAACTGGAAACTATTTATTCACACTATGAGTTCAGTAAGCAGTTTTCATACCATAAGCAGCTCCCTCTCAGCTGTGCGTCTCAGAGATCTGTATCGCTTCTCGTCTGAGGAGGACAGCTCTCCAGTCTCATCCTTCAGCTGTTGGAGCTTTTGGAGTTCTGGCATGCTGCAGGTGTAAATCAATCATGTCAGCTTCTTAGCAACCTTACCGTTTTTCAGTAATTAAATTTAATTGGGAAAATTGTTTTGCAAAGACATGTTTTATAGATAGATGGTGTATATACAAGTATAAGCATGTCTTATACTTGTACTTGCAGGGAACCACACACACGCAAAAAAGCCTTTTAAGAATTATTAATAACCATAGTCAGTTATGTGTTACCTGTCCATGTTACGGGTCTGGTTGTGCAGAGCCAGGAAGGACACAGGTGAGTCGATGGCCTCCCTGCTCTTGGCACACAGCCTCACCACCTTGAGACCTGTCTGGTGGATCTTCTCTGTCAGCTGGTCGACGGCAATATTACTGGGAGCACACACCAGCACCGGCCTGGAGGGGCAAAGAGTACAATAATGTCTGACCAAAACACAGAGCCAAGCCATTCTTTAAGAACATAATGGGCTCAAAACTCAATGAAAGTTAATAATCTCATAATAGCAACGACCTATACATATATAATACAAACAGAAATAGACTTTTCCTACCCGTTGCCCTGCCTGGCCAGGTGGTAGACGATGGTCGCAGAGGTTACCGTCTTTCCTGTGCCGGGAGGACCCTGGATCAGACTGAGAGGACGCTGTAGCACAGTCTTCACTGCGTACACCTGCATTACAACAATCCAAATTTATGTGAGCTACAAACACTTCATACAGTCACTATATGAAATAGTTTGTACCCTACTTGGCCTTAGATAAGATTAGATAGAACTTTATTTATCCCGAAGGAAATTCTGGTTCCGGATTGCTCCAAAGTGCCAAAAGCAATTACAAAAACAATCTACCTATCTCAATATAGGACAATTTAAGAAAACAATGAACGAAATAGGTAACAATAACAATATATAATGTAAATATAAATATAACAATATTAAAATTAAAATTTTAAAGTGTCTATGGCGTAAAGTGAGTAGAGTGCAGATGATATGGCAGGATGTAATATACAGATATACTGCACATGATATTTAACATAATATAGTCCGTGGTTTTGAAAATTGTATTGCACACGATGCTTAGTCAGTTTTTTTTGATATTGATATTAGCTTTCCTCCCTGCAGAAAGGGGAGGAGTTATACAGTTTGATGGCCACAATTTGATACCACTAATGCTTTGGGATATGAGTGAACAGTGTATGCCACTGTCATGTGTTATGGATATGTAGTGTATTATAGGTCATATGACTTTTCTGATAAAATATTGATAAAAAGTCTCTCACTGACAGAGGGTCTTTTTTTCTCGCCTCTCCAACTCACCTGTGAGTGGTTAAGGTCAGGCAGGCCTTGAGCAGTGAAGCGCTTGGGCAGCTGGCACTTGATGACCACGTCCTCCACCTCATGTCCCAGCAGTTTGTGGTAGATGTAACCAGAAACTGACGTCTCATCGACAGCAAATGTCTTGAGGGCACTCTGCATCCTGGATGATAAATACAGGAATATAGAGATAAAGTTATAAAGTGGATCCCTCATTCAGTGGCAAAATGAACTACCCAAAGCTATTCTAGTTACCAAATTATTTTACAGACAAAATAATGTGTTAGTTTACCATTTCAACTGTTTCAATAACAATGGTGTAAAATATTACATAGAATACAGAGCAAAGCTTCAGACCCTCTCCGATTCATACACCATAGTAAAATGCAAAAAGGTCTATTTAAAGCCACCTTTCACTAAATACAAATTGACTCTTACAAACATAAACAGACTTTTACTTTAACCAAATTACAGACTGACCTGTGCAAAGACATGAGCAAATAAAAATTTTAACTGAGCTTAACAGATACATTATGGTGGGTTTCATGCCTTGCTCACACATATCACAGCAAGAGAATAGGCATAGGCATAGACTTCTTGTGAATACCTGTCAAAGGAAGTGGACTTCCACACAAAGTCAACCTGAAAGTTGTGTGGGATCTCCACCGGAGCTCCTGCACTGCTCCTTAGCTCTATGGCAATCTCATCGCCATAGTCTGGTACAATAAGTCAAGGAAGAGGTAGAAACCTTTGAACACATACTGTAGTTATCATCACATCTGAGGTACTTCTATGACAGTATATCTGATTTTATAAACTCTTGAAACAGGTAAAGCACTTGATTTTGTTGACTGAACAGATGAACATTAGTGCATCATTGACGAGGTGCAGAGAACTTTGGACATTGTAGTGGTTTTGTAAGGTTATACATAAAATTAAGTACATTGATAAATCTTTGAAAATAAGGCATTTTTTGTCAGTTTCAAAAGTAACTCCACCATGCCAAACTGACGTATGTGCACCAACAACTGCTGTGATATCAAGTCTCAGGTTTTAATGCTGGAGTACTGTATCTGGTGGTAAGTTGTGTGAGCAAAATCTAAATTTAGAATGCTTAAAAACCACTTAAGGACTGTAGGGAAATACAAGTTTACAAATGTTGGTGTAGTTTCATAAAGCTGCCACTAGGTGTTACCAAAGACTAATTCTACTGAGAGCACGTCTATGTGAAGCTCTATTTAAGTTTCTTTTCACAGATGCACCGCAACCCTGAGCTTATCTAGATATAACCAGGAGGAGCTGTATGTAAGAATGCAAATTTTAGACTAGACTTTATCCAGCCAGTTCCCTGGTGGAAAGTCAGTTAAATTGAGCCCATCTATGAATAGAGCAGGTCATTGTCCAAAGAGTTGAGAGTGAGCCAGCTTGTTGATGACGTTTCCATCATGGCACCAGAACAAAACTGGGGAAAAAACAGACTTCCGAGGATGAAGATGGATAATTTCCATAAAAATGGTAACAAAATGTCTAACTGGATAGATGATAAGATTTGGGAACTTCTGTTGGTAAGGGCAGATGCTGTGAGAATCAGAAAATTCAAGGAACTTCCATTCAAGGACCTGATTCTCCTGACATTTTAAGGAGTTCATATGAAAAAAAGCTTTAATGAAGAGGCCTCCCTGTCTGTGAGACACTGGCAAAAGTGATATAAATGTGTTAAAGTGGTTAAGTTGCAACAGTCATAAGGATACTATCAGGGACTTTGATGACATGTCCGATGCCTTTCCACGGAGGAGCCAGGTCTCCTTTGTACCTCAGGCAAATTTCATCTCCCTGCATCAGTCTCATATCTACAAGACAGCAGATGAGATGGAGAAAAAAAGGAGAAAAAAGTACACATTACTGCATGGAATAAAGGCACAATTTAAAATGTATATATATTAAATCTGTAAATGTAACTGTAAATCAAAGCCAAATGTACAAATGTTAATTTGTTTTTGGTCACTTATTTAAGAGTGTAGTCAAAACAACATTAAAACTACACTCTTGGAAAAAGCAGGAAACATGTAAAGAAAAACTACAAATACATACCCGAGTCTGTCTTGGGAAGAGTGAAGTAAGCAATCCTCTTTTTGTTCAGGCCCAAGTCCCATCTGACTGTAATGTTGTCTTGAGTCTGTTAGGCAATAACATTATAAGATATCTATTATACTTAAATAGCAGCAGAAAACAACTTTAACTCAAAATTATGACAAGAAAAGCTATTTTTCGGATAAAAAATGCCATGGTGGAAGAAACTCAATGTCAACTGAAATTAAGTCATTCATCATGAGAAAACAGCTTTAATTGAGTAAACAACAAACAGAGGTAATTTTAACAGTGTAATTTCCTTTAACGCCAGCAATAAATAATAAACTAACTCTGTTTAGTGTCCTATGTATATTGTAACAAATGATTTATTAAATCACAAATTACAATTTAATTCTACCTGAGACTCTTTGAGTTTCTTGTCATAGTCGGCCTCCAGCTTCACAAGAGGACCAAAAATGTTCTGGTACTGGTAGGCGTCCTCATAGCGGAGCAGCACATGCTGGGGCTCCTCATCCACACCCGGTTTCTCCAGGTCCTCCAAGGTCGCCGTGGGATTTTCCTGCCAGAAGAAATTTCATTAACAAGTGCATTTGACTGAGAGAAGAAAAAAAAATACATATATTCTGGCAAATCTTCCATCCTCCTGAATTTTCTTTGCAAGTAAAGAAATTTAAGCTGATGTGGTGAAGTACCCTTCTGCCATCTAGTGGCTCTTCTTTTGTTCCCAAATGACTGGGGTAATAAGTTATTGTTATGTCATTTGTAAACATATCGTCAAGTCTTATCATCAAAGCATAAAAAAAGAAAGAAAATAGATTAAAAAAGAAAAGAAAAGAGAGACAAGAAAAAAACATTTCAAATTTAAAAGGTAAAGATCACATCCTTACAAAAGCACCTACACTCTATCACAATACGCCTATACAGGCATACTTATACCTAAAGTGATAGGCATCCAAAAAAATGAAAAATAAAAATGATAATTAGAAAATAACAATAACAGCGGTAATAATGGTGAGTTTATCTGCCCCATGTGCACCTTTCTTCATCCATCTTTTCTCCTGCAAACAGTACCTCATCATGGAGTGATAATAACACAGATGACAAGAGAAACGTCAACTCAAATGATAATATTGGTAAATTAAATTAAATAAAGATAGTTTGCTGCATACATGTATAGCACTGACTAATAATAGTATAGTTATTGAAAGAGAAAAGAGAAAACAGAACCAGATGAGTGGGGTCTGTTATGGCATTTTATATAAATAATTTTAATTATGGCGGTTATATCACCTCATATCATCTTTTTAAAGGAGAATTTAAAAAATGTAAATTACTGTTGTCACAGCATAAAACCAAAGATATTTTGATTTTTATGAATCAAAACTTTGTGACACCCCATGTAAATAATAAATGTAATGATGGCTGATTTCCATTTAGCTGCTTCAGTTTCAGGGTGCTGGTTCACTGTCATGGCTAACTGGGACACTTTTATAGAAATGAGCCATTGTTAATGTTATTAGTAACACCATTTGCTTTAACTATTATGACAAGTTAAAATGGCTGCTGTTAAAAAGGCCAATAACATATACTAAGACAACTGTTGGATATATGTGATTTGAATGTAACAGGAAACTGTCAAAAAAATCGAAACATGGGCATGAAACGGGCAGTGAAACTGAAAAAAAAAAGAAAAAAAAAGCTTAGCAAACACGCCTTAAAGCTATTTGCATCACACCAATCTGTATCTATATCCGACTATCTGATTAACAGTATAGATACGCCCAACACATGCTCAATTTCAAGTTATGCGTGTTTAGGATATTTACATAGCACAATGGCGGGCGTGTGCCACCACAGTTGCATTGACATACCTTCCAGAGCTCCTCCAGCTTGTTGATCTGCTGGGCGGTGATTTGACGAGCCCGGAGCTGCTCCTGCTCTGAAGGGATTTTCACAAGCCAGGACAGGAAGCAGCGGTCCTGGATGAGCGGCTGCCACTGTGAACTGTCCCAGTTGATGTCCTTCAGGCTGCTCTGGCTGGCACATGGCTGCCTGTGTAACAACCAAAACACAAATGTCAAACAATATCAGCAGGAAGGTCAGTGTGCATGGCCAGCTCCATAAAAAACACACTTACCTGCACAGTAACACCACTACAGAGTCGGCTTTGGCAGGGATGAAGCCCAGAAGGAAGACATTACGGCAGCCGCAGTTGTAGCACTCCAGCACTGTTTCCCCCAGAGGGCCGTCTTTATGCAGGGTCACCTCTTTGGACTTTGCTCTCACCAGGTGGTTTACAATGTGGCTAAAAACATAGCGAATTACAATTATTGCACCAGGAAATGAAGGTGATGCAAAGGGATACAGTCCTGCATACAATGAGGGAGTATTTTACCCTTTTAATATGTCCTTAGACATAGGGCTTATACGAATAAAACATGACTGTACAAGAATACAGCAAAGATATCTCAAACTTGCACTGCAGAGAAACTGTTGGATAATTATGACTCCCCCAAACACAAGATGCAGTCATCTGCTACACCAATCCAGTATAATGCAATTTCTGAAAGCATTTTGGTACTTTGCCAAATAAATGATTACAAAAATATCATAAAATACGTAGAACTAGCACGCTGTCATCCAGCAAGTTCAGCAAAAGTTTTTTTAAGTAATCACCTCATTATAAAACGTATAACTATGTATTTAGCGCCTAGAGCTATTTAGCTGTCGTCTACAGAGTCAGAACTGCCAGAGCATGAAGTGACAGAAGCAGCATCAATTGTACATGACTGATGATTGCCAATGATGGCTTAAAGAACTGCCACAGTATAAAATTAACCAAATATAAGAAGAGAGCAGGTTCACATATCTTGCAGATGTTTTCTGGCTCATTACAAGGCTGATTAAAAAACTAAATTACATTAAATCAAGAATACTTCAAAAACTTCTTTGCTTTGGATAACTTGCTTTTAAACACACATTTTAGCCCAATGGCCCATAAAAGTCAGTACATATTTATTTTTTTAAGTTGGGTTTTTAACTTCCTGAGCAAACAATAACTGTCCATTAATGACCAAGGCTTTTGAATACGACAAAGACTCATTATTAAAGTCACTGTGTACTGTACTCTTGCTATTATGATATCCTACCTGTAAAATGACCCTCTCCCAGTTAATTTAGCTGAGTACACAAACAGGGAGGGTCAATAAAAAACAGATAAGTCACTGTATCTTACCTGCCGGATGTGTTTCCACGGCCGTTACAAAACCACTTCTTGCTGGTATTGCAGTAGACCACGCAGGCTGGATCATGAATACCACAGTAACTAAAACAGATGGAGTTACAATTTAAAAAAGAAACACAAAGCATTACTGTTAAGAGCATGAAAACAAAAAATGAGCACATAAGTGATGCAACAACCCATCTTATAGTTGTTTTATAACTTTCTAAAGCAATAGCACATGCACAAAGAAGTTATTTTTCTTTTTCTTATTTTCAGGAACAAACAACTTCAGTAGCTGATGGGATTGACTTATATATTTCATATGCAATATGTATGTTACTATATCATCAAGCAATAAATAAGCCAGGCCAATATATTAACATTAGGTCATAGCAGATAAATCAGCAATAAATGACAAGAAACTAAACTACAGGAATGCCAAAGATACAGTGCATTTAGAAACAGCATGACTATCATTCTATTGTTTTTCCACTAGTGACAATTAAGTTTTAAAAAAGTTTACTTTTCAATTCTAAATTGTCCTAACCCCTACATTAATTGCTCAAATATTAATATTGGTATCAGCTTTAAAATCACGTATTTCTCACACTATAGATGTAAATGTAAACTATTCATAAAGCTTAGTCCTTTGAGAATTTGACAGCTTTTGAAAAACACTTCCTTTGGTTCTTTGCGGGAAGTATATATCCAATTTGAATGCAGATTTTAATTCATATGCCACTAAACAAATTCATCAATTCTGCCACAGCCTTTCAAACAGTAATGGATCCAGCATTCCGAAAAAACTCAACTTTGTGTTTCTAATGGGTATCAAAGTTTATATAAAAATATTTAGGCAGATTTCATTCTTTGTCCACCAAGCTATGTTCATTGCCAAACTGACTGACAAACAAACAATCCAGCTAGGCAACAGAGAATGTCTGGGATGTCAGACATACTCAACAGAACCCTTTTGGCACAGCCACATTAACGGCTGACAGCCAACTTGTTTCGAGAGCACAAAAGCTGTGAGAAGAGCACCAACACTTAACATGACAAAACAATAAAAGTGATTTAAAGTTGCTGACAGACATAACACAAGATGTTCTGATAATGTAATGTATGTGCCATCTGTAGAGTGAGTGAGTGTTTATCAAGAAGGTTGATTTTGCTCAGATTGAGCAATCTGCTGTAGATTTGAAAAGTTATGTATTTGAAATTTTTAGTTGCATGTTTTTCTTTCTACTATTGCACTAGATATATTAATATTATGACATTGTAGTCAACAAAAAATTGGAGCTGTATATACTTATATAAAATAACAACAACCATCAGAAACTGAACACACTACATGCCATTGTGGCTGTAACTAACAAAAATGTCCATCAGTTCTCTCAATGTGATGTTGTGTTAGTTCAAACACCCAAAGATATTCAGTTTAATGGTGATGATGCAAAACAGCGCATGTTTTTAAAGAAACATTACTTTTGAGAATTAGGGGTTAGCAAAATATTATTTTTCTGTCTATCGGCTAATCGATTAGTGATGTTGCAGCTCTGCATGCAACAATAATTTACAGAAAATCTTAAAGAACATTACCAAATGAATATTTTTCACTCTAAAGACAGCTATGGGACCACTCACATTAGTCTGGTCTCTTACCTGCAGGCGTGTATAGGGAGATCCTTGGTGTAGTAGGTGTCCTCCTCATCCTCCTCAAAGTTCAACTCTGCCAGCAGCTGACTGGCTTTGACCACAGGGTCGTCTCCATTCTGTAGCATGCCATCAGGGCCATTAACCTGAGGTGACAGGTGTACAGAATCATAATTAGGAACTGTAATTAACTTAATGTCAACATGTGGGAAAAAATAGGAACGAGTGCTAACAGGTGGACAATAGATTGTGCAAAATGTGGACAATCATAAAGATACATGAAGCCTTGCATGGTCATATATTTCACTTGCAGGCTTGCTTGCAGCCTGTCACATCAACAAACGGTTTGTTGACAGCAATATCCCACTGACTGTATCCTACTAAACACATCTGCCAATCTCTGTCATTGTTGTCAGTGAACACTATTTAGTACATCGTCACACTGTTAAAATAATCGCCAAAGTCATTTTCTGTCAAAATTGTTCTTTTTGCCTAAGTCATCTCCTCATGACGCCGGCCACCTATGGTAAAATCACCTACATCCTCAGTTGATCAAATCATGTGATTTTACCCCTTTAAGATCATCACTTCTTTGACAATTTGCCACATTCATAGGTATCAGTGTTTTATTGTTGACACTAATATTGGTAACACTTTACTCTAATGTGTCTACATAAGAGTGACATGAGCATGTCATAAACATAACATGGGATGTGTCATGAACATTAATGACACTTTGAAGTAACATTAATGCTCATGATACTTGTCATGTTTCTGACAGGCTTGTGTGACTCTTATGTATACACCTTCAAAATAAAGTGTTACCATATAATAGCCATCCTTTGTTACATCCTTTTTGAGTGAAATTATCAATAAATGTCATATGTTACACTTTTGGTGAAGTTTTTTGTGTTTCCTGCAAAACTTGAAAAAATGAGTTAGGCGATTATTCTAACAGGGTGACGACATGTAAGAGCTACTGGGCATAAATATGGGCATTTGAGGCTGATCTACCACAGCAGCAAATCTCTGTCATTCTTGGTCTGTATGGCAATAAAGTCCTGCATTGACATGCTAGCTGTGTCAGCATGCTAACTGAGCAAACTAGGTAGCTAGCATGCTAGCCAATTAGCGGGATAAACGCATGGTAACGGATGGAAGGCGTCATCATGCTAACAACCGGAGATAGCCAGCGATGTTGTTAGCTAGCCTTAGCTAATGCTCATTTTGTCAACACTGGAGAGGACGTATTTTGACAGCGAGCTTCCACGAAACAGCCACACGCACCTGGTTGTCTAACTGGCTCTGGGTTTGGCCTTGGGTCTGGGTCTGGCTCGGCAGGGTAAAGTCGGTGAAGTCGTACTCGGAGCCCTGGGTGTCCGCTCCCAGCAGCTCGGCTTCCTCGGTGTCAAGGAACGTTAGAGTCTGCGAGCTCGGCCCGTACGCCTCGACACTCATGTTTCAGCCTTCTTATTCACGGTATTTACCCGCCCCGAAGAATATTCCATAAACGGAAGCTATTCCAGGAAATAAAAATGAATAACCGAGGCACAGTGCTGATGAGAAAATTACAAACACTGGTGGTGAGAGATAGACAGAGAGCCTCGACCAGGGCTGCGTCCTGTTTGTCTTTTCCCCCGCACGTTTCCTTTTCTCCCTCACTTGTCTCCTACAGGAAGTCACCTGCAGGGAGCGAGGGAAGGAAAGGAGACAAGGAGACATACGTGTACAGAATTTAAAGTGGGACTGTTTTCCCCTTAAAGGTCATAAAGTTCCTCTGCCATTAACGTCTAAGAGTTGCATGTGGGAGATGAGTCAAAGGAATATGAGGTGCATTTTTCAATTCAAAGATAGATAGATACAGTCATGGGAAAAAATATTAGACCACCCTTGTTTTCTTCAATTTCTTGTTAATTTTAATGCCTGGTACAACTAAAGACGCATTTGTTTGGACAAATATAATGATAACAACAAAAATAGCTCATAAGAGTTTAATTTAAGAGCTGATATCTAGCCATTTTCTATGTTTTTCTTGATAATAGTTTTGGTTATTATCAAGAAAACCATAGAAAATGGCTAGACATCAGCTCTTAAATCATACTTATGAGCTTTTTTTGTTGTTATTATTATTATTATTATTATATTTGTCCAAACAAATGTACCTTTAGTTGTACCAGGCATTAAAATTAACAATAAATTAAAGAAAACAATGGACTAATATTTTTTTCCATGACAGTAGATAGATAGATGTGATTATGTGGGTTAAGTCGGTGTAAATATGGAACTTGAACGGACAATGCAACCTGGGCATTAACCATCATGACAAAAATACTTCCTTCAAGGCTGAGGCTCTCTAGAAAGTTTGATGGGCTCCTGAAAAAAATCTTTAGTAGACCTTTAGATTTAACATGTCACAACATTGACTGTATTTTAAGATAATTCATGATCATTCATTTTTTAAGTTCAGTCAGTGACTTTAGAATTATTGCTATTTTAAATGAATGGTTTTATCATATGTTTACAACTGAAACACTGACCTAATTTCCCATCTCTGGGCAGGTTAGACAGCTTTGAGTTTCTTCTAAATCCTGCTACTTGTCAGCTTAGATAGGTAATATAAAATGGGTTTACTCCTGTGCCAATGCAAATGCAATCCTTGATACTGAGCGTTCAAGCTGACTTCAATTAATGTTCTAGTAACATCATGTTCCTTTCACTCTGTCCTACACAGATCTGTCAGGTCAGAACAAGTTCAGCAGGTCTGTTGAACCAAGATGTACTCGGATGTACTGCACCCAGTGTTAAAGTAACTCGCCCTGCTGCTCCAAAGGAGTCTGAGACAAATAAAGTATTAAGGAATTAATTTGGTTACTACACATGACATGGATAGTTTCCCAATTGTGTTTTACACGTCACTGCACAAAAATTCTCACTGTCTTAGGGAAGATCACAGACTTCAAACCCCAAATCCTAAAAAGTTGTTGTGTTCTCATCTTAATCTATCTGAAATCACTTTAATCTTTAAATATTTTTGTCTTGCAGAGGCTCGCCTTTTCAAGTCTGTCTGGACAATGGCCACACACAAATCTTTATTCATCAAACAGGCCTTGACCTGTGTTTTCAGCAACTTACTTGGTGAGAAACCTGAATTACTGAATTCAGACATAACTTTAAAAGACAATAATAGTGTTTCAAACTCTAAGTCTCAAAGCACACAATGTTCTACAGTAAGTCACTTTGTGATCACAGATCATAAAATGCTTTGGCAGGATACTCACATTCATATTTTTTTCTTTAGTAGATGACATTTCATGGGTGTGGTTCTTTGTGTAGCATATAGTCAAATAATATGTGCATCTACAGTGTAAGATATGAACATTAGAAATGTGAAAGAAGTGTATTTTAGGATTACTCCTAAGAATCCTTAAAAAATAATTATAGGCAAAGATGTCTGGCTTTTGTCCTAAACAAAAACAACATATGAAAAACTGTACTAATAAGTTCTTTAAAAGCTATTCTGACTACATTTTTATGTTGTCAGGGATATTTTGTTTTGTCACTTTTATATGATGTATAATATTGTATAGTTAAAAAAGGCAGCTCTGACAAAAAAAACAATAAAAGAAAGAAGGAAAACTGAAGTCATAATGCAACATGTTGTCAAAGACCTCATTTAGTAGTGTCAGTGATGTTGTTCTCATCATTTAAACAATTAAATCACAGCAATAAGCCAGTGAGAAGTGTTTTAATTATACACAGCCTTAAGCTGGCATTGCCTGGCAAAGCTTTTCTACATACACAGGACAAACATTAAATTGATCAAATGAATTGTGTGACCGATTGTATGTGCAATATATTCCCTGAGATAAACAAATCTTTATAAGTGTGAATTTTTACATTTCTTCAAGTTCCTGTCATTTCAATGTCATCGCATTTCTCTGGTGCAAATACAAGCAATGTGAAGGAATGGCAGCATAATTTCAAAATTACAACAAAATCATACTTTGGAGAGTGGAGAAAACAGAAAAACTACAAAACAGTGAGAGTCACAGAAGGCAGAGGAAGGACTTAAAAGGTTACTGTTACCGTAAATGTTCCCAGTGTGTCATCATAATCATATATAACTTTTTCAACGACTACCTTCTTAGTTCTACTAATACATCTTAATACACTCACATTTATCCTCCTCTTCACATGATACAATGTTAATACGTCCATAATTATTGTTGTTGACATCTATTTTCACAGCCTTATCAGCTGCAGAACTGTAGAGACATGACTAACACTGACAGATGCCCACTACTCCTGCACACACATTCAAACCCACACATGCAAAGACCCGGACCGGCCTACGATAAAACAGATGCTGTAAAACCTCCAATATTTTCAAGATACAACACATGGTGAACAATTGGCACTGGTATAACAATTTCAAAGCACCAAATTCTGACACAAGCTCCTGTTCTCGACAACAGATGTAAAATTAATGCCATTCATTTCAGGAGCTGATGGTTGACTATCTTGAGTCATAAGTCATTAGTGGTCATGCTGGTGTTGATGCTCGTGATTGCAGTGCTCATGTTTGTGATCCAGTTCCAAAAATTTCAGCATCTCCAGTACGGCGGCCTGCAGAGCTCTACCCAGGTCCTCGCTGCTGTAGGGTTTTCCAAGTGGAGGCACGTGGATGAAGGCAGAGTGACCCTGGCCCAGGTACAGAGAAGTGTAGTAGGTGTAGTCACACAGGTATCTGCCAGGGAGCCAAAGCATGCATGCTAGGTTATGTAAAATCTGTATAATTACATTTCTACTTTGCCAAACATGTGACAAAAACTGTGAGTCAGCTCTCAAAAACAGTAGGTGCCTCTGGCTGTTAAGAAACACAAGACATTTCCAGATGAGTCATAAAACATTCTTAATTACACTTAAATACACTTTTTTTAAAAAGTAAGTGTCAAGTACACACATACTGCCTAGTGGATGTCATGATTACAGAAAGTTTTTTTTAGAAAATATAGTCTAGAAACAACTCAAGATAGTTTGAGACCAACAGGTCTTTTCCACAGCAGACATATTGACAGGTCACAGTAAGAACAAATATAATGTTCTTTTTTAATCCTTTTTTTAAAATTCTATTTCTCTTACTTCTGTCTTCTCTGGCATCTGACAGGCAGCAAAGTGATATTTTCATTGTGCAAGGAAACATGTTTCTATTGTGTATATGACAATAAACTTTGAATTGAATTGAATTGAATTGAATTGAATTGAATTGGAGAACTTATTGATGGCTGAGTCGAGAGTATTGTGCATGCTGGGTTCATGGCTTACTTGGACATTGAAATAAAACAGACAGCCACATTTGTGAATTTTCCTGCACGTGTAAATAATATCACTTACCTTCCAGCATCCTTAGATACAGATAGAGTGACCCCGAGGTCAGAGTCATTGACCCTTTTGCAGACTGTCTCCATGTCCACGACTGAGTGTATGCAGTCGGGGCCGCTCTCCATGCAACACTGGGAAGCCGGGCAGAAGCTGCAGTTGTCCAGGCGTTTGTAGCCCTTGTTGTGGCCACACTGCTCCAGAGTGACAGTGGTGGCTAACCCAGAAACACCGACATGGACCACCAACTGAAGACAGAGGTGATAGAGGTCAGTTGGGTATTGATTGATCGATTGATTTCATATACATTGTGATGGAAAAATGTGTTTTTCATGAACAGTATTCTGTGCTTATTGAATACCTGTGGCTGGTGCTCTTCCCAAAGAGATGGCAGGAGGTCCTGAACAGCCTGGTATTCAACAGGCACTTCACACACATGAAGGTCTACAGCTTTACCCAGCCCTAATCGGTCCAGTTCCTGTCAGCGAACACACACACACATGCACAGACAGACAGGTGGATATGTGAGGAAAAAAAGTCCCTGCAAATATCCTATATACTTTAATTGCATAAATGTAAAAAGAAATTCACTATTTGAATGGCAGATTTAACTCAAAGTCCTCAGCCGTAGCCTTTGTTAAAAATAAACCACCTGATTACTGATTACCTGCACTGCCACCCAGCTAGAGTTCACTGCATGCTCACCAAAAGGCTCAAAACCTGCACAGAAAAGATAAGCAAAGATGATTCTTCAATGCATGAATGACACACAGTGCAGCAGAGTAAATAAAAAAGGCAGTGAGGATGCTTATCTGTCATGGAGAGAAATGATAAGGGTGGATGTAAAAAGAACTCTTCATTCAAAGTGCAAAGGTTTCAAGTTAAACATTAATTTTATTAGTGAGAGCAGCAGAGACAGAATGATTTCTTTGTTGCAGTTAAGCTGTGAAGGAGTTTTGTGTCACAATCAAAATCAGTCATTCAGCGTGTTCCTAATGCATATTTTTTCATTCCCTCAACTAGACCAGCAGAAAAAAAACATTGCTCCCCTGAAAGCAACATTACTCTCTGCAGAACACTATTTTTTAACTCAGTGTCATTACATATTTATAACATAATGCATGCATTAAAGTGCAGCTCAGTCACAAGTAAACAACTCTATGAGCTGTAACAGCACTGTAGTGACAATAAAGAAATCATTTAAGCAGCATTTATCTCTCTCTGTACCTCTGACCAATTAAAACCTCTCACCTGTTACTATGACTTTCTTCCGATTGGCCATTATCCTCGGTTGGTATGACAGGTACTGTCATAGATTTATAATAAGGGGATAAAATATCCCAAACAGGAATGCCAGGATTGTCTACGCTTGCTGCTGTCTTCTTCTGGCTCTGAGCTGAAAGGAAGTGACACAACAAATCCAGATGGGTCATACTGCCATCTATTGCCTGGGCATGCAATCTTCCATAGCAGCTCATCTTACAGTCATGCATTTGGCAAAGAAGTGGAAATAAAATCAACCAAAGAGGACTCTTGGATATTTCTTCAGCATGTAGCACAAGGCATTTTTGGAAAGAGGACAGCAGAGGATGAAAACTGATCCTTTTAATCCAACTGTTTTAATGCAATAGGATGTAATTCAAGCCACATGTGTGCGCTGAAAATGAAAACCAAGCATCTGCACTGCATTCACATATTAAAGGTTAGAGAAGCTGTGTTGTGAGTGGCCAGCTAAAGTGAATGAAAAACAACCTCCGCTCCATCAATAAGCTGTTGAAACAGCCCATTAATGAACATTTAACCCACGACCAGCTGCTCCAGTAGATCTGCTTAGTGGTTTTACTGGGCAGCTCCCAGGTGTGAATGTGTGCACTGTGAGAGTGACACAGGGCGTTGCTGAACACGCATGCCCAGTTAGCTTCTCCCAAGAGAGTTCAAGTCAAAGGACACTTTTCTGGCTGCAGGAGGGGAAATCATATCTTACACAACCTCTGACACACTCCATTACCTGAGTTTAGAGGACAAACCTTCTTCCCAGTTTGGTGTCATGAAGGCAGAGCTAATCTAATATCGCCTTACAGCCGTTTTTTTCATTCGTGGTGCTGTCCACACCCTTAGGTTGCGAAATGACTCACACATTCTGGACACTGAACCCTATGTGGCTCCAAACTGGCACAGTGAAGAAAAAATGCTCTCCATAGGGTGGAGATTTTTTTTTCTTGGAAGAATATTTTGAGGTAAATGTTTCAAACAAATTTTTTCTCATTCATGCCTCTACGGTTACAGAGTCAACATTGATTTCTGCCTCTGAACCACATCTCTCTCTCTCTCTCTCTCACACACACACACACACACACACACACAGACACACACACTATAACACCTCCACCATCCACCTACACAACCTGCACTGCAGTCGCTAACTGCCCCCTCTTCTCCCTCAACCCATTCACCTTCCTCTCTCTATCTCGCCTGCGTCACTTGCTATGTCAGTGTTGCCATGGAAACTAATGATGCCCTCTCTGCTCTGTGGTGCTGATGCAGACAGTCTGCTGACGTCCTCACTGTGTATGGGTGGAATAACAATATTCTACTGTAGTTTCTTCCACAGGGCCACACTCAATGCCTTATGTGCTGCATGTACGCTGTATTTCTCTCTCTTACTTTCAATTCTATTCAATTCTATTCAATTCTATTCTATTCTATTCTTATCTATTTTACTCAAAAATGCTCTATTCTATTCTTTAATGTTCTACTCTATATTTTTATAGAAACTAGTTCACTGTTATATTATATAATGATTTGTTTTATTCTATAATGTTCTTTTCGGTTCTACTCTATACTATGTTTTATTATTTGATATAATGTACTTTATCCTTTTAATGCTTTGCTGTTGTTGTTGTTAATGTTCTTATATAATGATTAGCTTTATTCTATAATGTTTACTCTATCATGTTTTATTATATTATATAATGTTCTATTTCTATTCTAGCACTTTCTGTCTTCGGTCTTATTTTATTTCATATTGTTCTACTCTATTGTATTATTTTCTGTTTTATCGTGTTTTTTCTTATTCTATTCTAGTCCACACTATTCTTTGCTCTTCTGTAATGTTTTATTCTATTGCATGATGTTTTACTCTATTCTAGTCTTTTTTGTCCTGTTCTATTGGAATGTTATATTCAATTTAGAATAATTCATTCTCTATTGTTCTCTTCTAGTCTATCCGATAATATTATATTATATTATGTTCTTTTTTGTAAAATTCTGCTCTATTCTATTATTTCTGGTTCTCTTCTATAATGCCCTATTCTATTATTTTCGTTAACGTTCCATTCTATTCTATATGGTTCTGTTATTTCTGTAATAATTTATTTCTTCATTTTGTTAAAATGTATATATGTGTGAGACTTCACAGCTTTGTGTCTGACTGTTATGATTGCATAAATCTGGGTACCTATTTAGAAACACTGTATTAATAAAGAGTTTGAGAATAAGTCAAGATTCACCAGCCACTAAAACTAGTCCGTTCAATCACAGAAAACACATGGTTTCCTCATTCTACTGTGACTGCTTCCTTCCCTTTTTTCGAGTGTGTGCTCAGTTTCCACAGAAACACTTTCAGAGCACTTAGAGACATTGTAACACCTCATTTCAGTCACTTGGTCCTGAGTGAGAGCTGAATGTGACCATTGATCCTCAAAGAGCTGGAACAAGAGGTGTTGGCGTGCTTAGAGTTAGTAAGTCTGATAAATTGGAATATAATAAAACCAGTCTGAACTTGAACACCTACTGTAAAACCAAAGTGGGACTCTATTTATATATATTCTATTAGTAAAGCCTTTTAAAAGAGCCCTAGCCTTCCTGAGTTGAAGGAATATTTTCTGTAAGGCCTGTTCCTCTGTTCTTTCCTTGGCCCTCGCCTCTTACACCTTCCCCGCCCAGTCTCTGCTCTCTTTTGGCGACCCTGAGCTTTTTTATGCTATGACATCAAACCACAATGCATTGCACTGTTTGTAGTTTACCTAAAGTCTCCATGGCAATAAAGACCGGCTCGGCCCCTTATTCAAATTAAACCGGAAACCAACGTCATTTTGGGCCAATCTCCGCGCTCTGGAGTGACATAATGGAATTTTTAGGGCTAGAAAGCGAGCGAGGTCTGGCGCTGCGCATAGCAGTCGTGCCATCGGGAAAAGACAATATCATCGGCGCGCTGAAGAGACGCATCAGAGCCCCTCCGGCACAACAGCTCAAGTGGTCGTTAGATATAGTGACTGATACACAAGAAGCGGTTAAGGAATTACGATCGCATACAAATAAGGATCAGCTTATTTCCTCATGTTTGGATATGATTGCTGTAATGCGTAACGCTCAACACTCCCTCATGTGAGGGTGTAGAATGGAAACATCCCTCTACCCAGGCACCGTGGTGAATAATCCGAGGGTCTCCAGCATCTATTCCCAGAGCACGATGATGAAAAAGGAGGACATTAATCTGAACCTGGAAGACCACAACTCCGAGCTCAAACAAAACCCGCTCCGGGACACAGACGGACTCCTCAACTCCCCAGACTTGGGACTCTTGAAACTAACCTCTCCGGACCTGGAGCGCCTTATTATCCAGTCAAACGGCCTGGTCACCGCCGCTAACCCTGCCTCACAGTTCCTGTACCCGAAGTCAGCCAGCGACGAGCAGGAGTTCGCGGAAGGTTTCGTCAAGGCGCTGGAGGATCTCCACAAGCAGAACCAGCTGAGCGAAGCGGGCTGCGTCTCCGTGGATAGACTGGAGCTCCTCGGATCAGCCAACGCGGTCGGATCCTCGGGGCTCCAGACATCAGACCTTCCTGTTTACACTACTTTAAACGGCTATGCGGCCAGTCCGCTCGGAGCCACCACCATCAACTACTCCACGGACACGATCCCCTTCCCGCCGCCTCCGTCTCATCTGGCCAGCGCGCAGCAACAGGCGGCCGCTGCGGCTGCTCTGTCACGACTCCAGTCGGCTGGCTTGGTGAAGGACGAGCCTCAGACTGTACCAGACATGCAGAGCTTCGGGGACAGCCCCCCGCTGTCTCCCATTGACATGGACAACCAGGAGCGCATCAAGGCGGAGAGGAAAAAGCTGCGGAACAGGATAGCCGCCTCCAAATGCCGCAAGAGAAAGCTGGAGAGGATCTCCCGGCTGGAGGACAAGGTCAAGAGCCTGAAAACGCAGAATACAGAGCTGGCCTCCACAGCCAGCGTCCTCAGGGAGCAAGTGGCCCAGCTGAAGCAGAAGGTGATGAACCATGTCAGCAGCGGATGCCAGCTTTTACCAAACCAGGTCCAGGCTTACTAATGGTGCTCTTCATGGATGTTTATACAGCTCTAAATATGCTCTGAGGATACAGGCCTGTATTATTAGAAACACTCTGCAACACAGAATCCTTATCAGAGAATTTATATGAGGCCACTGTAAATGCACCCTCCTGATAAAGCCTGTAACTGAGAAACTGAACAGACTTTTGCACTCGCAGTGCAACGAACAGAGCTGCGAGTCTACTGGAATAATGACAGGTTAACCAGCAGCAGGTGTGGGCTGCAGCCTCCTCTGATTCCTAAAATTCTGGCAGTGTTATGCAGACTTATTTTGTTGCCCTAATTTTTTTGGGAAGCCATGTAGCAAACTGTTATCCAGTGGACTGGTGGTGTAGGATAGTGTGTGTAAGCTGGACAATCTCAACAGGAGTGCAACCAAACACCAGGGTGTCACCAAGTGCTGTCACCCCCTGTGTAATATAATGCCTTACTTGTTTACAAGCACTTATCAATGACAAATATATATTTTATTTACTGAAACATTTCTTATTTTACATATGGTCTTACTTTTTGTCTTTTTTGTTGTTGCAAAAATGAACACTGCATGTCTGTCGCTTTGTACAGTAACCATTGTATTTTTTTTATTATGGTGGCTGCTTTGTAGTTCTTCAGTCGCCAAAACTTCCATGAATGTATGTGTACGTGCTGAGAAAACCTATCTATACATGTGTAATGGACTTTCAAGTCTCTACCTGACAGTTATTAAATTCACTACATTACTAAAAACTTGTGTTTCGTTTCTTACTAAGAACAGGCTCTGCTTGTTTATATTATTGTTAGAAGAAACATTTGTGATGATAGTATAGAAAGTCACACCTTTACATGCATCTTCTCTTTTCCAGTTGACACTGTGGGTGTTGTATTATGTGCTGTAGAAAAGCTGAACCCAACCATAGATGGTCAAACAACTCTGATGGGAGAAAACAAGACATTATTGCAGTATTATGCCCTCTGCTGGGCACAATACAATTGACTCTAAACCATTTCTTAAAAATCACATGTGCACTTCTTGTAAATGAACCAACAAAACTCCAGCTTATAGAATTTGTTTATTGGTTCCTCATTTTAGCAAATCTGGCATTACAGAATTACAGCACAATTCACACAACTATGGGCAGAAAACTTCTATTTACAAGAGTTCTTTATGACAGAGAGGGAGGAAGAAGAGGAGAGTTGAAAAGGACCGATTAGTGTTCCTTAGATATCAGCAAGTTTACAGCTGTAGCAAAACACAATAAATAAAGTAACAAAAATCAACCAACAAGTCAACCAATGCAGTAAGAATCCCTATTTGAATGAAGTGTTCAGACTATTCACTTAACATTTTCCCTTTTTGTAGCTACTGCACAGAGTAGGAAAACACTACCACACAAGTTTGTTGGTGAAAGTCTCACTAATGTCTAACAAGCAATCTTTTTGGCTCTAAATATGTCTTCAGAGATCTCTTTGGAAAGAACAATTATTAAGACCTGTGCCTTCATAGAAACTGTACATTTACACACCCATGTACAGTATGTGTGTTTCAAAGCTTCAGCAGGGTTGTACGGTACTCATATTAGGGTGTGGAGAGAAATAACTGCTATTGCTCTGTGAGAACAGTCTGCTGTTAAACTACCAAGTCTTAAAAGTTACATAACTGATATCAAAAGACAAACAAATTTCCCTCCAAAGCTCCGCTAACATGATAAGAGATTCTTACACTGGAATGTTTTTAAATGTTCCTCTTGAGGAAGCATCTTATATTCACTGTAAACACGAATACATCTTCATTTAAAAGCTGGGAGCGTTTAAGCATTTGAACACTATTGAACATCTCCTTAAAAAGTAGAGTGCAGATCGCAATGCATAATCTAGGAACATTACCTTCAAAGCAAATAAAGTTATAAATAATACAAAATAAATGTTTTATTTTGAAATAACTTAAGTGTTGACATTTTTTTTTTCACATGCCTTGTATGACTGACAGAAGGTTTGTACTGTATACACGATCAGACAAATCCCTAATAGTAACATCAGAGAGAAATAAAACTCACAATTTGACATTAACATGCTTCAAAACATCATGTTTCTCCCATAAAGTAAAAGATGGAAACATCTACCATGACATAATCTGTCCTTGATGAAGAGGTCCGTGGTGCACCGGTGCTCACACTGAATCACATGCCTTTCTGCTGAGTGCATGTTGCACATTGTATGCAGTGAATTAAAGTTAATACAATAAGAAGGGGTTCACATGTGAATGCTTTAGCCCCATGTGGTTCCATCAAGTACTGAAACTGTCGGACAGACGGGTTTTAAATTAAAAAACAGCTGATACAAATAACCATCCAGTCAACCACAATCAGATAAAAACATCAATAACATGCACCTCTCACTAAAGCACAAGTAGGAATCCAATATCCTCAATCATTGTTATTGTATATTGTGTTAATTATATATGTATATATATTATATATGCATTATTAAATGCGTATCTATTGACTTTTAAACATTTATACACTCTCCATCTGGTGAGAGACATTGCTTATCGTTTTATTCTGTCCTATGTCTTAAAAAAATAGTAAGAAAAAAGTTTAAAAAAAACAAAACAAGAGCAAGGATCTAAGACTGACCAACCTCCATAAAATGAATATTTAAAAAACTGCGAAGGGCCCACAAATTAATGACAATGACTTGACAAGCAAGCTGATGTGGATGACTTTTGCTATTCATTCCTAAAATGAAAAGAAAAACTTTTAAATCACCCCATTTGGACATCAATGAAATATCTTTTAAGTCAATATTAAATCAATAAATATCCCTATGAAATATATATAAATAAATAAGGCAATGCATCTATAAATAGATACAAATAATAATTACGAATCTATATTTGAGTCAACATAGGTCAATAAATAAGCTTTAAAAAAAGTTTTTTGAAGCACTACTTTAAGTAACATTTATTTCACAATTCCACATTTATATATTTTTGGGGGGATTTATATTAATTACAATGTTTTAATAAATGTTTATTTATATTCATTACCTGATTTACTTATATGATGATTCATTTCATAGGCATATTTATTTATTTATTTTATTAAAACAGACTTAAATGGTATTCCATAGATGTTGAACATGGAGTGTAATTATCTGTAGTAACTCGATCCCAACAGTGAGAAGGACCAGTGATTTCACATGCTCAAAAACACACCAGACCCACTCAAATACATTAAAAAACAAACAAACAGCAACCCTATCCACATCAACAAACATCATTTGGGACTAAAAGAAAAACGACTGATTTGTATCCATTTAGGTTTGAGGTGTTATTGTGATTGGGGCCTGGGATTGGAGCCTTTTATAGTAAAACCCAATTGCAGACGCGTCAATAAGGAATGATGGAGTCTCAGCCTTCAGAGGCCTTATATAAATCTGTTAACATCCTGTAAAGTGTGTGCGTTTGTTTGTGTAAACGTGCAAATAAGAAAGACTTGGGATTGTACCTCTGTTAAATGTTCTGCACCCCTCTGACTAAGTTAGCACTATCACATCATCGTTTTATTACTGAAATTAACAAAAACTTGAGTGTGCTGATGTAGATAATGCTTTTGGTGTAGTGAGAGGGGTGGAGAATCTAATCAGCCAGGTTGTGTGTCTCTGTATTGCAGTGTCTGTGTGTTATATATTTGGTAGTGTGAGACAAAAAAAAAAAAAAAAAGTGTGTGGATTTTTAGGAGAGCAGACAGTGTGTCATGTTTAGCAAGCACAATCCTGATGGGACCTCTGAGGCTGCTCGGTAAGTTGTGGCCCCTGTTTAGTGCCGGTGACAGTCGGGTCGTTGTTGTCCAGAGTCTCTGACATCCTCTCACAGATGATGTCCACCAGCCGCTCGAAGGTCTGCTTCACGTTAATGTTGTCTTTAGCACTCGCTTCGAAGTGCTCAAAACCTGCAGGGACGGGTGGTAGAGACAGAGAGAGGCTGTTACGCTTATTGTTCCGATTTGAAGCCTACCCCGTTAATCCACTTATCATGTCTGGCTGATCGGGGCTACAGTTAGACCGACGGCTCAGAACCTCAATAATTCCCCCCCCGATATCAGATTTGTATACGTTTTTATGTATTAAATGTATTCATAAGTATATCTCTTCAGATCAAACTTAAACCTCACGAACATCTGGCTTTTGTCTTTACTGGGAAAGGTTAATCGGCATTTGTTTCTGGGACAAATGACTCTGTAGTAGTCACGGGTATTTATCATGTCCAGCTCCCATCAGCAGTGATGGAAACATGACACTGGAGTGCACATGTTAATTTATGCTCCTTTTCTAGTGCGATGCTATGACTCTCTGACATCTCAGCCACAAATTCCATCTGTCTCTGTTCAAGCAGTGATCCAGTACCGTTCCAAATGAGACGGCACCAAGTTTGAAAGAGACATTGACTAAGAAACAGATATGAAAAAGAAGCAACTACTGTAACATTTCTACAGGCCTCCATGCTGCTTTCCGTATACTAACCCTGTTTTCTGGCACATTTGTGATCAAATTTGTGTCAAACGTGACATAAAAAAGAGAAAGGATTACTTTTCTACTGGCAATGAGTAAGGTGTCTATTGCCTAATTTCATCAGGTTTTCCCCCTTTTAAAAAAACTGCACTAACAACTTTTGTAGGAAAAAGGGTCCATGACTCAGTTTGATCACTTTTTGATGTTACATTTTGTAACAGCAAGACCATAAAATACCCAGAGCTGGCCTAGAAAAGCAGCTACCTAACTGCTTTACGAAGACTAAATAATCACACCTCCATTAAAATGTCAACATCAACATGTAGATAGTCAAGACTC
The DNA here is from genome assembly GCF_030273125.1 of Centropristis striata. NCBI lineage: Eukaryota > Metazoa > Chordata > Actinopteri > Perciformes > Serranidae > Centropristis > Centropristis striata. The sequence continues at coordinate 12,692,137 of NC_081527.1, read as the reverse complement.
ATGCCAGTAAGGCTATTTGGCACAGCTGCATTTGATTTACAATTACTTCAGCCTGACATCAGTTTCAAACATGGTGAAATTATGTAGTGTGGCAAGCTGTAAAAGGAGATTAAAAAAAAGATACTACACTCGACATTTGTTTAGAAAACTTCAAAAACGACTCAAAATCCCACTGTCCAAACATAATATAAACATTAAATCTTTACTCCTGTTTGGATGCATAATTTACACATCATTTTGAGATGAACTGTATGAGTCATGATTATATACAAATGCTCCCAGGAGAGAAGCAATGGGAGAAAATCAACACACATAGCATGTAGTCTTAACTCTGACCGGCTGACTTACCCAGCTGTTCTGACAGCTGCCGGCCCCTGTCTGTGGCCACCACTCGTTCATCATCCATATCACATTTGTTCCCCACCAACAGGACCTGGGCGTTGTCCCACGAGTATGTCTTGATCTGGGTCGACCTGTTAGTGGATACAGTAGGGGGTCATTTATTTCTTAGATGCTAAAGCAGTTTAGAAAGTGCCGTGAAAGGGGAATCATAATCATAATTCCTATTAGTTCATATCACATTTTGATCACAACTTCATTTTGAGATACGGGAAAACTACTAGTAGCTTCAAAAGAGCAAACATGTTAACATAACAGTCACCAGACAGGTTTCTAACACGTCAAGTTTAACGTAATTATCATAACCTAGCATTGGGCGGCATCTATATATATTTTTTTCCCATAGTGTCATATTTTTCTGACATTCATTCTTCATCTGACTTTTCACTTGCAAATCAATGCTCTCCAACTGAATGACTTGTCTGAAATGTGTATGATTCTCCTGACTGAATGACTACTTGTGTGGTTGCCCCATCCTCTACATGCCTCGTCTCAGCAAACCCAGATCTCAGAAATTCAGCTGGTGCATACATCATGGTGACAAATAACAGCACAGCTGGATGAAAACATAGAAACGAGAGTAGGCCATTAATGCACGAACATGCATACTCAGGGGTCCCTACCAGTCTTGAACGGCGTTAAAAGACTCCTCATTGGTGATGTCATACATGAGGATAAAGCCCATGGCTCCCCTGTAGTAAGCTGTGGTGATTGTCCTGTAGCGCTCCTGGCCAGCAGTGTCCTACACAAATACACAAAAAAAACACAGTTTTGATTGACATTCTCGCAACATTATGATGAAAACATACTAAAAATAAAAACCACCTGCACCCAAATGACAAAGTTTCCATCCATCCACTGATGCTCTTCCTCAGATTTGTGGTCTTAACATTGTACATGTAGGTTTAAATAAGCATTAGGAACCAGAGAAATGTGTGCGTCTTTTTTTGTCTTCTTGTGCATTTGTCATCAAGCACCTGCAAAGGATTTATGACGGTGCACGTGCCTCCTGATGATTGCAGAGGTTTGACATTAAGCCAAACTCCCATGAACATTAGGTATTCCTCTGGCGTCCCATGTAATAAGCAGTTTGTCCCAGGGTCAGGCTTTATGGCTAATGTTGAGTACACTTCAAGGGTATTACCATTACACAGCAGATGAAGTGATTCTGGGGCCTGCTGAGGCCAGCTGGTAATCATTAGAGATACACAGTAATAAGAGACAGCTTCAGTTACAGATGTGATGGAGCAGCATGACAAAACAGACATTCTTATAAAATCTGCAGATAGTAAGGAAAGTCGACTAAATTTTTAATCAAGCAAACAATTTTTGCATGTTATTTGTTGATTGATTGGTAGATTGCCAGAAAATGTATCTGGAACTTTTCTGGTAATTGATTGTTTTTTTTTTTTTAAAATGTGGCACTTCTTAAACAAAAATGTTAAAAACTATTTGCACGTAACATCTCCAATGTGAGGATTTGCTGCTTTCTCCATCACCATAAACTGAATATTTTTGGGTTTTGGACTGTTGGTTAGTCAAACAAGACATTTGAATATCAGCTGGACTGTCTGGACTGGACTGTGGAGTAGTCAAATGGAAGACTTTTGACATTGTATAAAAATAAAAATTCATGGTTTTGTATGTACCTTATTATGTGTTCCGTACCACAGTTCAGTATATTTTTGGTACAGCAGGGAAAAACAAAAAATAATCAATTTGTTTATTCATTTTAACGGTGCGTTCAGACCGGACGCGTAGCGAATATTTCGCGCGACAAGATTACATACAAAGTCAATGCAAACACGCGAATAGACGCGAATTTTTGCCGGCGACGCGAATTGCGGGTTTCGCGCGACACGAATGCCGCGATTGACGCGAATTTCGCGGCGCGAATGAAACAACTCGAATTCGCGTGAGTTCAATAAATTCAACTTTGGCGAAATATTCGCGTGACGCTGTGTCGGGACAGCCTATCAGCGTTGAGATTCTGGACGACAGTGTCCGAGATACATACATGAGAGAGAGGAGAAAAGAGGCAGGAAGGAGGAGTGGGTCGGCAGGAGGGACAGGAAAAAGGTGGAAGTACTCTGCGGTCCTCTCTCCGTGCTGAGTGCACCTCCGGATGATGTCACTCACCCAGACACGACGGCAGAGCAGGTACAGGGACGCTATGCTTGTAATGTCAGCCATGGTTGATGACAGAATGAAATGGAGGCAATTATTTGGCGCTAAATAGTCTCTTGGGCGAAAATTCGCGTCGCGTTACTCGCGCGAGTGACGCGAATTAAATTCAATACTCGCGCGTATCAATTCGCGCGAGTAACGCGACGCGAATATTCGCTACGCGTCCGGTCTGAACGCACTGTAAGTAAACATTCAACAGTGTCTCAAAGGCCATTATCATTCCTGTAAGAGTTAAGCAACAACAATATTAACACAAATGTTAGAAATGCCCCTTCATCAGACTCTGACCTGTTGGTAATTGCTAAACTGCAACTTGTGCTTGTTTATACATGGGAGACACAACAGACTGACTTAAATGCACACGTGAAGGCACATTGTTGGGGGTCAGATGCTCTGAGCAAATGCTTTAATTTGGTATTCTCGAACATGTATAGTATTTGTGACTATGGTCTCAAGCAGCAATAAACACTCTAAAGCATTAGTTGCCACTTTGGCACAGTCTCAATCTGCAGTGGAAGGCTGTCCAATTGCTGCGGGGAGAAGAACTTGCCTCCACATGTTTTGTCTTGTTCTGCTAATCAACACTTTTGGGGCAATGCTGTTGTAAATTAAATTTTGTGTCCTGTGTAAAGTGTACTGACAGACATAGCTGATTTCATCTGAATACGTTTAGACCTAAACTGGTAATTGAGCACCACTAACCTGGTTAACCGGGCTAAGCTGAATACCATGCTACAACTGATAGACAACAACTAGTGCATTGCTAAAACTTTCTGGGTAAAACCCACAGTTTCCTGTTCCATGTGTGTGAGAAATAGATAAATAGCATATTTTTAAAGTGTTTGTGATGGGGCGTGTGGAACCAAGTATTTAGGAAACCGATTTGACTGTCCTGTACCGAACTGCTAAGGACGAATAGCGGGAGATTAATCGATAAGGAAAATAATTGTTTGTTGCAGCTTTGAGTAATGCATTATGGAGGATAATCAAAATATGAGATTGGGCTCTGTATCAGAAGATACAGAGAAAATATTTATTGCAACATCTGCAGTGATGGAATCAACTTCCACCTGTTATACCTTTACTTCTTCAGTGAGATCTCAGTCTAGAAAGCACAGCGCACTGCTTAAACTGCAGAACACGAAGGCAGCAACAAGCAAAGGAAGGTGAGATTTCAATTCCTTTTTCCAGCTATTCAGGAGTTCAGATTAAAATGTCAGCTATTGTAAAGCAACCAGCTTGATTCACTGTGAGTGACTTGCTCCTCCAACGCAATTTTCTCATTTCTTGTCACCCTCGACCACCATGTCTGCTTGTGTGTGTGTGTGTGTGTGTGTGTGTGTGTGTGTGTCGACTTTCTCACCCATATCTGCAGTTTTATCCTCTTGTCGTTTCTGTAGATGGTTTTCACCTTGAAGTCGATGCCCACTGTGCTGACAAAGGCTGGTGTGAACGAGTCGTCTGCATAGCGGAAGAGGAAAGAAGTCTTTCCTACGCTGCTGTTGCCAATGATAAGGATTTTAAACATGTAATCAAAGTTCTGGTCCGTGGACTCCTTCTGTCCGTATGTGGCATTTGCAGACGCCATCTATGAAAGGATTGAAATCACAGTTTAATCAGTTACAGGAAAGCAGCTTGATAAACCAGCATTTAATAATGTAAACATCTTTAAAATAACCCAATAGAATATCCCCCCCACTACCACAAATGATCACAAAAATACTCAGTGTTGAATCAAAGCCTCTCTGACAGTTTCTCCAAAACTAAACATTACATAAATGTACAAAGGTAGAGCTGTTCTATTTGATTCTGTCAGATTGTGCAGGTACTGTATACCCAACATTGTGTCCAGTCCCTGCAGTTACACTGTCACACACAATCACCCTGTCACTGGTTGAATCATTTCAGGTTTGGTGCAAGTATATGATTTTAATGGACAAGTAAATTTACAAAACAGCCAGAAACAACCTGTCTGGTTTAGTGCACCACACCCATTGTCAAATAGCTTGCATAATTTTGTATAATTTATAGTGAATTAGTTTCAGTTGGTCTATAGGTGCCAAAAACAAAAAGATCAAATTATTTACAAAGTGCATTGTATTCACGTTCAAGAAACTGCCCCCAGCTGAAAACTGACATCAGGATAAGCAAGATCATCCGCTGATATCACCTAGAAACATCCTCTGAAGCTACTTTAACATTGATACAGCAGATACAGGGATACACACTTTTGAACCACAGAGATCCTAAACATGTGCAGACAAAATGACAAAAGGTCATTAAGTTATTAAAATAGCATAATACGACAATTCTACCATTATATCAAAGGCTAAAAGTGTAGATCAAGTCTGAGGAAGGAAGGCGTGGCAGAAATCAGCTACCAAGACAGCCTTGCAAGTCACAAATATCAAATTTACTGAACTCACTGTTTAACTGTTTCTGGTTAGTTTTCCAAATGTGGCATCACAGACAGTCCATTTGTAATAAATTACACCAGAAGAAAACGATCTGAATCCACGTTAGTAAAAAAACTGCCTTATTGGGGTTAAACGATGTCAGTATCGCCTGCTGTTTGAGGTTACACCCCCAGTCTCCCAACTTTATCAGGGAATAAAACGGTGCAGCCGTTTCGCCAAGAGGCTGTGTCAATACAACCAGCGAGCCAATACTCACACACATCCACTTCATGTCAATAATACTGGTTGGACAAGGAATGCGCACCTCCGCCCCCTCAAGATAAGAGGACGGAAGTGCCAGAGCTTATCAGGCTAAGCATCAGCTAAACTGACTATCCTTTCCCATCCAGGAGGGGCAGGGAACATCCATGGAGAACTACACTAGCCAGCCAATTATGAATGGCCATATGGCTGGGCAGAATTTGCCTCGTAGTAAAGTAGATAAACACAGACAACTGACAGCGCCTGTAGTGCCTCCTGACTGTTTTTGAACACAACATGCTCCCATTTAAACGGCCTGAACCACATCCTTATCCATAGCGGAGCTTATCTGGCGTTAGCCTGCTAGTGAATATGTAGCTAGCTGCTGAAACTGACAGTCTGGCTCAGGTTGACTGGAGAAAAACCCAGAAAATATAATGTGAGGCGTTTCGTAATTAACCACTTACCGGCTTAAATAACGACTCTACAAGACACGAAAACACTACAGATAAAAATGTAGTTATAAGCTTTTTAAACGCATTACATTAAGGTAGCATCGCCACCTTCAAAGCTAAACCAGCAGACCGTTACCAGTATTTAAAAGTGGCAGCAGAAGCTAGCTAAGCATCCCAGCTAGCGTCATGTCAAATGAAGGTTACTCTTCCCTATTTACGACAAAATTTTCAGTCATAATCCAACATATGACGAACGACAAACAGCCCGCATGTTATCCGTCGACTTAATACGACCGGCAACGACAAATAAGCGCAGGGTTTACCTTGAAATGTGTGTTTTATCCTCGGCTTCCCAGCAGCGCCAGTGCCCAGCTTTGCACCTGCAGTAGCTCGTGCGTCTCTTGATTGACAGCCCCGGCATAAGCAGGTCGTAACGGAGAGTAAGGATGATTGGCAGGACGGCCGACCAATCAGAGAGCAGTGTTCGTTCATTCACGTAAAGTCCCGCCCCGGCCCATTCTGTTATTTAGAGGTTTTAATTCAGTGCATCATCAGGGGATGAAGAAGCACTCAGATCATCTGCTTAAGTAAGAATAGCAATAAGTATTGTGTTTTTAAATGACTTTATATGCCTTTATATGTCTTTTTGATTAGTTGATCTTTTAAGTGACATATATGTGCCACTAAGCATTTCTTCTTTAATTTAATTGGTATTACCGGTTTTTCTCCTATTATTATTAATTATATAATATACAATAAGCTATAAAATGTTATTATTATTATTATTATTAATAATCATTATAATATTGTTATTATTTTATTTTGTATGATTACGCTGTATCTGCATAGTAACTAAAGCAATTAAGTAAATGTAGTGGGGTTAAAATGTACAATATAGCTAATGGAATTACTCATACTTCATATATTCTGCTTAACACACAGCATTACCTTTCCTCTTAAGTACCTTTAAGGTTATTTAAAAACTGTATTACCTAATTTTACATTTATCATCTATTTTACACTACTTATATATTATATTGTATATAATCACATTAGTCTTTGTTGAAGCTTTAATATTTTTGCACTGGTGAAAAATAAAAGAGATAAAGACATATTTTTTTATAGCTGTAGCTTCTGTATATTTTATACAATGCAGCCTGAATATTTTGTGTTAATAAATCAGGATTTAAAGATACATTTATGAGTTTGAACAATGATTGGCTGCATACTATCACTTTGTGTTGACTGACCCATCATTTGAAGAGATTAATATTGTTTCATTACTTATTTTCTTAATAAAAACAGAGAACAAGACATCAAAGAGTGAAGAGTTTCCTTTATTGGCAAGGCATACAGTTCTAGTTGGAGAGAGGGCTAACACACCCGCAGTTAAACAGCAGAGTTTGGATTGTCAAAGCTGCAGAGTCATGGTTCATGACCCATATTCATAAAATCTCTAAGAACAGAAATACTGATCAAGGATGACTTGAGGCCGTGTGTCTACATTATCTTCACTATGAATGAAAGAATCTCAGAATCAGCACGCTTACTGTAAGATCCTTCATGAATACGTGATCTGATCAAACAGTGGAAACAGAGGAAGTCAGGGGATGAAAGATGTTTCAGCAAACTCAGACGGAAATCTGTCACTAAACTATTTATATACCCAGAAAAACATGAAAGTGAGTATTCTTGTTTATGTATAATGTTATTTGCAGACATAGAAATGAAACGAGAAGGAAAAAAGCTGAGTAATAGTTGAAATCTGTCCTGTGTGTCTTTCTCACACATCAAGCTACACATAAACCTCAGACTAGAAAAAGTCTACTGTTCCATCGTTTCTGACAGGTAATACAGAAATAATAAATAAACTGTACATGAAGCACTGTGAGGAAATTTACAAAATCAAACAATTAGTGACACGCAGAGAGACAGGCTGAATCTTCGCATGTTGTGCTGCTGGTTATGCTGTTGTTAAATAGTCCTTAGTGTTGAAGGCATCCTTGAGTATTGGACTGTTTGATGCTGTTTATGGCTACAGAAAAGATTGCACATGTTTTACTCCAGCATGTCAGTGAACACATCTATGACCGGAAAAAAAATCCCAAGTTTGAAAATAAGGCGTCAAAAAACTTTCAGCTCATTCACACATTAAAACATGACTTACTCTGTTTCATGGTAATAAAATAGAATAGAAGTTTTTCCACAGGCTAAGTTTTGAAAGTATACTCTTCTTTAAATCCTGCAGCCAATGTCATGCATTTCAACAAAACACTTCTTTTTTTTTTTTTTTTTTACAGTCAATTATAAAAAGAACAAAAACTTCAGTCCCTCCAACATCCGACCTTTAAGAGCTGTAGTGGTGCAGCCCGTGCAATTCAACTCAACCACCAGGCCGTTTGCCAACAGAAAAACAGTGAAACAGTCACATTATACATGTTCAACTGTACTGGAAGTGCAGAACTGTAAAAGTACCATACAAAGTGCTTTGGTTTTTTTCTTAGCAAATACATCAAAAAGTCAATCTAGTCATTCACTCGAACACAAAAAAAACACATCACTGTTTAAGACAATATCAGTTTCAGTTACTGTTTGAACAGGAGTTAGAAAAAAAAGAACAGAGACACTATAGGGTCAGATTGGCACACAGGGTGCTACAATCAACCAACGTTATCAGTCACTGATGGAAAGTAGCCAGTGGCAAAATGGAAATTACAGTACGGGTTGTGTCATGCTTGCTTGGCACTTGTTTTGTCATTGACTATGTCCCTGTGAAGAGCGAAATATTGATCAATGAGAGAAAAAAGATGAAAAAAAAATTCTGGCACAGAAAACTGTCTCCTGAATTTTTTTTACAGTTACATTGATGCTAACATCCTTCTTTGCAACCCTTGTGCTCATTACACACTGCCCTTATCAGTCTTTATTCATGTGGATTTAGCTAAATATTATATACTATTTCAGTAGGTAGTTGCTGCTGTGTGTGACATGTTAAGTAGTAACGATAATGGATTTCAATGGACAGTTTAATGCATTCATAGCTGTACTTTTGCATGATTCCTGTGCTGGTTGCCTGACAAATTGTTTTGCGGCCTCCAATGTGTTCATGTTTTGGCTTAAGCCCTTTAAAACCACAATGAAGGTTTGCTGTGTACTAAACTGTAAAGTGCTAAACTTGAAGGCTAACTGATAAAATGGGTGCCAAATGTTAAGAATGCAAAGATAAGTGACTTGAAATTTAAACATAATCCAACAAAATAATCAAAAAGAGCAAAAAACCCTGAAACATGACTGATATTTGGGGTAGTCCTACAGTTAAATACATTTTAAATGTATTTTCCATATATGCAAATCATTTGCCTCCAATGCCAGAACTTCAGTTCCACTTGTCAACACTGGGAGGCACCATGTGCACAGCCCACATTGCTTTGGATGCAACTCCTTGACTGTATAACACTACACTGACCCTGACTCAGTTTTGTCACCGACAATATCATAGTTTAGGATTATAAAAATGGAAATAATAAGCCTGATACAACTGAAATTCTCAAAATAATATGTACTGCCAGCCACATCTTTTTCATAAAATTCTTCCAAAATTGCTGCGTGCTAAACACAGTTAAATGGGCTGTGCAACACCAGCTGACGGGAGTGCTACGTATACATCACAATGATAGAGTCACTCAAAATGTCTGCTACATTTAAAGTTTCCTGCATAAAATCATGCATAGCTCCTTTCTGCCAATACTTTGCTTAAACTGCTCTGAAGTCTGCAATTTACTGTATCTTCATTTCATGTAGGATCTGAATAAAAGACAACAGAATAAACAAACAAAAAATAAAAATAAAAAGGCAGGCAAACAGCATTGTCCCTGTAAATTGCAAGTTTGGCAAGTTGTCTCACAAGACGTCGTGTTTTCACGCTCATTCATCACTTCCTCACTTTCTTCACAAAAGAGGAAGACAGTTCTCTTGTAGTAGACCTTGGGTTGGCTGGTAAAAGGAAGTTTTTTTTAAAACTTCTCACTGTCTATGTGGAACTTTATCCACAGTATGTCTGACTGAAAGACACAGAACACAAAGGACCGGTCAGAAACTTGGTTTCCTGTCTTCTATTAGAACTCAGTCTATCTGTCTCTCTCCAGTGCAAGTGACTGCTGTGTAAAACTGCAGACTTTCTTAACACCCCCTCGCACCCGCCCGCACTCCCGTACTCCCCACCCCGAGGCTAGCTGTCAGCCTGTCCGCAGAAACCAGTGGTGTTTGGTTGGAGTGGGTGAAGGGGAGTGACAGAGGAGGCACCGAATCAAGAAAAATAAACAGAAAAAGGCCAAAAGAAATACAACTTTTGACTGGTGCTATGTGCCGAGTCTGAAGCGCGGTACTCCAGAGACGCCTTCCTGGTTTGTTTCTCTGTCTTCTGCCATTTCTTTATCAGAGTCTAAAGAAAACGTCCTGCCTGAATCAGTACTGAGTTTTTTGGTGAGCCGAAGAGTCGTAGCAGAATCAAATCCACTGCCAGAATCAGTTCTGGAGAGTTCGGGCCCCCGACTGCCGCTGTAGCCCTCCTCATCCTCAGGTGGAGTCTCCGTCTCAGACTCTCCCTCTTCTTCCAAGGTCAGCTCAAACTGAAACTTGTCGGCTGAAATGGAGCCACTGCCCCCACCGAGTGCTGATGCTTCCCCAGTGAGGGCTCCCTCCTCCTCGCACTCTGGGTGGGGTGAGGGGCTGTGGGGGATCATGGTCTGGTACCACTCTCTGTTGTCCTCCAGTGTGTCCAGGATCTCCTGAGCATCTGGATGGACAAGGTCAGCCCACGTTTCCCACAGAGGATGAACAATGTAGTCGATGAAACCCACCTTAAAGAGAAAGGCAAAACATGAGAATTCTCCCTTTTTACTGCATTTCACTTTATAATGGTTCATAGTAGATCTTATGACACTGTACTGCAGCTTTTATTCTGTACCTGGTTCTTCTCTATTGAGGCGTTGTGTTTGTCACACATGGGGCTGACCTCCATGCCCTTGTCTCTCTCTCTGTCCCCCTGGGTGAAAAACTCCACCATGATGCGGTCTGTCCACTGCCGGTACAACTCTAGAGGCTTGGTGGGGTTGCTCAGGTCTGCACAGTGCACCATGTTCTGAAGGACCTGTGTTAAAAAAAAGAGATGTGTTTGTAACCTCCAGGCCTGAAAAGTAAAGCCAATGTGGAAGTGCTTTAAAACTGCATCCCTTGGGGCGCCCCGGTGGCACACCTGGTAGAGCGCGTACCATAGAGGCATTGTCCTCATGACTCGGAGCCCTTTCCCGCATGTCTTCCCCTCTGTCTCCCCCTTTCACTCTGTCACTCTCAATAAAGCCTTGAAAATGGCCAAAAGAAATATCTTAAAAAAACAAACAAACCTGCATTCCTTCTAATGGCCAGCAGGGGGCGACTCCACTACTTGAATTTTTTTTTATAGAATTCTATGAGAAAATGACCCTACTTCTCACTTGATTTATAACTTCAGTAAATATTTTCCTAATGACTTTCTGGTCTTAGTTTAGTTTGGTCTGATTTCTTCTTCAATACAGCAGGATGTTCACTCTGTAAAATATAAACTGAAGGTGAAGGGGCTACCTCATTTGATCCTTTCACAGTTTTTTTTAGTTCTTGAACATTTGACAACACTTGACATTTCGGTCGCCTAAAAATGTCTCATTCAGTGTTTGGTTGTACTGCCACTCTTAGAAGTCGGCTGGTAATTTTTTTCAGTAAGTACGTTTTATTTTAAACCTGTTTTTCGCTAGCCAAAATAAGCATTCAGAGCTAGATTTAGCTGAAAACTTAGCATCCTCTTTCCCAGCTCCACCCTCTCATTCAAATATGGTCATTTAATATTAAACTGGCAAAAATGGTTCTCACCTGTATGCGGTCTGAGTAGTTGTCCAGCAGTAGAACTCCTAGACTGGTGACTTTCTTGGTCTCCACCATGGTTTTCAGGTCTGCCAGTAGGTTCATGTGTTTAGACATATCTGTGGCCAGCACCTGTAGGTTAAGCAATTTAAAAAATGCATTTGAAGAAAGTGTTACATTTCAGGCAATTCCTAATTGAGACAGAAACGGTACTTGACTGCAATCATAAGGGTTCCACAAGCTGTCTTACCATATCAATGACCATTTTGCGCAGCGACTGTCTCTGCTTTTTGCTGAGGTTCTGAAAGATGTCACAGTTGTCCTCCTGCAGAAGCTTGAAGCCAACAGCCAGGTGGTGATTCTCTAAAACCGACGAGTCATTGTACATCAGGGCCAGCTCTGAGTCTGAGGGCAAAAGAAATACGTTTACAGATAGCACTGTAAACCACCTGAATGGGAAACAAATTCATGCAGAAACACAGTTCTGCACAGACACGTGTTTACAGACACCTCATCTACATAGTTAAATACACTCTGCACCCACGCATGTTCACATAATCCCTGTGGAGCTATGCAAACTCACTGGTGTTGATGAGAAACTGATTGGAGACTCCAGGGTGATCCACATCATGGATGGCGCTTGCAAACAGAGCTGCAAGGATCTCCAGATCGGTAAACACAGCCTGTGGACGACAGAAGAAAGGACTGTCAAGATGTCTGTGTGTGTGTGCGCGCTCAACACGACAGTACACGTACAGGTCCTGTTGTTTTGGTTTAATAATGGTAAAGTTTGTATCCGCTTTGGATGCATTTGGCTGTCTACCTCCAGAGCAGGTGTGGACAGTAAGACATTTGTGGACTGGACAACGTCTGCAGCATGGATGTTGTTGTGGTAGGCCACATCGGCATGGTAATGATCCTCCAAAGTCATCATGAAGGTGATGAACGTGTCCACTGGAATCTTAAAGGACTTCAGCAGCTCGCGTTCCTACATTGGCAGTAGAGAAAGAACCCAGGTCAGTCAAGGTTAAGCTTAATCATTTATTGAAATATCTACATTTCATGCATTCATTTACCATCTTGTTCATTCATTTACTGTACCAAATGTTTGAGCTTATACTGTGCAAAGATTTGTGTTTAAGAAAGCACAGAATCTCTGTGTTACCTGGAAAATGGTGTACATGGTGACCGTCAGTGGGCGATTTCCAGAATACTCAGAAACCTTGAAGATGTCAATGCCCCATCTGTCTACGTCCTCTAACTCCTGCCGGTGGACAGTAAGCACACATACATATAGCATTCAGAATACTCTACAAGAATGATTTGAATAGAGATACGTGTTGAACTCATCCTCATACCTTGGCTAGGAGTCCCTCCTGGCTGGCGTTGACCCCAAAGCGCGGGATGGTGGAGGGGGCAAGGCTGGGGCTGTGGGTGGCCTTCTTCACACCGCTGATCTGGGACATGGGTCGCTTCTTCTTGTCCTTCTCCTTGGTGGGCGGAGACATGATGTCCATGTCATGTTGCTTCTCTGTTGGATAAAGACAGAAACAATATTAACACTGCCGCCCCATAGCGGTCACATAAGCAACACCTGAAGTGCAGAACTTTTGTCCCCCCCCTCTGGCCGTAAGAGTTGTTACACAAACACAGTCAATGCATGCTTAAAAAAAAAATGTAATCCTTCTTTTGAACACCCATCTTTTTTTTTGTCTGGACAAACCACTTCAGATACTTTTCTTGGATGCTTCTTAGGATTATCTGCCATAGCTTTTGCCATACTTCACGTCACCACAGACACCAGCCACACAAAAAAATCAAGAATACTGCAAAATAAGCTAAATCAGCATTGTGTGAACTCCTTTGGCCAGGGCTTGAATGTAATGGACGTTCATTTAAAAAGTATCGCACTCGAGCTTTAACAACATGTAACATATCTTTGTGTACAGCTTGTTGATTGTACAAAGTGGAGGTATTTTACCGAGGAAGGTGCTAGAGATGAACTCGGACACTTGGTTCCCTGAACGGCTGGTTTCTGACAGCTGGGTGAGTTCTCGGTTCAGCATCCTCTTGAACTAAGGACAAACACACACAAGCAGTTTGATCACACACCTTCTGCTAAAAAGCAGACAGTCTAGGATAAATTAAACCTGTCTTTCTACAAACCCACACAGTGAAATCATGAGAAACACTCCTTTAAAAGGATTGCAACTTGTTGAGGGTTTCATCTGGGTTTTGTGGTTTATGTGTCTGATTTTTAACCTTCAGGTGTGGTGTATGCATTGTCAGACAAACTAAGTAAATGTGTATACAGATGCAACAAAGCAATTCTCAGTTCCACTGTGCTTAAAGGCAAAGCATGTCATGTCGAATAATGCTTAACGTCAAACTTACTACTAACTCATCACTCTGAGAAACTCAGTTAAACACCATCTATAAATATACTCAGAATTGCGACACCAAACACACTCTTTCTTTGAAGCATTCATGTTTGTGTGTGTGTTTCAAATCACACAGTGCAGATGCTAATGACTGGACACAGAGAAATGCATGACTGATTTTACTCGTAGTAGCCTGCTGCACTCAAACACACGCATGCATGTGGATCATGTCAGAAATCTTCAAATCTGATTGAAGGTGTCTGAGAGAAAGTCTGCCAACACATCTAAACCACCAGATGTTCACTTCACAAAACAAGCAACATGTGAGCCTCGAGCAGTTTCATCCCCTCCCACCCGCTGCATCCCTCGCCTCTCCTTACCTGAATGAACATCCACGACACGGTGATGAAATAACTCACTTCTGGCATTTCAGCACAAAGTCAAGCATGGGAGCAAAAATAAAAACTGAGTGAGAGAGCTGAGCTTTCTGGTCGTTCTCCGGCACTGCCTGTTCGACAGGCAGCAGGGACACTTTGTGCTCCTGTACTGCTTGCCTGTGCAAAATATCCAAAGCGAGCAGACAGTCCACTGTGGAAGCTTTGATCAGCTGAACAGATGTGAATAAAAAGCTGGTCAGAGGTCCATGGAAGAACAAGATAGTGGAAGCATAGCTGTGGGAATGCTGTGGGATGCGAGGATGCAAGGCAGAGCAGCCTCACTCCCCCTAACTCCCTCATTCACTCACTTACTGCCTGCTCCCATATGTGTGTAAACAGAGGGAGAACGAGGTACTCTAATCTCCGCCTCCTTCCAAAAATGCCTAAGAATAGCAGCCAATCAGGTGCCTGCTGCAGCAGAGGTTGGAAAGGCAGAAGGCTCTCATTGGTGGGGAGATGTACATAGTAGGCAGGGCTGAGTATGTTGGAGGCGGAGGTGGTGAGACACACCATGTGCACCAAGTTTGAAGAAGATATGAAGGAAAAGCTTTGAATGGATGGGGAGGGGGGATTTCATTCATGTAACCAAAAATAAAGGCAGTACATCGCGTACCACAAAGATGTGGTTACATCGACCGTTTTCGTGAATATGATTGTAAAAAGATGATAACAAAATACCTTGGTCGCAGACATATGCTCTGAACAGGCTGCCCTAGGACAATACAAGAATGCTTAAATTGCATGCACTTTTATGTGTGGTTAATTGTTCTAAAGTGGGTAACCAATCTTATCTATCTGTTGATTAACAATGTTTTGAAGCTAATGTAACTTTTATGAATAAGAGGTGTTGCTGAAGACCAGGGGTGATTATTATTGATGGAAACTGTGATAAAAAAAATCAAAAAAGTATTTAAATTTAAATGTTTTATTTATTTATAGCATTATCCTTATTATTTAAAATGTGATATAGCTATTGCAATAATATCATTATCATTCATTCTTTTGGCCATGGTAATACATCCCTCCATTTTCATCTGCTTATCCGGGGCTGGGTTGCGGCTATGTACACATTATGAACGGCTTTAAATGAGCAATTCCCCAGCGTTTAATGTTTCAAGTGCTCCAGAGAGGTCTCATTCTTCCTCAAAGACACTTTTAGGACTCATTAAAGATTGATTTCTTGAAACAAAACTGTTCAATAAGTTTGTCATGGACGCAGAAGCAATGTGGCTCCCATGTGCTTGCCTTTGTTCCGAAGTGCCAGCATGGACTGATGCTGCTCATTGACTGATCTGCAGCAATGGGGGGTTTGCCTCCCACGAAGCTCCGGCCTCCGCCACGTGAGCGTGTGGTGTGTGCGATGGTAGAAGCATCCAAGCAGGCAATGTATATGAAAGGAGGCAAGGCTGGCAATGTACATGTATATGATGAGCGGAAGTGTGTGTATGTGTGTGTATTAGCATGAAGAGCATGTGCATGGCGTGTGGGCGGTCTAATCATGGGATCACATGATGGCCGGGCTCTAGTCTGAGGAGCGGGATACGTGAGGAAGAATGGATGGGGGGATGCCGTTTCATCTCCAGCTCCTATACCTCATTCACATTTTTCTGCACATGAGTGGGGGGAAGGGTGCGTCTATATGTCTAGTCTCTATTTGCATGCATGAAACCATCCCGCTCATTCATGGAGTAAGCCCCTCTCCCATTCGCTGACGGATGGGAGATTCTATTCATACTTTGGTGATGGATTCTCTGCATTAGATTCTCTCTGCTTTCAGATTTGTTTAGGGATCAGTGAAGGCTAACTACATTTACAGTACATCACACACAATCTACAGGCTTAGTGTTGTACTCAGAGCACACTCTAATTTGGGCTGCGGAAGATTACTATCCATTAATGAAAAACTGAAAAGTATTAACATGTCTTATGTATTGCTGACGTATTTCATCTCAAAAGGGAAACACCAATTAATTTTAACTAATTTGATTGCTGAATTTTGGCCATTAAGGTCTTGTCTGACGCAGGGAACCACAATGCTTGATTTTATTTATATTCATTCACAATCAGGGGCTAAATTTGAATGCCGGATAAATGCTATATTGATTGTAATAGGTTTAACCTTTTTACTGTGATGAACATTAAAATAATGGAATTGTATTCTTAAAAATGCATGTGGTTTGACCTCGGTGAGCTGAAGTGTCACCTACTGTACCGTGTTTATGGAGTTAGAGTCGCACTACCTTAGAAATGGCAACAAGATGGACATGACTAATGAAATCCTTCAGGGGGGTGAATCACAGTACAGATTAGAGTGAGTACACTGCACTGCAACCTTGCACTATTAAATGTTACTCTGGACAGTGTGGCACTGTGTACTTATCTTTATCCTGTGACAGAGGTTCAGTGTATTACTTTGAGGCTGTTAGTAAAGTGTTAATATATTATGTGGAGTACCTTGTTGGAGGCCATCTCGCTGACAGAGTGTCGAGTTTTCAGTGTCTCTAGTTGTTCCAGACACCAGTCCAGCTCATCCAGAGTCTCTATGGCCAGCTGCTGGTGCGGCTCCTCTGTATCAGACAAACACAGAAAGGCATTGACATTTATATTACTTTTTTAATTTAAAAAATATTGTTGGAACATGAAGTTGGCTGTAAACCTTCTGTTTGTGTTGTTTTACAACACTGAAAAATTATTTCATTACTGGTGGAATGTAATTAAGCACAATAAATATTTATTTTCATGCTACATTATACTTTTATTCGACCACATGTCTTGTTACTGGTTACTTTACATATTAAAGGGGGCATGAAGTATTATGATGATGTCCAGGTTCATACTTGCATTTTGGGTTTCTATTCTACAACACATTTACATGCAATAATGTTCAAAAAGAACATTATTTTTTCATACTGCTTGTTCTACAGCACCTAGACCTACTTTATTATCAAAAAAAGCATGGAAATATCACTTTTTTTTTAACAGTATGAGACCATTAAAATGTAAATAATTATGCAAAACATGACGCAAAAGACAATATGTAAACTAGTTCAAATTAGTGCCACCTTGAGTAGCTACAACAGCAAAATGCTTCTTACTCACCAGAACCCCCTCCATAAATCACATCACCCCTGTCCTTCAACAGCTGCACTGGCTACCTGTTAAGTACCGTATCGATTTCAAGATACTTCTTATTTTCAAATCTCTTCATCACCTCGCACCTCCGTACCTTTCTGATCTCCTTCATGCCTACACACCCTCCAGGACCCTCCAATCCTCCTCACTACTCCTCCTCTTCAATGGGGTCCAGAGCTTTTAGCCGTGCAGCCCCTCGTCTCTGGAACTCTCTCCCACAAACCATCCGCGACATTACCTCTCTCTCCACCTCCAAATCTCAGCTCAAAACTCACTTTTTTAGATTAGCCTTTTATGTTTGACCTTGCCATCCTCATTTGTGATCTGTTTGTTGTTTTTATGTCGTTTGTTTTTATGTAGCTGATTGTGTTGCTGCTTTGTAAGGTGACCCTGAGTGACGTGAAAGGCACCCATAAATAAAATGTACTATTATTATTATTATTATAATTATTATTATTAATGCATCAGTTATGTTGATGTTATGCTTAATTTTGAATGTCACAAGGGCCCTTTTTTGTACTGGGCTCTTTGATTATGATATTTTAAGTATGTTGCAATGATGGTACGTGCTTTACCTGCTGAGAGACAAGGGCACCGTGTGTTATTGTCAATACTTTTACTTACGTAAAAAACTCCACTGCTCTCACCAATGGATTTTATGTATTTGTGAATGACTTTCATTTACTAATTCACTACTGTGACGTGTTATCAGTAACCCAGATTTCAGAATTCACCGATTTAATAATGCCAATGTCCTTGCCGTCTCTTTGTCTTTCTGACCAGGGTCAGTGTTGATAATGGGATATTGATTAGCTCATTCTAATACCACTACCGACCTGCGAGGCTGGTCTTGCACATGGATGGTGGATTGCTGCCTGAAGATCGCGTCCTGTAGACAGAAACCATCCAAAGTCAACAAGCAAGACTCATAAAGTCACTACAGCATGACTGAATTTGTCAGGTGTGATGGTGAGATTGTTTTTGTTTTTCATTTTCATACATTTTATAAAAACCTACTTGCTGGCTGTGCGATCTTGCTGGTTGGTTATGACGGCAAAGTTACTTCGGACTGTCCTCAGGCTGGCGAGGACCTATAAGATAGGAACATGAGACTGAATGTACAAGATCATCAGGTGTCGTACATAGCATTTATGATATAATGAAACCACAGATGTCACTTCATTCAAAGCCTTTAAATACTTGCACATGCATTCACTTAATTTAACCTTAACTAGATCATGATGCTTCTTAATGTGACTCTGACGAGCCTTTGGAATGAGATGCTGTGGCTTTCATCCTCTAAGCCTACACAGAGGCATCCCCTCTCCCTTTCTGATGTTTTGATGGCATCACTGACACCCCTCTATGTCATGTCTGTCACTCCATCTGTAGCCAAACACTGACTCAGCACACAGAGAAAGCCTGCGGAGTATCCGGTGTCCAGGCCTGACCCATGTAGCAGCCCTTATCAGCCAGCATGCGACTTTAAACAGCATGATCCAGCAGTATTGGATTCGCCACTTCTTTCACGGTGTAAAGTGAGTACAAGTGTGACGCACATCCCACGCAAGAGCCAGGCAATGCCAGCAGGATGCCTGATCCTGTCGCAGGGCCAACATAATGCTGAGGGGCTGTTCCGATGAGCCAGTGAAGCCCAGTCTGCTACCATCTGTAGCTTATTATAGTTTTTTTTAAAAGACCTGCTGTCTCAAGCCAACAAGTGAACGTGATTTTCTTTTTATGTGATCATCTGGCAAATTTTCAAATAGCACAAAAAGAAATTGCTTCCAAAAGGTTGGATAGAATGGTTTCAGAGGACTCACCTGAGCAAATGGTGTGACAATCATGTCTTCTGTATGTCTGCAACACAGAACAGAATACACAGGAGGAAAAGGCATGAAACACTGAGGCCAATCTGTAAGATCCCTCATTCTAATGTTTATGTTAGATTAAAAAAAAGGCTTTATGACTTTTTTAAGATGAAATAGGGCTGGGTGATAAATATATTAAATAACCACATGATAAAGCTTATTTTTTATCCTCCATATTCCAGGTTAGTACAACAGTGCCCAAATGGCGTAAATATTGCTGTAGCAGTTTGGCTGCTGGTTTCGACATTGCGACACAAGCAATAAAGAAAAATATATACAACAAACTTTTTCATACCCTTTAGACTTTATATATACTAACATGAAATAAACAGAACCAAGCTACACTTTGTATCACTTCTAGTTTGAGGTTGTCTGTGAGACCAGAGGCGTGCGGTTTTTTTTTTTTGTCTTAACTGCTAGAACAAAATTAATGAATAAAGGTCTACTAAAAAACTTTTGCACACTTTTCTTAAACTAGCTATACATGTTGAGCTTTCAAAACAAAACAAAAGTTGCATGAATTAAAAAAAACAACGGACTAACTGAAATAGGTGTGTAAATTCATGCCACGTCACATTGTGAGAAAAAAGGTCTAAACCATAGACTGTACCCACATAAAAAACTAAGTAAAGCTAAAGTAAGCTTGTCAGTTAGTCTGCCTGGAGCAGGCTAGTTCGGCAGTATAAGTTACCATGGTTACTGAGCAGGGAGTCACATTAATGCCACTTTAATGGAACGCATCCCTCACTTGAGGGTCTGCTAAATGACATGTAATGTAATGTAATGTAACTTGAATCAGCAAGACTTATCAAAATAAGACAGGCTTTTCCTTAAACCACCTTGATGAAACACCCCTCTGGCAGCCAGACAATTTCTCATCATATTTACTTATTCTCAATTAATCTCTCCCTTTATTACAGTTCTGTAAAAATGGAGCAACTGTATGTCAAAAAACAAATATATCATGCACTGCGTATAGTAAGGTTGGTGAGGAAACAGATTGGGGTAGGTGGAAGGGTGGGTGATACATATAACTGGTAAGTAAATAAAAACAAAGACTTGTTTGTCTCTGATTAAGCGTTACATGCAAAAACAAACAAAAGAGAACTGGGTGTTTTAGGAGAGGCTCTAACGGTAGTCAAAGGAAAAGTATTTAATATTTAGTCACATTTATCAGGAGGGAGGTGTAAAATGGCTACGAAGCCATCTAGAGGGAATGCAGGAGAGGGCTTCAGGGGGACAGAGTCAGTGTTTTTATCTTGTTTTATTTTATGTTCTTCTCACCGAGATGACAACCAGTTGACTTCCCAGTGCTTCAAGCTTTCTTCCCTTCAAAAACAAGATAAGCAAGAGTCGATGAAGAGACCTGCGACTGCTTACTTAACAGAAGGTGCTTAAACATTATTAACCGTGTGGGGGACTATGGAGTCACAGGAGTGCCATTAAAACAATATATCTGAAGAAGAATGAGACAATACATGTGGAAATATAACAATAAATGAATAAAAGAAAAGGGTTTTGAAAGCCATAGGGAAAAACAGAGAAAAGAATGAAAAAAAGGAATAAAAAGAAATCATTGACACATAAAAATAAATAAATAAAATATGTATTTGTCTTTATATTTCCACATTTCTTTTCTTCTTTGCTCTTTGATTTATTTTATGGCACTCCTACTACCCCAAAGGGGACTGTTTTAGGGCAAATTGTAAACAAAAACAGCACACAAAAAAAAAGACAAGAAATTTGCCCATTTCTTCCAGTGTCTTGCAACCTCAGTCAAGCAGATACTACGTGCATTTGTGATGGAGAAACAGCTGGTTGTACTAATGTTGAGATGGAGATCTGTGGATTTCTTTCGACACACGCAATGCACAGCATGTTTTAATACTGCCTTTGAGCTCGTAAAACTAAAAGACTGGGGCAAGAATTGCATCAAAATTCACTTGGTTAGAGCCCTGTTATCAGTCTGTATTTTAGTTTTGACAAATACAGAAAACATGTGCACAATAACGATGATACATCAAAACACAAGGTCATAAAATACAAAGCACGCCACCAAAACAGTTTTGGCCCTTTGGCTTCAGAGCACTCTCTAGGAATCCAAAAAAGATGCCAAAAAGACTAGTTTCAAATTTGCAAATGAGGTTGAGACCACAACTGTTTGCTACAGCTTGTAAGGGAGCCAACCTTTAAACCCATGCACCATTTGACTCCAATGTCAAAACATCTCAGCACAAGGGAGATGGAAAAGAAGAAAATATTTACAGGAATTTCTTTTTTTAGTTACAAGGCATTTAACATTTAATTTATGTAATCTTACACTGGAATTTCAGCATTAGAACCAAAGTTTTTGTATGATGTCTCATGCTACACTGGTGAATATACTGTATACTCTATACTAGGAGTAAAGTCATGTTGTGAAAAACACTGTTGGTATTGTAATTAAAGATTGAACACTTTTTGCATAGTGGAAAATATGCAAAAAGAAGTTGTATATTTGTGTAGTACTGTAGAGCGTTTCCTGTTCAAAAGGAATTGAACAGTATCGACTGTGGAACAGCTGAAATGAACTTACAGGTCACTAGCAGTGGAGGAGTTTCTGGAAGGACCTTTGGGTGAAAGGTCAAAGTCAGAGTCGGAGCGGTAGAGGAAGGATTCCCGCCGCTGGCTGTGAGGGAAGGGAGCCTGTAAGACCAGACCAGAGCCAGGGCTGGCCTGGGATTCCAGGGGGCTGCGTCCCACAGACAATCCATTCTCCACATCAAAACTACAACAGCAAGAGAGAAAAAGAGAGAGAGAGAATTTTGGTTGGATGACTCGAAACACATTTTATAGCTAAACACACAAAAATGCAGATTGATTAGAAAAGGAAATGAAAGGAGCATGCATGCATCCTTCCTGGACACCCACTTCTTGGGTTAAGGGTTGGCATGGTAAAACTCTTAACAAGTGATCATTATTCCCTTTAAAATATTATTCCTACAAAGACACACCTACCACAAGTTTGAACATACCATATATATAACACAGAATATCCCCCATGGTGTCCTGTGTGACTCAGTTTCGGGACGTACATGGCACAAAATACAGTTGTCATTTTATGATTGTTTGAAAAATCAGGTAAGAAAAACTGAAATACTGATAGAGCAAGAAGGGAACTATGGGAACAAAGACCTCAGCCAATGCCCTATCTCACAATGTTAACGTTTCACCACAGTTGGGTACTCCTATTTGCGATTATTCCACCATCACTTGAATGCAGCACACATTCCTTGGCCCCATGCTACATCCAGTTTCATGAAAATCGGGCAGATAAACAGATACAAACAGGCAATATGGATCAACACAAACACAGATCAACTATGAGGACTGATCCATAGACTACAGATTTAATTTGGTGATGAAAACGTGACACTTGTGGCCGTGGACTATCCAGTAAACATGTGTGTAGAAGTGTAGTAATCACAGTATCTACTACAGTAAAGAGAGACTAGTCCTGCTCCGCTAACAATGGATGGGAGAGAAGTAAAAGGCAATACAATAGTCCAAATCTAAAAATATCAAAAGCTTTCATCACTGGGTAACAGAATTCACCAGTCTTTCTCTCCTAGACAGGAAATTGTGTAATTTAGAAGGAAGCGTGACCATTATAAACCAGTGAAGACCAAAATAAGAGCTGAAAATGACAAATTTAGGAGGGTAGCACAAATGATAACACAGTGTGAAATATGTGGGAGTGCAGTTACACAGTCACACTAATGGTTCTCACAAAGTAGACTAAAATTAGCACTGGATTTAAATTTGTCTGTGACAAGAAAAAAACAAAATTAGACAGGAACCACAACAGGGGTCGGGGTGGGTGAGTGTTGAAAGGCTGCTTATTGATGATCCTCCTGCTGTGGCCGGTCCAACCATTATAACTGACCCACAAAGCCAGACACATCAACACCATCAGAAAAAAGGTGACAGAAAAAATCTGTAAATGCAAAATCAAGGGGGAAAAAACAAAACAAATTTGACCATCTTTTGTCAGTCTTTGAAAAGAAATGTTGATGATGTGGACTTCATTAAAGGTGTGAAGTCTGTGTGGCTAATGTCATGCAGATGCGGTACAAGTGTGTGTGTGTGTGTGTAAACATCCAGAGGAGGTCTGCATCAGGCAGAGGACTGTGTGTGAACAGTGAGTATAAATTTAGCATCAGAGTAGTGACGTGGGGTCATGTGAGTGTGAGTCTAAAAATAGCCCTGCGTTCAGGTGAGGGGGAGTTCCTTCTGATCAAACATGATCCGACTACAGAGAAAAATGCCAAATAAAGGCTTCTCTTCACAGTCTGGGCACGTTTCTGCTTTGATCCACATCTCTATTTTCCCACAGCCTCTCTGCTGACATGTGAACCCAGAGAGACTCCGTCAATCCGCAGCTTCGTTTGGCAACGCGTCACCTTTTCTAAACAGTCTGAGGAACTCCAGAGTAGAAATCCATGCTTTAGCAAAACAACCATTAGCAGAACGTGGAGGATTTTGGATGGGCGAGACGCTAAGACACACATTCAGTCTTTTTCAAATAAATAGAGCAGTGGAAAACGATATTCAAACATAAAAATTCCTGAAATCCAAGGCAAACAAAAAAACTGGAGTTATGAGTGCGGTGTGTGTTAGCTTGAGATGTGTCCTAATGATAAGTGTGGGAAATAATGAAACACAACACCAAAACATCATCACGGTCCAGAGTATATCACAAATTCCTGGACAGAATAGCACAACGTTAAATAAACTGCTATAAGACGTATACAGATCTATACAAGCTATCTGTGATTAACACTATGCAACAGAATATTAAGTATATGTAATGTGTATTTAGCAGTTATACTGTGCACACAAACACTTGCTCCAAATGTGGTCATTCCTTTGATCTGAGGGTCTTATGTTCCACAGATTTATGCGGCACATAATGTAAACATGACAGTGGGTCCTTTGTTCCAAAGGTCTTATGTTTCTGGGCTTTATATTGTACATAGTGGGAATCTGAAAAAGATGTTCCTCAGCTCTGTATTCCCCAAACATGACATGATTAATTTTATGGTTATGTTTAGGTTAGGGGAGTATAATTGCACTGGAGCAGGTCTTAGTCTAGATGGCCTAGTTAGTTAGAGTTGAATCAATAATATTTATAAAATATTTTAACTTTAAAAGGGTGAAATTTGACCTAAACACAATAGGAGCTTTAATGTGTGTTGAAGCATATTGCAGCACCTTGGGAACATAGATGCACTCCCATTTAAAATGTGCTAATTAGCACTTAACACAAGCATGGACAAATTTGGTCATAAACCAAAGTATTGGACAAAATAATATTTGGAATGGTGACCTTATTATATGAACTGATAAAGTTAACGGATTGCCAATATTATTACAAGTCATCCTCAATAGGAAATGAATGTTATTACCAGATTTCATGGCATTCCATCCAACAGTTACTAAGATATTTGACTGAAAAGCACAAAAAAATAGCTAATACTAATAGCTGTTGAGATATGTCTCAAGGTGATTGTTAATTACAGCTTTAACAGCACCAATATTAGATCCAATTGGAAATTACAGGCTGCAGCTCTCTGCAGTGTAATATCTAATAGTAGGTATGGAGCATCTGCATCGTGCAAACCTCCCATTCATTCCTCTTTCCACTCCTTTCTCCAGCGCCCCTCCCCGCTCTTCTACCCTCCTAGGATGCTGCATGAGGACAAGACGTTGGTGTGTTACTGGGCTATTACGTAACACTGAGCAGAAGCCCCCATCCCTCCATTCATGTGACAGATTCAGACACACTGACTGCACTATACATAGCCAAGGAGAGGAGTCAGAGAGAGGGAGGGAAGACAGCGGGTGAGGGGTAAAATAGGGCAAAGAGAGAGGCAGAGTAAATACAATTTCAAAGAGGAAGAGAGTACAGCCTGTACTGAGACACGCACATGAGGGCTTTTTGGTCTTAACTGTGCACTGTGTGACTGGGCCAGTGTGGCTCGAGCGGTGCAAATGAACAAATGTGTTTTTGACTGTGTGTGTCACAGATGCAAGGATTAATTATCCTCTTTACAGATTAATTTGTATTTAAGCCTGTTTTATGAGTGTAAAT
Organism: Centropristis striata; assembly: GCF_030273125.1. Lineage (NCBI taxonomy): Eukaryota > Metazoa > Chordata > Actinopteri > Perciformes > Serranidae > Centropristis > Centropristis striata. The sequence goes on along the minus strand of NC_081527.1, from coordinate 12,666,590 downwards.
TATGCCTTTAATCTGCTATGGCAGTGCAACGTGCCACCTTCCACACCTAACAGTGCTGATCTGTGAGCACACACATCATCTGTGCAGTTACTACAAGCACACATGTAGCTTGGAGCTACACCCACTCTTTACTTTTTCTCCTGTTGTCTCCATCTATCCTTTTCTGTCCTCCCTAATGATGCTATACCCCTGGCTGCTTCTGCGTGCTCTGTCCACAAACTTGTTTCTATTTTTGTCTCTGCACGACGCTTCTGCCTCTCTCTGCAGCTAAATTTAGCCTCCCCATGCATGGGGAATAGACGAGAGAGGCAGCGACGCGGCTAAAAATAGAGTTTCAGGTAGAATCAAGAGGCTCCCCCTCCCCTCTCTTTTCCCTCTGCATCGCAGAGCAGCAGATTTTTTTTCACTCCATTCATGAATATTTATGGAGAAGTTTCTATTTGAAGCCGATGCCGAGCTAAAATTAGATCACAGATCAAAATATCGCCCACGTCTTTCCCTCGCTGCTATTTCACTTCCAGTTCCCTCAACTCTCTCTGGGGACTGAACATAGAGTCATGACTTATTCATGAAATTCAACTATTTACCTTTTACTTAAACGCACACACACACAATATCATATTGTATTTTTGCATGATTCCCAATAGTACAATCACGAGGATCTCCCGTAGGTTTATGAGAACTAAGACTTACACAGCAACATGAACACCACGAGGAGTTGTTGCCTAGGTAACAACAAACGGGATCCAAAGCTAGACTGAATTAATGATCTTAAAACACATGCTATCTACAGTATGTGAAGATTAATTTTAGTCCGTTTTTGAAGGACTGTCAGAGAGGTGTTGATTACATTTTGAGCAAATTAGTGTATGTTCATTATATTTTCTGCTCTTCCTATTAAAGTAAAAACCAACTGCAACTAATCTCATGTGTTGGGATGAAATGGTTTTCATATGATTTTTTTTTCTGGCAATGAAATTGTTACTACAATCTCATAGTGCTACTTTATAAAGCTTGCTCACGTGGGATTGTTGGGTCTTTAAAAGACTATGGTATCTATAGAAAAGTGTCATGAGGTAACTGTTGTGTTTGTGTTATTTGGTGCTATATAAATAAAAATTGACTTATATTTTACATTCATACTGAAAAAATGGTATTAATGTTGAAATGGTGATGTGCATCAAATGAAATAGCAGAAAATGTTCATTGTGCACAGTCTATAAGCATTCACTTTAGAATACGTACATTAAATATGTCAACTGAGGCATTTTGTGTTTTTTTAAGGGGTCAAAGGTCACCATTCTGGCTAAGCGTGCAGGTCTTTCTGACAGGAAGCTCCCACAGAGGCACAGTGGCTGTTTGGACGGCTGGTCTTCATATACGGCTCTATTGTTTTTGTGTGTTTCACATGCCAGCCAGTCGCACCCACCCACCTCTTCTCTCCTTCCCCCTCTCTCTTTCTCAGCCTCAGCCAACAGAATGGGATTTTTTTTTTTAAATAATCTTGTTGAGTGAGAGGGTGTTGTTTAATCATATAGCAGATAAACTTGTTGGTGAGTGGTGGCTGATGTGTTGTAGTAGGTGCTGTCTGGAGAACTGAAATAGATCTAATAAGTCACTCTGAGGACAGGGTCCCTCTACTGGGCTTTGGTGAGAAATACATGCCGACTGTGGAAATACAGTATACTGTAGAGCTTCCTTTGTGTTTCAAAGTGTTTTTTTTAACACATCTCATGCTTTCTTATTCACTGTATCAACAGTCAAAATACATTATAGACTTAAAATTCTTCATAAGTATTAGGTGTCTTATGAATGGTTACAGTTTAAACTAGAGGTTTAGGTTTAAGTTGGCTGATGGCACTTTTAATGCTTTATGACTCACCTAAAACACCTCAGCCATTAAGTACAGGCCCTATAATAGTCCATGGATTATCAAGGGGTTATGGTTGTATGTGTAGGTAGAGTGAAGTGCAAATTATGCATCTATAATTAAGTCATCAAGTAAAGTATAATACATTTCAAAGAATCTATCCATCATCGTTAGTGATAATTATGTAGAATACCAAAGTGTTAATAAACCATGCAGAGCATTACAGGTTAATTTATCTGCTCTAGGAAGGGACCATTTAATATATAAAACTTATTACAGTAAGTAAAAGGAAAAATACAGTTTGTCAACCTTTTGGATGAAAACAAATTTGTTTTACTTATAACTCTCTGCATCTTTGATTTACATTAGCAGTCACAATGTGGTATAAACTCCATCAGTCAACCTCTAGTTCAACACTTCTATTACACCAAAGTCTGATAAAGAGTTATGTTACTTGACCTTATAAATTATTATGAGGCATTATTGATATTTATAAGTGCTTAGAACTTTATTTTCACAGTGCTATAAGCAGATTATAATGCATTATAAGTATGTTTATGGCGTAAATATAGACCTGGCCGGAATAGAGGAGGTTGCCTTTATTACTAATCAAGAGCATCCATAAGACACTAAACTTATAAATAATTAAAAGTCACATCTATGATTTTTTTATGACATATTAATATATTGCATCAGAAAGCATTATGTGTTGTTATGAAGTCTCACAAATGTCTGATAATTCACTCTGAATGCGCTCATAATGCACATTAGATGTGATCTTCATAGTATGTATTACCCAACAATAGCACAATATGATCATATACAGGTACATCTCAAAAAATTAAAATATCATGAAAAAGTTCAATATTTTGTCATTCATTTCAGAAAGTGAAACTCATACATTATATAGATTCATTACGCGTAGAGCAAAATATTTCAAGCCTGTTTTTCTTGTAATTTTGATGATTCTGGTTTAGAGATAATGCAAACCCAAAACTCAGTGTCTCAGAAAATTAGAATATTGTGAAGTTCAATATGTGAGTCCTGGGTCAGTGGTGGTTTGGGGCCATGTCCTCTGCTGCTGTTGGTCCACTGTGTTTTCTGAAGTCCACAGTCAACATAGCAGCCATCTAGCAGGACATTTTAGAGTCTTCATGCTTCCACGAGCTCTTTGGAGATGCTGGTTTCATTTTCCAGCAGGACTTGGCACCTGCCCACACTGGCAAATGTACCAAAAGCTGCTTCAATGACCATGGTGTTCCTGGGCTGGACTGGCAAACCTACTCGGCTAACCTGAACCCCATAGGAGTCTATGGGCTGTTGTCAAGAGGAAGGTGAGAGAGACCAGATGACCTGAAGGCTGCTATAAAAGTAACATGGTGCTGTAGGTTGATCTCCTCCGTGCCACGCCATATTAATGCAGTAATTCATGCAAAATGAGCCCAACCAAGTATTGATATTATAAAAATGAAGATACTTTTCAGAAGCATGACATTTGTGTTTAAAATATCCTTTTTCTTTATTGATCTTATGTATTATTCAAATTTTCTGAGACATTGAGTTTTGTGTTTTCATTATCTGTAAGCCATAATCATCAAAATTATAAGAAATACAGGCTTGAAATATTTTACTCTATGTGTAATGAATCTATATAATATACGAGTTTCACTTTCTGAAATAATTGACAAAAAATATTGAACTTTTTCACAATATTCAAATTGTTTGAGATGTACCTGTAATCAAAATATGAGTTGCAGTAAAAGTCAATCGATGACAATATTGATATATCATCAAAACCTGTACTGTAAATGAGATAGATTCGGTAACATCTCTTCTCGGTAACATTGTATGATTAAATAGGAGCCATCCCGGTTTGGCATCTGCATTCACACACAAGGCTTCATCTACACCTGCATCAAAGGCGCCTGCACATGCTCAAAGACACACACACACACACACACACACACACACACACACACACACACCTGATTACTGTTTGTAGTCTAAAGACCAAACTGGAGCCAACATTCCTCGGCATCATAAAGCCTAAAAAAAAAAAAAAAAGTGTAAAGAGAGAGGTGTGTTACAGCGTTTGTTATTTAAGTGGCTGGCTGGTAAGAAGTGTGATTGATGGTAACCTGTCAGTGGCCCTGATACTCGACACCCCGCCTGCGTCACCGCCTGTCACGGCAACGTCAATCCCATCTGGGGAGCATTAAAATACAGGAGCTACGGGGCAGAGCGAGAGAGGGAGGGAGAGCGGAGATAGGCCTGTAAACCAGGGCAAGCTGTCATCTGAACCTTCATTCATCATTCCCAGGCCTTTGCTGTGACACAGTCAGAGTTAGAGTTTGTTACACCAGAGCCGACTCGCAGGACCGGTTCAGCCATTTATGCAAAAGACATTTAAAAGAAGGCATTTAAACATGTAACACAGATCTCATCCAGTGACGCTTGAGAGTATTGCATTTCCTTGGATAATTTGGAATAATCTCTATTACGTGACAATGAGTGTGCTGCGAGCAGTCTGAAATAAATGAAGAGTGGCGGAAAAAAGAAGCAAATGTGTAAAAGTTAAACCTTTTTTTCCCCTTGCTGCGGTTTAAGCACACATAAAAGATGTTCTGGAGCAAACAAGGATTAGGATTGGCTTAATGAGACCACGAAGTTCACACCCTGAAGCTCAACACAAAGAACAAAGTGAGCCACAGAGGTAGTAAATCTAGCCACATTAGAAAAACTCGTAAAGTAATCTAGGAGCAATTTCAAATTCACGGTGACATTTTCTATGCACGACACAAGAGTCAGTGTGTGTTCTGGGATAAAAGCTGCCTGGTTGTTTTCACTATGGCCCCTCACACAGAGGGAGAACCACCCTGTTTGTTTGTGTTGCCCTTCCTCTCCTTTCCTGTGACATCATATTATTTGGCCAATGCAACCTGGTGGAGGTTGTGTATTTTTATGAAGACGCAGTATACCTACAGAATGTGACTATTACAGGTTACCTACATTTACTGAATTTTCTTTAAATTAAAAATAAAGTATTAGCATTAAGAGAAGTAGTATAGTGAATGGGCCAAAATAAATTTCAGATTTTCTGCTACATTATGAACTGACAATCCAGATCTCTTAGGTCGTCTGATACTTTTCTGTTTACTGCTGCCTTTTATTTAATCAATTAATTATTGATTTCTTCTCAAATGAATAATAAACTATAGACCAGAGTTGATTATCACCTGCCAAGCCGGCTAACTTCCGGACCTCCACTAACTTAAAAATAATTAAATTGCATGGATCGTTCCAAATGTTATTGAACTGAATTGATGAAATATTGGTAGTGAAACAAGTGAGATGCTAAAAAAATGACCCACTGATTTGTGTGTTTCAGAATGCACAGTCATGGAAAAAATGATTAGACCACCCTTGTTTTCTCCTTGCTTTCTTGTTCATTTAATGCCTGGTACAACTAAAGGTACACTTGTTTGGACAAACATAATGATGACAACAGAAATAGCCCATAAAAGTTTAATTTAAGAGCTGATATCCAGCCATTTTCCATGGTTTTTCTTGATAATGATTTTGGTTAATATTAAGAAAACCATGGAAAATGGCTAGATATCAGCTCTTAAATTAAACTCGTATGAGCTATTTTTGTTATCATTATATTTGTCCAAACAAATGTACCTTTAGTTGTACCAGGCATTAAAATGAACAAGATATTGAAGAAAACGATGGTCTAATAATTTTTTCCATGACTGTAAGTGTATGGGGGAAAGTCTTTTTGGGCCCCACGGGATCATGTGACCGGCCCCGAAGTTGTAACCTTGTGGTTTTGCCAACTAACTTGGCTTCAAAGCCAAGCCCCATTCCTTGGAGCTTGATACAAAGAGTGGTGTTAATCTTCTAATCTAACTTCCTGCAAGAAAGTGAATAAGGGTATTTCCCAAAACTATTCATTGAACTGATTTCTATGGTGCATCTCTTGCGAGGGCAGCAGCATGACGGAAAACATTAGATCTGGCCCTCCTTGTTTGTGTCCTCGTCTGTTAGTGACTAATCCCATCTTGTTACCAAACATGAGACACGCTGCATATATCCTATAGACCCCCCTCAAAGCATTTGACAAAGTAAGATTAAATTTAAAAGAAAAGTTTAGTTGCTGTTATTCCAGAAAGTACTTTCAGTAAGCAAACGACAACCTTGCACGCACTGTTTCATATCACACCCAACAAAAACAGGGCCATTATGACAATTATGAATTATGGGACATTATGCAACGGCGATAACCACATACGTGCATTGTTCAGAATCAGGCAGTGAAAAATGGTTTTAAAAGAATGCGAGCCAATGAAGTGTTAGCTGACACAACAGAAAGGCAGGAACACAGAATCACTCCACTGACCTTTTTATAAAACAAGTCAGAGTTAGAAAACATACTGTATAATGGGACATGTTTGTATAGAGCCAGTGATGTGAAAAAGACTGTAAGGCTGTTTCTCCTGACTGTTTGAAGAAATGTTGGTTTGTTTAGTTGACTTGTTTAATTGACAAACCAGCTGTTGGTTTTGAAACAAGCCAGTTAGGTGCCTGCAAGCTAAGTGTGTGTGTGTGTGTGTGTGTGTGTGTGTGTGTGTGTGTGTGTGTGTGTGTGTGAGTGTGTGTGTGGTCATTGTCTTACTGAACCTAAGTCTGTCCACTGTGATTAAATCAGAAGAGTTTATTTTGCTATTAACAGCTGAAAGCAAGAGACAGACAGAAAAATAAAGACAAGACTAGTGACTATGCATGTATGTGTGTGTGTGTGCAATTATTATAACATGTGAAGTAAACTCTCAGCGGTCCCTCTCTGACGCCTGTAATCGCCGTCTCAGAGCCCAGCCCTCTTCCTCCGATCTTTCCTTTGAAAAACAACACAATGCCGTCATGACGCCTGTGCCGGTGGATCTAGAGCACACGCCGACCTCTGATGCACTAAACAGTGTGAAGTGTCTGCTGAGGACGGCCTCGCTGTTAATCATCAGTTGATCAGTACAGTATGAGACAGTTTGGTGCAGTATGATGACATGGAGGTGTGCAGAAAGCAAGAGGAAAGACTGATTCTTCCATAAAAAAAGAAGAAGCTTGATGGCAGTGTTTTTGTCTTTTTCCTAAAACCCAACATTTTGGTTTTGAGGTCAATGAGCCCTTATCAGCTGTAAAAATTCCAACAATTTGAGTGCAGACAAATGGTTGAGAAATGATTGTGTTTTATGTGCCTGTTCTATAAAATTAGGCTTGGGTAACCAATTTTCCACTGTAAACACATTCCTTCAGTTAAAATACAGCTTTGCCTTTCCTTAAGTGAACTTTAAAGAGAATTACCACCTTGTGGTTTTATATGTCCAACAACCAGTTTACATCCATGTCTGTCCGGACTCACTTTGAAGGAATTTAACAACAGGTATTTAGTGGTTTTTGTTATTTTTGGGGGGCAAATTGTAAGTTATCTCTTCATTAACATGTATGATTCCAGTGAATTATTTCCAGTGAAAAACATGGAGCAATTACAAAGCTTTGCCACATGGTGCAACAACAATCACCTGAAGCTCAATTACAGCAAAACTGATGAGCTTGTGGTGGACGACCAGAGGGACGGGAGAGAACGCAAAGCGGGAGCCATCACTGTAGACATTACTACAAATGTGGAGGCTACACTTTCTAAAATTTGGATGTTTGTGAGGTCGCAGTGACCTTGACCTTTGTGCTTTAAAATGTAATCAGTTCCTCTTTAAGTCCAAGTGTACCTTTGTGACAAATTTGAAAAAAAAAACCTCTTCAGGTGATCCTGAGACATCGCACTCATGAGAACGGGATCAACGGAAAACATGAATACATAACGCATCCAACCACAACTGAGTGAAGAAGCACCGGTGGTGGCAGTGGTTTATAAACCTTAACGTGTAGGAGCCCAGAAGACATTTACACACACACACACACATTCACCAAGGACTATTATCCTCCAGGATCGAATAGCGCAGCAAAAAAACAGTGAAGTGAGAGGAGAAGAATTGGAGGGAAATGAACATAAGTGGTGGGTCCGAAGAGAGGAAGTGAGGAGCGGAGAGAGAAAAGGTTTAGAAAAGTTCAGAATCTGGTCTATAAAAGTGTTGTAACATGATCAGCGTGAGGTATTAATGGTAAAGGTTCTTGAGGTGAGACGAGACCACAGAAAAACACCCCGACATCATGTGGGAAAGACTGAGAAATAAACGTGTGATGGTGATATTACTAAAACTTGCTGCACCCATATATGGCTTTGTATGACAGCATAAATCACCTTGATACAGTTTGAATTCAGACAATTTCAAATAATAAGTATATACAACATAAATTTAGTAATTTAGGATAAGGCAAAAAAAAAAACTGTGAACATAAAATGTAAGCGGCCACTATTGAAAGTATGAGAATAACAGTAGCAAACTAAGTATACATAAGTATATATGGAACAGCATACTGGGCAGGACTATAAATAAGGCTTAGGTGAATAAGGAAAATAACTACATTGTAATTAAACATGTAGGCACCAGGACAAAACAAAAACTTTATATGTATGGATTTAAATATTCACATATTGCAATTTCTAGAGTCATGTGTCATAAATCTGTTTTTCTAACAAAGATGTTACACAACAAGAAGTTCAGCAGCAATGTGAACATGTAGAACAGGGTTCAAATAATGGACAGAGGTCAGGTTATTAAAATGTCCTTTAAACAAACCACAAAATGTTTAAATTGTATCATATATCCTGTTGATTTTTATCAATTAAAATCAACAGTGTGTATTTTCATATCATTTCAACAATATTGTCAACTTGCAATGCTTACTTACTTAAGATGCTTTTAAGATAACGACACATTGAACTTGTGTGGAGTTCAAATAGCTATCTTTACCCAAAATAAAATAACCAATGGCTTAGATTTCAAAACGAAAATTTCTTGAATAAACAATAAAATAAAAAAATAAAAAATCTAAACTGCAGACAAAACTTTGAACTTTTTTTTTCTAAATAGGACTAGAAGCATTAAAGTTTTCTTTCAGGTGAGTTTTAATTTGTCTGTGCACTCTAAAAACAAGGTACATGACATAATTACTGTCATGTCTTGTGGAAAAAAAGTATTTCACTTGGTGCTAATTTACCCGTGACCATTAGCAATAACTTTGCTTTAGATATGGACATGGATGCACAAAGACACACACACATACAAGCACATAATTGCACAATTATTCTGTCATGCTATGAAAAATTATTCTTGCACGCTTGTGTCTGGAAAGCTCGTCACTGGAGAGTAAAAGTTGTGGGGTTTTTAGGAGAGCATTCAGACCATAACGCCTGTCACACTGCAAATTTTACAAATGATCCAACAGCAAAAAATGATGTTTGAGGGAGCTTGTTCCAAATGTTCATGCAAGAAAACACAGGTACGAGCCCGACCTCACATCCCGCAGGAGTACAGTACGTGTGTGTCTGTGAGGCCTGCAACCCAACACCGGTGGACCTGTTCCTCCTGCTTGTGAGGGAGATAAATGAGGGTCCGTGAGGCTCGCTGTGGGCCAGACCACCATTAGAAGCCAGTGATGATTTAAGAAACGCTTTGGACTCACTTTCAGAACCATTTATTACAACAAATTCCCCTCCTCTGCCAGGACGAGCCAGAGTTATGCTCTGTGGAGGGCACGGGATAACTTAATAATTTCTGCAAATGAGGATATTCATGTACTGTGACTGAAAGCTCCGATTCATTCATCATACATTGACCTGTCAAATGCAGATAGTCACCTTGACCTCTGGCGTTATCGGCGTATCTATGTCCAAGAGAAGAGTTTATATCAACAAACTTATCTAAAATAGGAAAAAAAATTAAAAGCTGCTTGACGGGGTTTGGCGTTGAAAACATCAGAGTGTCCAACATTCACACTTGTAGATTTTGATAAATGAAGCAGATGAAGATTTCTCTTTTCCCCTCTTCTCCTCCCAGGTTGAGCTGACAGGAGAGTATTGGGTTTCTAAGAAATGCACTTCTAAAGCTAAACCTCAGTTACCTCACTCACATGCGACCTGCCAAAACTGTCGTCTTTGTAAGACTCCTAATTCATATTAAATTACTCTGTTCATAAATCACACTCTCTCACTCCCAAACACCCAACAAAGCTCATACTTGTATTTGCTGTCAGTGGTTCATTTAGAAGTAATCTTTAAGGAGGTTTCCATCCATTCCCTGGCTGTCATTGCTGCATCATGCTCTGTGTCATTGCCACTTCATTTCATACTTGGCCCTCTGCAGACAGCGTTGAGAGAAATAAGATCAATAGCCTGCAGACACACAGCAGGCTGTAAATGGTAGGAGAGCAGCATGGCTCAAACTAATGGAGCCATTAACTACCATTTAATTTTCAATTTAGACATCAGAACACAGCGCCTGGGATCCGTCGTGAAGCAAATAACTGTATGTAATCAAGTCTTAAATTAATTTAAAATACAAAAAAATATGGACAAAGATGCAGCTCTCAATCTAGCTACAATCTACCAGTTAAAACACCATTGATATGCGACTCGGTTGGAAACTGATCGGTTGTTTCCAAGACTTTACTCCAGAGGTCTTGATAATAACGCAGACATGTGTTGTACAGTTCAGAAATTTCAGACACACAGTTAAAAGTCGTCGGTGCGTTATGCAAGCCATTGTAAATAATGGGTTTCAGAACTCAGAGTGCTGTTGTCCTTTTGGGTCTTAAAAGGCACTTAGAGGACAATTGGCTTAAAATCTTCAGAGAGACTGACTTTCCTTCTGAGACTGAAGAAAGATTTATATATCGCCAGGTGGGCAAAAGGGACATCATACTAGAAGGAATAAAGGACATGGCTCGTGGTTTTCGCCTCTTTATTTGACCTTTTCTTTGGGGTTTAAAAAAAAAGCAACTTATTTTTTATGATTGTAAGACAATATGCTTTGTATTTCCTGACTTGAGAACTCTGGATGTCAGGCAGCGATACTTGTTGGACTGTGTGTTTTTATTTCTTGCTGTTGTCAAAATGAAAATAAAATCTAGGTGATAAAAAAAAGGCACTTAGAGGAAAAATCAGATGATCATTCATTAGGATTCACCCTCTGAGGACCATGAATGTCTACAGGTGCATCTCATTAAATTAGAATGTCATAGAAAAGTTTATTTATGTCAGTAATTCAATTAAAAAAGTGAAAAGTACACATTATATAGATCCATTACACACAGAATGAAACATTTCATGTCTTAATTTATTTAATTTCTAATTAAATAAATTAATTAAATTTCTAATTATAATGAGCCCTGCAATAGTCTGGAGACCTGTCCAGGGTGTACCCCGCCTCTCGCACAATGTCAGCTGGGATCGGCTCCAGCCCCCCGCGACCCGAGTGCGGATAAGCGGTTAATGATAATGAATGAATGAATGAATAATTATAATGATTATGGCTTACATTTAATGAAGACCTAAAATTCAGTGTCTCAAAAAAAAATATTACAAAAGACCAATTTCAGTATGTATGTTTAATATGGAAATGTTGGCCTCTGAAAAGTTTGTCCATCTATATGACTCAATACTTGGTTGGGGCTATTTGACTTGAACTACTGGAAATGGACTTTTCAATTTTATTGAGATGCACCTGTATATGACATTTCATGCTAATCTATATTTGACTCTCACCCAAAGTACTTGACCAACCAACCATGATTGCCATCCTAAGTGCTGTGCTACCATTTTGTTCGGAGCTTGCAAATACAGTCAAATTAAATGTGCCTTATGGACTGCTTTCACAGCCTAAAGCCAGTCTCAAGTTCATAAAATTGAAATCAAAGGATAAATGAATGCTGCGCCACATCAAAGCCAATAAGCTGCTATTGTCCCAGGAATTCAGAGGGAATCCTCTTATCTGTACTCTTTTAGGAAAAGCAGGTGTTACCTTTAGAGCCTTAAAGTTGAAAAGAGAAACCAATAACCCGACTGGGCAAAGTAAACCGCCCCCGCTCATAAAGCAGTGTGACATGTATCAAGAGCAGATGTGTTCAACATTTCAGATTTTACGATATCTGTTGCACTTACAAACACGTAAAAACATGCATACCCTCGCCACCCATCCATCTAAGGAGAAAGGGCTACTGTGATCTGGCTGTTGTCTTCTGTGGTTAGATAATTAGGCTTTAAATCATGCACCGAAGGCACAAGAGACGCTCCGGGTTCGGTGTCTGATGTCAAAAGCTGCAGAGATTTATATCCACCCCCCACCCCCGGAGGTTCATCCTTTGTCATGCCTACGTGAGGAGACACACATGCATGACAATATATTTTACATAAAAGAGCTCTGGCTGGCTACAATTGCTCTCTGAATCTCACTGTATTTCTAGCATTGTTCTGCTTTATACGGATGGGGAGTTCCTTTAGACAAGCAGGAAAGAGAAAAAGAAAGAAATTATAAGAAATTAGAGCGAAAAGAGAGGAAGATATTAAATAAAGATCCACTTCAAAAGCCTCAAAATTTACAATTCAAACAACATCAATCATTATTGTTAATTATTTCATACTCATAAATATAGCTTTTACTTCAGAAGTGTTGACTTCTTAAATATGTGATATTAATAGATTCCCAAAATGGGCACTGACGAGGCTCATAGTCCTGTGCGCCTCTGATCCCCCCTGCCCTCCTCCTTGCTTTTCCTCCAGAGAATAAACAGACTCTAGCAAAGTCGGCTCCTCCATCACCGGTGTAGCCGGGAAGATCGATACCTCGAACCAAATAAAGTTCTGCCGTCTCTGCCTCCCAAGTCTGTAACTCCCTTCCCTGGGCACATCAATTGATCTTGCTGCTCTTAAAACTGCACTTTAAGCAGGCAGGGAATTTTTGGACCGCTTTTTAGATCCACAGGTGGAAGTAATCTGAGCAGTAGTGTGACAAAGTAATAGAATGGCATTTCCATACTCTGACATTATCTCTTAAATTAAGGCCACAGGGGACATTTTCTCAGAGCAGAAGCATTTCTTGGCATGAGTCTTCAGGGGAATTAAATTGTAAGGACAACTGCCCTTTACAATCCCCCCACGCTCACAACTGTTCTGCATTATATCTGATAAACAAGGCTCCTGCCTGAGAAAGAGGACAGCGGAGCGTAATGTAAACATGTCTTTATCTCTAGGTCCTCCTTCACAGCCTCCCCACTGGCACTGAAGATTATGTGCCAAGCTGCAAAACTTATGGCGGACTTTTCCTGTGAGAATGTTTGTGTAAAGGACAGTGGCATTAGAGTTTAATGGGAAAGAGGCTGTGAATTACAGAGAACAAACAGGATTTGCCATGGATGCCTGTAAAAAACACATTCACAAACACACACACACACACACACACACACACACACACACACACACACACACACACTTTATTTGTCTTGAGTGTGTATGAATGTGGCTCTTTGCTCTCTGCAGTGACAGTGCAGGAAAAGTTAGTTCTCAAGTTGTTTCAACACGTAACAGACTAACAGCTGCAGCAATTAATAAGTTAATGGGAACACCTTCTATGAAGGTCATGACGATAATGCAATACAAGCACATTCAGAAAACATTATGCGTTTATAGGGCTTTAAAAACTCTTTAGAAATGTTTTACTAATGTATGACAACTTTAAACAAAGTTTTTTTAAAAGTATAATAACTTATAGGTTTAGCATTCATAAATGTTTTTATAGTACCTCCGTATTAATGTTTACAGGACATATTCAGAAACTTAAGTTAAAGCAGTTCTCTATGTGTCTTTTTAAGTGGCTAAAGTTGTGATAATTTGCTGTGTAACCCAGGACTCTTCTTCTTCTTCTTTCAAACTATTTTATAGACAGGTATAAAGCATTATGACTGCCGAACTTAATTTATACAGTGTCCACCACTTATTATACTTTAAAATCCTTGTTATAAGTAGGCAAGAATGATTAGAAACATTTAAAAAAGAGTTTTATAAAGCCTCATAAATGCATTAAATGTCTTATGAATGTGCTTACCAAGTATATTGCTGCTAAGTAACAAGATGTTAGCTGTAGATACTGTACAGTCACATGCATATGCATCTCCGTCACTCATTTAAAATCACAGTTAGACTTTTGCGCAGCCTGTAACCTTTTTAAGTCACGGTTGAGCTACACATGATAGTACAACCACAGCTGGTTTGTCTTCACCCATGACTGTGATTTGGCATCAATGTTCATTACAGTATAAGTGGAATTGCAGTATTAAATCAAACTTACATTGAGTGCTGTTTTTTTTTTTTTTTTTGACAGAAATGCAATCCAAAATTCAAATAAATCAAAAGCTATACAACTCCCTATTGCTGCAAGAGGTCTTCAAAAAGAATACATATTTGGTGTACTTTGCATGCTGACAAAATAAATATCACTCCCTGGAGCTAAGCCTAGTCTAACAAAAAGACGAGCCTACACAAGAGGTTAAGAGGAAACATGATAAAAAATATTTTGGGAAATGCAGATATGAACCAAAAACAACTGATAAGACCAAAAGAATGTTTTTGTAAATAATGCAGCTGATAAAAGATTTCAACCCTTTCAGAGACTCACAGCTATAAAACATATTCTCATATACTGCAGCATCCTGCGGGAACTCCATTCTGCTGTTTCAGTTAATACTGATATAAGAAATGGTCACATACTTCAGGTAATTGCCATTAAACTACTAAAAAAGATTTTGAAGAAAGAAAAATAAACTCAGATCTCAATACCAACCATGCTCCTAACTTCAAATGCATATATATGATGTGTATAATGTTACGCATGCTGTGTTGGTGTGTGAGAGATGAAAGGAGACACTGAGGAGAGAAAGACAAAAGGACTGTGTGAGTAAATGAGATAGCTCTTAATTACCGCCTGCGTTTCTGTATGATGTCAATAGGCCTGTTGACAGCACACGGCGATCCCCATATGTTCCCACTCCGCACAGTGATACTCCGCTCCACGGAGTAACAGAACCCACAGTTCGTCGGCACACTCATCTTTCTTTAGCCTACTCTCTGTTAACTCGTCCTCACCCTCCTCTTCTCGGCCGCTCCGCTGCTCTCCCTCTCTTGGTTCTCCTCAGCTTGTGTCTGCTCTCATCCATGTAAAACCCGGCCCTCTTCCTCGTCTGTCTCGCTCTGTCGGGCTGTCCGGCTCTCCACGGCTTCCCAGGAGTTCTCATTACCTCTGGCAGGAGTGGACACCAGCTCTAGCACCGGTGGCTCCAGCGCAGAGCCAGGAGGACCGGGGTGATGCAATCCATGCTACTGTACGCTGGTGAGGATCTGCTGGGTGATTTGAATAAAGTGTATTCGTTCCTGAGCACCTGAATTCTTCTTGTGAGAGCTGCACACTCGAGGTCTGACTGTCCTTGTAGAAAAAAAAGAAACAGCTTTTCATCACTCTGAGCAGAGCTCCATTAATCGGTCCCCCATGCACATCTCGTCTTTGCTCCGGGTCTAAATGTGGCGCAACACTGCTGCCCTCTTCCCCCTCTCATTTCCTCTCTCTTTCTCTTGCTCTTCTTCTGTTTCTCTCCCTGCTTCCTTCTCGCCCCTCTGGCTGCTCCACCTTTAATCACAGAACAAACAGAGACCTTTTCCTTTCCCTGGACAAACTTGCTCTCCTGCTTCAATCTTCTGTCACAGTAGCCCTACGCTGTGTTTTTCTTGTCCAAGCGCCCCTCAGAATGCGCACAGATCTGTCTGCAGTATGTGTGTGTGTGTGTGTGTGTGCAAACGAGCGAGCGTGTGCGTCAGTGAGCAAGCGTGTGTGTAGGCATGTGACTGAGCAAGTGTCTGTGTGTGTGTATCACACACAAGGGGGAACAAGTTTCAGAGTGAGGTCAGAGCTGAGAAAGGGGGCGGGAACAGAGCCAGCATGGTTCCTGCCTTCCCTTCCCCAAATGTTTTAGCCATTTTAACCCCTTCCTTCTCTCTAATACACACACTGAATCCTAATACAGCCTCTCTCTGGACACAGTACTATATCCTTTCCAGATGGAGTGTGTATTCATATGTGTGTCACAGGTTATGTCTTGCCTGTGCTCGGTAAAGAGATTGGTGACAGGATGAGTATGATAGGGTATTATAGTAAGTAGCTCTTGGGACACAGCTTGCTGAGAACGAAGAACATGTACAAACAAACATACGCACACACACACACACACACACATACATACACACGTACCCGTATACAGTATGTACTCACGCAAAGGCTTAGGCACAAGCATGCAAGGTCACCCATGGCCAGGGGCAGTGTATTTTTGAAGACCAGAAATGTGAAAAGTAAATATGAAACCCTAGCTGGTCGACCTTCTGTACGCTTCATATGAAAACTTAAACAGGAAATATTTGACAAGAGATCAGCAAAATGAGAGAGGAGCCATGAATCTACAGGCTGTGTTCCCGGAGACAGATTAGCTCTGGATTTTTAGACCAGAGAAGAAGAGTTTGTAAAATCAAGACAAGCTCTGTGTGTGTGTGTGTGTGTGTGTGTGTGTGTGTGTGTTTGGGGAGATTGAGTTACTGGAGTGTGGTTAGGAGCAGAGTGCACAGCAGGTGCTTTGGTGTTGCCAGGTCCTTCTGACAACTTCTATTTATTAGTGATATCACATTGGGTATTGAATACCAGTTTTGACATATTGACCGTTAGCTTAACCCCTCCCCCAACCAGTGGCTGTCCAATCATATCTTGGCAACCATAACTAGGGAAAGCTGTCGAGCCTTGAATCTCTCAACATGTTGAAGCGGTGTGAATGATGCTGTGATAAAAGTGATACTCTGCATCTGAAGACTTTAATGTGTGCTGACTTTCTGTTGTAAGGGGAGACACTACAGGTGAAAAGTTGTTTTTTTTACTAATAGATATCACCATGAAACTTTGTCAGTTTGTTATTTACATTAAGAAAATATGTTTTTGCATTACAAGTTTTCTGAAATTTTGGGTTTAAATGTGCAAATGAGCCATTATTATCATTAAAATTTCGCTTATTTCGATATATTTTCAGGACAGAGATCTGAACATTGGACAAAGCAAATTTCAAAGTTATTATTTTATTTTAGTTTATATATTAGATACGTTTTTTACAAAAAGGAAATTGGAATATCTCCTTTTATCATTTCATAAATCAGGAAATACTGTCAAAAGCCATAAAAAAAATACATTTTTGGCATGTTTTTAAAAAACAAAATGTTCTATAAATCAGGGTATGAATGATATATAGACAAACCCCTCTGTAAAAACCTTCAAAATAAATCTGGTAAGCTTGGTGTCTGTAAGTGTAGCTGAAGTTTATGGCTCAGAGTATTAGAAAAAAATCATTTTGAGAAAACAGCCTTTAAAGAT
This sequence comes from Centropristis striata, assembly GCF_030273125.1. NCBI lineage: Eukaryota > Metazoa > Chordata > Actinopteri > Perciformes > Serranidae > Centropristis > Centropristis striata. The sequence goes on along the minus strand of NC_081527.1, from coordinate 12,649,313 downwards.
TTCATACATTCTTAATGACTAGTTCAAGACAAAATATTGAATCTAATTCATAGAAACAACAATATAGAACATGCAAAACACATATTATTGTGCAGGAGAGTGGGAGCTTTCTAACGATGAATGTGATGACGAGGATTAGACGCTGCAGTAGAACGTTAACTTTTAGTAAATTTAGGAGAAATCTACAGGGTCAAATGGATAAAATATAGTAAAATATACACCTAAATGTTTGTTTTGAATGTTTTTTCCCACTTTTGTGAAAAAAGGTATGTTATGGGAGAAAAACAGCCGAAAACCTCTAAATTGACCAGTGCATGAAAATAATTATGTTTTTGTCTGTAGTGTCTCGCCTGAAACTGCGATCGTGTGTCTGTATGTGATGAGTTGGGAATGAAAACAGGGTGATAAAATGAGGCACTAAAAGCATAAAATGTGGAGAAAGTCCCTAAAAGTGGCGCGCCATGTTGTTTGGCAGTAGGGATGGGAAAAATTAATGGATGATCAGTTATTGGTCATTAAGAATTTCTTCGATCACGTGACATTTTTAATCGATCTGTGTATTTTTTTATTTTAATTTTATCTGTAACTTCGTATCAGTATCACTGAACTGAAACACAGCGGCCGTACGTGAATAAGCTAATGAGCTGAGAATTAATTTGGGTAAAGCTACAGCTTGCAAACTGAAAGTTGCAAAAACAATTATAAAACACACAGAAATGTAAGAGTAGGCCTATTAATTTGAGCAAAACTAGCTTAATGTATCAAACCTTGCTAGTATGGATTTCTGGATTAAATTTGATCCAAAAGTTATTTAAACACAAAACAAACTTAAATATGCAAGATAACTGTAAAAACTAACCTCACGCCTCTTCGGGGGCTAAAACATAAAACACTGAACTCCTTGACGTTCTCTTTACAGGATCACTTTAGTGAGTTAACCTTAGTTTTAGATCGACAGGAAGTCTCTTTTCGTCCTTTCAAAATAAAAGCGTCTGTTATCAAAACAGGCTTTTGCACAGTACTGGATATATAACTTTTATTTTGCCCATGTATGCATGCAGTGATTAATCAATTAATTGATCGTTAACATTATAGATGCTCGAGTTGGCAGGTTTCTTCCAAATGCCCATCCTCTATTTGGCAGCGTAAAATTTGCCACTGTTCTAAACTGTGTCTTGTGCCTTGTGAGAAGGCAAAGCTGGCGTAGCAAGGGGCTCGAGGAACAGTCGATTGTATCCAGAAATTGAGACACATAAAAGATCCTCGAAACAAAAACCATCTCCATAAATGGAGGTGCACTTCAACACGCTGCAGTACGACATGGTTTGATTGGCAAATCAATCAATAGCATCACCTCATCATCATGGAATTCACTAATGTTACAATAGGTGAGAATGGGGGGAAAAAAAGTGGTGATATGGCGAAGGCTCAATATGTTTAACATGAACCAGGTGCCTTTCTAGAGGCCAGAGAGTTTAGATTGCATCGCAGGACCACTGATCCATTACCTACATATGTGAAAAAGTTGGCTGATATTTTTTTTCATATGGTTTTATTTTTCCACTTCATATTTATGTTGGTTGCGAACTTGCAACATACAGCACAGACAGTTTGTAAGTGCAGTGTTTTCTCTCTAACAGTATTTAATATAATGCTTTGATATTATACAAAGGTTCTGTGTCTGCAGCAGAAAAATTTCCATTTAAGGAAATCTGAAAAGGTGCAGACACACACAAAAACCACAAACTGAACTCACCAACAATACTGCTGCATTGTATATGGCTTTCTGGAGCCTAAATTCAACAGCAACAGTTTATAAATCCAGTCACACGAATACAGCGAATTAAATAATGTTTTTTTAGGGTACGCAGGAATAGAATAACAATCAGGTTCAATGAAAATTAATATTTTACAAAGCAGCCTCATTTAGTTTCGTTCCATGGCTCTGTATCGACACTTGGGACTTGGGAGTGAGGACTTTGGACTTGTAAAAGTGAAGAATTTCTCCCCAGTTTGATGAACAGTGTCCTGATGCAAACCGGTTGAGAGGATGTTGCAAATAAAAAATGTACAGCAGTTTGCACGTTTTCAAGACGGGGAAATTGTTTTCATGTGCAGTTAGAAGAATTAAGAGCTTAAACAACATCTTCAAGCCCTTGTTATCTCGAGCACACGCACACACTGGCTGACACACACACACACACACACACAAACACACACACTGGCTGGCAGTGTACCAGAGGATTTCACAGCATTCAATGTATCTGCGTCACCGTGGTGGAAGACAGTGGATGTATGAAGAAAGACAGACGGTAAATGTTTGGTTCTGCTCAGTATCTTCACATCTCGTCTGTGAAACGCAGAGGCGAAGTAATCTCTTTAACTCATAAAACAGCGAGGCATCATATGTAATTCTGGCTGACCCCTCAGTTGTGGGTTTAATAGTCTATTATTTGCAAAGTGGCCTCATGACATCATATGTTGGCTACATGGAGGCATGGTGAGCATTCCTGGATAACGAGCTGTTCAGAAGTCAGCGAGGAGCGATGTGTGTCAGAGGTGCAGCCCGATGTTACCTCGCTGCTCGTGGAAGTTAATGAACGCTGACTATTCATCAAACCTCTCTGCCCTTTGTAGTTCAAAGCAATGTCAGTCACCCTGTGCTCCTGCTTTGTCTCATATAGGTCAACGGGTTGATAATGATGCGTCATTCATGTTCCATGTATGTTTTCCCATCATTTTTCCTTGTAAAATTAATCTGAAATCCGGTTATAATTAGGCCACAAAATCATTCTAGAAATCGCTTTTACAGTGAGGTTAAATGATCAAAATAAATAAATGTGTCAGTTGTAACATTAAAGTGCATAAAACTTTATCTGCTTATTTGCTGCAGCATTGGTTGAATAACAGATTAGTTGATCAACAGAAAAACCATGATTTATTTATTTATCATAAAAGTAAAAAATAATCATTCATGTAACAATGGCAAAAAAAGGGTGTTTTTAGTGTATCAAATATGGAGATGTCCTACTTTTTGTTTTCTTATATCCTATTGAACTAAATAACTTTGGGGTTTCAAATGACAAAACAGTCCATTTTAAGGACTATGGTAAACTGGGATGGACTTTTTCACTTTTTTTTTAGACCAAATTACAAATCTAGGGAATAATGGGCAGATTGATTAAAAATAATGTCTTTTTTTCAGACAAAGCACCTGAATAACAGTCAGGTCACTGATGAAAAAAAACCCATTTTGAATAACTGGAATATGATACGAGTTGAAGGCACAAGGTTCTCACAATTTACTCTAACACACCAAAAAGTGATGAGCAATTTAAAAACACCTTCTCATTTCTCACCATAACAGATAACAAAAAACCAGCTGCCATGCCAGTAAGATTTAAGAGTTAATTTGCAAAAAGAGATATTTTCATTTTGATTTATTTTCCTATGTCATGTTTTTTCCTCTGCTGGATTTGACCATTTGACATCTAAACTTTTTTTTTTAATTTTCTGAAATCATGTATTTTTATTGTGCATTAAAGGGAAAAACAATCAAAATGTAGTTGATTGGCAATATTCCCTTTTTGCAAAAGCTGTCTTCCTCTTCTTATGTCAGTACGAAATGCTTGTGTGGCCGCAAAATAATTATGACATCATTATATTTTATGACTATTGGGCAATATTCTAAATGTATTCTGCAGTTTTACACACATTATTTACGAAACTAAGCATGTTTTCTATCTTTGGAAACTCGGGAATCTCCACTGAATTTTAAAATAACTTCGTATTTGCTTGGGCAATGCTCAGCTGGGTGAGTTTGTAGAGGGACAAAGTGTTTGTTACAGCAAAGGTCAAGAGGTTAAAAAAGCAGCTGCAGAAGAAAAGAGTACAAAAACACACCATCAGACACACACACACACAGACATATTCACGTCAGCAGGGCTTTCCCTTGGTGGTTTTGTACATCTGCAACAAGATCTACAAGAAGAATCATTCCCAAAAATGACTTCTTCCTTTAAAAAGAAAAACTTCTTACCTAAACGATAACTTTTTGTGTGCAGCAATCATCATGATGCAGCCATGTGCAGTACAGAGACTTCAGGCTTCCAGCATGTTGCAAAGCACCCGAACAGCGCTGGTGCTTACTTTCTCACAGGGCAGGAGAAAAGTAAACAAATTAAAACACATTTCTTCATGGTTCATGGCTGAGTACGTAACAAAGCAGCAGCACCAGGTGTCAGCAAGTGGCGGTCTATATTTAACTGAGTCTCTATGATGTCAAATGTCGTGTTCCAGCATGTTCTGTCGTAAAGGCTATCAGTGTGTCGCCTCATGATTCATTAGGCTGCCATCTGCTTGCATGACGGAGGGGATCGGGGCTCGTCCGATTTGGGGATTGGGCGAGTGACAGACTTGCACACACACATGCAAAAACACACACACACACACACACACACACACACACACACACACACACACATGCATGCAAGCACAGTTGAAGAAGGCCAGGCCATAGGCTCATGGGAACTCAATGATGCATGCACGTACTGCAGGGACATGGACACACACAGATGCACTCAGGTTTGTGCGCAGACCCAGATGGCAGGTGGCCATCCTCCGACAGGGAAGTGTTTGTGGGAAAACAACAAGGGCCCTGAATGCAGCAGCCACGTCACCGCTTGGAAAAAAAAGAAAAGCAACCTAGTTTCTACACACTGACCGAATGTGTAGGCTGCAATGAATAAATGTTTTGGGGTTTTTTTCATCTGCAAACTCTATATGTACGGTTGCCCATAAAGTTGGAATAATTGTGTCTGTTTGTTTGTTTTTCAGACACAATCCTCTATTAATTGTGCTATTATTTTCATGATGATATTTTTGGAAGATATTGATTAATAAAGTTCTGAGAAGATATTTACTTTATCTGTCAATAATAAATCACATTGTCAAAATCGTTTCACGGAAAGAGTTTTAAAAAAAATCCAACTTTATAAGCAACTTTAAGTGTAAAGAGTGATGCTGTACAAGCAGTAGATCAATGTCCAGCATATCTAAAGGAAAAATAAAATAAAAACAATACATTCTTCATTTTTGCCTCATGTCATGGTGAATATTTTTAGTTTATATTTTATAATATTTATTTGGCTTTTTAAAAACTGCAAAAAGGGGTGTCTAAAAACAAGATAAAAACACTAAATCTGAGGGAAATTATCTTGCTGCATGGACAGATAATTTCACTTGACAAGATTTCTTGAATTAAGATGGTTAAATCTAGAAATAAGCATGTTGAACACTTAAAAAAAGAAATTAACTCTTAAAATAAGATACATTATCTAATACTTATGAAGTTTTTTTTTTATCTTGGTAAGAACCAAATAATGTTCAGTGAATGTATAACTATTGCAATACTTTGCAAATCCTTTGTGACATTTATACAACTGAGAACTTTACAAAGACAATAGATTTAATGTTCAAACTGATAAACTTTTCTTTTGTAAATGTTAACTCTAAATTCTGCATTTGATACGTCCTTTTTTAATTTACTTTTTACACAGGGTCCAAATTCTTTGGAATCAGGTTGCTGATGTACATCATATATTAGATGTGTCATTATGTCATTATTTCACTTTAAATGGTAGAAAAATATGTTTTTGACCTCAAAATACAGCATTTGCCCATTAAACATGACTGTGGGGACGAGTCCCTCTGTGGTGCTTGGAATTCAATATAAAGTGTAAATGTTTTAATGACATGTTGTTTTATTTGAAAAAGTAACCTCAAAGGGTTTTTTATGGAATGTTTTTGTAAAGGCTTGAGACGAAAAATGGACGTTTAATTACCCAAAAATTACTGAAACTACTTTAAAAATTGAATAATTGGAGGTGTGGTCAGTTTATTGGTCACACTAAATATGACCATGAATTTAAATGGATTATTCCACTTTTCATAAAAATTGATGTGCATGTCTGTAATTAATAATAATAATAATAATAATAATAATAATAATAATAATAATAATAATCTCTTTGTAACATATTAACTCTGCAAAACATTTCTGACATGGATCTCTTCTGCTATAAACTGTTGCCTCAAGTGGCCGATGTATGAACTACTCGGGTTAAATGTTACAGCAGCTGGCTGTTAAGTGAGGTACATTTTTTCTCTATAGCTCAAAATCACAGATTTTCACGATGAACAACACACAACACTGACTTTCCTCAAAACATCACAAAAAGCTGAATGAATAGATGTGCAATAGTTGTCAGATAAATACAGTGCTAGAACTATAATATGGTGAAAAATAATGATTATATCTAATAAATTAAATACAAATTAATGTTAAAGTGAAGTTTTATAGTGTAAAAGTGCCAAGCTGGAGCTTCTGTACCATTCAAAGAAAAAAGGTGAGTAACTGATAATTTGCCACATATAGTACATCTATATTCATTAATTAAATCAAAATGTATCGTCATTGAGGGTCAAGCCTCATTAACAATGACACTTATAAAAACAAAGAAAAAGGAAGACCAAAATAACAACAAATAAATGTTCAAACAGAGAAGCGACTGTTCCTAATTCAAAATAAGAAAGGCATTAAAACTTTCCAATCAGGGAAAATAATTTGATAGATGAATTGGGGTAATTAAGATGTGAAATAAAATACAAGTATGTAAAAAAAATACCTTAAAGGATAGATAATTAGGTAAACAAATGTAAAAAATGATGAAAACTAAAACACAGTAATGTAAAACAATAACAAGTAGAGTTTGGGATGTTGAAGGTCAAATTTCTAAAATGTTATATGTGAATTAATCTTAAAATGGTATTGAGTCAGGCACTAAAACTAAAAGCAGTTTTTTCCAAGTTCAGCACAACATACGCAACATGACGAAACAGCAGTCAGTCAGTAGAGCATGTCTGATAAAGCTGACGAAGAGTGACGAAGCAATTTTGAAAGGTAATTTTGTAATTTTCCAGTTAGGGCTTTATAGATAAGACAATAGCAGTGAGTCTCACAGCTCTCTGGGAGAGAAAACAACACAATCCTGTCATTTAAAGTCATCACCGCTAATTCAAAGCATGATGGAGTGTGTATAACAATATAAATGTACTATGTGACATTTTGGTTAAACTGCTTCAGACACATCTCTTTACATAACCACAACTCTCCACAACATCGTGACAGTTTGATCCACAGCCTCTTTCCACCAGTCTAAAGACATAATTATGATCTACCAAACCACCACCTCGTTTTTTATTCCTATCAAACTATAAATGCAGGCTGCTCAGTCTGCAGGAGGTCAGTACTCTCAACCGTCTCTGAGCATAACCGAGTCAGTTTCCCCCTCTAGTGGTTATCTGGTGGTTACAACCAGCAGTCATCCTGATACTGCTGACACCCAGCACAACACAAGACACACAGAGTTTCCTTTTAAAAGCTGATTAGAAGTGTGGTTAATGTATGAAACTTTTATTTTAGAATCAGTAATATATTCTCTTTAACATAGTTATAATAATAATAATAATTTATCCTATTACCTTTTCACTACAATACCATCTTCTATGTTTTTATACGTGTAATAGCTCTTTATCTTACATGTTCTTACATTACATGTTCTTTGCTTACTTTGGTTTCGATTTTACAAACCCATGCCTCAAATATAGTCAAATATAGATGAGCATGAAATGTGCTATATACAGGTGCATCTCAATAAATTAGAATATCATAAAAAAGTTTATATATGTCAGTAATTCAATTCAAAAAGTGTAAATGTCAAATTATATAGATCCATTAGGCACAGAATGAAACATTTAATGTCTTAATTTATTTAATTTCTTCCAATATAATGATTATTGCTTATATTTAATGAAGACCTAAAATTCAATGTCTCAAAAAAATTTCATTTTACAAAAGACCAATTTTAAAAAGTATGTTTAATTTGGAAATGTTGGCCTCTGAAAAGTATGTCCATCGATGTGCACTCACTATTTGACTTGAACTACTGCAAATGGACTTTTCCGTCATATTCTAATTTATTGAGATGCATCTGTAAATAAACTAACATGACCAACATATAGAGGGTTTTATTTCCTACAATGCATTTACTTAATAAAAAGTCAAACAAAGACTAAAATTTTCAATTATTATTTTGTTAGGTCTGATACACATTTTTACAATTTAGATATGACAGGCATTATGCATTTTGAACAAATTATTTCATATAATGAATTGTATGAGGCTACACGTTATAAACATTATTTTATTAATTCTCGTATGTAGCTCCTTTTGCTTAACGTTGTACACTTTTAATCTGTTTTTAAAATTCTTCTTCTACTTTTCTTTTGTCTTATAAAGTCATTTTTACTTCAACCCTCCTTTTATGTTGTGGGTCAAATTGACCAATTTTAAAGTTAAAAAAAAAAAAAAATAGTTAAAGGAATTTTCTAATTAAAAAAATAAGTAAAATAAAAATGTTTAAAAATGAATGTCATGTAAGACCATTGTATTTTATATGAAAGGTCTTTTCAATGTACATAAAAAAAGTTTTAAACTTTTTTTAATGAAAATGAGTGAATTATCCTCATTGAACTATGATCTGTGAGAGGTAAAGAACACCATTGCACTAAATATTGATGACAATGGTTCGTGACGAAATATAAACAATGTTTATTGGGATTTTTTTAGTTTCTGACACTTTTGGATAGCTAAACATGTCCCGGGTTATTGCTGTTCTTGAAAAAACAAACATAACAGGAGGGTTAAAGTACAATAAATAAAGTTTATTATTATTAAGCTCTATTTCTTTTGAGACTAACTAAGCATCACACTTGATCTGTTGGGGAAAAACTTAATTTCCCCAACAGCTGGAAATCAAGCTGCAATACTTCATTTCCTTTGAAGTATTAACTTTATTCCTTGCCTGTGTCCTCTCACAGAAGTATACAGTAGAGTTAGTAGTTTTGGATTTTCTGCTGTGGTGGTGTTGTACCACTGTGCTGCAGCTGCTGCTGCTGCTGCTGTTGCTGCCAGCCTCAGGAATCGATGAGGCTCTGGAGGCGATTGGGGAAATCAGTCATGCTGAAAATATGGAGTACAGCAGTGACGCACACAGCAGCCAGCCCGCCACAGCCACACAGGCTCTATTGACTAATCTGGGTGTGTGTTTGAGGAGGGGGGCTGGCAGCTATATTGGGACCTCTGACATTGACACTGTTGCCCTTTGGTTGAATGGCCTCACTTGACACTTTTTTGTTGTTTTCCCTGTTATTCTTTCAATCACTTTCTGCCTCTCAGAAGTATCTTTTTATTCTCTTTTCAGTCTCACTCTCTCTCTCTCTAACCTTCTCCTTCCTGTCATTATCTCTGCACTGAGAGCAGCCCTATCTCGACCCACCGCCCTCTCGTCTGTGCCTTTACGCTCTTTGTCTAAATTATCTCTTTTCCCCACTTGGTCGGCCGTTGCTTCTGTCTCTCTCGCTCTCACCTCACCCCGTCTCTCGCCATCGTTCCCTCTACTTTAGATAAATGTTCTCAAACTGTTCAAGGCTGAACGGACGCAGCACCAACTATCTTCCCATGATACTGACTAAGAGCTTGTCCAGCTTAATGCAGTGACACTGTGTTGTTTAAATGTAGCACACTGCCAGAGAAGCCATAAAAAGCGTTGTTGAGAACTAGTTCCTCTGCGCGTGGGAGTGTATGTGTGTGTGTGTGGTAGTCAGGGGATGAATAGCGTCCTGGTACTGTTAGTACAAGGGAAGACAAGAGCTGTCTCTATTGTGATGGACACATCTGGATTACAAGAGGCTGCTTTGTCTCAGTTTCACAAGGGCAGAGAAAATGATTTATTCACAAAAGACTTACTACCTTAGCTAATCTAAGTACTGCTCTAACACACACGCATTAATGGCATCCTTCCCATCACCATACCATAAACACATGATTGTCTTTCCTGATGCTACAACTTTTGAACTCTGCTTTGATGTGAAGCTCCCAACAGAGATTCTACTTCTTTTTTTTCTTTTTTTTAAGCTCGATGTACAAATCAGGTAAAGAGAATAGAGGCTTGTTCTGTTCCCTTCTGCACTTCTGTATCCCTGGCTGCGGTCTAAAATCTCCTGCTTTGATCTCCTCATATGATCCAAACAGGCTCACGGCTGGAGGAGTTCAGATGACACTTGTGAAGCACATGCCTTATGCCCAGAGTTCAGAAAAGTACCACACGTTGTACTAAAAAAAAAATCCCACAACTGATCTGAAATGTTTCTTTTTTCTTTTTCAATGCAAGGAAGAAAAGCGTGATTCTTCATGAGTCTGTCTGGCTTATTTCAATGAAGCATCTCTAACTTTAAGTTACCTCTCTCACTTTATATGTTGACTTCCAGATCCCTATGTGTGCATATTCATATGATGTATCTGTATTCTTGTGTATCATGTAAGTTTTTTTTCGTCTGTAAACTTACATAACGACACGTCCTGCAGGGATCTCATGACAGCTGTAGTAGATTTCAGTTTTCCCTGAGTTGGACCTTGTGATTACCCAGTTGTATCAACTTACAACTGCAATTAAATCAATCAGTCTCATCAGACAAGAGAGTACCTGAAGTGAGTTCATGTGTTTTATTCCTCTCTGTTTTGTTTCCTAGAGGACGAGATAGAAAACAGAGATGAAATCTGGACCATCTGCCGCTGTCATGGGCAATTTTCCACAGCGCGCCGATATTTCTTCACAGCTCTCTTATGAAACTCAAAAGTCCTGCACCACATGACAGTCATACCGTGCCTAACGCGGACGCCTCGGTTTGGCTCGGGTCCATGGACCCCAAGGAGGGCCATCAGTGGACAGAGCCATCGATCCGCCATGTCACCCCGAGGCCTGCTCGTCAACAACAGCACAGCAACAGCAGCGACACCCGCCAGCTTCCCCACAGCACACATTTGGCAGAAGTTCTGATTTTTCGCGTTGGAAGGGTTTAAAGTTTAAAGAGGACGCAGGTGCAGACTCATCACTAAAATAGTATTTGTTATCACCAAAGCAAAGCAAACCACTTCTTTAAGTTGCTAAGAGATTAATTTCCATGTGAAAATATTTTCCATCTTGAATAACTTTTCATATTTCCTGTAAACTAAATGGTGCTTTCAGACTGCGGCTTGAAACATCACCAGCGCGACCACACAGTGGAACTAAAAGTATACTCAAAGAGAGTTGACCTCCGGCAAGCCCCCGCTGCATCCCGCAATGCTAACAAAAGTGAAAAATGAAGTTGTGTTTCAGTCTCATCATTCAGATCCGCTCGAAAATGTTAACGGTTCTTGCTCTGCCCATGCTTCACCCGTACACCAAGTTTCATTAAAATCAAGCAAGTAGTTTTTCTGTAATCCTGCTGACAAACAAACAAACCGCCAAACCGCAAACATCACCTCCTAGATGGACATAATAAAACACATAAATCCACCTGTTAAACACCAATGCAATGCATTACACACACAACACAACGACAGACCAATTCCCCATCAGCAGATTATATTTCATGTACTGTACTGTGTAATCAGCCATCCAATACCTGAATATCTGCACTCACATGAATTATGTATTCACCGTACTTCAGTGACTGCAATCACAATCACTCCACACAACCGAATACGTACCCAATGCACGAGTGCCTGCGTGTGGAGAAGTTGCCATGCATCTTCCTTGAAAAGCGAGAGTCTTTGTTCATCATTGTATTTGACAGTTCAAAAAGAGTTGAGTTGAGTTCAGAAAGGCATCAAAATAGCAGCTTTGGGAAGCGAGGGATAAACAAAGGGAACTTCTGTGGTGCGGCCGAAAACCCCATGCTGTCATGAATCAAAAAAACGGAGACCTGTCCGAAATTCCTTTATGTTTTCTGCGGTAACAAGTTATAGGAGACAGGTCCTTCTGACAGGACAGTGCAGGAAAAACAGGTCCAAGAATGACAAGTGTAAAACAACACCAATATGCAAAACAGTCTCATCAGCTGCACCTGGTAGGAACAAGAATGAAAGTAAGTCAGGCCTGCTGAGTGTTCTCTGCGTTTAGAAGATAAAAGTTATTCACTAGAAGCGATTCACTTCCAGCTCAGTGCAGAATCAACTGGAAATTCAGTTTGCGGTGCAGCTTCTGGTCCTGGCGTTAAGGATATGTCCATTTGTTTTGTCAAAAAGGAGGTTTCAAAAAAGGTTCATCTCAACGTGTATGTGTGTGTGTGTGTGTGTGTGTGTGTGTGTGTGTGAACATGTGTATGTGTGAGAGTGTGTGTGTGTGCGTGTGTGTGTGTGTTATGTGAGTGTATGAGCGTGTATGTGTGCGTATGTGTGAACAGCCTAAAAAGGCAAAGAGTCTTGGCTGTTAGAGACCAGTTAGCATATCATCTCACTGACAATGAAAAGAAGGGGCCGAATCAAATCAAGTGAAATTGAGGATGGTGTCAGCTGTCAGGGCTCATCTGGGACTACTTCCTCCCTCGTTCTCCTTTCAGCTCACCACAGACGTGCCAAGATAAACGCTTCTCTCGTGTGTTTTTTCTCTCTGTCTCTCCCCCCGTACTCCTAAATGGGAAGCGGAAAGCCTGAATTCTTCGAAATGAGATGCAGACCAAATTCCTCAACAAAGGCCCCAAGCTCTGTCTTTAAAAGATGAGGGTCCAACGAGCTTGACACAAAGCTGTCCACTTGAGCTTGGGATTGCCTCTGTGATGCTGCAAAACAACCAACAGACTGAGCAGAGTTATTCTTAGTGGGGGGAAAAAAAGTGAGCTGGAGAGTGTTATAATCCCATCAGATGCTCCCTGGAGTGGGCCGTCCCATGTAGTCCCTGTCAGTGGGCCATAACAGACTTCTGCTCTCTCGTCTCTTCTCTCCTGAGAGTGGTGGGACCAAACTCTGGCTTAAAACAACAAACAACAACACTATCTCCCCTGAGAGTGAGAGAAGAGAGAGATATTATGGAGGAAGAGAGAAGGGGTGGGGTGGTGGGTGGTTGAGGGAGAGGAGAGAGAGAGAGAGAGAGAGAGAGAGAGAGAGAGAGAGAGAGAGAGAGAGAGAGAGAGAGAGAGAGAGAGTGGGGGGGGGGGGGGGGGGGCAAATTGCACAAAAAAAATTATACTCATTGCATGAGAAAGTGAACCAGTATGAACTATAATGGGGTTAGAGTGGGATGAATAGAGGTGAGGTGAAAGAAGGAAGAACAGGGCTACAGTACCTTAGTGTAATTCAAGTACATGTTTTTTTTTTCTATATGTATACAGTTTCGTGTAACGAGCCTGCCTCCGAGCCAGCAGCAACAGTAGTGCACCGGTCAATCAATACTTCAATATCGTGTGTGTGATTCAATTTTCCTTTTTAATATTGAGTTCTCCTGTCATGCCACGTTTGCACAATATCCTCTTTGCTGTTAAACAATTATTTGGTGTCCATCGTCAAATACGCGACTGTGAAAATACTGCAGAGAGCGCAGGATTAGTAAAGCATGGAAACATCTCATTTTTCATAATGTGAGGGAGGAAGCTGACAGGAAGTGTCCCTTAACAACACAGCTGAGGATTATTACTGACCGTGATAACCATCAGGTTAAACTGTCAATTCTGCAGCAGCGCCTCAAATGCTCAGTGTTCACTCCACTGTGGAACATAACTAGCCAGTTTTGTGGACTAGGAAAAATTCACTTATATGGATATATTTTAAAAAGTTGATTTAAAAAAAAGTTGATTAAAAAAAAAAAAAATGTATTCATTTTTATTTATTTATTTATTTATAATACATAAATAAAAATGTTTATTCATTTATAATAAATACATTGAAATATAATATATAAAGTAAATATTCTATATTTCTATAAATATTGTGTTTTTAATTTATTTATTTAGTTTTATTGATTTATAATAAATAAATAAATAAAAATGTTGATTATTTATTTATAATAAATACAATTATAATATAATATAATATATAGAAAAAAGTAAATATTCTATATTTCTATGATTTTGTATATTTATTTATTTATTTATTATAAGCTTTTTAATTAATTCCTTTACTTTTTTCTTCCCTCCCCTAAATTTTATAATTTGATAATTTGCCTAATTTCATTGTTTTCATTGTTGATTTAAGGATTAAAGATTTATCTTTTATAAATTATTAATTAACTATAAATTATTAATTTTAGGGAGGGATAAGGAATGGGTACAGCAGGTTTAATGTTTGTACAACTTCGGTATGTTTGTATATGCGTGTATATGTTTATAAAAATGCAATACTCCCTCAATCAAGTCATATATTTAAAAAAAGAAGTATGTACACATATGGTGTAAGTAATGTTTTCTTTTCTTTTGCCTCTGTTTATATGTTTCCAAAAGTTTTTGTTTTTTAATGCTCCATAAATAGCAATGTCTTGCCATGCCACAGGGGGACGGGCCAAATGCTTGGAATGACACAGATTTGAACTATTTGGGGGTAAAAAGTCATCAAACCTTTTCTTGGAAAAACTCTTTTGTCATTTTATTACTGTACAGAGTTTGCCCATTTCCTCTACTATTCATCATCCAACACTATGTTATTCTGTGAGAAAAGGCTGCCAACTGAAATATTAACTGCTAATATTTCTTACACCAGGATCTTTTCAAACCTGCTGAAATAAAATGTTCCCTACCCTTTGACATCTCTTTCCTTTATTCTGACCCATCACTATACCCAGGCTAACCCATCACACAAACAGGAACACATCCTGATATTGCATTGCCTCATTTCACACAGCAGCCTCTAGTGGAGAAGAACAGCCAATGCAACATTAACTTTAACTCAGAGAATATGTAAATGTCCCAAACATAACCAGTTTAACCAGGAATAAAACTATAGTATGACTTAAAATAACAGCTTTTAGCCTTTAAAAGCTGCTTGAGGAAATTTCACTGATTTATACATGGACACCATATGATTTCCTGTGGATTATATTGTGTGTATGTACTATCTAAACATCCACTCCTGATGTTTCTCAGAGCCAAAGATTCCAGTCAAATAAAGTTATGATTACTGTTCTATCAGCCCAGAAATAAATCTGAATGTATCAATGAAAGACATCATGGAAACAAAAACTGGCTGTCACCCAAAAACAGTTTTCATGACACTTTTTTCACACAAAAAAATCCATTTGACATGGTGTCTCTAGAGTGGAAAAAGAAGCTTCATCAACTTAGACAGTAAGTGAAAATAATTTGTTCTATATTTGAGCTGCCTGCGACATTTATTTTCCGCTGAACCTCCAGTTTGTTTAATTCCTCCTCCTTGCCAGCCATCCTGCAATAACTCATCTCCTTCCATTTATTTCAGTTGTGACATTATGGGACACTGCACATACCCTGCAGAGGGACACTCTCAGTGGTCTGACCTCAGGAGCTGTACAATATAAAAGCTCTGACATGTTGAGTATCTGCAAGCATCTTACTTTCCAAATTGAGCCTTGAAATCCCCTCTTGCCCTCGAGCATTTAGATTTTCAACAGACACACTGAAATTAATGAAACAGTTTTCAAGAGTTACAGTAAACTCTGAAAATGAGACACAATTCTCCTGACCACATGTTTAGAAAGGTGAATGAACTCATGAACACCTTTTTGAGCTTTCTAGTGGGCTTCTTTAGGAATGTTTAATATGCATTTATTGCCAGTAAAAATAAGACAGGGTTTTACAGCAGCGGCTAGAGTTTCTCTTGCTTTTAATTTTACTTCACTGAGGTGGATGTTATCTAACATCACTGCAGCTAGTTGAAGACACCTTGTAACAGCCCTGGACCCTGGACTGCTTGGTGCCTACATCTGAGTGTGTATATATTGCTCAGGGGAAGGTAAACATTTACAAAGACATAGAAGGTATGTGCGTAAAAACTGGTTTTACAGTCCTTTACAATTTTCCATAACAGACTCTTATTGTGAAGAACCTGACACACCAACGAGGAAATACACTGCTACCTCAGAGCAAAACCCCCCCACAAATGTCTGCATGTTTGTACATCTGTCCACACACATTTGTAAGAAGCTGTGTATTCTTCCTCTCTAAGCTCAAGTATGGTTAAATTGATCGTACTGTATCACTCTTGCATTGACATCGTTAACCAAGTAAATGTTTAATTTGGAATCATGGGCCAGATCTGATGCAATAACAGCTCATAAAACTATCAACAGGTACCAGAGCAGAGCTGGCTGCTGGAAAGACAGCTGTACTCTTTACAAGCAAGAGTTATGGCAACTATAACGGATGAAAAATTAAGGCTAAATCAAACATGATTTAGCCGAGCAGGACATATCCTGTTACAAGGTGTGCTTCATGTAAAAAGGTTTGGTCGCTGACAGACTGAAGCACTTGCTTGACAAAGAAGTGGAACAACAAACTGCTGATCCAGTGACAGCAGGGACGTTGCTGAGCCGTGTGTTTACTGAGATGATGCCGCTCGGTTGGGAAAACAAAAGCTTCGGAAAAACACATCCACCTGAAGGAAATTAAGCACTAAAACTGAGCTTCTGACATTCAAACTCTCTGCTATTAACCTGTTTTTAAACAAATTATGAAATGAATGTGTTTTGCAGCCAAAAATAAACAGAGCAAACAGAGCATAAAGGAAGCAAAAATAAAGCAAAGTATCAACCGCAGCCACCCGGCATCAGCTGGGCTTTTAATAGAGGATGAAACAGCACCTTTTAAAATCCTCACAATATTTAATTTAGTAGAATTTCCCTGAAACAAAGGCTAATTTTGTTCGTGAAAGGACAGTGTGCTTGGCTGAAACGCAGCAGTACATGAGCATCTTGCGGTCATGATCCATTTCGCAACATAAGCTTCAGGGCAACCATTATTGTAGTGTGAAAGGTTTCCTTCTTGCTCAAAAGAATACAAAAATACATCAACATCTGCAGCTGAGTAGAGTAATCCTCCAGCATGTGACAAGAACCGTCTCACGCACAGGCTTACTGAAACATTAACCAGCAACTATATGTAAAGAACACTGAACAAAGAAAGACACCTTTGTTAGTTCTTAAATATTGGCTTATGTTCTCGCTTCAGATCCCAGTGCAAGTCTGTCAATATATATAATATATCTTCCAAAGGGTGTCTAAATAAAAAATGAGTCCAAATGAGCTTTTAATGCTTATTATCGAAATCAAAAGCAGGATTAGCAAAATCAGAAGTGTGACCAAATGGCTATATATGGTTATATCACACTATCTTCTAAAATAACATTTTTGAAAATGTAAATGGCAGTTGTCATGGAGCCAATGATCTGTTGATTTTAATAAATAAAGACTCAATAGTCTGACAATGTCATACTCCTCAGTGCTGAAAAGGCACTGTATAAATCTAAACTTAAATCCAATCTTGACAAAGTCTAATTGAATCTTGGATGTGGAGAATCGTGTCCTCCCTAATATCTGCTGTGGTTTTGATCACAGTCACATTTCAGCTAATTTGACACAGGGTCATGTTTGTCATCTTGGCCTCAGACTGAAGGACTCTACCTGGGAGTGTGGGCCAGAGTGAAGCGGCGCCTCTGGAGGTTGATGCTGCGGTTCATCAGCAGCTTCCTGAACAGCAGCGGGGAGTTTCGAGGAGACCCGCGTGGGGAATCCTTTGGCGAGATCTTTGGGGATCCTCCCGGGGAGCCCGCTTTGGACCGAGGCAAGAGCTGAATGATGGGATGTCTGGTCATCCTTCGGTCCTGTGGCCTGTCCTCGACTTCAGCCTGCTCCTCTTCAGAGCTCTCAGAACACAGCTCACTCATGGTGGTCAGGTAGTTTGTCCCTTTGCTCTTTCTGTCTAAGGTGACTGTGGTCCAAAGAACAGTCACTTCCTTCCTGGTTTCTCAAATTACTTTCGCAAAACTTTTTCACAACATTGCACATAGAAACATCCGTTGGTTTCTGTGGCCGTCACTCTTGCTTTTTAAAGTCCAGGAAGAGCTAGTGCCTCTAATCCAAGTCTTGCTTCCTCATATTTGAACTAAACCTGTGCCCGCTCATGATGACTCAACTTGTTAAAACTCTCAAATATGCTTTCCTTAAAAATCCAAAAAGAGCACCTAAAAACCAACACAACAGCCGACCTTTCTACCAGACTTTTTTATCTTTATTTGAAACCTATCAGCCCCTGTCTTGTCTCTTCCTAGGGACCACGCTGACTGCCGTGCCGGGCAATAAACTCAAACATTAGTGTTGATGTACTCTCCCTGCCTCTCTCTCCCAGGCTTTGTTTACATTACCGCTAGGCCTTCCCTCTCTCCAACTAAATATGGACGTCTGATTTACAGGGAAGAGAAGCATGACAGATCACCTCCGTCTGCTTCTCTCTCCCTCTTTCCAACTCCCTGCCTTCCCCCCTTCCCTCACTTCTAATCTTACAGAGCATATTGTTCATCAACTTCAAACTGTGCTCCATAATTACTTCCTCTGGTGTATAAACATTAAGCCGTCGCCTGGCTCGGCCCTGCAGCTCGCCTTTCTTAAACTCACTCCGACTGACTTTGCATACTCAGGCTTTTTTTTTTTCAGGTCCCCGAGGTGCTATTTGTTGTGAGGTTGCCTATTTCCTCAGAGACAGCCTCTTTGCCTTTCACATGCTCCGCTCTCACCAGGAAGAGTCACATGAAGGGCCTCTGACTATAAAAAGCAGAGGTAGATAAAAAAGAAAGCTATAGAGAGCATGGGTGTTGTCACGATGGCGCTCTCTATCTGTGACCAGAGGCAACATCATCTTCACCCCCACCCAATCTCTTTGTTTATCGCTGGAGAGTGGGGAAAGGTCCTCCTGTGATTCAGGACGCGCAGCTCAACACCGGTGCTGTTTAGAGTAACTGAAATAACCTAGGGAGCTGGAGCATCTGACACAGGGCTGAACCTATGACCAGCAGCTGGTAGGGAGAGCAGCAAAGAAAGATTCTTTGGTTAAAGGCTTTGAGTGGATATACACTCAAAGCTGCTGTACTGTATGTATTGTGGAGCAACAGTACTGACAGGGACGTTTATTCTCAAATGTAGCTCTGCAGATGTAAACTTGTCATTTTCAGGTCAAAGGCATGTCAAGATTTTAATATCAACCATCATCACGAAAGCACGTCTCAAAGGGTTATCCAAAGTTTGAGTGTTTAACACCGGATGTGACTTTCTGTCTGTCTGTCTTTCCCAGTCGATAACTGCTATTTCACTGCAGACATACACAGGGTTCAGCACGTCATCATCATCGCTTCATCGATGACGGATGATATTTTCTCTGGAGTGCCATTACCGGTCATTAGCCTACAGTACAGCTCCCTCTGAGAGTCTCCACTGAGATATTTCCTTTAGATCTACAAATTACAAAAATTACAAAAATAGTGTGCTTTAACGGGACCTATCTTTACTTGAACATGTTGACATGTTTTAATGTCCAAAAAACACATTTTTTTTCATACTGTCTGTCTGCTTTATTCACCCTATGTCTGAAACAGTCCGCCTATCTCTTTAAGGCCCTCTTCTGAAAAAGCCCAGTCTGCTCTGATTTTCCGCATGTGCAATTGTGCACCATCATTGCAGCCAGGGAGTGACTGTAACGGCACTTTCTACCTATATGTAGAATATTTGTGACATCACAACCAGTTCATTTAAAGACACAGTTTCTGAATAAAGACTGATTTCATTTCTCTGTGGATTGAGCATTTCGATATTTTGATAATATTTATATGGCACCTAGCTCTTATTTATTTTATGGAAACTTTAAGGCAGAAATTAATTCAAGACTCAGATATGCATATTTTTGACAAGAGGTATCAAACATCTTTCATAGCTGCGCTATTTTTATATTCACAATAGATCAAATGATCATATGTAATGTAAAAGGGTTGTATTTAGTGATAAACCCACTGAATTGTCACCAAACTCCCAAAGCCATACAGAGCATTTAACTTTCAGCTTTTGGCTGTATGGCCTTTTTCAAGCACCTATTTCCAGTCAAAAGCTTTAAGAAACAACTGCACTGCTCCCTGCCAAGGAGAAAACAGCAAAAAGACAACGTCAGCAACCAGCTGGTGAACACAGAGGAGCATTTAGCAGCTAAGGAGGCAGATATGTTTAACAGGGGTTTGTGGAGACCAAATCACGCTGAAAGTACAGTGAATATTGGACTTAACATTTGTCGGGTGAAAACTAACATGAAATGAATGCTAATGGTTCTCCATGTCTGCTTAATGTGTATATAAGCACCTGTTTGCCATATCCAAGGTGATAATATGTCAACACTGTTTTTACAGCTTGTTCAAGTGGCCAAAATAATCGGGTTATAGTGCTTTAATTTTCTCAGATCTTTCTTTGGCTGGAGATTGCCATGTCCTTTTTTCATCCTTTTTCTGGTATTACAGTCCTCCTTGGACATATTGGTATCCTGTGGCTTGTGTCAGGCCCACTTGGCCTATTTAAGTAGTAAGTTCAACAATTGTGCGGGTAATCTTGCTCCCGAACCAATCCTGGCCCTGAAGAGCATCATCATACCAGTCATGTGGATGAAAGGTGCAGAGGTGTCGGTGCCCAGTTGTCAGTTTGATTTAGTAAGGCCAGAACAGAGTGTTCAGTCCTGTGGCAGCAATCCCCCAGGTCCTGAAGCAGTGACAATAAAGTTCATCAAGAGATAGTTCTGGATGGAGGATCAGCAATGTGAGACAGCATAGTTTTTTTCATCACAAGATGTTCCACTTTGCACAAAATAAGTCATTGTGACAGCATAAAAGTCTGCTCCATCCAATATGCCAAGCTAGAAACAACTCCGTAATAAAGTGGTAATACCTTCTAATAGGGCTACTGTCAACCTAGAGTTCAAGCTTTAGTCAAACTCCCATAAGACCATTTCTCTGATGATTGACCACAGATTTTGTCTCTACAGCCCTTAATGATATTACTAACATGTCGGAAACTCTACATTTCTGTGGGAAGTTTTATCCACAATCTAACAGCCAGACAGGGAAAACAAACCAGGACTTCAAAACAAAATCATCTCACTGCCTCCAGCCTATCCATCTGGAGTTCCCAACTTGTGTGGGCAGATATCCTCACTTGTCCACTGATGTTTCAGGCAGTTATCAAGCCATATAAAATGATGATCATAACTAGAGACCCTCTGACGATGCCGGCACACCAAATAGGACCAGGTGCGTAACAACTATTTGAACGCAGCCATTAAGATCTCAACTATCCACCTGTAAAGTTTCATGACTGCACCTATTGCGGTGAAAAAATCTGCCTACAGACAGACAGACAGGCAGGCAGGCAGGCAGGCAGGCAGGCAGGCAGGCAGACAGACAGACAGACAGACCTTCTGTGGTAGTTCCTGCTACACTAAGTGTCTCCAGGACCACATTTAGCCATGATGACACACACACAGACTCACAAGGTGACAACAACACCAGCCACATGCTATAAACTAATTCCACAACATGTGTGGTATTGTCATTTTAAAACAACCTGCAGCTTTAAATGCTGCTCCATAAACAGTTTCTCTGGCACTGCATCAAAATTGCACTACCAACTTGTAAACAGGCGAGCACATGGCCCTCTTCACAGAGTAGGAACACAATGAAAGGCTTTTTAGTACATCAACATTGTCCAAGTAATTTCTATTGCTTTTATACCTGCTGATTTATAAACACTAATGGAATAATAAATATGGCCTGACCATCACAACATATATGAAGTTATTTTCCAGGGCCAAATTATCAGTACAAGTTATGTACTGTGACATGATATCACTTTTTCAGGTCCAACACCAGTCCGATATCGTCTTTTTCCCTCTCTTAAATAACTAAGCTGTTGATAATACATTATTATGCTTCAACTTTGTTTTACCTAGCCATCTAAAGAGCATCATGCTCAAACTGTGACACAAATATTGTACACCCCTGAAGGAAGAAATATGAAGTTATGCAACACAGCTAATCGGTATCAGATCAGCACATCCCTAGTACATACTGTACAGAATGACTGGTTGACTGGGTTCAGTTTACTGCACTCAAATACAAAGGGGGTGAAGGCTAATCCATTGGCACCAATCAGGCCATAATATCTAGTCAGGAATGGGCTGAAATAATGCTCCAAAATTATGCTACATTTTAGCGAGGGGAAGAACTGACATGACCATTTTCAAAGGGGTTTCTTGACCTCTAACCTCAAGATATCTGAATGAAAACAGGGTCTATGGTTACCCACAAGTCTTATGTTAATCCCAAGCAGATTAAAGCAAAAACCACACAGTTTTTACATTTTCGATGTCTATATTTCTATCTGAGGATTACATCTCAGTGTACATAATTCTGTTCTGCAGTGCTAAGTTGCTAAGTGGAAACCTGAGTTCACATATTTGTATAAAATAACAACTTTTAAAATCCTTTTAAAATAATTCTACTTCAGAAAATATATGTTCCCTGGCATTTAAGGTCTCATGCTGGGACAATCTTAGATTTAACTCAGCATGCATGTGATGCTTCCAACATTCAAACTAAATAATGTCACAATGATAAAGGTTTGTTCACTATAAAAGGAGAAAGCATCAATGATACAACTGTATCTTTGTCCAAATACAGCCATATCTGGTCACCTCTGGCATGCACTACAACTACCTACGTAAACAAACAGGTCTGCCTGCATTCCTTCGAATGGGGAAAAAGGAGAACAAAGGTGCCGCACATACAAACACACACATGCACACGTACTGTAGGTAGGCACACATGATACAGATGTATTAGCAGCGGCAGATTTGATGTTTCTCTGGAAACAATCACAAGAGCCTTGTTTGTCTGATCTTTTATAGTGATAGTTATTCAGCAGTGTGACAGAGCGGAGAGCAGCGCCTTAAGCAGGACGCTACGTTGGATCATATGCTCAAGAAGCAAATCCACGTTTTCTACCTAAATCAAGAAAGAAATATCACCAAGCTCTGCTGAATACACAAAAACTTTCGGGAGACAAAGTGGGCAGTAGGTGCTGTAAAGTTAGAATTGACTTCCAGGACCACAACATGCTGAAGTCACAGGGTTGGTAACGCATTAACCACATTTTAATCATTAATCTTGAAAATGGGAAAACTGTTAGGAAACTAGGAAAAAACTTATTTTTATAGATCCCACAATAGGAAGTGTGAGAGCTTGCTAAAAGGAGTTAAAGTTTTTAAAGAAATAAAAATTCATCCCGACAGATCTTTATAATCACCACAGTTTCAATGTGGGCACTGAGAGATTAGTGTCACCTATTCACAACCAAATGTCTCCCCTTCTGTTCTTCAGTTATGTTGTTGAATAATGGTCAGAAAAGTGTTTTTGCAAAACATTATGATGTCACAATGAAGTTAACCTTTGACCTTTTGAATGAAAAATTGCATAACTTCATAATTTCCTCCTATTGGACATTTTATGTAAAGTTTTTCATAATTAGGCCACAGTGACCTTGACCTTTGACCTCAAAAATGTTATATGGTCATCTCTGAGTCCAAGAGAACATTTGTGCCAAATTTGAAGAAATTTCCTTTAGGCATTCCTTAATATCACAATAATGGGACAGATGGATGGACGAACAACCCGAAAACTGACTGAATTGACCAACACATTCCCTTAAAGAGATCCTCAGTAGGTTAAATAATGTAGATAACTTAAAACGTTTGATGAAAACTAAGAAAGTATTTGACCAAAAAGCAGTTTGTGAGTGCAGAAACAATAACACAAAGCACCATTGACTCACAAGGCCTTGGAGATGTAGCTGGTAAGAGTCCCGAGGCTCCTGGAGGGCCTCATGCCATGAGCTGAGAGGCCGGACTGGGGGCCATCCTGCGCAGAGGGTCTGCAGGACAGCCGGGGCAGCTGCAGGGTCCCTGAGAAGAGCCTCTTAACCGCACATCGTATGTCACAGTCCTCGAGGAGATCGATGCAGGAGGCCTGTTCAGAAGAGTCCCACTGTCTCTGGAGGACAGAAGACAGAAAAGGAGGACACAGTCAGTTTGGTTACATTGTTAGATCAGATGATTATAATTGTCAAACTAGACAAGAACAACTGTTACGCAGTGAGGATGTGGAACATTGAGTTGCTCCACAGACCAGGCCACTTCCTTCATAGAAAGGTTGTGTGAGCTAAAGTTCAGCTCTTTACATCAAAAAGAATCATGCAAAAGCAACACTTAAATTAAAGTGTGTGTACTAGAAATGTGCTCATATATTTATAAGTATATGTCTTCTAACATGAAAAAAAGCATAAAAGTCACAGACTTAAATTTAGTCGACTCATTGATTAAGAGGGGTCAGGCCAAGTATGTGGTGGAAAACAATCCTCTAATTCACTTTAATGAGAAACAAAAAACCTCAAATCTCAATATTTTAAACGGTACCAACTTATTTTTAGATACTGACTCTTTATTATAAAAGTTTCTCCTTATTCTGAGATGTCTATATCAAAAAAATTATATATTTTGAGGTTTATTATAATGACTTCGGCGAGGTTATTCTTTGTATTTGCCTTAGTACGTGTCAGTACAATGTATGTAATGACAAAGTAATGTAAGCTTTGATGCAAATGTAGAGTGATATTTCTTTCAGTTGGATAACTTAGCTGCTTAACCACTGAAGAAAATTGCAGAAAAAGCATAAGAAAGTCACTAGTGTGTGTTTGTCTTGGCCTATTGCCGTTATAGAGAGAATATTCACTTTCACTTTCATATTTGTACAACCAATTATTCAGAAATCAGTAAATTAGAAGAGGTCAAGCGTGGCTTTTGTTCAGCTCCTCTAAGAGACTTTGTGAAAAACAAAAACATCCACTGAGATCTAAAGGTAAGTTGCAGACAGGGCTGTTTTTGTGCTGTTGCCGAAAATATGACAAGCCACGTAAAAAGCCCACTCGAGGAATTATTTTTGGAAGGTTTATCTGATTTCAGGTCCTGAGACCCACACAGTATCACCTTGGACACAATAGACGGTTCTCACAGTGAGATAGTGTTTGGGATTTAGCTCTCAGGGCATGTCTCTTTCAGCGTCAGTGTCGAGGGGAAACAGATAGGAGCGCTTGTTTTCTGCTGCATCCCGTGACCTTATCTCTCCATCTGCTTGGGAGTTCCACCTTTTCATAAACAGTTGTCCACACACTCTCAGACTTTATTGTTGACCGTTTCTGACCAAGCTGGCCGAGACACAGTGCACAGCGTTTATTTCCTGCACACTTACTTAGTAATAAAAACAACTTTGTCTTATAGTAATAGTATATTACTGGTAATTTATGTATGAAAATTTAAAGCAGTTCTCCCAACAGTCAGTTGTTTTATCTAATAAGCATAAGAAATCATTGCTATCACCTTATTTTCACATGCTGTACAAGGCTCCATTAATCTTCAGTAGAGGCAAAATAAACACAGACTAAACGTGTTCTTACATAATCCAAACCTCATTTTTAATTTTAACATAATTTTAATGTATGTGTATTTGACTACCATTGAAAACTTAAAACTCCAAAGTTAAAAATCGGCAAAAAAGTACTAGATTATTTTAGACATTTCAAATTTACTCCAATTGGTTAACAGATCCCGAAGATTGTTATGTTTTTATTCTTTTTCTTGTTATTCTTCTTCATGCTGTTACTTTTTGTACAATTTAATCTATTTTTTTATTTTTTTGTACGATTAAATATTTTAACTGCAACTTATTTTATAGTGAAAAATAGAACATTTATACATGTATTGTAAACAAAAAGTTACACAATCCAAATTAACAAGCAATTAGTAGTAATCACTATTCTACATTAAACATTTTTCTTTTCAGTATTTCTTAAAGGTACATTAATTACCCTTACCTCTGTGAAGTTAAAAAACTTCGAAGAGTTATTTCTCCTCATTCTTTCAGCAACTGCATCAAGAAAACTGGAAGGAAATGCCAAAGAGGAGGCTAGAGATACCACATTTAAGATCAGATATGAAATAATCTGTGGACCAATACTTCCTGATGCTGTCAGTGTAAGTTAAAAAAACAACTATTTCCACGCCTCTCCATAATCACTCAGTTGACATTACTTCTTTTGTTAGTACACCTTTTAGTTTGCATTAACCTTCAGCTGTGGCCCTTTTTTTAGACTTTAATCTAACTGAACCAACTGCAATGAATAGCTTATAAAGATGGTGACAAATAGGCTGTTGAGGCAGAAATATGAAAGAATATGGAGCCTGCAGATGGCAGCAGGTGGTGGAGCTGCCTGCATGACGTCCTGCTATTCATGTGTGTCTATCTGACTGTAGAATCAGAGGACCTCATGCATCCAGACCTTCTGGTTGAGCAGGACTCTGTTTTTGATCAAACTGCTGCCTCCTGTGACCGTTTTTTGGACAACAATTACACAACCTTGAATGGACTTACTATTTTCATTTGCGTCTGTGTTTAACATTCAGTCTGATCCTCTGGAGATTCTGTGAACTTTAATGCCCTTGCTCTTCCACTATACACCCACAAGAAGCCCACTTTAGAAACCAAATACAAAGCTGTGGCTCATTAAATCACTTATTGGTTTTTCAGTGCCTTTCATTATGATCTCTGGTTTTCTTATCAACATGTACTTTCTGTGTGACGTACCCTTTGCATCTGTATTTTTTTTAAATAACATACTATTAAACATTAAATCAACTGTGTGAAACCACTCTTGGGATGACCTGGCAGATTATACTAGGCTTAGAATTTAAAATTCTGCCAAATAAACAGCAACATAACCTTTTTTCAAAAAAGACATTTAAAGTATACGTCACTGGCTATTTGTTTCTGACTTTCATTACCTCTAGTAACTGGGCCCTGTCTTCTAGGGGCTGAAGACGAGGTTATGAGATATGGCGCCATCTGCAGGCTCACCCAGCAGGTGCCAAAATTCTTGTTAGGATGATCTGCTTTTTGTTTTCCCACTCAGTTGGAATATGCATCCATGAAATGTTAAGTTGACCTTGTTAAAATCGCTGAGACAATTCCAATGGTTTACCTTCTAATCTTATTGATTGTGAATATCATGGTTTTTAATTTGCTTTGTTTATAATTGTTATAACCATGTATGCTTTACTTATTGCTATGTCATTTTAGGTATCTGCATTTATTGTATGCACCTTGGCACCATTGAAAATGTTGGCGCTCGCTCAGTATTTTCTGAGGTTTAAAATTAAAAAAGGTTAATGAATACATGAATTAAGGGCAGTGACAGTCTGACCAGACGTTTTTTTCAAAGGACACCACAAATACTGTACCAGTACTGTACCAATACTATCCATTTGAGTCAAAATGCTACGAAAACAACATTTAGGATTTCAATAGATGACAATTCAATGATGACACTTTTTTAGAAAGTCAATTGTATTCATATTCTGTGAATTATAAAGTGAGGCATTTATTTTTCCCTTTTTAGAAACAGATTGTAAAATCCCAGATAAAAAACAAATTTTTAAAGACATTCCTCCTTATGTGTGTTCCTTATATAGTGGCCACACCTGGAACTGAGCAAGCATGTGCAGTGCTGCTCCTTCAACCAATGTGGCTGTAGCTTCTGTAGTGTGTCTTGCCCCCCCCTCCACAGGCCGGAACCTTGGGGCCCTGAAAAAACAAAACAAAAGAGCTTGTTAGAAGTCACAGGTCAACTGACTCAGTATCTGAAAACAATAAAGAATGTTTTCATAATAATAACTTGTCTTGAAAAACGAAAAAGTAATTAGTATCACAAAATAATGAGAAACTTTCTCGTAATGAGGCTGTTTTGAGGACAATTCTAAGATACTAACTTGTCATTTTGAGTTAAGTAAGTCAATATTTTGACAAAGTTTCTTATTATTTTGAGATACTAGGTCATTATGGTTGAGAAAACTTCTATTTAAATATTCTATAATGAAAATCAAAAGTTTTCATCTTGCCGTTTTTATTTTTCTGAAGGAAAGTGGGCTTAGATATATGTATAACACACAGTAATATTGTACTAAAAAGTGCATAAAACTTGACTATGACTCAGATTTGACTGACTTTAACCGTACCTTGTACATGCCGCAGACCAAAGTGAAGAGAGAATTCATGGCTTTATCCTGCAGATCATCTGTGTGCTCCTGCAAAATTAAAAAAAATGAGTATTCCAATAGCTTTGACAGTAAGTAGCTTTTGTAGCATCAGTGTTTTGTAGCAGATACAGTCTAGATATAGAAAACTATTTCTCTTGATGGTCATGTAAAGGTCAAGAATTCTGAGGCCACTTCTTATCAGGGGCACCCCTTGGTACCAAGACAGCTACTTGTGATTTTCCCACAGTCTAACTTGATATTTCCTTTCAAACAGGCGTGTATAGAAATGTAGAAATATTTTCATGAATACCAGAGGGAAATAAAATACAGCTGGGGGACTTAATAACAAAATCAAAAATGAAACTTGTAACCGTACATACAAGGGTAGAAACATGGAACAATATTGATACATTAATGTGCATAAATGTTGCAACATTGCTTTAAATTTTCAGTTCAAGCCCAATTTGACAAACCAGGTTAAAAATGAAAGCTTCAGTTCCCCTGAATTGACTCGGCAGAGAGGCAGTAGCATCTGTTGTGCTTTGCTTTGGAGTAACATCGAAATTACACACATCAGTCTCAGGTCTCTTTCACTTATAGTTAGAAGCTTTGGGGCATATCGAGTGTCAAAATAATCACACGATCACATCATCACTGTACATGTAACATCACATGTTTAGAAGTGAGCATCAACGGCAATGGCAGAATGGGGGCATCGCAGAGAGAGTAGCTTCAAAGCAAGTCAGGATTAAAAAAATGATGTGTTCTGTTAAGGTCTGAAGCTTTATAGTTTCCAGCGGTCTCCTAGTTATGTTTTTTCCACAAAATGCCACAGAGGCCAAAGGTTTTTCCACTGAATCCTAGGGTTTTGTGTTTGAACACGTATTGGCGATTTAATTAGTACATTGCTAGTTGTTTTTTTAGGCAATTTTTGTCATTAAATTATGCTAATCTAATGGTCTGACTCTGAAAAACGAGCTGCCCCCTGAGCAGCTGCACAGAGCTGTGGCTCTCGTTTGAGTCTGACAAAGGAAACAGCAGTGGCAGAGAGACAGCTGGTAAAAAAAACTGTGTAGAGCTGCGTCTTTTCACATCTCACTCCATTTGAATGAAGTGAGTTTAACAAGGCTATTAGGTTACTAAGGTAAAAGAGAGGAAATTGAAGTCAAAAGGTGCACTGTTGAATTTTTCTTTTCTTTTTTTTTTACAAGGAAAATAGGTGTAACAATATTTCCTTTCTTGACAGTTTTTTAAGCACTCAGAGAGTTTGTAAAATGTAGCAAACTTGCCCCTCCGACCACATCTCTTAGTGTAGATAGTGTAATACTGTGTGCAGGCAATTAATACTGTGTATTGGCAAGCGGTGGTTGATTTAACAAATGGCCAACCCTAATTAATACACTGGAGCCTTACCCCATTAATGGTAATCCAGGGCACATATTCGTGGGGAGGTTTCAGGCCTTCAGTGTCCAAGGCATTCTGATGCATCAGCTGGTTTCCCAAATCCCCCTTCACACAGCTCATGACATCATCCCATTTCAAGGAAGGGCTGTAGAGGTTTGTGCACTAGAAAAAAATGGAGGGAAATAGTAAAATAATAAATATGTTGGGGGAGTGGCAGGGGCCAAAAAGATGGTGCTGAAGACCAACACAAACACACATCACACACATCACACTTCCTTACAGTCTCTGCTGAGTTGATGGGATCAGTGGAGGACTCCATACAGAAGATGATCGGGAAAGCCAGCTGTGTCATGTTCATAAGACAAGTCTGAGTGGAATAAGGCAAATCAGTTAATCACAGTGTTAGCATTGTGACACTACTACAAGACAACAGTGACTGCATGTATTACTAATAATTAAAAAAACATCTCTATAGGCAATCATAACAGTTTCACACTCAGATTTATAAAAATCATTTCACAAGAAGATTAATAATATTTATTAAATTACTGCAGATAACATGGTTCTGAATTATAGTTACAGTATTATTAAGTTTTCTCTCCATGTTTTTGGGATGAAACTTACCTCCATCATGTTGCCCAGACATTCCGGCTCTCCATGTTGGCACTCGTAAGTATACCTCTGCCCATCTGGCTTCTCCTGGAGTTGTTAAAGGTAAAACAAAATAAATAAATTTTCATTTTATTTCTCAGCCAATATTATGATAAATCTCACATGATTATTCCATTCACACCAGTAAAATTGGGGTGAAATCCATTCTTGTATAATCATGTTTATTTGATTATTCTGTATGGAACAGATGGTTTTTAACAGGCTTTATTTTTGTTCTGAACTTTCCATCTCTTGCTTTAAAAATAAAATAAAAATCACACATATTTTCAGGGAAACATCATCCCCGCCATAATTTATGGAGGAACTACAATCCCAGTTTATTCCCCAGGTGCTTTGTTCACTGCTTACCTGTGCATTGCCGTAGGGAACCAGTTTCACAGTCATGATTTCATTCAGCAACAGCCAGGTTGGGAAGAGCACCAGACTGAGAAACTGTCTGCAGCCTGGACACAGACTCTCAAAGTAAAGCCCCACTTCCACTGCATCTGCTGTGCGATGGGACCTGGTGAAGTTAGACTCAAGGCACTGCTTCAAAACCTGCACAAGGGGACAAAAGTTTGTTTCTCTGTGAGTGTGTTTCTGCAGGCAGGGTCAGGCCATTATGCATTAACAGAAAATATTAGAAGAGGTAAAAAAAAATGTTTTAACTGTCTTAAATTAAGTTGAATGTTTTGTGGCATTACCCTTTTATATCAGTGTCAATTATTGCCATCAAAAAAGGCAGCTGTTCAAAACATGTAAAGCAACTGAGCCCGCCTACAATTGAAGACTGTTGCCGATTGGCTGAAATTATGATCTAAACTTGATGTGTTTTAGACAGCGTGACTGCATCCTGTATGAAACTAGGCAAATGAGAATGAAAAGGGGCAACCAGACACTCAGGATGAGAGAGTTAAGTTACTGTGTGACTTTAACTGCCAAAGGGACTTTTGAGGTTTTACTTCCTCCTTTTCTGAATTGTTCCGTAGCCTGTCTGCCAGGTAGTTCCTGCCAAAATAACACAACTGGTGCCAACTTCATACTCAGTGAGACTAAATGACAAAAATACCACCCAACTTTATAAAGTTTGTTTAGCATCGAATACAAACTAAAACTGTTGTCTGTGACACTTGGCTAGCTTTACTTAAAGCGAAAGTTAACACACAACAAGTTATGCAGTTATACACAGTTACACGGTTATAACATTATAAAAACACGTGACGAGGCTTATGTTAGTTAACATAAAACGCTAACGCTAGTTAACGCGACGTTACAATGCGAAACGTCGAAGAAATTTTTTAACCACTTACTGCGTTATCTTGTGTACCTGGGCACTTTGAAGTGTTTTCTTTTGACTACTACCAACAGGCTCAAGAAGGAGCTAGGGTCAAATTAGGTCATTCTGGTTTTGAGGTTTGTAGTTTCACCAATGAAAGTTAGCAAAAAATAATTGATATAGTTAACATTGGCGTAGTGATTTAAGAAGGTAGTTAAACGGCAGTTTGTCAGTTGATTCGGGACTATATATTGAGTGTCCTCACCGCCACCCATTTAGAAAGAGCATTTACATGGTTATAAAATAATTTTAGATTTTTAAAAAAGCTCTTCTTATAAATGTTTGATCTTACCCCGCACTGGATGGCTGTGTCCAGAGATGAGCACCACATTGACGGAGGATGGGGACATGAAGAGGGAGCGGATTCGCCGTACTGAACAGCTAACCAGACAGTCAAAACCAGCAGCAGAGCAGCCTTCATCTTCTTCAACTTTAGTGTGACAATGTAAAACTAAATTAGCACCAACGCAACACTGACCTACAAACTACTGCACCGTGCAACTTTAAATACAGCACCGGCTTCCTCGTGGATACTTCCTGCTTTTTGATTGGCTCTCGGGCACATGACTAGGACAGCGTCACTTGTATCCAGGACAAGACTATGCTGCTGTTTTTTGGGGAAACATTACTTCTACAGAAATTAGTCAAGATGTCATGAGACTGGTGTGGGCATCAGTTTACTTCCACATAAGTTTCCACATCCTTTACTGCATCTATGAAGAAAATAATTCGACTTACATTTTTTTTGTCCAGTATTCAGATCCTTTTTTTTTTTTTTTTTAGGTAAAGCACTGATACCACATAGTGAAAACACTCTGTTGCAACAAAAAGTGACACAAAAAGAAAAGACTCAAGTCAAATGCAAGCACTTCAAATGTGTACTTAGATGCATGTACTACATCTGGTTTCACAAATCTTGAGATAAACTGGGAATTGAAGAAAAGGGTATACACTTTAAACATGCATTATTAATTTGTTATCACAACAGCTTTAATAATTTAACAGCATTGATTTAACATTACTGTGTGCTATAATATGTAGTTGAATTACTCCTAATAATACCTAATACAATGGTATTCACACGTGTATTCTGCAAATACAGAGGAAGTTGGTGAGTCTGATGTGATACATCTATTGTTCTGTATAAAGGGGGGTAAATAGCCCTTCATACACACACAAACTGTTAAAAATGAACAAGGAAATAGAAAGTATTTTAATAGGAGTGGCAGTCCTGTGATTATCTCACCCACAATGTTGTTTTTCTTGTTATGGTATTGTATTCTTAGCATGACTTGTTGTACACAGAAAGCAACTGCGTGCCACAGCTCAGTTCCTCAGTCCATAGGTCTTGCTCAAGAAAAGTCATGAGAAACACACACACTGCAGAACAACATGAGAAACCCTTGGACATTATGAAAAAGGGTTTTACCTGGTGACTCTCACATGATCTCTCCCAGCTTTCCTCTAAAACCAGGTCAAGACAAACAGCTAAGCCAGCACAGTACAGTTATTAATCTGTGCTACTTTTACATTTGTTTGCTTTTGTCATATTTTCCTACAGTGTGTAGAAATGTGTGTTACAGTATATGAGAAAGTCAATATTTTCTCACTTCCCTCTTGTGCCATCTAGGCATTCAGATTATGTCTCCAACTTAATATAATGGAAGATAATAAATATTTTGTATTTACATTATACAAAAAAAAAAAAAAAGCCAGTAACATTATCAGTCTAGGACATGAATGCCCTGGTTACTCTGGTCACACCACATACCGCAGTATGAACAGTTTTCATTAGAACTGCTTTCTCGGGAAAAGTTCATATGAAACTGTTCCTTATTAAAGGTAAGTGAGAAATGAGTCACCATGTGGGTTTTTTTCCCACCAAAATTAATTTTGTGTATTCCTGAAGCCTTGCAAACATGTTGAATGCAGCAAGATTTGCAAAGATGATTTTTAATAATGGTAAATCTTTCATTGATTGCATCTCTTTTCACAGCCTTTGTTGGTGCATTGATATGTGTTTGGCCTGTTTTTAGTAGAGTGTGCTTGATAGAAACAGAATAGATATTTACCTCCAAAAACATTGCTTCATAGCATAGTGGTCAAAAGCAACACATGGTGCCTTCAATTTCAGTGAACCAACCAGAGTATAACTAGGACAAGCCTATATAAGTATTTATATAAGCATTTGAAAGTGTGACAAGTTGATGATTGACTCATCTTTATGAAGCGACTAGAAAGAGAACATATAAAGACAAAACCACACAGCAGCGAACTTCATTTTATATATCTTTTATTGTCTTTTAAAATCATTGCATCAGCCTAAAGAAAGAACCGTACAGATGAAAGAGTACCTGTCTGAGGACAAACACAACTCTGAAGCAAGCTGTACACGAGAGAGACAGAAAGAAATGTTGCATCTGAATTAAGACAGACCAACGGAGGGAGGATAACACAAGAGAAGAGAAGAAGAATAACCATCTTTTCGTGCATAGGGGTTGGGCACACCTCAACCAATAGGCCTCTACTGGCTGAAACAACAGTGCTCCCTCTGTGTTCAATTGCACTTTGGTGTAGAGTAGCTTTATCTGACTGCCCCATTCATTTCCACTCATTGTTTTTGAAAGAAAGAGAAGACCACATCATTGTTAAATATGTATTAAGAACCGTGTGTCTGTTGCTGCTGTTGAGGAAGTGATACATGAGGCAACGTGTTGGGCAACATTTAGACTTGTAATTAGTGTAAAAATGTGGATACGTGTTTGAAATTAAAAATGTTGCCCAGTCCATTGCCAAATGGATCACCGCCAATCTTGTCTCCAACTTTCAGAGTTGGGTTTTGAATATGAACTACTGTACACCAGTGAAAAGTACTACGACATTCACATCAGAATAATCAAACAAATTGCAACCTTTAAGGTCAAAGACTGAGAAGTGATGAGTGGATACAGGCAGAAAAAGGGGAAATGAAAGTACAGTTATTAACGTCAGCATATTTTAAATGGAAATCACACAAGCTGAGACTATAGTGGGTAGATTTTGGTCTTAAAATTGAACCATTTTCATTTGAGTGTCATTTGTTTTGTAGTGCAAAATCGAGATGCCTCTTGATAGTTATTCCTGAATTTCCAACTCTGTTTATGTAAAAACTGTACTCATGCATGTTCACCAAGTGGCGTGCGCTTACTGTTATTCACAACATGTGGGTGTCACCACATATAAATTCTTTGTACTGAGTCCTTACCAGAGAAAACACCTGGTAGAGTCATGCTGAAATCTACTATACTATACATATTATAAACAGCAAAAGATGCGACAGCGTCTCAAGTTAGGATTCAGTCCTGCATATACAAGGCTCAGTGTAAGGTGAAGTAGTCAGCAGGTAAAGAATGACAAAGACTGATGAATAATTATGAAAACATGAATCTTGTTGAGTGATTATTTTGAAACTGAGGGAGCACTGTTCTCATTAGTCAAAAAAAAAAAAAGAGTAACAAACCGAAACAGAAAAAACAGAATAAGCAGTCATAACATTTTCAAGTTTAAAACGACAGAGGAAATAAAGAAATATAAATCAATCTATCACAGCCACTTTGAGGGACAGACAGATTGATTCTCAAACGCTTATTTACTATTTGGTTAATTACATATTGTAAACATTTGTATTTTCTTTTTTTCTGTACGGAGGAAAAAAAATTTAAGCTAGCTTATTTTTTTCTTTATAGGCTCTGTAAGGTTATCATTAACAGATATAAACAAACAAACAAACAAAAATAACCAACACTTGGACAGACAAATCTATCAGCTTTTTTAAAAAGCCAAATAAAAAAAATATACTCAGGCACCATAAAAGAACACTTTCTAATGCCATCATTGTTCCATGTACAAAGATCTGCGTAAAGGAGTGATCACGAACTGTGAATCGTGTACCTTTTTTGACAGGTTTTTTACTTTCAGCGACCTCAGAGATCGACCAAAGGATGATACAGTGGTAAGATGTTTCACTCCAATCTGTGGTGGATCTCTGAGGCAGCATCCTGCTGTAAGTGTATCTTTTGTGGTGCAGCTTTAACACTCCGTCTACTCACAAAAACCAGAATCTTCCAAAATGACAAAACAGATTCTCACGTTAAAAAAAAAAACAAAACTCTAATATTTAATAAAATGCAAAGCAGCCAAGACTGCGTTTAACATATAGACTCAGCTCTGTAAATATTAACACATGTACATGAGCTTGCTTCTTCCTCTGAACGCACCTGATAATCATGCTTAATAGATTACATGTATGTCGATCAACTGTGACCACAAAGTTTGTTGCTGATCATGATGAAGCTCACTGCAGCTGATTAGTAAAAATGCTTCAATGACCGCTCGAGTACAAAGCAGCCGCGGAGCAAGTCTAAAGATCACGTTCACATCAAAGCCTCTCTCTGATTTGTTTCAAGCACAACCCAAATCAGAATTAACATCATCCAAAAATATAGATATCTAAGTATATATTTCAAAATATTTATTCTCTAGTATGTCTCTCATTCTTCAAACCTTAATAGACACCAAATATATGTGTTTCTTTGTAGTCAGTGAAAGATGTGCTTTGTGTGTGAGGCCATTTCAAGAAATATCATTTACAGTGTACCAAAGCCGATGAAAAAATATTTAATTCCTTGAATGATCATTTGTCGTGTAGAAAAATGTTTTTCAAGAAGCTCCGACACAAATGCATATCTACGAGTTGAGCAGGATGAAAGCTTTGAGTTTCAGAGTAACATCTACCAAAAGTTGGCTTAAAGTTTCGACTCGAAGTCAAAGCGCAATAAAGTCTTCATCTTCTGCCCGTCTCACTGCCTGACCAGGTTTCATTGCTACTAAAGTTGCATTGCTTCTAGCTATTAAACATCTGTGATTAACATGGCGTTTATGGCAGATGAAAGTGTTTACCTGCACTGCAAAAATGTTCATCTTAACAAGTGATGCAGAAAGCTGGTCAGCTCTACATTTCTATTGTTCTTTAAGCAACTAAAGACATCAAGATAATTGCTTGAATGGAAGCAGAACCAGCTGGTTCATGAACTTCTTTGAAACAAGCCGAGCTGTTTTTTGGATAACTGCGTGATTTTGCCCCAGAGATGGTAATAAAAATCAAATGGTTGAGTTACCAAAATCCAGACAAAGTTTTCACTTATTGTACAACCTAGCTTTATCTAGCCATGCATTTAGTTAACTGTCACTGAGATAATCAACAGCAACATGTCTTTCTGTTGTTTACTCTGGATCATCCACAATCCTCACTTGGGTCAGTTTTCCTCAATAGAAAGTAGTTTTAAGGAAATTTAGACTGATGGCTGTGGTCGTATAATAAAAAAAAAAAAATCATGTCCCATGTATTATCGTAACCATTTTTCTTTGACCTTGATGAAAATCATTGTGAGGTCAAGAAAAGTGAATTCATAAGGACTTAGGAAAAGACAATTAATTCTCAACCTAATTATACGATCACGGATGTTTTTGACGTGGGTCTGCCGTGTTAAAACTACAATGTTCTGTAGACGAACTACTAAAAGCATATCTTAGATCCTTTGGGCTGTGTGTTCTTACCCTGCTGTTTCAAGCTGGCTAATAAATGGGGCAACCTGGTGAGAAATATTAATTCATTACCAACTGAAATTCAGTGGTGGAATGTAACCAAGTACATTTGCTTATTTATTTTATGTAACTTTATACTTATACTTCACAAAATTTAAAGGCAGATATTGTATTTTTTACTCCACAACATTTAGCTACCAGCTTTAGTTACTAGTTACTACTTTTAAGGTCAAGATTTAACATGAAAAACATGGGATCAATTTAAAATACATGATGGGTATTTTTACTTTAGATGCTTTATGTACACTTTTGTACTTTTACTTAAGTATGTTTTGAATGCAACTTTTACTTGTTAGTACTTTCACTTCAGTGAGGTATCTGAATACTGCTTCCACCTCTGCTGAATTAAAAAAAAAGTTTATATATAGAAAGAAGCAATGAAGCACCTTTCCCTTGCATTAAGAGAGTTTGACCAGCTTGTATCCTGGCTTCCACTTCTGGATCATTTTACTCAGTTAGGAACCCTCCTAAGCAAAAAACGACTATTCTACCACAGCCAACATCTCAATTTTATGCATGTTTAGATATCACTAGTATTAAGTGTAAAAAATGTCTGTCCTTTTGGTGAACTGACCGTTTAGGAAAAAATCAAATGTTTTTTCGTCCTGTTAAGTTGGACAATTTTGCTGTGTGGACACAAATTGCATAATGAGCCAGCAGCTCTCCTTAAAGTTGGTTTGAAAAGTATTACAGAGTTTTTATACAGTCCATATAGTAGAAACTAACTCTATAATGAAAACATTGCAATCAGTCAAAAAGCATCAGAATTACATGACAACTGTTGACTGCAAAAACAACAAAAGCATATACTGTACACTGTATACTCCGATATCATAAAGAAAACTGTCGATCACTCCCGATATACCGCGTGGAAAGACCTTAAAACTATCAACTAAAAACACTATTGACAACTGAGCTTCACCACTGTCTGTGAGTTTATGGTTGGTGGGCGTTAGACACACTGGTCTGAGTGTGTGGAACAGAAAAAAAAAGTGCAGTCACAAAAGTGTTGGTCCAACAAAACTGGATAATGGATGTGTCAGGAGTGGTGGATCATGACTCAACCAGATTGCCTGTTCGCAGAAGGAACTGACTCTTAATATAAAACACTGAGAAATGCTGCATGCATTAACGTGAGAGCTTATCAAATGAGCTTCAAACAACTGGGCTGGGCCACGGATGTGTATGGTTCACATTTCTATCTTATCTGAGATTTCTCAAAATTATACCAGACAAATAAAAAAAACAAAAACACACACACACACACACACACACACACACACACACACACACACACACACACACACACACACCAAAGAAATCTAGCTTTGGTGCACAGTGAGAGAGAGCACCAAGCTACTGTACAGCCCCCACCATAGGAAGAAGGAATATGTAACAACTATAGATGTAACAACAAAGAGGCACAACTAAAATCTATAACATGCTCAGATTTGCTCTAACACACACACACACACACACACACACAAACAAACAAACAAACAGTCACACGACAACTATGCTCATTTGCCAGATATAGTTTTTGATAAATGGCAAATGTGTGAACCACGGGGCACAGCATAAGGTGGTGGAGGCACCATCTTGTAGAGCGACGCTCCAATGACAATGAGGAGAAGACGAGCTCATCACAATGACTAAAGGCACTTCTAATCTTTCTCACTCATGTGTGTTTTATAGCCCTCTAATGAGAAGCACCGCCGTCACCTCTAGTTTAATTCTTGGGATTTTCTACTTGCCAAGAACTGTGCAAAGTACAGTACAATTGATTCGTCCTGACTGAAATCAAAATGACGTCTTGATTCGGAACTTTTCAGGCCAAGGTTTCATTTGAAAGTGTGATTGGTCTGTTTGGAAAAAATGTTGCTACCTGAAATTTTGTGAATCAACATTTCAAAAACAGAAATGATGCCCAAAAAACATTGTGTTTGTTGGAAGATTCAGTCTTCAGATGAAACGTACATAATTGACTTCCATGACCAGAAGTGTTGGTGAATATCTCACTTTGATTTCTATCTCTCCTCAACAAAAATATAAACAAATGCCAAATGTGCAACCTTTTAAAAATAGTGCACCCCCCCCCCCCCCCCCCCCCCACAACCCCCAACTTTCTATTGCCAACAATGCTTGCCTCTTCTATACCTTTCTACAAAAATACTTTTTTTTCTCTTTTTGGCAATCTGAGTCTATTACATGTAAGAGATTATTCATATTCATTCACTCTCAAGAAATCAACTATGTAAATTACATTTTAAAGCGGCAACTTGTGGAGCCTCTTTTATCGACCACACAACAACAACTGAACAACCCTGCCTCAACACAAATGAGCTGTGCTTTGAAAGTGACGTGAAAGAAACAACGATGGTACAATCTTTACCTCAAGCCGATCGAACGTGAGGGAAAAAAGCGAGAGAAATTCACTGCCATAGCACAGAACAGAGGGAGGGAACTGATCCGTCTGTAAATCTAAAATTTATCCACATCTGTTGTGCATAGTACTACCACACATCATACTATATTTGCACTACTAAAAGTACAATTATCAACCACTGGTGCCAAGTGAAAAAAGAAAAACAACAACCCAAATGAAGGACTCATGCATACTGTACTAGATAATCTCTCAGACCACGGAGGCCATGCTGAATGGCAAGAGGACTGGTTCTTTTTTTTCCTTTTTCTCTCTTTCTTGCTACATGAAAAGACATCCTTCATTTGACTCACATTAGCTGGATACTGTGCATCCTTAAACAGAATCTAAGAGCATAGCAAATATTCTGAAAACACAAAGGAACTGTGTAAAGTCACATACACCGACTGCATGTGTGTCTGAAATATACTGTACATGAGTTATATTACTGCTTTCTTTTGTTTGTACATCAAATGTTCTACAGCTCTGTGAGTCAAGCTTGTGATGAAATGAACAGTCAAGCGCGAGGATGGGGGAAGGAAGTACCATGAGAAAAAATCTGCATCAAACAAAAAAAAACAACAATAAACATCTGCAAGGACATTGTACCGCTAAAATAGTCTAATCTAACTAGAGACAAGGCAAATACAGTACCGAAGATACAATAATCACATAGATTGATGCTCTGCAAGTGTCTTTAGCATATAGAAACAAGACACATAAGAGGAGCACTAACAGTTATGCCTTAAGTCAATGGCTACAGGTGCTACAGTATCAAAGAGGATGAAAAAAAGAAGGAAGAAGTTTGAAACAAAGAGACGTTTGATGTCTATCCACAATTTCCATTCACAAGGAAACCTGAATCATGTGGAACTGCATTTATCAATGTACCTTTCCATCTAGTGTATTGTGATTAAAACTCCATATTCACAATATACCAAATATGTACCATGCATTTCTATGACCTGTAGTACAGTATTTACTGTGTGTTGTACCTCGTCAATTCAAAAGGAGGCCCGCTGAGAGAGAGCAACAAGCCAAAGCAGTTGGAAATAAAGATCATTTCATAAAAAATATACCTATATGTGTGTATTTTTTTTTAAAGCTGTAGCTTTGTCTATGTCAACAGCCGTTCATTACCTCCTGTCTTCTTTCAACCTCGACGTGCCCTCTTGTTCTAGTGACACAGGCTTGTGGTCATTCAAAGCTATTACTATGGCACTTAAGCAAGCTTTAAAATGAATCAATCTTTTTAAAACCCATAAAAACATCAACCCTCTCCTCCCCTAGCAATTCCTCTCCCTTTTCCCTCCCACACCCTCCTCGGCTCCAGTGACAACACCCCCTGGTCCACGTTTTTTTCAGCCGCCTTTAGGTGTGAAGCGAGCAGCCTGGTTTAGCCAAGCCAGTCCTTACAGTGGATGACAGCTCAGGCTTTTGTCTACGGAGAGTTTGCAGGCAGTCTGGGGATGACAGATCGGGCCTTTGTCTATGGACAGTTATCGCGTGTTCAAGGCAAAAAAACAAAAAGTGCCTCCTGTAACTTTTCCCATTATGCCACCATCTGGTTTCTCTCCTCTTCTCCAAGATCTTGAAAACAACATTTTGTGTGCTTATTTTGTCTTCTTTGAACAAATTTAGTCTTTTTTCTTCTGTATCAAAGGTATTTTCTTGTGGATTTCTCACACTTTTTTTTCATAACTGACACTGTACAGTCAAGGCTGGCTAATGCAACACTCTGCTCAAGTTAAAACTCACTGCGTCAGCCAGGCTAACTGTACAGTGCTTCCATGCTGGTAGTAGTGTGCTTATTTTGAAGCCATGCTGTTAGCAAGGAGTGCTCTCTGCTGGACTGGGGTTGGTGTGGAAAATCAGCACCAGCCGCCAGCCAAAAAACGTATGAATTTTTAAAATCGTTGAGTCCATTTCTCTTTGCCACTTAAAC
The DNA here is from genome assembly GCF_030273125.1 of Centropristis striata. Taxonomy (NCBI): domain Eukaryota; kingdom Metazoa; phylum Chordata; class Actinopteri; order Perciformes; family Serranidae; genus Centropristis; species Centropristis striata. The sequence goes on along the minus strand of NC_081527.1, from coordinate 12,607,844 downwards.
AAGAACAAGCATTGTTCAGAGGATTGTTTTTTTTCTCAATGCATTTGAGTGAAAATTTAGTTTTCCCCCACCCAGGTTGGCATCCTACACTGCTGCTGGATAATTCATCTGGGGTGCTGGTTCTGATTCTGAGAGCGGGCCAGGACTGGGTAGGCTAGATTTACATTCAGCTGGTCATTGTGTTGGACCAAGGAGACGTTTTTGTAGTGGAGCACCAGGTCTTTGAGGGACGAGTACAGATTGTAGGGCTCAGCGAATCCAAAACCTGTGGCCGTCTTGTAGATGACGCAGTGCTTGGTGTCGCCCTCCACACTGGAAAAAAGAAGGACAGAGATAAGTTATTCTCAATATCGGCCTAAAAAAATGTATCTATATATATTTTATATCGATATATCGCCCAGCCCTACACTTGATAGAACAGAGCCCTTGTTCATAAAATTATCTCAGCTGTGCTTTCCCTGCTTTGCAAAGTGAAAATGTCTGCTGCTAAAAAGGTTTATTAATGATAGTGATTTTTACAAAAACAAAACATGGCCAGTACTCCCAAAGATATCATGGGTACCAGTGATGGAATGTAACTAAGTACATTTACCCAAGTACTGAACTCAAGTACAATTTTGAGGTACTTTTACTTTACCTGAGTATTTCCACATTTGTAACTTCAAACTTCTACTACACTACATTTCAGAGGCAGATATTGTACTTTTTACTCCACTACATTCAGCTGACAGCTTTAGTTACTTTTCAGGTCAGTCTGAGTTGGTCCTTTCTGCATAACGAGTACTTTTACTGTTGATACTTTAAGTACATTTTGATGCTGATACTTTTGTACTTTTACTTCAGTAAGTTTCGAACGGAGGACTTTTACTTGTAATGGAGTAATTTCACAGTGTGGGATTAGTACTTTTACCCAAGTAAGAGATCTGAATACTTAACCACCACTGATGGTGAACAGATATGGTATGACACGATAAAGTGGCGTGAGAAACTGTGCAGTGTGCTGATCAAAGCTAGAAGATAACTGGATACTGTGACAATGAATATTACACTGTATATTACAATGATTAGATAGTTAATAAATAGCCAGCAATCAAACTAGCATGGTCTATATTTGGTCAGTTATTTAAGTGGGAAAATGAATAAATAATCATACTTACGGACATACATACGGAAATAAGGAAATAAGGAAATAATAACAAAACTTACACTACAGAACAGGCGTAGGAGCCCTTCTGTGATTGGCTCTCACGGATAAGGAAGGTCCCGTCACATTTGCCTCTCAGCATTTCCTCCGCTTGGGTGCGTTTGATGTCACCCACGTACCAGGTACACTCATCATGGTGGGGTGAACCCTCATCCTCCTCCAAAGAGTAGGAGCTGCAAACATAGAAAGTACAGCGGCAGACACTCAGTCACATGTCACATCATGACCAGAACATTGAGCTCCAGCCGCTCCCTAAATTACAGGTGAGGATAGTGCAGCACCCAGTCATCATGGCACAAGTTGCTGAGCTGTTACTTCATCTCAAACACTTACTCATCAGCATCGTTCTTTATGCCCAGCCATTCATTGATCTTCTTCTGTCTTGTCCCTTTCTGTGTCAGCCATCTGCAAAGTCAGAACACAGATTTGATGCTGATCTGTCACAAGATATGAAGACAATATACAGTCATGAAAACAATCATTAGACCACCCTTGTTTTCTTCAATGTATTGTTCATTTTAATGCCTGCTACAACTAAATGTACATTTGTTTGGACAAATATAATGATAAAAACAAAAATAGGTCATAAGAGTTTAATTTTAGAGCTGGCATCTAGCCATTTTCCATGATTTTCTTGATAATGATTTTGGTTATATTCAAGAAAACCATGGAAAATGGCTCGATATCAGCTCTAAAATTAAACTCTTATGAGCTATTTTCGTTGTTATCATTATATTTATCCAAACAAATGTACCTTTAGTTGTAGCAGGCATTAAAATGAACAAGAAATTAAAGAAAAAGGGTGGTCACATAATTTTTTCCATGACTGCATATATTTTATGTAAATGTGTTGGTGTTAAGTGAAATCCAAGCGCAGAAAAAACTTTAGATACGACGTAGGTCTTTGATTCATTCTTACATTAAGTACTGGTCTCTGATTTTGCGGAGCTGCATGAGATCCGGCTTGAGGCTGTTCATCTTCTTGTCGATCTCTCTGTTGTCAGAGACCTGCTGTCTCAGGTCCTGCTCCAGCTTACGCTTGCTGTCGTGGATCTCCTTCACACGAGACTTCAAACGCTCCGAGTTGCTCTGGATCCTGATGAGAGAAAGTGGCTATAAATGTGATGTTCAAATGCGAAATACTTTTCCAACTGAGTGGCTTGGTTCAGTTTTATGGTTCAGTAAAACAAATTGTATTCATCTTTTGCATTTGCCTGCTTTGAATTGATGCTATCTTCACTTTGCAGTTGAATTAAACCAGGATTATCAACAATCAAATGCACAGAAAAGTCAATTTACTTTTGAATCTCCTTTTCGTTGCCCTCGCGTTGGAATCTCTCCAACGACTCTCTGCTGTAGCGCTCCTGAGTCTCAAACTGCTCCTCAAAGATCTTGATGGTCTCATTGAAGGCCTCGATGGCTGTGCGCTTCATCTGCAGCTCCTGTTTGAAACAGGGACAGAGAAAAAGACTGTGACTGTCCACTGTATGATTTACTGTAGTTCATTTATGGTTCTACCTGCTTATGTTAAAACTCTAGTTGAGACACTCTACTGCTGCGTAACAGAAAAGATCACAGAGAGGCGGATGCATACCGTCTTCCCTCATATCTTCCTTCACATTGCACACAGCACACCTGTACAGTTTAATCAAATCCAATACAACAGTGCTGCAATAAATTCTACTTTTATGAGGTGTAATAATTCTTCTTTAGGTGTATTATTGAGGCCGTAATGCACGGTGGTATTTGATAGAGTGCTGGTGCAGGTGTTTCTAATGTTCTGGCCTTTTCAAAGTCAAATTTCTAACACTTAAAGTAAGCGGTGAAGTAAAGTGCACAAGCACAACAAATAGAGACAAACCTATTCTAACACTAAAGTAGACAATAAATAAAGTGCACAGTAGAAAAAAATAATAATAAGAGAATAGGAAGTCACAGTGTAAATGTAAGAAGTAACAGCAAAGTCATGTATAAATTAAATGTTGTAATAGTGCAAGACAATATCAAGTATTAGTATTAAGTAATTAATATTAGCAGTCATTATAGGGCAGTTTTTTTAAGCTTCCTGACAGCCTGGTAGATGTAGCTGGTGGTAGAGAGGGGAGAGAGTTTATCATCCTCTAATGTATGTAAATGACTGGCCAAAATATTAGAAACACCTCTCAATATATTGCAGTTCAACACCACTGCAAACTGCAAACTGAATGTCATATGTGCATTATATGAAGAATACAAGCAGAATACAAAGTATTATTTATTGTGTTGCTGTGTGTCTGTGAGCTCATACCTGTGATGTGCGTGTGTATTCCTCGTACAGAGAATCGTACTCGCGGCTCTTTTCCTGGTACTGCTCGTGATAGACCTGCAGCTGCTCTCCCACCTCCTCTATGCTGTTCTCCTTCACCAGCTGAGCCGAGCAAAACGCAGATGAGAGAAAAAAAATCAAATCGAATGACATCATCGTTTTCAAAATCTAAGGCTTGCAGAGGGATTTTGCTTGTAACTGAATTTGATGATACAAAGTCACAAACCTGTTGGTATTTGGAGACAGGGTACAGAAGCTTGGTGTCCAGTTTGGCGTTGTATTGGGCCAGGGATTCATGGCGGTAGTGATTGATGAGCTCCACCACAGACAGGAAGGTAAGAGGCTCAGAGAAGCCGTACCTCCCGTCTCGGTGGTAAATCTTTATAAGCTTGTTGTTCCCCCCTTTCCTGCAGGGGGAGACAGAAGCCAAATCAGAACAAAAAAGAGCATGACAGGACAAATGGCTGCAAATGTTGACTGAATGTTAACTTTCAGCAAATACATGTTGTTTTTTTCCCAATGAATGTCACGTTTCTTTAGTAATTATCTAATTGATCAAATTGCAGTTGAGACTTGGTGTGAGAGACAGTAGTGTTGCTTTACCTGAGGGTGAGTGTGTACTCGCCCTCCAGTTTACTCGAGGCGTCACGGACCACGAAAGTGCCATCAGGAGTGTCTCGCAGCTTCTCGTTCACCTCCTCTCTGCAAACACCATGACGACATGGAAAAAATTACTAACTGACACTAACAGCAAGTATATACTCTGATTTAAGTCAACAGGTACAGTGATCTGTTTTCATAATTTACCTAGAGATTTCTCCCCAGTACCACTCCGCATCGTTCAGCAGGCTGCTTGTGTCTGTCATGGCTGATGGTGGCATTTTTGACTTGACTGGCTTTGCTGGAAGAACTGGAAACACACACACACAAACACACAGAAACACACAAAGATCACAATTAAAAGGATTTTATGCTAATGGAATTGATCTCAACAGCCACTTAACACATTAACTCCCTGAAAACTGTAAGAATCGTTTTGAAGTATGGCTTGTTGTATTAGCTCTTTGATTCCCTCAATGCCTCTGTGGATTCAAAGGCATTTTTTCTATGTTTAAAATTTTGCAACAGAAATAAACGGTTTGCTCTAACCAAATCCTGTAAAAAACACAAATGAGTCGGCTCATACAAACAGTCACATGACAAAAATTCTGTGAAATTTTGACTGAGCTTCAGGCTGTTTACACAGAGCAGAGAGGGAACGAGAGTATCCTAGTAGAGGTCGTAAAAATGTACATAGTTCAATATGCACTTGGAAAATATTGCATACACAGATTCCATTTTATTCCTGCAGTATTTCTGTCAAGTATGTTCAATATTGTTTTATTAATGATTTATGGTATTATAACTGCGTTGTACTGCACAAAAGTACCACATTTTTGTGTTCTCCCTACTCATAATTGTGCTGTTTCCATAGAGGTGCAGAACGTAAACGTATATATTACAATGAAAAACCAGGCTGCAGTGACTAAAATGTGACAGGAGCACGCCCTGAATGAGGGTTAAAGCTAACATAATCAACATTTTACTGCATATAAATGAAGTGCCTTTGTGCTGTACTATAAACACAAACACAGCCTTGCTAAAATGCCATACCTGGAGGAGTGAGGTCTTGTTCTGCAGTTCTCTCTATCAGCAGCCTCTCCACCACAAGGCCGGGGAACTCCTCATCCACGGACAACCTGCAAATTCAAATCAATGAATGGTTTAAAAATTTGCAGATGATACTTCACACTCTCCCCACATCCAGATCTGTTTCTCTGTAAGATATAAATCAACCAAAAACTTACAAAGAGGTGGAGGGGTCTGTCCGGATCAGTAGCGGCCCGAAGATTTGTCCCAGTGTGTGTGTGTCCAGGGCATTGCTGGCCTGCGCCTGGGTGACCTTGGCCAGGTGTGTGAGGAGGTACTGCAAGGTGAGACGGTGATGGAGAGGGACGGAGGTGGCACTCTCCAGAACAAGGCTTACCTCTCTGTCATGGCTTCCAGCTACTGCACCATCTGGAAAAAGGTATTGAAAATAACGGTAATTTACCACATAAAGAATACATTTGCACATATGTTCAGCCTGCATTCAAGACATAGTGACCCCTAGTTTTGTCTTCAAGTCCTTTTTTATAAGTAGTTTAAATGTCAATGGGGTCAATACATCTAAATAGGTCGAGTATATATCTGAAATTAAATCATGGGGTCCTCCGTACAGAAGAGAATCAGCTGAAGAATCTCTAGCATGCCTCAGTGAGCTCATCCTCTCCCGACACTTGACTCTATTCTCTCAACGCTGACATGCAACTGACCTCGATCAGCTGCACATAAGACTCAGTTTGGGCCTTGTGCAACTCTTTTACCTAAATTATAGTTAGTGAAGCAATGAAAGGTGCCTTTCTAATTACTAAAACAACACACAAAGCAGCACATAGTTCATTTCGTGGCTCGTGCTATTCCATTACGCTGCACAAAATCTTAAACGCATAATTTGTAATTTTCTGCTGCTATGGGGTTTCTCAATAGGGCAACAATATGAAATGAGAGGCTGACAGATATTTCTGGGTTGGAAACCTTTTGGGATAACTGAAGTACACAAGGCATATATATATATATACATATAAGGCATATAACATAAGTATAGTAAGTTTTACACATGTTCATGTGGAAAAGTAACATGTTATACCTTTAACTCATTTTTCTACTAATCATTTCAAAAATATTTCATAAAACAAGCAAAAATATACCAAAAAGATTAGATTATTTCACCCGTTTCAAGCACAGATCGACATCGAGTAAAAGTTTTGTTTCATAATACTAGATCTAGAGTAGTCAAAAACCTTATTATAACCTTATTAAAACCTAATTATTTAGTTGGTTTTTTAAGATACCATACCGGTGGCTTTGCATGTTGAAGCCCATTAACTGCAAATTGTATGTGTTTAGCATTACTGCAGACCATTTTCCAGAGCATACCATGGGGTTTTTAGATTGATAAATGCATATTTTCCAGGCGCCACTGGTTTAGTTCATGATAGAAATGTATGAACATCAACTTGCAGAGACTTGAATCTCGCTTGGGATGGATAATTCATCACTGAGAACACGCAGTCAGTTCAGCTTTTTTTGCAAAAGTGATATTATGGCCGTATGGTAATGTACTGGGGAGAAGAAGTTTTAAAAGCAGTTATATCCAACTCCATGTTTGTTTACTGTTTGTCTACTGGGTTTGATTTTCCAACAATACAGATCATCAGATCAATATTTTATGTCAACTTACAGTTTTCAGAACCCTGAGACAATAATGTAACAAACTTTGACAGTTAATCAATCTACAAAAAGGGAAAGAAAGACAGCAAAAAGGATTGCATATGTCAAGCAGTTTTCAGGTTCTCTGCAGTTGCTTTTCATACTGTACCAGCATAAACTGAAATCCCCTTGGAAAGTAGCAAAAGTTAATGAAAAATAATAGAAATGGTGTGCTTTGGAAATGATCAGCAGTAATATAAAGACTCTGACTTGTATCGGCTAAAACCTTTAGCTAATGGTCCATTAACAAGCCATTACCAGGAGTGAAGGTCAGACAAAGACAGACAAAAATATATATCCTTGATATATATCCCAAAAACGTTATTGTTAATCCTAAAAAGTCAACTTTAATTGACTTTAGACTCCTGCAGGCCAAGAGGTTGATCGTTCTGTTTTGGAAAAAAATGGCTGTGCCCTCGATACATGTGTGGATAAAGGAGATGGCATCTTGTATTGTGTTGGAAAGACTGACTTATATAACCAGGGGAAGGACTGCAGAGTTTGAGACTGTTTGGAAACCTTTAATAGAGTTTCTTAAACGTTAAAATGCACAATCAACTTGAAGCTGCTGTATTGACGTGTGTAGTTGAGTGTTTGTGTTTTATTTAGTTTATTTAATTTGTTTAAATGTGTGAAGTATGTGAAGTGTCTTGTTGTGAGTCTTTATTTTATGGATGTTATTGTTTTGATTGTTGTCTCTCTGTATAAGTGAAATATATATAAAGTTCTATTTACCATACAGAGATACAGAGAAGGTGATGATACCCTTTCCTAAATAGAAACATGCATTTAGTCGATATAATGAAATGAGATGAGAGGAGACCTACCTGCTGACTGTAGGACCTGCTGCTGCAGTGTGACAGCAGTTTGCAGGTGAGCGTAGACACTGGCAGGGATGACGGGTGACGGGAGGTCTCTCAGGTAACTCAGGACACACTCAGACAAGTAGCCCACATCTTTCTCACACATCTCACTCTCTGGAGCCGGAAGACACATATAAAGATATTTGAGGAAAACTTAAACAGGGTCTCTTCAGGTTTCAACAGGTCCAATTTAAGACTTTTTAAGACTTTTTTAAGACCAAAATGAATACAATTTAAAACCCATTTCACATTAATATTGGCAAAAAAGACATGGAAGGAAAATCAGAGGCCCGGAATTACTTGCAAAGTGAATGAATTTATTCACAGTTCTTTCAAATTGGAATGCTTAACCTAACTAGAAACACCAGAAGCCTCTCTATTGTGAACTATTATTTGTTTAGAAATTAAAATTCTGACTGTTTAATTCTGATTGTTTAAATTCTGATCGGGCTGCACAGGTACGTTTATACATTTTTAAGAGCTTTCAAAATCATATTTAAGATATTGTATGATATTTTAAGAGAATTTTAGACATTTTAAAACCTTCAAATAATTGGATTTTAGACTTTTTAAGACCCCATGAATACCCTGTTTCAACACCTAAAGTTAAATAAAAGTGGAAGAGATCACCAATCACTAGTTATTACAATATATCTTCAGAGATTAACTTTACAACAGTTTTTGAGACATTTCACTGAGCCTCATGGTGGACATAGGGGAGGATATGATTCATCCTCTTAAAGGCAAAGTCTGCACACAATTTCAAGGCAATCCGCCCAATAGTTGGTAGAGATATTTAAACCTGGACGAAAGAGAATTTCAAATCGAGACTGAAGTTTATGCATTCATTTTTTTAAAAAGCAACGTTAATACATTTTTAAGACCTTTCAAAATCCTATTTAATCCTATTTACCCTGTTATAGCAATAAATAACAAAAAAGCAACATTAACAATCCTGGTGCAGACCATTAAATAGGCTTTTTTTTTAATACACTGAGGCACACACAAGTTGAGAATCAACGTATCAATGTTCTGTGTTGGACAACCTACAGTGACACAGTTTCTAAATGTTCTCAGACCTAGTACAGCGTTTCTGAAATGCAATTTTATCCAACATATACACCAGCAATAAGCCAATATGAGCCGACATAATGCAATGTGATCACAAGTAGAGCGCTACAGGAATGGACCCGGTTTCCTACCCTCAAAGTCAACCTGTTTTTGGTTAGCTGCCTGAAATATGGTCCACATAAACTTGAGGGATTCTCACTTTTTGTTCTACCACATAAAATACCCCATTTTTGAATTTTGAGGTTTTACATGTCAAAGATGAAAATAAAAGGTATACATCTCTGACTAACTCACCAGAGCTCAGGCTGTACACTGGGCTCTCTGAACCTGAGGAAGCAGATGTCCTGTACAATGTCTTGCAGTCCAGACCTGAGGAGGACAAAAAAAAAAGAGCAGTTGAATAAAAGTTCACACAACTGAGCTGACAAGAAAAATCTTGTCAACTACATAAAACAGAGCACTGTGAAGTGGAGCAAAGAGGAAAAGAGAAGGTGAATTCAAAGCAGCACGGCCGAAAAGCAAGCGTGAGGCGGTTTATGTGGAAGCTTGGCTTGGGTGGTTTGTGCGATAAACCCTTAATGAATTCAAGGTAACATGAGGTGAGTAACTGAAATACAAATGGACATTTCGGAGGTGAAATGTTCCTTTATTGGTACAAATATTTGAGCCCTGCTCTGCAGCCAGAAGCTCCCTCTAATGTATGGGATGAATCTGTGTCTGCGTGACTTGGACTGGATAATCCTCTGCAGGCAAGATGAAGCCACAGAATGAGATACTCAAGACAGACATTTTATCATCGGCTGGATAACGTCAGTTTATAAGCAACAACTTGTACGTGACAAAGCACATGGCCAGATATTTGTTTTGGAATTACTCAGCACAAATTTTCAGCTGTGTTTTGTTTTCATTCCAGTCTCACATCCAACAATGAGAGACGGTGATCAATCAATTGTGTTTTTGCACGAGCAATATTTACAAGAGCAGAGCCAACACATGTTGGTTCTTTTCTTGGTGGAAAATGTGTGATTCATTTAGAGACTCTGACTGCCGGACACAGCACAGAAATGTAAACCCTAAACTGAAACCCTGGATTGTGAAATTCTCCGATCAGGCAGTAGAGGTGAACTATCTTCCCAATTTGATAAGGTAAAAAAAGAGTTCTATATATTTTATATAGTCAAGAACAAGTAGGTTTAACATTACCGGCAGAGATAAATATTAAATGCAAATATTTCACACATCCAGTGAAAAGTTCCCTAAAGACAACATCTTAACTGTGAATGAGTACATTTGTCTCGTGGGTCTCAGGCTTAAAACATTTAGGAACACTTGGTCTAGACAGCTTGCAGCTAGGAGGCAATTCCTTGAGACTAGCCAGTCTCTCAGGTAGTTGTGAAAACCACACCATGCAGTCACAGTGTGTGTGCATCCAACACTGGGAAGTAATTCAATATCAGTGCTACATTATAATATTTACATTCAGAGACAGACCTTCTGTCGCCCTTCAAGTAGATACAAATACTCAAATCTCTTCCAATGGCTAGCATGAGAGGAATATTTTTGTGTGAATATTTCTCAGGTGGAAAGCCAGTAGAGTCATGTCTAAAATGTTTCTTTTATCTACTCTCTATAAGTTGTCTTTCTTCAATAAGACCTGAATTCACTCAAGACTAAAGTTTTGACCTCATTCCATATTACAATTCGAATGTTGGAAAGTGAAATTCAAGTTAAAATACATTAAAAAAGCCAGAATGCACATTAAAAAAATGTTTTTTTGCAGTTTGCTGTTGATTGTGGAAACTACTGTCCCACAATGCAATGCACAAAGGATTTGGTGAAGCTCCTCACACATGCAAATACTGGAGAAAATATGTCAATAAAAAAAAAATAGTTTCGCTTTTGGTTTTGTCAATTGTAATTAGCAGTCTCATTCCTAAGTCGGGGCATGTATTCATGTTAAGACTACCGGTTAATAGGGTAACATTTTTAATTAATAGATGTCACTATGAAACTTTCTTACTTGATTATTTACAATGAGGCAATTATTTTTTTAATCATAGAAATTGTTTTTTGCATACATTTCCATAACAGAAATTAGAACGTTGGATAAATCCAGGTTCAAAATCTTGTTTCATTTCGTTGTGTGAAGAAAATTTGGTGTTTCCTGTCATGGTGGAGCATGAAGTAGGCGGCGACCTTCTTGGTATTCAAGATGCAAGGCCTTGTGGGAACTCAAACTGTGAACTTAACTCTGATAACACCATGTGAGAGGGGAAGGTGTAAATAAGTGAGGTCTGTCCTGTTGTGATGTATAGGGCAGGGAGATAGGGCCACATTGAGTCTTGCTGAAGAATCAATGCTGGGAAATGCAACTACCACAAGTCGAGAGGTGTATGGGACTTTGTTGCTTTGTCAAATAACCATTCGGGACTGAACGGTGTATTTGAGTACGGATGTGTTAATAAAACCTGGAGAACTGAATATTGTGTGCGTCTTGTTTGGCCAGCTCACCCATTAACTTAGTGGAGTTGTCAAAACAGTTGACATATTTAAATCAAAAGCTTAAACATTTTTAAAAGTGAGATGGTAATAAATGCAACATTTTCAGGCCTTAATTTTAGACTATTGGATTTCAGACTTTTAAAGGACTTACAGAAACCTTGCTCTTGGACATTTTGAACAGATGATTAAGCGATTAATCAACGGTATGAATTGCACATTTGTGAATAATGAAACTAATTATTATTTGCAGCCCCAAGTGTGTGTGTGTGCGCGTGAGAGATAGACAGAGAGAAAATAAAAAATCAAGAAAAAAAGACTGAAAACTGTGAATGGAGTCCCACTGAGTGCTATTTGTTAATAACATAGTGTGAATCAAACCCACTGTGCAGGACTCTCAGCGACGCCAGTGGGAACTGTTCTGACTTAAACCACATTAAACATCTATGTAGGAAATCTCTATCAAGGCACTAACCACCCGAGGAGGTACTGTGGGTGTTCATGAACTTGCGTGTGCACTTCTACATCTGTGTGATTGTCTAACTGAATGCACATGTCTATACGTCTACACTTGTGCAAATGCTGGCATGAGAGCAAGGGGGCAGATGGCGGGAAGGACACAGTCGCACGTAGACTGAAAGACGGTGAGGCGAGACAGACGACAGATGAATAAGTTGACCGATTGACATGGATATACCTCTCTTCTCTATGGCTTGGATCAGGCTGACGAGGGCTGGAGGAGCCGTCTCTGGTGGTGTGAACTGCTCGCTCAGGTCCGGCACAGGAACAGCTGAAACAACAACACAAATCACTGTTACACTTCTGGCACAAAGCCTCTGGAAGACCACGGGGGTGCTGCAGCACTGACAAGGGCACAGTTAACTAGGAGCAGTTGGAGATATAGAGCGTGTGTAATGTTGTGAGCATATATAAAATCTGTGAGGAACCCAATAAAAAATGATGAGGTGGATTTTAGTATCCATTTCGCAAGAAGCACACCTGTTTGGCAGAAAAGGACAGCAGTTTGTCGTCTGTGTTGCATTTGTTCCGAAAGTATCCAAAAAAAAATTTTAAACTGAGAAAACTTTAAGCTTGTGATGCATCTTACTCGTTACTTGTAGTTTGTAGTCTGAAAGTCTAGCTGATGAGATATATGATAAAAAACCAAAATAATTTAAAAGAATAAAAAGAGACTTTATGCAGAGGAGTGAAAATGAAAAAGGCCAAAAAAGAGAGAAAGAAACAGACTGCTGATGGCGAGCAAAAACTTTATCTACTTTACAACTCCCCATAGACCAAATCAAACATCTTTTCAGTCCGAGAGAAAGAGAAAAGGAGAAAGCAAGAGGGAAAAAAAGAGAGATCCCATTTCCCTCCATCCCTCCCTCCCCTCCCTCTCTTTTTTTCCCCCCTTTTCTTCTCTCCCCTCTCGCTTTCTCTCCTCCCCTCCACTCCGTCCTGCTCGGTGTTTCGCCTTAGCTCTTTGCGTGAGTGGAGCACAATAAAGGATTTAATCAAAACTCCTGAACAAGCAAAAGCCCTGTGGCAGTGTGCCAGGCCCGGCCCGGCCCGGACAGGCAGGCAGGCAGGCAGCCCCAGAGCAGGGCTGTGAGCTGGGGGTTGAGAGGGAGGTATGGGTGAGGGGTGGGGGTAACGCTGGGAGCAGGGAGGGCCTGGCCTGGCCGGGGCTTGGCAGTAGGCTCCTGTTCCTGGCACGGCTCGGCTAAACCGCTGCTGATTATTAATTTGGGGAGTTCAGACAAGAAACACAGCGTCAGCACATTCCGTTCCCCTCTCCCTCTCTCTCTCTCTCTCTCCATCTCTCTCTCTGGTTCTTGTTCTCAGTTTCTCTGGCTGTCTCTCGCCCTCTCGCTCCCTCTCTCCGTCCTTTGCTCTCTTGCATTCTTGCTCTTGCTGGACTTTCTCTCTTGCTCCTTCTCTTTCTTTTTCTCCCTTTTATTTAAGTTATAATACGATCTCTCTTTTTTTATTCCCCCGTTTCTCAGCGTGTCTCTCTCTGTCTCCATGCCTGCCGGTTAAACATGGAAACTTTGCCTGGCAGAGTCTCCAGCTCTCTAGCGAGCACACAGACAGACCTCTGCCTCTTCTTTATCCCTGTTGGCCATTTTGGCTGGCAGGGCCCTTCCCCCCTCTTCTCTCATCACAGAGTGTCTCTCTTCAGTGTGCAGTACAATCTTTTTTACATACATGTGAGCACAAAATTACAAAAGTGCCTTCCCAAACAACTCATTTGAGCAATTTTTGATCTGGCTCCCCTATCGGCAGGACAACACAGTACAGAGCACTTTACCATTATATATAAGATCTGTTGCTATAAATACTACTTTGAGACAGATTGTGCTCCTGATTAAAACAAAGCAATACCAGAAACAGGATGAACACGACAGTTTGTTTTCCTTTCAGTCTCGCCCCTGACTGTTAAAACAAGTAACTGTGTTGAAGAAGAAGATGAAATACAATCCAGGAAGTCCAGGCTGTACAAAAGACATGGATGTAGCTGAAGCTGCCATTACCGACTGGTTCGTGGAGTACAGTTTTGAAGCCACGAGTTGGCCATGCCACAGTGTCATAAGTGACACTGATATTGCTAACAATTAGTAAACGACTCCTTAAAATGTCTTTAGTACAACCAAATCCTGAAAAAGAATCTTAGAATCAACTTCCATTAACTAAAAATCACACTCTGAGGGGTCAAAGCTGCAGGAATCTCTATCAGGTGAACAAAAGCATCCATCATTTTTTTAGTTTTTTACTTTTGTGGCCCACAAATTTCTTGTTTTTGCATTTCCACATATTATAAAATGCTATGAGAGTACAACTGTAAACCTTTGCACACACTCAATTCATTTTTTAAATTTAATTAAGTCATTGTTGCCAGAATAATTGAATGCAGTCTAAGCAAGACTGGGTTGTCATAATTTCAGATGCTGCTAAACGCAAATGCTACTGCGTTAAAAGCAGAATGTATTAATTATTCAGTGCAGGAGAGCAAAAGCCAATCTTCATGGAGCTCTTATGCAGTTGGGTTTAGGCAGGATGCAGGCAATAAAATGTGGAAATCAAATAAAACAGGGAAATAAGTACAAATATAGGCTATAAAACCACAAAATGAATGCTCTCCAGCAGTTTGGGAGGGGAGTAGGAACATAACATTGATTGCCATATTTTCCCCATGAGGAAGGAACTTTCTCACTCCTACATGCAAACAAACATAAACACTTTATTTCTCTGTATACTTCTCTTCACTCCAGATGAAAAAAAATTAAACTTCGACTTTGACTTTTCGTGCAAAGGAGTCTTTTTTTTTTCCCTTTTTCCTGCCAAGAGCAGCTGAAGCCCTGCAGTCTTCTCAGGGTTTTGGAAAGGTATGGAAAAAGAGTGAAAGGCAAAGAGAGAGATAAGTAACAGCAACTTGTTAGTCAATTAGAACCACTTCCTTGGCAGGCTCCACGCTGGGAGACGGGCTTATGACTTGACATGCCCTGAGACGTAGCCAATGGGAGAAACAGATTGAGAAAAAGAGGGTGAGAGAGAGAGAGATAAAGAGAAAAAAAAGCATGACAGGGAGAGAAGTTTGGCTGGCTTGCACTCAAGTCCTGGTGCATTTGAGGTAATAAGTCTAATTTATGCATGCATTCATTGTAAGGCATGCTTAAAGGCTAGATCTCATGACTGTTTGTCTCTTCAGAGATTCTTTGATAAAAATCAAACAGTCACTCAACCGCATCTGTGTTACTGAAAAAAACTGCATGTGACGTGCGCTATCTAAACATGAAGCTGGAACCGTGACGATCGGATGAATGTTGCAGATCCTGTCTTTGTGTGTTTGCACCGACTCGCTCGCTCAATCCAAGCAGACAGGCAAAAGTAGACTGGACGAGGCACAGCTATGTGAAGTAAAATATTTGCTCTGTATCTTCTGCATCAGTATGGTTATGTAATACGTAGCTGGCTCTGCTGCATTCTCCCTCTCAGAGGTCTGGGTCAGAAACTGAAGAGATACAATAATCCACAGCCTTTTACTGCTCCAATTAAACGTCTTTAATTCACCCAGTTAAAGCCCAACACTCCCAACAAATGTCCTGTTGAACAGTACTTTCCTCAAGTTTTAAAACAGTTTTGAATTAGTCACATGCCATATGAAAAACAGACAAGCACTTTAATACACACAATACGGCCATGTTAAATGTATATATATATATATATATATATATACACACACACACACACACACACACACACACACACACACAGTGAATCCTGCATTAAGGTCAAGATTGTTAAACTACTATTTGAAAAGGTTATGAATTGACTTTGATGCCCAACAAGTACTAGAATAATTAATTTTGACTGCAGATTTGTTGTTTTTTCAATGTCATTGAAAACACAAAGAGGGGTTAAATGATTGGTTTCTATATGTTGTAAAAAAGCAAGCTCTGCCAAGTTTAGTTTCTAAAAATCACTGGACGCTGTTGGTTATTAAAGACAAACTTAAATATGTAAATTGCTGCTGAAACTTTCTTCTGTTTTCTATCTGCATTATTTCACCAGATGTAACTGTAAATTCCCAATATTTTACTGTCCCCCAAATTCACCTACTTAAGGCTAAATTGAAAGTAAACCCCTTTATCCATAAATGAGGATTAAAACTTGCCAAAACCATGTTGATTACTCCAAGCATGTGTTTCTTAGGTACAGTGGTGACAAGGCCAGTTGGTGTCTGGCTCACTGCTGGTGTGTAGCAGTGTGTATGCTGCTGGTCGGGTTTCATTGCTACATGTCTTCACTGCATCCCAACTATGTAGACAGGCGATGTGTTATGACCAGGCACACCATCCATTCCTCTGTCACAACATGCTTCAACGCTACACGTGTACGATGAGCCCCTGAAACCATGTCAGACACAGGTGATCTCTGCACAACGCTGGATCGACTTTTACAGCCCCATAGGCCACACTGAAAAAAAATATTAATGCAGAGATGGCCTATAAAACTTGTAGTCACAGGCTGTTTGAGACATGCCTCATCCATTGTAACCTAATATTTTATTATGTATGTAGTCAAATAAAGCAGTTAAATGGGGCACTCAACTCATTTTGTTTTAACATGTCAATATATAACATTTGGTGAAAACCAGGCTCACGTTTTTAAAGAGAAAGACTTTTAATTGAAGCACATAGGGTTGTCAGAAAACCACATTTTTGTACTCAGAGGGTGTCTACATGGATAAACTAGCCCATGTGTAGACTTAGAGATCTTTTTTATATGTAAATTGTGTGTGCTAATTTTCCTGGCTTTTTGACAGCATGTAAGCCAGGTATTTGTGTCGCTTTTCCAGCTATTTTAACTGTTCAGAAGAGTGTGGAGAGGAGAATAAAAAAAAACATATCTGCTGCTATCCCAATTTGAACAGTTTTTGTGTCTTGCCCCTCTCTTAGACCGTTTTTTTTTTTTTTTTTTTTATAATTTTTTTTTGGCATTTTGTTGCTTTATTGATAGTGAGAGATTGAAAGGGGGTGATAGAGGGGAAGACATGCGGCAAAGGGAGCTCAGGCCGGATTCGAACCCGGCTCCACCGCAGCACACCGCATACATGGTCAGCGCTCTACCGGTGTGAGCCACCGGGACGCCCCAGACCGTTTTTTTACCTTGTAAATGAACTTTGTTTTGGACATTAAATATATAAATGAAAAGTTTTCATCTCATTGAAGCATATACATGCATATAATGGTGAGTAAAATATTCTGGACCTCAGAAGAAAAGAACAGACTTTTGTTGTGGTTTATAATCTATCTCACATCATTCATTGATTATTAAATGTAAAAAAAAATAGCCATAGTCAAATCTGAGTGCTTTCATGGTATCATTTTGTGGAAACAAATGGGAGTCATAACTTTATTTCACTCCTGCCTACAGTAAGCAACTGTACAAAATGTACTTTACTCTGTTTCTGGTTTGCTTAAGCCATTAATCTTTTAGTAAGACAACTTCACGCCTAAATGAGTTCTCATTTACTGCTCTGGCACTAAAGTAATGTTTCATAAAATACATTTTTCTATAGCTCTGCAAAGTGTAACATGCTGAATTCACTAAACTCCAGGAGAATAATACAGCAGTCAGAAGAGAAACCAAATACAGCTGGTTCCTATATTTGCAGTTGGATAGGGTGGCCTTGGCTTACACTGTCTCCCTCCCTCTCTAGCCTCTCCATATCTTTCCCATTCACTTTCTCTACTGTCTCAACCCCTCCGCCACCCCCCCTCCTCCACGGGTTCTTTGAAAGTGTTTTCCTGGTAAGGCACAGGGAGCGGAGAGTGAGTGGAGGCCTCTCCTTTCTGAGAACTGGCCCTGCTAACATGGTTTATAGCTGCCCAGAGACAGTATCAGACATGTATGTGAATCAGGGAGGGAGGCTGCAAAAAGGAGGGCGCACGAGAGAGAAGGGGGAGAGAGGGAGGGAGTGAGAGAAAGAGTATGAAGGGAGGAGTTTGCAAACATGCCAAGCCATGGTTCACTTCAGCAGGCAGTTAAAGTGAGGCCAGGGAGAGGAGCGAGAGAAAGGAGGGAAAGAGAAAAAAAACCTCTCTGGGTTTGTAGAATTATTTTTGCTGCAAGTTGAGAAACGTTTTGCTTCCATATCTGGGTACAAAACTGAGTTTTACTCACAATTTGTCTCGAAAAGCTTTCTTACATCTATCACTACAAATTGTACGCCATATGTGCAACACAAAGCTGGATGAGTGTTAGTTTAGCAGACAAAATCCATTCCAACAAATTATTTTTCAATGTCGAAACACTATTGCTGCATTTAAAGCATGACAAATAAATTGCTTTAATGCAGAGTGATGGGAATTATATTTTTATGCACATAAATATTCAAGCTCTACACAAAACAGTTGTGTGTAAGTGAGTGCTGCATCAGACAGGGGCCGATATATTGTAGTCCATCTTGGATAAATATTCACACTAATGCAACGTCATAGGGCAAACCAGGATCCTCTTCTTACTATGTAATTTTAGGAATAAAAGCTGAGCCATTTGCATCTTTTGGTCAACAAGAAATCCTCGTTTTGCATTTTTCTTGCTACTGCTGAAAAAAAACCTTGGTGCATTTACATGCACTAAAGTAGACGGGTTGTTGTTCTGCAGTAACCTGATTTCTTGAATGCAAATGAGAAACCTGGTTTCTTTAATCTGAGAAAGGGATTAAGAAAAACCCAGTTAACAGTGAGATTTCTGCAAAAGAAACCAAATCTTTTGGCAATGTGTGCACTTAGCCGGATTTCTAATGAGAGTTTTACATGCATTCATTTGCATGATAAAGACTTTGGGCTATGAAAGTATCTCTGCAGCATCAGTGTGTGGAGGGAAGAAAGTTAATATCAAATGTGAAGTCTGAATAAGTCAGTTTGCATACATGAGACACAAAGATAAACCTTCTTCTTACAGAGCCAGTCCTCACAGTGCACTCGTCTGTCAAAATGTTCTGACCAGGGGAAAAAAAAGACTGATAAAAAATATTTCAGCTTTCAAAGGCTTCTATTATGTTCAAAGTAGTGCTGTACGGCATTGTCCAAAGCTTCATTCATAATGTTTCACTCATATTTGTATTTTTCACGTCTATTTATTCGGTTTGAAACCGGTATTTCTGCAAAGTTGCAGATAAAGATTAGCCTACACTTATATTTTGTCACTTATTATATCCTTAATAGTATTATAGAATTCGATTGAAAACAACGGTTTTACTGTGGTCAAATAGTCAACTGTTTGCTCTCCGAGTTGCTGCTGATTAATGAAGCAACAATATAACATGCATAAATGTTGACGATATTCATTAAAGAAAAAATATTTAATGAAAATAAAAAAAAAACTGATTTAATCAAATTAATAACTTAATTCAAACTGAGGATTTTTTAAAAGGGTGATGCCATAAAATGTAACGACAGAAATTCAAAGCTTACTTTGAAAAAACCTCAATAGAAGCTTTCAATGTAAAAAAAATTTTTAATCGGTACAGCCTAGTCCTAGTTCAAAAAATACTTAAGGTCTGGCCAGAAACCTAATAACTAGCTGTATATAAATGCATATAAAGATTTCCTTTCCTGAGAACTTATATGCAAAGTGCAACACTTAGTGTTAACTTTGCAAATAACAAAAAACTGCAAAGAAAGCTTTGAGTTTAGTTTAACTAATTAACGCCTAATTGCTTGTAGCAGATTTTCCTCAAAGACTCAGCCACATGTTATAGGATGGATGTTGGGATTAAACCTGTAACTTGGTCCACCTTCCTAACCACCAGGCCGTGGTGCTGCCCCTTGATACCAAAAATGTTACAATCCCTGCGAAAAGTAAATGGGCCACACTAACAATAGCTCTATTCACACAACATCCGGGGCCTCGGTTTCTTCAGGGAAAGGAAGATGATATTTGTAAAATTTGGGCTTGACCATTTCTAATCTACAATGCACTTTTGGTGCGAAGCCAAGGTATCCTTCGTTCAGCCACTGCTCTGCCTGCCACCCACCCCCCTCTCGACCCCCTTTCTGTGTTTCACTTGGTTCTTCTGCCCCTGTCTCTCCATATCACAGACACAAACGGCTGCTGCCCAACTGGTTTGTTTCACTGTCTATCAAACCACGAGGATCCTGTTGTCCTCCTCACCTGCCTCTGCTGGAGAAAGTTAAGGCCTGTGCTTACTCACAAAAACACCCCCCCTTTACTTACTGTTTTTATTATAGTCTTGGCATGGGGAACTCTCATGTGATAAGAAAACTGGAGACATTTGTTTTGCAGCTATGATTTTCAGGACTTCTCAGAAGAAAAAAATACAGAGAAATGAATTCAAACTAATGAATTTGAATGAGGCTCAGTGTACTGTGTCGTGCACGATGAATAGCCAATTGGCTCAAGCAGAGGTAATTCAGAGTTCACAGCCTACGTGCTCAGAGT
Organism: Centropristis striata; assembly: GCF_030273125.1. Lineage (NCBI taxonomy): Eukaryota > Metazoa > Chordata > Actinopteri > Perciformes > Serranidae > Centropristis > Centropristis striata. Next base: position 12,587,581 of record NC_081527.1, on the reverse strand, counting down.
GGTACTCAGTCCATCTGTCATAAAAAAAAGCACAGGGGAATAACAGAGAATACAGCTTTTGACAGAAGAGGAATGTATGGTTTTATGCGCAAAATTATATAAAAACTTTTATTTATCTGTTGGCCTGATGCACCTTTTCCTCTGGCATCCCATACAAGGAAGCAATAAATTAACCAGCCGAAGCCAAAAGCAAGGGAGTGCTAATGAGGAGAAAATGATGGAAATCTTGGGAGTGTAAAATAAGTTTTGGTAAAAAATCAAAGTTTTTACTTGAAGTCGAGCTTGCTAAGGTCGACTGATCCATGCCAAGTGCATGTTTGAGTTGGATGCTACGGCAGCTGAAAGCAGGCTCCTACCATTATGAATTAATATCAGACGTGCCTATTTTCCCAAAGTCACAGGAGTGAAGAGAGGCGTGAAAAAACACAGCACTTATCTCTGAGCAAAAAATGTGACAATGTATTCCCTGTTAATGCTAAATAACTCTCAATTTGCTCAAAATACAAACACCTCTAAAAACATCGGTAAACAAGTTTAACATTTTAGTGCCCAAAACGCAATTAAATATCTAATATCTTTTACTTGGCCATTGCACAGCTAAAAACAGTACCTGTAACGCCTCCTGCCTGCACAATCTTTTAGCCATAGTTAAGTAGAGGGTCAATAAAAAGTCACAGCGAAGGAGAGCCAAGCATTTCTGTGCAGATAAGCTCAGATGCAAGTTGGATGCCAAAGACACATGTTGATGTTGAATGTAAAGGGGGCCACACAGACGGACAGAATCAATGCCAGACCTGTACAGGAGAGTCCAGTAAGTAGATGGATTAGCCCTTTATTATTCAGCAGAGAGTTTGGTTAGCTGTGCTTCCAAAGAGGTAAGGCTTATGACGTGTTTTAAGTATAGATTAATGGGTCAGCCAGAGGTCACTGCCAAATGTGAGAGCCCTATCAAAACTCCAGGGCTGGTTGACCAGCAACAAACCAACTGCACCAACTGACAGCCAATGGCAGTTTTTAAATCCTGTGTCAATGGTCTAGTGCTTTTCTTAAATCTGTGTCAACAAATGCAAAGAAAAAGATTGTGGAGTAAAAAATTAAACCTACGCCCAAGAATAAAGACTAGACGTGTTAATAATTAACCGTTGAAGTGTTAACCAACAATAAGAATTTTGACAGATTGATATTATCAGTTAAACAAGTATTAAGAAACTTTTTTTTTTTTAAGTAAATAAAACTCATGGGGGCAACATGTGCAACCACACGTGACTAGTTGCATGCTCTCAATGGATCTCAAGACCAACTGCTGGACGGCGCTAGCAAAGCTACATGCCACTATATTGATGACGACTGGCGGGTTAAGTCGGTCGTCCTACTAACGTAGAGTATGTCAGGCAGCCGCAAAGATGACAACCTTGCAGCTATAATAGCAGTGAAGACTTTGGGACATGGCTGCATGTGTCTATAACAATGCATGCAACACAGAACAACCGGGACCAGTCCACATCTGTCCACAGATGCAGAATGCGGAGAGCAGAAAATATGTCCGATCCTCCCGGACAGGTGAACTAGGACTCGGTTGCCTGCTTGTCTGTTTAATGTTAATGATCGGTTAACAAGTGTTGTCTATAGGTCAGGTCTAAAAATCCTAATTAGCATCCCCAACAAGGACAGATGCAGGAAGATTCATATAAGCAGAGAAAGTGGTGTAATTTAGCGTTGGTTAAAATTCAATGACAAAGTAGAAAAGTGACTGTGTTGGTATGTAATTTAATGCACACAACTTTTCAATTATAATTTTGAAAGGAGCAGACAAAATATTTAAAGAAAAATAAACATAGAACCTGCATAGAGAAAACGGTTTAATTTAAAACAAAAAAAAATTGCTCGAGAAGATTTTTAAAAAGTGCCAGCTTTACAGACACCACACTGTAATAATAAAAGGCTCCCTCGAAAAAAAAAAAAGAAAGAAACCAGCGAACTTCTGTTCCTAACTCCTCCTAACATATTGAGAGAGGATGACATGCAGCCGATGCGGTAATGACTCAGCCTTCTACGCACTCTGCTGTGAGCTACCAGGCCGCCCCTTAACTCCAACTTCGTGTATGATATTGCAACAGGATATTTTAAGGTCACCTTAAAGTTGGAAATGTATTATGTTACGAGCACATCATTATTCTCTACAGTGTATCACAGAAATGTCAGTAACCATGCAGCTACACTGCGGAGAAAAAACACGTGACAGAGTACAATATATTTTTAAATAAGGCTTACCTTGAGACGACTCTGGTCTTGGAGCCACAGGGAGGGGTCGCTGGGACCTGGGTTGACTCGATGGGAGTGCCATCTTCACAGGGCCCACGTACTCGACGTACGTCCCTGGGAAGTCGCCTCTCTGTTTGGTGCGCTCGTTGTACCCGAGGAGCCAACCGAGGCGATCCGGCTGCTCCACGCAGCCCTCCTGGTAGTTCTCCATCGACATCAGAGAGGCCCTGCTGACTGTCAGAAGGTCCCCAGGTTGCAGATCCAGGTCCTCTTCCTGGTCCTTGGTAAATGCGTAGAGAGCAAGGTACTGAAAACCTTCCGTCGCCATTTTGTTAGGGAGGCAGAAATCAAAATGGCTGCCAAACAGAGGATTAGATGGTGCAGCCCGAGTCCCACTGCAACCACAGGGTTCGGCTATAAAGAAATCCTCCTCAGAAATCAAAAAGGCTATTGAGACAATAAACTCTGGTGTTGGTACGGTGGCTTAGGGGGTCGGGGGTGAGGGGAGGAGAAGGGAGTCACCCGAAGCTTAGAAGCATTTTTAAAAGTCGATAAGGTAGCGTTCTGCTGCTGCTATGTCTGCGGAGGCAGCGGGTTCAGACCTGACCAGTGTTGGTGGACTGGTGCACTTTCCTCAGCTTGATCCCCCGGTTGAGCCAGATGATGGAGCAGAGGGAGAGCGATGGCAACATGCTCTTTCAAGCAGCGAAAACCTGCTGGCTGGGTGCTATTGGAGCAGCCGGGCAAAAGATTTGTCCAGGCGAGGGCCCTGTGTCGTTGGCTCGCCACGGTCAAATGAAGTGGTCTGATTGGTGGACGAGTGGCAGAGTGGGAAGGTCTCTAATCCTCTTCGGTTCTCTCAGGCTCCCACATGTTCTGGACAGGGATTATGACCGACCTACATGACACAACCCACCCAAAAAAAACGAAGAAAAGGGAAAAGAGGAAAAAAAAATTAAAATTAGTCAAAAACAAAAACTACAATCATGAAAAATAGAAATGAATTGCCAATAAGTGTTGTTTCTTTTCGATAAATTGCCACAAGTGAAGCGGCACATATCTATGTGAAACGAAGCTGTGCATGAAAATGGCGAACTGCGGCAGCTCCATGCACTTGTGCAGTCTTCGGTTAGGACAGAGAGATCGGATAATGCTGCTGCGTCATGACCAACAGCAGACTGGGTCCCTGGACAGGAGCCTCCATTCCCTCCACTCAACATTCACACACTCACAGCCTGAACTGATGCATCACAGTTTCCACAGGAACAAAAAGTTGAGAAATTAACGTCCCTTCAACTTACACAACGTGTGCGATTAAAAGTATCCGGAGAAATTCATGCAAAATGGCGAAGAAAACGTTTTCGTAGAATGAGCATGCAAAGGAAACTAAGACCTGCATCACGGCTGTAGGGCAACCAGAATTTTCTGAAACATGCAGAACCCTTCGCAACAGTTCCCTCTCCCTAGGAGAGAAAAAAAGGCAGCTCTGTGTTGCCTCAGAAATATTTTCGGCTTCATTCTGTCAAAATAGCTAAATCATACTGTACCAAGTCTATTCAAGATGAGAATACCAAATGGACAGTCAACTGAGCCCCCAAAGCCTGGCACATCAGAAAATAACACTTTAAAGCAAACATTTGCATGGATAACATCAGTCTCCTCCACGTCAAATGTATCATAGTATCTGTATACGGCAATAAGTCATTAATGGACCCATTACAAATATTCTCTGATAAAGACTATTGCAAGGCCCAATAAAATGCCAAGAATAAGTGCGCTATTATTACGATATAACAGCAACAAAACAGTTTCAAAAGGCTCGATTTTATTGATGTAAAAGGTTCTAGTAAACCAAAATAATCATCTTTCATCAGACATCATCAGAAAAATCCTAATTGAAGGGGTTGAAAAAACGAAATGATCATATCGACAGCAAACTATGGAAAAAGAATGTGTCCTTTTTGGTCATTTGAGCGGGGCAATAAAATAAGAATGTTACAAAGTTCAAATTCAAAATGGCAACAATACTGAAAGATGAGACAGGGAGCGAGGAAGAGAGACAGATTAGGGTTTCCAGATTAAGTGCATCTGTGGACCAACCAAGGACAATGGTCCTGTTAACCTTTCTGGACGGGATGAAAGGATGTCAGTAAAGAGGGAGGGTGAAAGCGACAGGACGCTGGATGGAAGTTCTGGTGTTGTATGCCTGGAGTAAGCTATTTGGGTCAATTTCCCAAAACATCCAAATCAAAATAACCATAGGCCCGGTTTGCGAGGCCCGATGTTGTGCAATCATTTCATTAACGTTCCAGAATGGACAATGTTTTGAGTGATGCACTGCAGAGACGCTTAAATAAAATTAGGTGAGATCATAAAAAATAAACATTAACCTCCGTTTTGCATCTTTGAATACCAAAGTGCATGCTTTCGAACCTTACTCTAGATTATCCTCTCTCCCCACAACGACATTCCGAAAGCGAACGTACATTCACTGCAAACCTTCGTGAGTAAAAATATCATGTTTTTAAAAAAAGGTTTAAGAGTTATCGTGACAACAGGATGCAGCAGAGTGCAACACTCACCCCACTTTTGGTTCAGAGAGAAGCCGGACAGGCTCAGCCAGATTCTCGGTCCAACATCCTTCGAGCTGAGAAGCAAGAGGTGCCAGGCTAGACACGTGGCACTGGCATACCCAACCACAGCCCGCAATCCTCACACCACCATAACCCCCCCCCCCCAACCCTAAACCCCCCTCCCTCCTCTCTCCACCTGCTCTCCAACCCCCCCCAACACACACAGAGTCCTCCCTCCAACTGGCAACCCCCCCCATCCTCAGCCAGCGAAAAAGTCCAGCCGTTTTCCCAGTTGCCATGTTTTATTTGTTTACAGTCAGAGCACTGCTGCAGAAAAGACGCGAGAACAAAACGAGGTAAAAGAAAAAGCAGTGTGCAAGGAGCGCTCCTGTTCAGTAATCCTTTTTTATTATTTAGTTCCAGAGCAGAAAAAGTCGTGGGAGGTGAGAGAAGTGTCATCTCTGTTACAGTCCCAGTCTGATAGTGTTGTAGTAGCTCACAGTTCAGGGCAGCAGCAGCAGCAGCTGGTAAGCTCAGCGTCACTGGATCCATCCTTTTTTTTTTAAAAGACTTTTTATTCAGTCAGAGCAGAGAGCGACAGAAAGCAGTGAGGAAAACAGAGTGAGACTGAGAGACGGAGCACTTTGCTATCAGCAGAGTCCAAACGGCTGAGGGAGACCACAGGAAAATAATTAATGAATAGGCAGCAAGTAACTCACTGTTGCTAGAGAGAGGGAAAGCTAATCCTGTGCTCTGATTGGCTGCTGCCCTGGCCATGTGCTCCCCAGTCACCAGTGAAGCCGGGCAAATCAAGGAAACGTTCTAATATTAGAAAATGTATCTAGGCAGTGATCAAACATCTGACCCAAACAACTCCACCTTTTCCCACGCACTTGACTTTTGTCATCTCTGTAACCTTAACGGTTGTTTGCCATCTTTGAGGAAATGATGACTTAAATCGAATGAAAGTGACACAGGACGATGATAAAGAGCATAACATGGAAAAACTGAAGGCTGCGTGTGATTGGAGAGAGTTCCATGAGTCATGTTAAAGTCGTGCAATGACATGAAAGGAGATGATTTTTGTTTTTTTGAGTTAACAGGGTGAAAAATGGGATGCCTATCTGCACAAAAAAGAAAGAATAAAATATGTTGTTTTTATAAAAGAGAAACACTGTTAGAAACTATGACAAAAGTGCTTGTTTACTAATTAAGTGACACAATAATAACGCGGCATGGTAACACAGGATACATTAATTTATTATTCTTCTGATTCTATATTTATTATGTATTTCACAGACATTTTGTATCACTGTTGGGGAAAAGCGAGACCTAGAATGAACTCAAAATGGCATGTAGATTTTCCTCTGCTGTCTGCAGACATCAAATTACTCTTGATGTGTTTAGTCAGCCAGTGGAGCTCTGACCTGTTCATTATACACCAGTATGCATAATGTAAAATGGCAAATAAGCTATTCAGAGCATCACTAACACAGTCGAGTAAGACAAGAGCTACTGTCACGGCTTGAAGACAAATCATATATATTTATGATATTCTTATGTGGTTAAGTATGTTTTTGTTGTTGGTATTTCATTATTTATATAAAAATGATGAGGTAATTAGTTATTCACATAAAGTTATTAAAAAAACACTAATTAATTTAAACAAGTCATTAATAAACTGATTTGTTGATTGGCAGAGAAAAAAAGTCAGCAATTACTTTTTAATTAATTGTTCGAGCTGTTTTTCTAAGCAAAAATATAAAACATTTGATGGTTCCAGAGCCTCAAATGAGAGGATTTCCTGTTTTTTTACTTTATTATCTCAAAGAAAAATTTATATTTTGGGGTTTTGGACTCTTTGGACCGATCAAAAAGAATATGATATACGATTAATTAAGACATTAACTGGTAGATAAATCGTTGTTGAAAGTCGAATGAAAAGCCTGTTGCAGCCCTGCACTAATTACTGTATATTATGTATGTATAAATATATCGTTATCTCCTTTTGGAGGTATCAATAATGAGACAAAATGATGTGCAATAGCAGACATGGCCAAAATACTGCTGGTGCTAATATGCTAACAGGACTTTTCTGCACTTTCATTTGGAGAGACATTCAAAACAGTTCTTGTTTTATTTATTTAACGTAGAAGGTGTACATGTGGACTGTAAAAAGTCCATACCATTATTCTAGACTACCAATACTTTGTTTACCAACATTTATACCAATAAAATATATCTGCAGGAAGTTTATATCAGCCAATATAACCAAAAGGATATGGAAATCATTATATTCTGTTTTTAGTTTGTTTTTCAGTGTCCCAACACCTTTGAAGGCAGTGTTGTTTATTGGCCTGGCCATTTTTTGCTGAATCTAGCTCTATATATTAAATACAACCTACTTAAAACACACCTCAGTACTCAATATATGCATGCAATTAAATTGTCAATCCATCACCCAGCCATCAGATACTAATGCAGAACAACAAGTTCCTCTGAGGACCCGAGGGTGTTGTACATCTTCTTCTCACTTCTCAGCCTCAAATCAATCATCATCTTCAGTCATGACTTCTTTCTGAGTATCATCAGCTCTCACATATATGTACAGTCGGTCTGTGTAATTTTTAGTGAACCCATCATTTCTTAACATTTCCCTCAGAAGTTTGAAGGGAAACATGCCTCAGCAAATCCAGTCCAGATATCAGCAGGAGTTCACCAAACGGTTTAGATTATTTTTCAAACAGAGCTTCAGGATTTTAAGAATGTAGTCTTAGTTTGTATACTTTTTCACAAAAAGGATAAAATCAACACATCGCGGTTTGTCTCAGAGACACAGTTCTGTGCCGTTTTCTGTTGTCCTTAAGTGACTTTTACAGAGACAAATGCATGCGTTGTACAAAATTGAAATATTTACGTGGACACACAGTTAATGCTTTAAAGTTTGTGTATGCGTTGGCCCTTCGCGGCCCTGCTGGTGAGGAGCTGACTACAGAGCCACCACGCATGCAGCCTGGCCTCGGGCCATCTGTCCACATGGAACTGAAAAATCTACTGCGCCACAGGCAGCGAGGACAGGCCAACAACACAGGAGCTTGTGAGGACTCATTTTTCAGCATAAAATGGGGGCTTAGGCATTTTATGATCTAAGTTATGTTCACCTGAATTCTATCTGTCCTTAATGAAGCTGAAAAGCTCACTTCGCTAAGTAGAAACATCTGCTACAAAGATTATGTAGCACTGAGACGGCACTGTTCTGAAAAGTCAACCACACCACAAGGCTCTACAGTTAAAGAGGACTCGCTGTATTTATCAGACGATATAAGATGCAGGAAATTCAACGCCTCAGCTAGTTTTAAATGCTACCTTAAGTCCATGCGACCACGCTGTTAAATTTAAACATTTCAAATGCAACAAAGAAATAAAATGGGATAAACCTGCAAAGGCTCTGGTTGAAAACACCACAACCCTTTTTGCTGCGTAGTTAGCATCCAGTAAGCCTTGTACTTTAATCATTTACAAGTCCAAGATAACGCATAAAACTGCACAATAACTATTTTGTCGAAACATAACATACAGTGGCCTCCATTATAACACACACCCATGACAAATATAATCAAATACTAATCCCACTGTGATACAGGAAGATTAATAAGGAACTGATTTTACTTGGCTGGTGATAATCAGCTAAATCAAATTAATTTAACTTGCCAAATGGTACATTTGTCTGGCTATAAGTTGATATTCTGATACTGTAGAAATGTTTTACTATGTAAATAATATTGCTTGATCAGAGGAAAAACATTCACTAAGTCAGTAACATGTCCCCAACTCCTCCCAGCAAGGGCTGGGAATACTACTTGTGTAGATTATTCTCTAGATTAATCGATGAGCTGTTTGGTCAAAAAAAAATGGTGAAAAATGTCAGCCAGTGGTTCCCAAAGCCAAATATGATGTCCTAAAATGTCTTGTTTTGTCCAGAACTTAAAATATACAGTTGACTGTTATAGAAGAGTAAAGAAATCAGAAAATATTTACATTTAAGAAGCTGGAATCATAGAATAATCATAATCATAATCAGTTAGGAAAGTGGTCGGAGACAAATTTGATAGATGACAGCTAATCAATTAATCTTTGCAGCTCTACTGTCAATTTGACAGCAATTAGTCACATCCAGGTAGATGTTTCCAAAAAGTTACTAGATTTGTACTCAGCGTGTTGTCCCGGGAGTCCAAATTGCCTCTTTTACCACCCTAAAAAGTTAAGAAAATCATGCTTTTGTTAACTATCAGATGGTTATTCTTGGGTACAAATCCCAGCCCAGAGTCTGCAGTATTTCTAGTGGAGCCACGTCTAAACTGTCCTTAAAGCCGTATTCTGCTGCTATTTCGATCAAATAACACCATTTTGGTTTAACTGGGTCCCCCAGCTGAAGGACATATAACAAAAATAACCACAGCTGTACTGCGTCTGGTGGAACTTGAAGCTAGCTTTTATTCAGCCCCTCTGAGAAGTGACACTTGGCATTTTGAAAAAGCTCCACTTCTTCTGGAAGTTTTAACGCAACAATCCCTGCGAGTCATTCTGAGCATTTGAAGACATTTCGAAGAAGAATGAAGGCTTCGCCACAAGTCATACTTCACACTGATAAAGCAGTATAATGGAGGATTGACATTTGGTTGCATAATGCTGGATTCAGTAATTACAGGAGAGAAAGAGGGGGTCTCCACACAGTTGAGTGGCTTGTCTTATTATGCAAGTGGCACAATTTCCATTAACTCCTTGATGCATGCCAAATCCTCAAACCAGGGATGTAACACACGCACATACACACACATCATGTCAGGCCTTCAGCTGTGTTGGGCCTCCACACTGCATGGCCTCTTATAGTCTGCAGTGAATGTAAAGGCACTATTATTATACTACTACCAATGTTATACACACGTAGTACACAGCAAAGTTTGGCTCATTTGTTGTGTTTACGTTTTGCAAGCTGACTTTTTTCAATCTAAGCAACATTTGAAATTTAGCATTTTGCTGAAAAGAAGAGAAAAACCATCCACTTTGAACTCGGAGGTTTAAATTCTGCATAAATTCACAACTTGAAGAGCAACTAACTAGTTTAAAAAAAGTACCGTATTCTTTACCGTATTCTCAGGACATATCAAGAATGAACGACAGACACTACAGAATAACTCAACCGTAAAGAAACTTTAAAATATAAATGTTGGTGTTTCAGTAACTTAACGGGCTCAGCATTTGATACACGTCAACTGTCGACAAGCGCGAGCACCGAGCAACATGCTGCACGAGTAAATATTACACTTTAGCGCAATGTGTAGTGCGCAAAAAAATAAAATAAATAAACACGAAATAAATCTCGAGTTTGAACTTTAAAACTGGGGCACAAGTCAACAGCATGAAGCTGCGTGCGCAAAGCACACTTGCAGCGCTTCCACCATTTTCCAGTACAGTGGCTGTAACTGGAAATGTGCAATAACTTGGAAAAACTCACCCGCGGATATTTCTTGACTCTTCTCACTTTCGGCTGCGGCGCTTTAAACTCTTCAAAGTAGCAGACAAGAGTCCGTGTGGTGTCTTGTCTGCGGACGATAGCTTCTCGGTGTGCAATAAACTTCTAGCAAACCTTCTGTTCACTTATTGCTTCGCCTTCTTTCTTTCGCTCTTTCTTTCTTTTCCCGTTCATGACTCCCTGCTCCCCTACACAGCCATTTTCCAGCTCAGCACGGCGCAGGGAAGGAGAGTGCGTGGGAACTAATATAAAGAGCGCGGAAAGTGACGAAGCCGAGCGGAAAAGCCCGAACGATTAGTGAGGGGTCACCGAATGGCCTCGGCCCTTAATGGCTATTTGAACCCGGCAATCTTAAACTGCAGGGCTGCTTTTTGTTTCAATAACCGCATACTTTAAGACCTATTTTATTGGAAAAAATCCTGTTAATATGAAAAAGACTACATGTTAAATCCGTGTCTGATCCCATGTTGGATTATATTAGGAACATCTTGTTATATTCAGTTCCAGTCCCTTTTTATCATTTATATTTTATGTTTCTCAAAGCTTACACTTTTTCCCAGCTCATCTACTTCCGGTTTAGAAATGTGACCATGTAAACTTACTCGAGTAATGTACTTTTACTTGAGTATTTCAATTTTCTGCTACTCTTTCTGCTACTACTCTACTCACTACATTTCAGAAGTAAATATTGTACTTTTTATTCACTTTTGCCTACTTCAATGCTGAGATCATTAATTTAAAAAAAATCATCACACAGACACGCCCACACACACGCACACACATTTCACTCCTAGTGCATGCATAAGCTAAATAAAACATGGACAATACAAAAATAAATAATAATAATAATAATAATAATAATAATAAGCCAAGCCTTGGATTTGAATATTAAATGTAAAGTAGTATAATGTAAAAGTCTAATCATAAAATAAATACAATTTTCATCCAAAAACTTTTTAGAGACCAGAGTGCAGATTTGTAGACTTAAAGCATATATTTAAGTCTACCTTTACCAGCTGAAACATGGTGATGATAATACATTAATGCATCAATAACATAAGGTAATATATATTATTCTGAAATGTGCCATTCTGCATAATAAGTAGCCTTTTACTGTTGGTACTTTATTTTTATGATTACTTACTTGTACTTTTAGATTAGTCAATTTTTGATTATGATTTTGATTTTTTAACTTTTACTACTAAAAGTACAACTGTCAAGGAAAAACATGGATTTCATCTGTGTATTTTAGTGACATCATGTGTATTATTACTACAGTATTATTGTAATATTTATGTGTTTATTTAGTGCCATTCTTGACCACGACTACACCACAAAAACAATAATTATGGTGCCAAAAGATAAACAAAAAAAACCCTGTATATTTAATGTTGTATAAGGGGAAAAATAAAAAATGCACAAACACTTTGTAGTCCTGGACCTCGTAGTCCCTTTGCAATGCATTTATTTCAAGCACTGTTAAGACAATAAAAAAACAATGTCACACCAGTCTGCATCAGATACCCACATGGTAGGAATTTCACAAAGGCCAGTTTGTCATTTGGGGACAAAGAGTCAAAAGCAGAGCAACAACTTTTAACACAAACACAATAAAAACAAGTATGGAAATAATGGAAAATGACAGTTGAGCATCCATGTGAAAACATGAGGTTTATCACACACACGCTTGGAAAATGGAGATAAGAGGAGTCGTTGTGGAGTTTTATTTTCAGTGTGTGATTCAGAAACCATTGGTCTGGAGTTCTGATGAGGTTGTCACAAAATGAAGTCATGGATTTTAAAAGTACAACATCATAAAGGTCAGAAGATACCGTGACTGTTTGGTGTGGGTGCAAAAGACAAAGATGAAATCCCAAGAAATTAACAAGATGTGTATTGCATCAGAAATTCAGTGATAAATCCTACACAGACAATTTTACCCCCAAAGTACAACATACAAACTTCTAACTTGAAGCCCCACAATCTATGACCCCCCATTGAAGACTTGGTATGTGCTAAACATCCATTATAAAATTCCCACATTAAGAGTTCCCTCAATGCAGTCATAAAACCCAGGAATACAGGACAAATCCATCTGAAATAAGACCAGAAGCTGTTTTTGTTCCAAACAGTTCCTGAAAAAGAATAGAAAACAACAAAAATAGAAAATAATGAATAAAGAGCTAAAAAAAAAAAAAAAAAAAAACCTCACACTTTCAAATCTCTTAACAAAACCTTCTTTTGCAGTTTGGTTGAGATTATAGGAGTTTAAAAAAATTAAATATGTTGTGGGAATATTATAGTGGGATGTGAAGCATGCACAATCCTTTGAGGCTGACCACAATGTGAGATTAAGACGTTGCCACATATAAGTGACATTACACAATGTATCCAAGTCCATCTACCCTTACAAAGGTCACTTTCAAAAAGACACCACCGACAGCTGTTATAAGGTCCACCATTGTTTATACAATATACATCAACAGCATTGGTTATTAGTACTGCAACAAGACTTTTTCCATATCAAAATATACAAAAGGAGATCACCTCGACTCATTCCTTCATCCACGCAGGGCCTCTGGTTGAACTTCCCTGTCACTCTTCTTTTTTTCCCAGAATAATTTAACAAGTCCACACACATATTTGCACTAAAATGTAAACATTCATTCATAACACGCATTTAAAAAAAAAAAAACAGCCAAGGGAACCAGTTTTGTTTTGTTGCATCCACTGTACAATTATTGAATCTCACGGAGAAGGAAATAGTCCTGAAATATAAATGTGCTCTAACTGTTATACGGCTACGACAACTTGTGCAAACACTTCAGCTAGACTAGTTATGTAGGGAACTGGACGGAGGCTTGATTCACCAAGGTATTTGAGGACAGAGACAACAGCTTCCAAAGGTATTCACAAGTTTATCTACACACCTGTATATTGATCAGGTTATACCACCACCAGAGGAGTGATGTACGTCTTTTTCCTTTATTTATTTTTTTTTACAGGACAGACAGGAAGTGGAAGTAGAGCCCATGCATGCATGAAGCTTCTTATGTACAACTACAGTACCTCTTTTTAAATGGTTCCTATGGCTAAACCATGCTTTGGCACCACAGCTAGGCTTCTGAGTATTGAGATGTTGATATTTTTGTCCTTTTAAAAGTGTTTTTTTTACAAGGCCCGTGTTCGGTATCGATGAGTCCAAATGGACACCAAAACAATCTGTATGATAGAGAGGCAGCACAGAAGATCTTCTGAAATTCTATAATACATTATACGTCACAGGACAAACACTGAAATGCTGCATTTTCACTGCATAGTACGGCTCAGCTCTACTTAACTGGCTCCCTCTTATAGGGAGGGATAGTAAAGCTGGATGATTTGGAGAGAAAAAAAATCTAATTGTGATTATTTTGACTGCTATTGCAATTGTGACGACTCACGATATTGGAGGTAATGATCATTTTCTCTGTCATAAATGCAACATGAGATGTTATGTACTAACCCACCATTGGGTAGCCAAACAGCGACCACATTTTTTTAAAATTCACTTGACTCAGATTTTTGGAAATGGCAGCATGGCTATGGCGTTCAGCTGAATATCCCGCCATCAGTGAAATATCAAACAGGGCCTGGAACCAATGGTGAGCTTAGTGACGTCTAGCTGAACCATGCAGTGGAAATCAGGTTTATTTCAAAGACCCAATCTGAACATGAAACAACACCCACTTCTAGACAGGCATTGAGGTATAAAAATAAAATAAAAGGTACAATATCGACCCTTCTTTGCACCTTTGCTGTAAATCCCCAGTGAGAAGTTGTTGCGTGGCTTTTCTTTTGTGCAATTCATGAACAGCTGAAGCATCTGAGGCATTTTCAGCAACCGAAACAAGATGAGCATAAAAAGTCATAAATAAGTTTCTTCATTTAAAACCAAAAGTATTTACAAAATATATCAGTTACAGGCGCCACAGTGATTTGAGAACCAAGAGAGAGAACAAGCAACTAGGAAGTAAACATAGTTTGGCAGTCATTATTCTGTTAACAGTGTTGCAGGATGCATATATATTACCGAGAAACATCGATGTTAATGTGTTCTTCCGTCTTCAAGCGGTTGCTTGTGATGATTTAAAACTTGGTCACAGTTTTCTGGACACATGCAAGGCCTTCAAATGCAAGTACAGTAGCAGGTCAAAGACTTCACTTTTCAGTCTCCTCCTGAGTGAGACTCTTCTTCGACCTGTTCTCCCTGGCAAAGCGACAAAACTAAAAACCCTCTTTGTCTTTTGACTTGGCTTTCTGTGGTGTTGTTGTACCCTGTGATCCTCTTCCTTCCAACTTCACAGCAGATTCTGGCTGCGCCGAGTTGATCCAGGACGCCTTGAACGATTTCGGCTGTGTGGCCGGAAGCGTCGGGCTCGGCGTCGATTCTCTCTCCTCCAAATCATCAAAACTCACTTCCTGGACTGCCTCCTGTTTCTTGAAGGAGTCCCTTCGCTCCGACAGCGCCAGTTTCCTCATCACCACCACCTCTTTGGAGGAGTGGTGGTTGCTGCCGCGGTGTTGTGGCGAGGCGGTAGAGCGGTAGTGCTCGCTGCCTCCGCTGGCTGTGTCCTGGTGGCCTCTCTGCCCTCCTATGTACAGACCCTGGCGGCCGTGCTCGCCGACACAGACGAAACCGGTGGCGGTGTCCCCCTCCATGTCCTCCAGCCCCTCCCCTTCAGACAGAGGCACCTCCATGGTGTGGCGGCGGGTGCTGTAGGCTTTTCTATCTGCATGGTATCCTCCTGTCATCTTGTCTCCTGTAAGCTTCTCTGCAGACTGGACCCTCTTGAGGAGCGGCGACCGCGGCGGTTCTGCACTGCGGGGACGCACAGAATGGCGGGTGATAGTGGGAGGGGACAATGTCTTACCGTGGAAACCCTGTAGGGTCTTGGGGTGATTGGGGAGGCAGGATGGAGAGCACTGGGGAGAGAGGGGCTGAGGAGGGGGGATGCAGGCCAACGGTGAAGGAGGGATACTGCTGGTGGACTTGCAGCGGCCAGCTTTGGTGTAGCGACCCAAGACGTGGAGGGAGCTGGGACGGGCTTGTGGTACAGGCGAGTTAGGGGAGCTGGAGCAGGGAGAAGAACTTGAATCTGACAGAAAGAGAAAGAAATTAAAAAATATTTAGGGATCACTATTGGTCAGAAACGATCATTTAAACCTCATATTAAAAGCCTTGTGACAAAACTAAACTAAAATTGGGAATCTTTTTCAGAAACAAATCTTGCTTCTCTTATCAAGTCAAGGAAATATTTGATTTCTGCAACTTTCTTGCCTCTACTGGAATATGGTGATCTGCTTTTTATGAATGCAACTAATCAGAGCCGTAAGAAGTTGGACTGTGTTTATCATTGTGCTCTGCTTTCCATAATGGCTGTGAAAATCGCACACATCATTGTATTCTGTATGCCACGGCTAAAATGTCGTCTTTGTATGTCCGCAGGCTCTCTCATTGGTTATTTTTTATCTACATATCTATTCTTGGGCTGCTCCCCTCATACCTGTGTACATACATGTGTCGAAACCAAACTCTACGTTCTCAAAATAATGTACAGATGCTGATGCCAAGAGCGTGAACTGAGTTAGGTAAGAAAGCTTTTTGTTACGGCGCCCCTTTGTCCTTGAATAATTTGCAAAAGGAATTGAAACTGTCTGATCACAATCAGGGAATTCATATTAATTTTAAAGGACAAAGAAATCGCTTCCCTTGGTCAGTGTGACTGCTCCATATAAGTCGGCTACTGATGCTCACTCAGTGTTGTTGTGATGGCTGTATTTGTATTTAATGTTTGTGATAACTGTGTTTAATGTTGTAACTTGTCTCTTTTTTATGCTGCTTTCTTGGCCAGGTCTCTCTTAAAAAGAGATTTTTAATCTCAATGAGGCTTTTACCTGGTTAAATAAAGGATATATTGTTCACAACATAAAAACATTAGGCGTGAAGAAATTGACAGCTCCTGTTTTGGGATGCTTGTGACTCACCTCCGGAGTGGTCGGGAGCAGGAGAGCGACAAGGCGTAGACGGCCCAGGAGAGAGGCTCTGCGTGGGGGAGCCAGAGAGGCTGTCGCTAGATGACTGGTGGAAACCTGAAGAGAAACTACGACTGCTCTGCATGGGCGGAGGAGGTGTATGCTTAGACAGCTTCTTCAAGATGCTACGTCGTCGGCTGCATAAGATGAGAGAGGCATCAGGTGAGTTTTCTGTCTAGAATATTGTTTTTGCATGCTTACTTTGATTAAAAAAAAAATTGTATCAATGAGCCAAAAATATGCACCACAGTTAAAAAACAACAACAACAACAACAGCCAAAGAAAAAGAAAAAGACAACTTCCAGAAACTAAGATCCATTAAAATTTATATAAATGGAATTGTGATAGAAGCATTATTTGTGCAGCTCTTTTTGAGCTATGAATTAGCCTTTAAAATCAAGCGACAAACAAATGGGTGCAATTTTAGTCAAATTTAGTTTAAACAGACCAAAAAGGAAAGAAACAGACTGGGAGAATAGAAATATTTGACTGTAAACTGCAGTCACAGGCAGGGCAAGTTGTGTATTATGAATCTATACTAAGCTTTAGATGGGAGTTCCACAAGTCAAACAGTAATGTGTATGACTTGATCCTCTCCTGCTGTACCTGTCCTGTCCGTCCTTCCTCTTGCTCTTCTTGCTGCGCCGGGCCATTTTGGCCTTGTAGCTCGATTTTCTGGCAGGGCCAACCTTGATAGAAGTGTTCTCCAGTGCAGTAGTCTGCAGGGTGACCCTGTTGCCACTCTGTCCAACAAATAATTAACATAAATCTATAAGGCCTTCTCTCTTAGGTAAAGTGTATATTTCCAGTGTGTAGTATATTTCTTTGAGAGTAATGGGTTTAGACTTTTCTCTACTCTACTTAAACACATCAAAATACAAAGTATGATTGGAGAAAAACAGTATTAAAAATGAAAGTAGTCTTCATACCTTGAGCAGGAGCTCCACCACCTCAGTGTGGACGAGTCCTTGCACCGACTCCCCGTTGACGTGAGTAATGAGGTCGCCAGCCCTCAATCCTGCCTCGTGTGCTGGACTGCCTTCCTCAACACACTGTGGACACAAACACACACAACCTTAGAATAAAATTACTGGTCAAGCAACCATCTAATCAGCTGTTACCATGACTGACAGTGTTTCACCTCTGCAATTATTACAACCAATGTTTTCGGTTTACTTACCAAGTGAAAACAATAACAAATGTATACACAGAAGAGCTGATTTGGCAGGCTTATTCAATCTCTACAACCTTGACTTTTAAGGCCATCTACAAAAAAATCTGAAGATCCTGAAAGTTGTTTTAATGTGCATCTACTTTCGTTTAATATACATAATTTTTCATACTTGAGACACATACCCAGACCATGTGGTGGACAGTGTAGACATCGCTGTCCCCCATGTAGACTCTGATAGCTCGCAATGCGAAGCCAAACCTCTTCCCAGAGCTGTGGATGACCACAGGAGGCCTGAGACAGCTGATGCTGACGGAGAGGTCCCTGCTGGGGGACGAGTCTCTGGAAGAGGGGTTGGACGACAGGGACAAGGACGATTTGGGGCTCGTAGGAGGACCTGCTGAGTCATCTGGATTAAATAAAAAGATGATTACAAAGATGAGTGTTTATGGAAATATTTTTTTGCAGCATTCAGTATTTTAAACTTCTACCAGACTATAATAAATATGCTTATTCTAATATGTGTGATTCTTAGTAAATAACTGAAATGGGAAACATCATAATTAATCAAGTGCCATTATTGTTATCTTGGCTACAGTGTTGGTGTTTATGGTTTGTGTTTATTGTGTAAATTACACTGCATTGGGCTGTAGAGGGCACTGTAAACACACAAATAATCTAAGAAGTTACTAACAAATTACAGTCCTTTCTCTAGAGGACTTCTTATAAAAACATGATTAGGGCTGCAAACTGAAGCTGAATCTATACCTGCTTTAATGGGAACTAGGTAAAGCTAGCTTCAATTTATAGACATTTTTATCATCCTGTCTACCTGGGGTGATGATGAGGGACAGGCCAGAGACAGAGGCAGACTTAGGGACTTTTCCAGCTGGGGATCTGGGTTTCTCCGGGGTCTCCAGCTGGTGGGCGATGCGCCGAGATGCCCCTCTTCGGAAGGACGGCCTGGTGCCTGTGCTGTTGCTCCGGAGGCGTATTCGCCGTAGGTTGGAAACCATCCCGTCTAGAATGTGAAGGTATAGATCATGACTACTGGTGTCAATGAGAGGAGAGGAGAATGTACAGAGGCCCGTGTGTGTCGGTCTTACCTTCCTCCTCGGCGGAGATGGCGAAGCGAGGCATGATGTCGAGGCTCTGCGTGCTGTTCATCACCAGAGGGCTGGCGCTGCGCTCTGACTGGGACGAGCTGGATGAAGCCCGAGGACGTAGGCTGGGAGGAAAACATGAGAAACATGCAGGATTTCAGTCGGGTCATAGAAGGATCTGGTGCCTTTCCCTAGTGTGCTCTGAATGAAAAGCAGGAAACCTGACACTGCTACTCACACCCAAAGCCCAAAGCCTCCACCTGACCTGCAAATCAGGTGCAGCGAGTCAGAGCGCAACGAGAAAACCCTCGTCTGAACACCGACGCAGTCTCCATGTAGGAAGGATCAATGAATATGCTCGATATTTCATGGGAGAGAATTTTACACTTCAGTCTCACATTTTTTACAGACTGATAGCTAACGAGGCGAGAACGAGGCTATAATTCTTTTCCTCTCATAATTAGGACATCACTCTCTTACATCTCATGCTCTCACCTCCCTCTGTGTCCATCTGCCCTCCTGTCTCCACCAGCCAAGTTTTTGTGTCCATCGCCAGGGGAGAGGACTCCCCTGCCCTCCCATCGCTCCTCCTTCTCCTCACTGTGGCTTCGCTCTGACGATGACAGGCTCTGGTTGGATGGTGTGGAGGTGGACAGGTGCTCTGTGCTGCTGTACACCTACAGTTTTAAAAGAAAATGTGTTACGTGGAGGACTTTTTTCTCAGAGTTCACACCAATGTTTCATTCTATCAAAGAGTAATTAACGTAACATATTTATTTTCGTGATACATCTATATATACACACAGGATGTGAAATAATCTATGGGGGAGACAAATAAGCAGAGCAGTGCCTTGCTAAAGCGGTGAGCCACAGAGGAAAACTGTCGGAGTTCCAGAGATGATTCATCATCGTTTGTTTCATCATCATCATCTGAGTCCAGGTGGCAGTAGCGCTCCGATCGGGCTGTAAGAAACGCAATGAGAGTGTATTGAGTAATGAAATGTTTTTATCCTAAATTAAATCACCACCAGTCACCCTGCTCACTGTCCCATGTCCCTCTGGGTTTCAAACAAAGGTGTGTCTGTGAAATGTATATTTGTGTTGTAGTTAGGTGAGTCCACACTAGAACATTTAAGGCGTGCAAATGTAACTGGTCGGCCACATACTGTCAAAGTAACTGGTGTCCTCTTCAGTCTCTAGTTGAGGTATGAATTCTGCTTTCTGTCTCAGGAGGCCGTTCCAGTCCAGACCCAGGAAGAACATGTGCATCTTTACCTCAGTGGTTCCACCTAGAGAGCAAAAAATTAAAAGAAATTAAAAAAAAATCAGATGAACAGGTCTGGCTTTCATATGTGGTTTCCAGTAGGGCTGGGCGATTAATTAAATTTTATATTGAAATTATGATTTTGGCTCCCAACAATTATGAAAATCATCAAAATAAAACAATTATTGTGCCGTATTCTGTTTCACAGCTCTCAGACTGTCTTGTGATAGTAACTTAGTAAAAACAGGCAAAAGCGCACTGCTGTAAATGAACGTGGCACACTCGATTAGTGACTAGAATATGAAATATATATGTAATATATATTTATATATACACACCAATTTATTTATTATGTTATACATTATATTTTATATCAGTTATTGAAATGTAAATGCTTATAAACTATAAATTATTCATTTATGTAATCTTTTGTATTAGTTTTTTAGTTGAATTATATTTAAAGTTCAGGGAAAACCACTGTCAAATGCATGATGGGTTATGGAAGGGAGTTGTGTGTGAATGTGTGTGTAGTGTAGTAGTATATGCAGTGAATGTATATATGCATACAGAGATAAGATGAGCTGGGAAGACAAAGATACATATGTGACACAGAATTTGTGTATATATGTGTATGCATGTTTGAAGGATGTAGAACACCTTTACATTTCTCCACATTTAACTTTATTCCCTGACTATCTCTCTCTAGTGAAATCTGCCCTGTTGCCAGCAGAAGGTCACAGTGCAGAGCACCCTGGGACCCAGCAGTTTATACTCTAGAGGGCTTTGTCCACTCATTCATCATCAGTCACACGGCCACCAACCTGTTCCCAGACGCTCCAGAGGGCTCTGTCTCAGGAGTCTGGTGATAAGATCCTGGGCATCAGCTGGCAGAGCGTCCTCCCCGTCTGGCCAGATGATGTCATCTGAAGGACACACCAATGAAGGGATAAAATTACATTGAAACATCGGATAGACTTCAGGTGACTGCCAACAACCTAGGACTATAATAAACTAAATATTAAATTAAAATACAGATGCATCTCAATAAATTAGAATATCATGGAAAAGTCCATTTCCAGTAGTTCAAGTCAAATAGCCCCAACCAATTATTGAGTGCATATAGATGGACATACTTTTCAGAGGCCAATATTTCCATATTAAACATACTTTTTCAAATATGTCTTTTGTAATATTCAAATTTTTTTAGAGACACCGAATTTCAGGTCTTCATTAAATGTAAGCCATAATCATAATTAGAAAAAATTAAATTAATTAATTAAGACATGAAATGTTTCATTCTGTGTGTAATGGATCTATATAATATGTCCACTTTTTAAATTACTGACATAAATAAACTTTTCTATGATATTCTAATTCATTAAGATGCGTCTGTATTACGTAAGAATGTGATGACTCAATAATAATGCACTGAACTATTGGATCTCTTACCGTTGACCACCTGACCGAAGAGTTGTTCTGGTGTGTCCCCAAAGAAAGGCACACAGCCCACTAAGAACTCATACAGGATGATGCCCATAGCCCACCAGTCTACTGGCTTCCCATATCCCTGCCTCAGGATCACCTCTGGAGCAATGTACTCTGGAGTCCCACACACCTGTAGGAAGGAAGAGATCAAAGACTAATGTCAGTTAAGGCCATAAACACAACAGACAGATGAGGAGAAGAAGAGATGAAGAGACAAACCTGTTTGTCGATGAACTCTCTGGTATCCTTTTCAATATGTCCTTCATATAAGTTGGTGGTCATGTTCATTAGACCAATCTTTGACAGCCCAAAGTCTGTCAGCTTTATGTGTCCCATGGAGGTGATTAACAAACTACAAAAGACAGAAATGTTTCATGTTACATCAAACGCCAACCCCAAAACAGAGATCTCAGATTGTGTGGAAAAAATATCAAAGGCAGAAAGTTTTAGAATATTCTCTTCCGACTTCAAACAGATTGCCAGGCTTTTAAAGACGTTGGCAAGTCAAAAAAAAAAAAAATGAATAAAGCCTCAAAAGTAATTAGGTGCCGCCGCAAAGCAGAGGAAGAAAAAGTGAAAAGTGTGAAATGAGGACTCACTTGTCAGGTTTGAGGTCTCTGTGTACGATGCCATAGTTGTGAAGATACTCTAAAGCCAGAACAGTCTCTGCAAAATACAGCCGAGTCATGTCCACAGGCAGAGGACCGATGTTCTTCAACAGGTTGGCACAATCGCCCCCTTAAAGTACAAAGAGGCAGATACTTGTAGAGGCTTTCTGAATGACTCTTTTGTGTGGGTGGACATAAAAAGCCTATAGACAGTATTAACAATACAAAAAAACAACAACATACACATAAACATAGCCGTGTTTCCATTATTGGGAAGAGTGGTTGCTGGGAAAGTCTCAGGCCACGCCCTCTCAACTGTCTGTTCCCTCTGCGTGTCTCCATTACAATAAAAGGCCCCAGAGGAATTTACGAGACTCCAGAGGTGACGTGTGGTTTTCTATCATAGCTCAATCGCTTAGCCGCAGTTTTGACAGTGATCTGTGATCACATACGCGACAGATTACACACGGGCCACTGTCGCTAACTGTGCACAAAGTCCACCGCTGATCATAAACAAAGCAGCATGGCTAATTATGCACAGCGTCTCCGCTGATCATAAACATAGTGATTGTGAATTAACCGGCATCGCTAACTGTGCACAGAGTGTCCGGTGCTTGTTGTAAACAAACAGAGATCGCTAAGTGAACACCTCCTGCAGCAGCAGCACAAACACACTGTACTGCTACAGAGCTAACTGTTAGCCTATTAGCAATGTGCTACTGTGCACCTCGTTCCACGATGCCTGCACTATGAAAGGGCAGAAAATCACGCCTTCACAGGATCACTATGAACACCCTAAGGCGAAGAGCTGGCACAGCTCTTTCCAGCAATACAGCGGGGATTTGCGGGGCCACAATATGAAAGGGGCTTATGTTTATTGTTGCTTGTGACTACTCGCTACTTCGCCAGCTTTTACAAATGGCGCGTGTTATTGTGGCGTTGAGTACTACGTCACATCCTGCTTAGCGTTTTTTCAGTGGAGAGAAACAGCCCTGCTCTACGACGGGGCCAAAAAAGTCTGGTCAAAAGACCGCTCAGAACGGCTCATATTCAAAATAGGGGCGTTTCTACGGGTGAGACCCGACTTATTCCTGGTATTGGACTGTAATGGAAACACCCCTATAGGCTTAACATCGCTGATGTTGTGCACTACACACTACAGTTCACATGGATGAATATCACAACTGTAAATGAAAATGTTAGAGGGCTGCTGAGTGGTGTTAAGTGGGCAGAACCATAAGTTTACCCAAGTATGTCAGCACTGGATCCCAAACTGAAAAAAATTCATCCCTGAATCCCCTGAGAGTGTATCTTTTGACAATATTATATCAGTTTTTGTGCCATATCCTTGGCAAATAAATGGACATGTACAGGGACAGTTAAAACCTTACCTTCCACATACTCCATGACCATGCAGAGGTGCCTGCGTGTCTCAAAAGAGCAGAACATAGAAACCACAAATGGGTTTTCAGCAAAGGTGAGGATGTCTCGCTCCACAAACACCTGCTGGATTTGGTTTCTAAGCATCAGGTTCTGTCGGTTGATCTTCTTCATGGCAAAACGTTGACGGGTTTCCTTGTGGCGCACCAGAAATACAGTCCTGAATGGCAGGAGAAGGGAGGGAGAGAGGGACGGAGGAGGACAAAAAAAGAGACAAAAGGAAAAATTACAGGACAATCAAGGATAGGAGAGTTTATTAGGGAACGACAGGTATGGAGGGAGATACAGTGAGCGATTTTACAGAGGAAAGGAGATGAGGAAGCATACACATCACTTACGATCAGTTCAGACTTGAAATTACATTGCCAAGACAAATTGTAAGTGTAAACACAAAAATACGACAGCAACACATCCTCATTTTAGTTTCTTTTCCGCTTTTATTGGGCTCTCTGTGGCGTCCGCAAAGAGACTGAGTCAGTCAGACACAAACAAAGAAGTCTGTCTTACTCACCCATAGGCGCCATTGCTAATGAGCTTGATAGTCTCAAAGTCGCTCTCCAGTGGTTTCCTACGAGGAGGGGTGCAGGCTGCTCGGCTCTGAATCACAGAAAAACAGAAGCAAAATAACAGGAACTTAGTCGCTTGCTGCATCAACTTTATCAACTCCTTAAACTGTATAAATCCCCTTGAGTGTTATTTCATATTTCTTCAGGACAGCTGCTATGGTCTTTAGCATTACTTTACCCACCACTGATTGTTCTGTCAACCTGAGAGTCACATTACAATTCAACTACTTCATAACTATTTACTGTAAGCTCATACCTGTATAGGTGCTGCATCTCCTGTGTCATCAGACTCTCTGCTGGCCGCTCTGTGACTCGGACTCGTCTGCTCCAGGTGGACCATCTCTGTGACAGCAACAGACACACAAACCGAACTCCATTCAGTTTACAAGTTAAGTGAGGACAATGAGCGCTTATTCAACTGTTTGCAGACGACACAAACTGTCTAATGATGCTTAACAAAGTTACAACTGTCACTGTGTCCAAAGCATAATTATTAGTATTATATAAAATGATTAGTAAATAATGATTCACTGCTGTTAACTGATTAAAGTTTTCCAGTTGAGCAAATACAAATAATACAAATCAATACTGACATGAACTTCATGAACTTCTGTAAAGGCAATTTTTAATGTTCTCATCCACCAAACCAAATGTACAAACTGTTTAAGTGAAAAATTAAGGACTCAACAACACGCAAGCATGAACTAGGACTTTTTTATATTCTTATTATGTCTTCTATCTGTGTCTGTGTCTGTATCTGTATCTTGAGCTGCTGTGACAACTAATTTCCCCACTTTGGGATAAATAAAATCATATCTTATCTTAAATATTTTTTATAAAGGACAAATCCTGAAACATATCAATACAGTACAATGCATTCAAGAAGTATTCTAAAATCCCTAGATAGTCAGTTATACTAAAATACTAAAATGAAAAAATAAGTAAATAAATAAGCATCACACCTTCCAGGGGATCCCTGGTGAGGCCGAGCTGGCTGATGATGTATCTGGGAATATCAGTCTTGATGCCCTGGCCGACTTTGGCTTGACCCTCTGCCACCTCCAAACGTTGGTAAAACTCCTCTGGATCAAACTCCTGTAGAAAACACAGGACACATGTGGTTTCACTTAATTTTACAACATCATTTAGTCGGCCATTGCTTTTGTTTTTGCCGTGCTACATGTCCAAACATCATCCTGTCAGACAAGGTAAACTTGCTTTTGGCTTATTTCAACATGCACCTGTGTTATTATTACTGCTAAAACTATCATTACCGCACCACATCATCAATGTCTGTGAGTCATCTGCCACCTGGGCATTTGAAGGGACAGTTATTTTTGTTCCAGGCTGCTGAGCTGGTAAGCATCATGTTGACATTTTGTCCCTCCTGTACCCACGATCGCTGCCGTGTCTGCCGGTGAGTCTTACCAGACACTCCAGGAGCCTGGCCGGCCTGGAGATGACGATAAGAATCTTCTTCACCAGTTTGGTGATGATGGTCACCTCCTCGCTCTCTGAACGCTCGTACGCCTGATCAGGAGAGGACAAAGGATGATGGATTATTATTGTGACCTAATCGAATTGGCACGAGCCATGAGGCAGCGCATGTCATCCACAGAGGCCGTCTGCACTTTGGCTCGTATTTATAGCATCCATTTCATCTTCTTACATTATGTGTTGGCGATTGAATAGATCAGGGCTGGTATTTCAACATCTTGCATCAATGCTCTTTTTATGTTTGCCAGATTTATAAATAATAAAAAACACTTGTGATTCCACTTTCATTCAGTCTCATTGTCTCAATATCTTAGTCTAACATTGCCGTGCCTTGGTCAAACAGCAGCTTCAGGAGCAGCGTTTCAGAGGTGGTGTAAGAGTAAGAGTGATGGCATTCAGAGTTCAGGTTAGACAAGTGATAATTTGTAACAGGCTGTGTCTTACCCTGTCAAACCTGTTAAAAGATCTATTTTTAAAAAGGTATAATCTTCCAAAAAGTGTAAAGAACAACAGTATAATGAAACAGTAATCATAATTCCAGAGAAGAACTTGCAAGCACAGGGATAAATTCAAACATAACATGTGACAGCGGGGACCAATTGCTTAAAATAAACTCTCTCGAAGCTGGAAAACCATTTTAGTGGCAAGATGGAAGAATAATTACAGAAATGTGGCTTTGGTGGAAATATAGGAAAAAATAATGTCTGTCCCTTTTGTACTGTACAATAAATAAAACTACTAAGAGACTGAATAAATACAAGAGCACTGCACTGACTGTACTAACTATAGCTGAGAAATGAACTTCATGTTCGTTTATCCAACTTTCTGATTAAAAAAGAGAAAGTCAATAGAGTGTGTAGCAGAAGCTGTAATCTGTTTTGCAGAAGGCGGCATGTGCTGCAGTGAAATTGTTACTGGAAAGGTTATGTAATAAATCATTATATAATCAAACACTTGACCACTGCAGAGATCTGAGTAATGATATAAAATGACAAGACAATTACAGACTAATGAAGTGGAAACAGCACTGAATGAGAACCAATCAGACAGGCAATTTCAATTCAATGTTCCCAGTGAAGCCACAGTAAAGCATGCAATGTCCCAGCGTGCAATCGGAGCTACCAACAATCAGAAATCCACTGATGATGTCTGAGAAACACTGGCTGAATGCTCACACGGCCAATAATAAAAACAAATAACAACCAAAAACAAAACTAGTGTGTGTTTTGTTCAAGAATCAGATGGAAAAACATGTTTAAAAGATGAGAAACACTCACCTCATGCAGCAGCTTCTCCAGTTTCTCCTGCAGCTCCACAAAGTACCTGGAGGTGACCAGGCCTTTCTGGGACTTGTCCAGGCAGTCTCTGGCGAGCTCCACCAGCTGGTGCTGAATGAATCCCAGCACACCATCAGCCAGGGGCAGAGAAGTGCCTGGGGAGAGCTCTGCAATGATGTCGAGCAGCCGACCCTCCATCTGGGCTGTCGCCTGGAAAAAAACAAGACGGAAGACTTCATTTAAAACAGTGACAGCAGTATTTTTAATAAAAAGTTATTTTAACTTGGTCACCACGGGTGCCAAGATTGACTTTTTTCAGGAGCGCTGAAATTTCCAATTGTGATTTTTATGTGTAAAAAACCTCATGCACATGTTAGTAAATCATCTTTAGGCATGGTGATGCATTAGTTAAATATGTTTAGCAAATACAAGTGAGAGATAGAAAGACGGCAAGAAGAAAAGTGGAAAAAAGCACCGACTGTACCTTAGGAAAGCGTTCTTTGTAGACATGATTCATCATGACAATTTCATTGTCAAATGTTCCACAGGTCCGTCCAGGGCTGGAGGAGAACCAGGTCAAAGAGAGACACAAAGAAATAGATCAGAGATATAGAAGAAAGCAATAAATATATTTTTACACAGATTAAAATTTATCATGCAGCATTTGCATTTTTTGAGTTTGCCTTTTTCCCCCATTTATTCTGCTGTTTCTTAATTTATTGTAAAGCATCTTGACCTACACCCCACATATGAAAGATGCTATATAAATAAAGTTTCTGAGGATTATAATTCATTTCCGGATGCTTGATTTTAATCATAAACATTACAGAGATGTGTTTAAGTAAGATACTACACTATTGAAACTGTAAAGCAATGATACATTTAAAAAAAAAAAAAAAAACAAAGTTACACAAAGTTACACAATTTCTTATGAGTAACTTGCAAATATTTGACTGATATTGTTTACTGCCAGCCTGTCGCATAAACACAGCATGTTTGAATATCACACTAACGTGATTCAGATCAGGTTTTCATCTGCAGTATCCATGACCACATCTGTTGTGTGCACAGGGCTTCAGTTACGAGAGGGCACCTTAAAAACTGTCCGTACACATTACAAATCAATGTACTGTCATCACGAATGTTAAAAATAACAAACCTGGGTGCCCCTATACATCACATACTACAAATAACAATATCAACATGTGACATGCACTTTACTATTTCTGGGTAACCACAACAGTTGCAGTTGAACAGCAGTGGGTTTTATTTGGGGGCAATTGCAACAGTTAACCCCTTGGGAACTATTTGAGGGCAATAAGAAACGCTTTACACACCCTCTGGAGCTATTTTAGAGCAACACAGACAGTTGTCAGTCAACTATTTTCACAGCCGATACGTGCCGTCATTTAGATGCGTTTTTAATAGCATTGCAACAACTGATCGGAGGTAAAAATTAACAAACCATCTGAAAGACAATGCTGTTTTGCTTGATATACAAGTAATAAATAAAATGAAAGGTTAATAAATCCCAGCAAAAGCGTAAATGACCAATAAATAACAAAAGGCCTTGATTGTGACCTCTTCCCTTTAACAACCACTTCTGCATACCTAGATCTGAGAGTTTCTAGAACCTTCTCTCCCATATATACAGTCATCGAAAAAATTATTAGACCACCCTTTCACTTCAATTTCTCGTTCATTTTAATGCCTGGTACAACTAAAGGTACATTTGTTTGGACAAATGTATTGATATATTATAAGAGCATAATTTAAAGAGCTCATATCTAGCCATTTTCTATGGTTTTCTTGATAATCTTTGGTTATTATTGTCAAGAAACCTATGGAAAGTGGCTAGATATCAGCTCTTAAGTGAAACTCTTATGAGCTATTTTTGTTGTTATCATTATACTTTTCCAAACAAATGTACCTTTAGTTGTACCAGGCATTAAAATGAACAATAAAGTGAAGAAAACAAGAGTGGTCTAATGATTTTTTCCATGAGTGTATATACATATATATGTTTATGTCTGCAACACATGCAGGGACACGTTACAGAAAAAACAACCACATCAAGATGCTGCCAACACCCTCCACAGGCCATTATAAAAGTCTGAGCAACCTCAAACCCTCTCCACCACAAGAGCTATTTAGAGGGCTTGTTTAAGTGTTTAATGAGAGCAACCATGCTAAATGATGAGGAAATGCTATATTCTAATCCAGGGGATCACAAGTAACCAGCACAGGGGTTTTTATTTTTCCAGAACCACAATAAACAATTATCGCACCACATTCAAATCCGTCCCAGACAGCTTTTCATTATTTCTTATCATAAAGTTAAGATGTACAGAACATTAGAAATACTTTTGTTGGTTTGAGGCTGAGTGGTTTCTTAGCAAATGTGCTTGTTTACATTTCTGCAGCTTACAGTTTAGCATAGCTATGCTAACTGCAAGGCTTTTCGGTCATTCCAGTAACAGTTTGTCTCTCATAAAATGATTGATTTTAAATACATGTTTGGTATGCAGCTGTGCAATAGAGGGGAAATATACAGGCCACTACTGCTCATTATGTGCCCAAAGCTTCTTCACGTGGTAGGCTTTTTATTAGCTCCACAGTGAGCATCTTCAATTAGTACAGCAGACATTTCCGTCACAGTGAAGCGAAAGTAGCACAACATCATGTGGCAGTTTTGGTTAAACAAAACTGTTGGTTGGGCCACAGAACTGACAAGTAAATGTTAGCCAAATTATAATAGCAGAGAATTATTGGTTCAATAATGATAAATACGAATGGCACGTAATTTCTTTTCTCCTCTTTCATCACACTCAGGGGATTGACTTTTAACTGGTCAGCTTCAGTTACCTATTGAACTCGAGGCAGGAGTTGTTTGAACTAAAAAGGTTAGCCTGGCAAACTAGCTACCAGCTAATACTGTAGGGCTTTACTGCATTTTAGCCACATAGCTAACTAACATTTAGCACACAGCCAGAATACTGCCATATTTAAAGTTGCCCCCCAGACATGTTTTAAGGTATGTAGAATTAATGTGTCATGATTCATATTTTATTTAACATGGTTTTCCCACAAAAATGTTCAAAACAAACTCTTTGAAAAGGGGCTGGAAGCACGTCATCTACTCTTCCTCCCTCACTGAGAAACTGTGGATCTGACCTCCGGCCCGCCCACCACTGCTGCTGCTCGCACTAAAAATGAGCGAAAAAGAGCAGAGCCAGCTCAACCCACGAACTGCATCGATGGTTTCAGCGTCTGGTCTATTTTCTCCCAAACATCAGAGAAATTCAGCAGTACATTTTTGAGCCTCACGACTCAGAAGACGAGTCTGTTTATCCAAAATCGGCTACGAGCAGATCAATCAGAAAAGCAGAAATGTAGTAAGCATGTTTTATTTGTTTGTTAGCTTGTAACTGGTAGTGTGTTACCCCTCTCTGTACCGACAAGTTCACTTGCTGCTAGAGGTTTTAGGCTTTTGGACATTGGACAGCAAATGACTTTCAAAGCTGCGACATACCAAATTTATCTAAGACTTTAGGGAGGTCAGCAAACATCAGAGGAATGTGAAAGCACTTCTCTAGTGACAAACCTTGCACAGATACAAGTCAGTATAGTCAAGGTCAGACATTTTAGGGGATGAACACACGTTTTTTTTGGAGGGGGATTTATTTTTTTATTTGTAGTGTAATTATAATAAATTATTATTTCAAGTGTGGTTACAATAGTTTGTTATATCTGAAATATTTTGTTTTTTTATTTAATACTATATTATCTTTGGTTCTCTTTCAAATCAAACAAATGTCATGAGACGATCACTTATCCCAGAGGAGGGCAGTGTTACAAATTTGTGTGTAGACCATGCATCTGCTGCCGTATATTCAATGTATAATTCAAATCCAAGCTACCTGAGACTGCGTGAGCGGAGTCTGACAGGGGGTGAGGCGTGTGCTCCTTCTTCATCCGCCACACTCTCTGTGCTTCGGAAATGTTTGAACAGGAAGTGGAGATCATCTTGCGTGGGCTGGAAGGGCAACTGGTGCAATAACTCCTGGGAAGAAGAGGACTGAGGGGGAAAGAGAATGTGGGGGAAAGTAGAGAGTAGGGAAAAAAGTGTACAAAGGTCAGTGTTCCGGATTTGATTGTAAATATGTAGTAAAAACAACAGTACTGGCTGAAAACTCTTATTTCCCACTCTAGCCTTTAATTATCTACACATATGTATCTATGTCAGGTTTTGCTTCTGCTGCTTTGATGATATAACATCCTGTGTTAAAAGGCTTCCTCGAATAAGAGTCACACCATTGCTCTACTCATAATCTTGTTAATGCTCAGAGTCTTAAAGGCTTTCATGCTCCGCTATAGATTTGAATTAGATGTAACACTTAACAAGGAAGTGCTGAGAAAGGCCGCAGTAAAGTAAAACATGATTAATCTCTTTAGTTTTTAAAAAATGACTCAGCGAGCTTTAGTGTTCTGCTCTCCTAAAGCAGGCTCTTTCTTCCCTGCTGCAGCATGCCCCGAGGCTCGCGGCAACGGCTGTTGTGTTGGCCGCGCATGCATTAGTTTTCTCTTTCCAAGACAAAATGTGTGACACGCAGCCTGGAATTTATGAGAACTCCCATCTGGCTGGGATCTTGTGTTTCACTGGAGGAAGAGCAAAGGGAAGAGTGGCTCTGAATGAAGGAAAGAGACGAGCCTAGCACAGAGAAAAAGTGAAAGGAAAAACAGAGAGAAGAAAAAATGCACAGAGTAACAGAAATAAGGGATAGAAGGTAGGGGAGAAAGATACCCCGAGGAGGAAACTAGAGACGTGTCAGAACCGAGCGAGAGCAGCATAAAGACCTCACTGACAGCCAGCCTGAAAGGGGCATTGTGTGGGAAGGGCTGACCTCACCGTCTCCAAGCCATGTGGTTGGCCATACAAAATTACAGCCGTGACAGAGGAGAGCGGGTATTGTTTTTACAGCCAACTTCAGTTTAAGTAATGACTTTCTAGACAAAATCTCAAGATAATCAACACAGAAACCATCAACAAATATCTGATGGGTGTAGCTGGACAGCATTGAGCTCCCTGAAAGACTGTACAGTCCCTATTCATGTGTGATGTCATCCAGGAAAAAGAAGCCATGCGTTTCAACAAGAGCTGTGTTATTTTAGTGATAAGACTTATATTTCCAGTACTTTCCATCCACCAAAAATGGGCTACACAGAGTACAAATAATTTTGGTATGAAGTAATTTATTTAATAAGGATGGTCACATGGTAAAAAATACATTGAATCAATATTTTTTCCTTAAATATTAACTTAGTTGTTGCATTCAGGCAGAAAACACACATTGTATGGAGTAAAACTGTGTGTTTCAGTTGTATGTATGAAAGTATAAATCATTCCAGGAAAACTCTGGGAAAAGTTTCAGAGGATTCATTCCTATTTCCTGTCCATAGTGGAACGTGCGATAAAAGGCTCATGGTGGAAAGATGCATCATCGTTGAACATATCCTGTTATGACTGAGTCATTAAAGTAGACAACATCCTTTTCCAGTCAGCTGTTTTGTATAAATCAACCGGCTGCAGAGAGTATGGTCCACCAGACTGTCAAGTAACAGTGTTGTGATGGTGTGAAGTTTTCCACCCGCCTCTGAGAATGTATTCAGTGTCTTTACTTGAATCGGTTAAACAAATTATCTCAACGGTATGCTCGGCAGAAGCCACAAGGTCTGCTTGAAGTAATATTTCAAAAAGAATATAAAAGGTCACCCTGTGGCTTTAAAAAGACAGTTTGTTTCTTCATGAAGAACATCAGTTTCCATAGACCGTATCCAAAAGGGTAGACGGAGTCAGTGTGTTGTCACCCATTGGTTTGCGTACTTCCATTTGAAGCCTTAAGTTTGGCATTTTGGCCATCGCCATCATGGTTTTTTTGGAGCCAGGGATGGCCATATTTTAACGAGTGGGTGGAGCTAAGCTATAGGCTCGCTAGCTTGGTTAGCAAGGTGCGAAAAAAAAAAACTTGACACTTGCAACTGAGAACATAAACTTATCAGGAACTTATGTTTACTGAGGTAGTATATCAAATAAGAATTAGGGTAATTTCATAGACCTCTATACAATCAGAGCTTATTTTACAACCAGTGGAGTCGCCCCCTGTTGGCCATTGAAAACATTTCTTAAACCTTTGCTGCAGCATAATCTACCTCTATGTTGTCCATTGTATACTCAATCATTTTGAATATATATATATATAAATAATATAATTAAATCTTTTTTTTGCAGTCTTTTGCTATGGACTGCTTGAAAAAATGTATAAAACACCACTTTCACATCTAAAATATGGTCCAGGTGCAGAGCCCTTTTATAAAAGTACTCGCTCTGTAAACTGGGGCCTACTGTAAATCAGCAAGCATTTATATGTGGATTTATTTCCTACACTATGTGTAGTCTGATGGGATTTACAGTTCAGTCAGTCAACACCATAAGCTTACAGGACACCACGGCCTCGTAAACCGATTGATACACCGAGTATAAAGTAACAACCAGGAGCTAAATGGTCCCATGGCAGTGGTTTGGAAAGAGGTTGAATGTCTGATGAAGAAAAGAGACCGACTGCCACTGACAATTGCAGAGAAAGAAAGACATAGACATTGAGAGAAACACAGAAAGAGACTCAGCTTACAGATACTGATGAGCTGGGTGCATTGGTGCAGTATCCAGACGAGGGAACTGACGCCACAGACCACCTTCGCCCGTCCGCTCTGTAAAGAACAAAACAGTAACAGGCAGCTCAGTGGCAGATCCCCATCACATATGAAACCTACACATCCTGTTGACTCACTCCAATCTTCAAAGCTTCGCCTTTTCATGCCTGCAAATCGCTTTTTATGCAAATCTGCTCATGCAAGTTTAAAGCAATAACATCTGACGCTTGGAACTGTGTATGGATAAAAAAGAAGAAGCACTAGCTTGTTGTTTTCTTACCTTTCAGTGCGGGCCAGTTGGCTACACCGATGCAAATAAAGAGAAAGACAGAAATTAAGAAGAGGAGACAGAAAGAGAGGAAAAGGGGCAGGCGGAGATACAAAGTGAGAAAGAAAATAAACACTGTTTAATGATTGTGACAGAGGAAGTCTGGTTGTCAGAGTCATAGCACTGTTTGTCTGTCACAGCTCGCAGCCAGTGGCAGTCTGCTGCTGCTTCTGCTGCTGCTGAACACCTGCCAAGCTGCCATCATACTGCACCACTGAGACCCACAGACACTTGACTCATTATATACACACACACACACACACACACACACACACACAGACATAAACAAAATACACTCTGAGCCTGAAACACCTACTGACACCACAACTACAAACAGAAAAACCTAAACTTTTATGTGTGAAATGCCCATGTGTAGCAGCGCCTCTATCTCCATTGCCCCGCTGCTGCTACACCCAATATGGCACACAGAGGACGTGGCCCGATTTCACTCACTGATTCAATCTGTGATGACAAGGATGGTCAAATGTTTTCTCTCACAAACCAGCTCTTGGGGACATGCTGCTAAATCAGGGGTGACACAATGAAATTGGATGGTTCTGCTCTGAGTGTGACTGAGATGTGCGGATTATTGAGGCGAATAAGACGTATGTGTTTTCTCATCTGGTTCATATCTGATATGTATGCCATCCCCATAGTGTTATTAAACACCTTACTACAGAATCTTGGCTTGCGTATTAAGGTCCTGCAAGGCTTAGGGGATAGAAGATTAAAAATAAGGTTTTGAATCTATGTTAAAATCAATGCCTGGGGTGTGAAAGGGGAAAATGGAGTTGGCGGTCCTCACACGCTAAGAATTTTTAAAAAGCTTCTGTAATGGTGATCAGGGAGCTGCAGCTAAACGATTATGCTTCGCCCTTGGGGTCCTTCCTTATGTTATTCATTTGCATTAAAAAAGCCTTATTTATTCTTTACATGAATGCCTACTATTGCGTGTCTGGCTCTTCCATGTTTACATGACAAAATAATTGCACAAAACAGCAGGGCTATACAGCTCTTGTGAATAACAAATAAACCTGGTGAAGCTCTCAAAAGTGCAGTCACAGCATCTGTCTCCATACTGGCAGCTTAAAAAGTCTCAATAAATTTAGATGAGTCATGCAGGCTCGTGCGAGGCAATTTTATCAGGAGGCTTCCCTTCTCTTCATCCTTACAGCTTATGGTGCAATATGCCGTACTGCACTGCAACATTAAATGCTAATTCAGAACACATGATATTTGAGATAAGCCGCATATACTGTACATTTAAAGTACATTCAGTGAGAGGGAAGCAGCACACTGTTCTGCTGCTGGATGAGGGTGCCAGTTACAGCTACTATCCCTCTAAATCCCAGAGAGTCTACCGAGTCTGCAGTTGCAAAAAGCGTGAGAGGGCAAGCTTTGCAATTTTTCCCCATAATCACAGCAGCCCTGAGTAATAAGTGTGCGCACCGACTTGCTGCCTTAATTGGCTTGACAAATGCCAAGACCCCATGTCCAGCAAGTTGCCCTGGGGCCTTTCAGCTGGTTGGACTTACTTCTCCATTCCCACTACCACTACAGGCTGAGGGGGACAAGCCAGGATGTTGGATTCATGCAACACAGTGTCCTCCAACAACAAGGCTGCAATCAAATAGTCAAAAGAAATCACATCCCATTTCATTTCCTAACCACCTTTCCTTGACCTTGAAGGAAAACGTTATTAGGTTGAGGAAAGATGTGAAGGAGAATTCATAAGGGCAGTCGCAGTGCTAAGAGAATATGTCTACACTTACAACAGAAACAAAGTTATGCAATGGCTGACTTTATTGACGGGAGTCTGTCGTGGTGAAGCTACAATGTTCCGGAGATGGACTTCTAAGGCGCATATGAGATACTTCACCCTACACGTTCTTACCGTGTTATTTTATGCACACTATATAAACGTGGACAACCTGGTAAAACATATTACCCTAGTTGATTATGATAATATCATGATACTGGCTACAAGAATGAAAAGAAATGGTAGTCGGAGAATATTTTCTCACCCTTAACCTCCTGTCAACTCATATTTATTCACATGAATCCCATTTAGTATGGTTGTATGAATATAATTGTTAATTTTATGCAAGATAGCAGAGCGGTTGTTCATTTGTTTTATTTATCAGCTGAATTGTAAGTCGCTTTAAATGTTGCTGCCTGCAATGAATTGTGGGACAGCATTATCCCATTTCCTTTAGTAAAAACGACCCAGCGCACCCTATGCTAAGGGAGGAAAGAAAAGAAGCCTTGAAGCATCTTTCTTTAGCATTTTGTGAAACTCGGATACTTCCGGGTCATCACTTATCACCCTTTTA
Organism: Centropristis striata; assembly: GCF_030273125.1. NCBI lineage: Eukaryota > Metazoa > Chordata > Actinopteri > Perciformes > Serranidae > Centropristis > Centropristis striata. The sequence goes on along the minus strand of NC_081527.1, from coordinate 12,551,355 downwards.
GGAAGTTACTCAGCAAAAGTGACTATTCAACAGCAGCCCAGGTTTCTTTTGTATTTAGCTTAAAATAAGTGATAATGGTGATGCCCTGGTTCAGATTGTGTTTTAGATTTGTAGGGAATCAACCTTGCTAGGAAGAATTGGTGTTTATTTCTTATATTTTGAAGTTAAGGTGTCAACAGTTTTGTGCTGTTTTCATTCAGAAAGATGAACCTATCGTTAAAATATGCATTTTATCCAAGCATCTGCACTGCATTTTATCCGTCTTAGCAGAGTTCCAGTTTTTGTATTAGTTGGGGGAAAATACTACTGAGGTAATGTGGCTAAGCTCAAGTGCCTGAGAACAACGGAATATTAAAAAGCATTTCAGTTAATTTCTTACCTGCGGGCGAACTGGAAGTTGGCTGACGTGCTGGCAGAGACATTTCTGGGGCTTTCTGAAGGGCTGCTGCCAGCTGGAGACACAAAACAACCAGCTACAAGTTTAAAAATGAGTGGAAGCTGAAATACATCACTATTTATATGTTGAATCATTGCACTAGCTTTCCCGCTTGTTTTACATGATCAGTTTGAAATGCGCCCAATGATCGTTTTGCAACTGATTCTACTTCACAGTTCAATATGAAACAAATCTTTTAATAGCACAGTTACTCCCAAACACAAGTTAACTAGACCTCTTTCCTGCCTATACAAAGACACGGTTTCAGCAGACAGCAGGGACTCCTGTTGTTGATCTCACCACACCAGATACTCTTGAAAGGGTCACTAAGGGGTTTTCATGCCAGCCCCTCAGGGCAAAGCACTGCCACACCCTGAGCCACTCAAAAAACGGAAGCAAAGAATGAATGAGTCTCCATGCAGCAATTTAAGCAGCTGGATGAAGGAATGAGAAGCCTCAAGGAAGCTTCATGAAAAATAACATCATGAGGAAAAGCTATTGTATCTCTTGTGCACTGTAAGTGGGCACATTATGATCCAACAGCAACTGAAACTTGATGAACTCACCAGAGGGAAACCAGTGCAAGTCTTGTGACATAATTGCTAATGTGGTGGTCTCACATTCCATATCCACCCTCTTATCTGTTTTCCATGTGATCGTGTTGATGTAAAATATGTATAATGGGCATCTTGTCTAATTACTCTAAACAATATCGCACACTGAGCTGAGCAGACACACAACTAGAAACGACACAAGTACCTGTGGCAAGTGGGAGAGGTGATAGAGGTCGTGAGAGTGTGGGTGACGGGGTCCCAACTGCCAAACTCCTTCTCTTGTTGTTACGAGAACTGTGAGAGGAGGAAAACAAACAGCAGAGTGAAAACATTTGCTTATGCAAGACAATTACAATCATTCAGCAGCAGTCTCTTATCAGCGCAGTAAACAGGTTAAACAGGTTAAATAAAACACAGTCGACCTATGAACTTTGTAATCGTGATAAGGATAACACTGATAACTGTAATGATGCTGGTAATGGTGTTTATACATAAACATTGCACATGCATACAAAGCTACAAACATGTATGCATATAAATATATAAACACAAAGTTACTAGTGTTGACACATTACCAAATGTAATACACAGTGCATAAACAGGTTGCTTTTTCTTGAATAAGAGAGAATAAAAGTGTTTGTTCTGGTTACCAAAATAATGGCAATATAAATAACAAATCAACACCGAGTTAATAATGAAGAACATGGACTATGAGATAAGGTACTGCACTTATCAATGATGATCCGATGATGTATTCTGTGTCTGGAAGCATTTTTATGCGAGTATATGGGAAACATCTGGAAAGACTTGCCAGGTGCCAGTGGGAGCACCTGATCCTATGAAAACAGCCTTGGCTCGCTATTATACAACGACGCACAGAAAGAAGCAGACTCCCATGACATAACTGCGAAGGCCATAACATACTATCCACACCATCCATCACCACTGATGAACACAATCTGTATCCACTTGGAAACAATATAAACCCTTCTATAGGTGGGGAAATCAATGATGTGGTTGTTTTTTCAGTGAGTCAGGGGTTCAGCATTTGATGCAACTAGATCAAATTGTTCTTAAAATATATATCAACTGAAGTTTGTTTAAGAAGCTGATCATTTGTGTTGTTTTGATATAAGTTGGCTTTATTTTAGCCTGCAGGTTGGCTTTAATGTGCAACCAGCGCTAATCTTTGTTGTTAAATTGTGTTACAATTCATAAAGTAGATTCATAGTGCAGATTTTTTTGACACATGCAAAAATCAGTCAATCACTTCTTTGGAGCTTCTTTTAGGAAACATTGTTTTAGAAGTCCCATATAAAAGTGATGACTGGCAGACCTGTTTAAATGCTGGCAATCCTACTGGTAGGTGACATTTGTCTGAGCATGACTCACTCATGCTAACGGCAGTGTAATTATGATGCATTTACTTTAAAGTTCAGATGTTATTTTGTCCACTTCATGGCTGTATATTTGTCCATGAAAGGTGTCTGGAAGCCTCTGTATGCCTGGTGCCAAGTCTATGTGTTCTTCATAAAGAACAGCATTTTGGCTCCTTTTTCCGTTTGCTTTTACATTCCCCACTAAACTGGATATAATCCCATCATGCTCTCCGTTTCATCTAGACGATGTTGATGGCATCTCTCTTTCTCTCTGGCAATGACCTAAAATAATTGAGGGGCTGAGACAACAACAGAGGCTGACGTTTCTGGGTCGATGCTGAGGCAGATTCACACAGTATATGGCCCCCAACCCAAAAAGACTCAAAGTGGCAGAGACGGCACAGCAACAGAGAGACGAGAGAGCCAATAAATGCTTGACTTTGGCTTCCAAGACACACCAACCACAGAGCAACGCTGTGAGTGTGCACCATTTTCTTCTTATCAGAAAATAAATAAATAGACACCCATTTCACACTATGGAGCCTGGACAAAAACAGGCATGAAAGCATCACTGTATCACACCATGACCACGAGAGAGCTTTATCAACACTTGGCAGTGATAAGGCTACTCATATATGTGGGACTAACAATAGTGGTTTGTCGGGACCATGCAGGCAGCCATGTAGCATGGTGAATGTAGGCCACTGAGACGCAGGCCTGCATGTTCCACATGTCTGTTAATGGTGAAGGGCTGCATTTATCCACTGAGCTCCAGTCAAAGTCACGCTGTGTTGTATAGGTTACATGACAGATGGATGTTCCTAAGTCACATGGAAAAAGTGGAGAGTTTGACACTCCACTGTAAGGATGGATATCAAGAACTGGTACAACGTTGGTACCAGCTACTGTTTATAAAAAATACTGGTTTGCTCCAGGACAAAATGTGCTGCTTTATGTATTTACATAACAGTAATTAGTTCTAACATAGCCATCAATTTCAAATTCCTAATTGTCCCCTCATGAAGAGGAAGAATGAAGGCACCACCAGATATTTGTAGCCATTACTGCTCATTGTATATGCACGAAACTATATATACACAGGAGAACATTCAACGCATTTGTGCCAAAAAGTAAAAAAATAAAATAACTGCAGAATATTTTCAGATTAATCTGCTGATTATTTTCTCGATTAATCAATTGGTCAACAAGATGTAAAAAAAAAAATGTTTTTAAATAAAAATAGTGAAAAATATCCCTCCAGTTTCACGTCCAGGGTGATGACTTTTAATGTTTTGTTTTACCAGTCCACAGCTCAATGATATTCAGCTATATATGATGTTTAAAAAAAATAGACAAAGGCTCCTGCTTTTGTCTTTTTTCCCGCATATTTCAGAAACTGTAAACACCTTTTATTGGTAAGAAAAACTATATTACATTAATAGATAAGGGTTTCTTCCAGAACTTAGCTCATTAACATTAGGTCTTGCAGTATAAGCCACTGACAGCAGGTATAAGATACATACTGTACTAGAACCACAACAAACCCACATTTCACAATAGAAATATTGGGAGTATGACAAAGGAAAGAAACACTCAATAAATTAAGATAAGGTCACTATCAACACACTGATAGGCAAAGACACAATGAGTCCTCACAGGGCATGAAAGGCAATTTTTACTGCTCTTCTTGTGAGGACTGATTAAATTTATTTCACCGATAAAAGCCCATCTACAACACTACAGTCCCACTAACCACATCAGTGTATCGATCCGCACTGGGACTCTGTGTCGCTTTATGCGACAGCTGGTAGCAGACAATGCAGTCTGCCCCCATACACAACACTCTACAATGGCCACGTTTCTGTCGGAAACAAAAACTAGGGCGGATGTGACCGACACATACAGTAACGCTCTGTAGGCTTTCACAGACCACACAATGGCATTATCTCTGGGTTGTACACTGAACATGATACCAAACGCTGTGGGAGGTTGCCTTTACGTGCTCTGAATCAAATAGCTCAACATAAACGTTCAACAAATTGCTGTTTGTCAGACAGTGAATGGCTCAGCTCAGCAGGGAGCTGATGACAACTACAGGCAGAGCAGACGTTTTCGCTTTGCGGCAGTCAAAGGCAGTGTCGCTGCTGTTTACATATTCACAAAGTCTAGCATAAAACAGGCTGTGTTGTCTTTACCCTTTTGATCTTTTCATCATGGCCCCAGTCACAAAACTAGTTTTGTAGCTCGGCAACACGGTCCAATAGTAGTTTTGGTCAGACATGGTGATGGTGGTGACCGATAAATCCAATTCAGATATGAGAATTATCCTCTTGTTAAAGTGGGGGCATCATGTTAGCCAGTCTCTCTTGGGGAGTTGTGATTATTGGCTAGGCCAGTACGCAGTGTCCAAGGGCTGAAACTCCATTTAGCTTCGGTACAAACTGACCACAGACGCGCGGCGCGGAGGCTCGGTGATGATGAGAGACTGCAACAGCCATGTTCCCCTCTGCTCCTTCTCCCTGTCACCATTTACATTTCCGAAACAGTCCGTCTGTCGCGGGATGTGACATTATCGAGTGATATCCTCGCCAAAACGTAAAGAGTGATAAAAACTTTCCAACAGCAGCAACGCCGCACCGCGCAGCCGCATCAGCGCGCGCCGGAGGGAGGAGGGACTAATGATGCCTTCAAGCACGTTCGGAAATACTGTGTTAACGAGGAGAACACTAATGAACCACCCGGCGAAAAACAGAAAGGAGACTGAAGAACTGTGTTTTTGCTGTGACATCGGCTTTTAAACAATGGCTACATACCTACAACTTCATATCTTTAAAAATATATTTAAATACAAACACGCATAGGCACAGTAATTTGCCTCTAGTCTACAATTCCACTTGCACAAGCAGGAATGATGCATTTTCATGGCGCTCCCTTAACCATACTATCATAGTGTTTAATATGCCAGGGAAATATTTAGTAAGCTATGTCCAAATGCATATGTTGTGTTCCAAATCTCATAGCCTACTATTCATTTTAAATATAAGGACATACTGCAGCTGTTCTTACAAAAAAGAACAAAAGAAACACATAATTTTGAATGTAGCATGATTACAGATTTCCATGGCTTTTAAGGTCTTTGGAGCACATGTTCCCAATAATTTAAACTGTTCTTACATTTAAAGCCATTTTTTTGTAATTCAAAACTGAAATCATCATTTTTTGGTGCACGTGGAAGCAGGCTAAAGGGGCTCACCTCAGGGACACCTAAGTTGTTTGGTGTGGACCAAAGAACCGAACTCTGGCCTGCTAAAAAAAAAAGGGGGGGGGGGGGGGGGGGTCTTGGTTCGCTGCCAAGTATCATAGACTGTATAAATAAGTAAGCCAAGTACACCAGGTGAGAACGCAGTCCGAACCGAAGCAAACCAAAACACAGAGCATTTTGCGTTGAATTTGGTTGGATTTGATTATCAGCATCAGGCAGGGTAGTATCAGACCTGAAAACTGTCTCGTAGATAGACGTGTCTAATGATGAAGTAAAGGCCCTTGTTGAAATATGGTCAGACAATCACAGAACACACACACACACACACACACAAAAACAACAAAATATTTAGTGACAGAATGGTGGCTAACAGATTCAATCGTACAGCAGATCGATGCCGCATAGAAGTGAAAAAAAAAACTTGCTTTGAAAAAGTGGCAGCTCTTTCCCTCACATATTCTGTCCAATAGATGAAGGACAGGGTCAACAGCGTGACATTTGTTTACAGTGCTTGGTGCGCTTGATAAAACACAGTGTGAAACCAAACCAAACTTAATGAAAAAATGCAACAATGTTCAACTTCCACCATCCTAAGAAAGACAGTGCAGGTGTTCCTCTCCCCAGGGACGATTTCCGGCTCATCCTGATGGACCCCAAGGTGTTGACAAACTAAATGAGATATATAACCTCTCCAGCTTGCTCTGGGTCTACTATACCAGTTGGATGGCCTGGAAAACATCCGTAGGCTTGCAGCCAGGAGGCATCCTTTCAGCTGCCTGAGAACACCCAAACTGGCTGCTTTTGATGCAAGACAGCAGCACCTCCACTCAAGGTCAGGCCAGGGACACATCATCTGCAAAGAGCAGAGAAGGTAACCCAAACTTCTTCAGTATCTCCCTACGGGACTTTGTCGGGAACACAACTGTCAGCACTCTCAAAGTTCCTGGAACTCTGCAAGGGTAAAGACCTGGTCCATTCTTTCATTATCAGAAAGGAATGGAGGTTCAACAATTGGTTGGCAATTGGTCCAAGAATCCTTTTCATCAGCCTGTTTTGCTTTTATACACTTATAAATAACCCATCCAAATACTACAGGTCCTTTCTGAAATAATTAAGTGATATTTTTTTAAGAATCCATTCCTCTTTATCAATAACATATTGGTATTACAATCAGGTAAGCTATTTAAAATAGTTTCATTAAAAATACAAATAAAATATAAATGTCCTTGTTTGTTTTAGATGCCTTGACAGGCAGAGGAAAGGCACAAACAAATTAAACTCTGCCAAATATTTAAATCTGTCACTCTGACTCACAGACGGTGAAGCCTGGTGTCACCTGCTCTCTAAAGACTGGGGGAAGTCCCTTAACAGGTTCAAGACATTGAAGAGATTGATGTCGCCTCAGCAGGAAATAGCAGGAAAATTACTGCATACTGTTTATGTGTGTCACTTCTCTACTTAGAATTAAACAAAAGACCAAACTTCATATGAACTACTGTGTGAAAGTCCCATCATCAAGTGATTACATTTGAATTCTGGAAAGGAAAAAAGATTTTGAAAAAATAAACACCGCTCGGTTCACAAATTTAAAGTATACAATCACACGGACACCAGATCCTTAACTCTATTCAATCACAATAAGCATGAATTCTCAGCAATAAGATTTCATGTTTTGATGTCATCACATCAGAGAGTTTTGCACCTTGTTTCTCTTTCTCACTCTCCCTCTGTAAAACCTGTCTGGGCAGTGAGACGGCTCTGAATTTCTGGCATCTTCATTACTGGCTTCAGAAGTTCTTGACTTTCAGGACAGACTCAGGTACACTGGTGTGAAATACACCATGCATGCACAATAAAGTCGACAAGTGACAGGAACCTGGCTGGTCTGGTTTGAGGAGGAGAAAGGGGGGCAAAGGGAGACGGAGAAAGCACAGAATAAGTCAATTGAAAATACTTACACATTTCCTCTGCGAGGCAGACTCAGTTCTTTCTGGAAAAGAGGAAGAGGAATATTGAAATGAGAATATATATCCTCGAATAAATCCCTTTACGGTGTTTTGAAATTTCCCCATTGTGGGACTAATAAAGGAAATCTTAATCTTAATCTTGCTTTGAAATGCAGATACAAGCTTTTTCTGCAATTATGAAAACACACATTGACTCATAGAATAAACAGGGAGGAATGAGACGTTTTTTGCTGTCTTAACATGCATTTTACATGCATAAGAAAAATAGGTTACAGCAGTTTTTCAGATGGATTTCCCTAAATGTTTACCCTTCTCCGGCACTCCCACACATTTTCCTTTCAGTGTACTGTAAATCTCATTAGCTGCAGTATGGCCTAGTTTTTCGCATGACAAGTGGGTCTTCGAGTCATAGAACAGTGAGGATATAAATCCTCACTAGCCCATGGCTACTGCAGTTGAGCTCAGAAAACTGGAAAACTACCCTTTCTTATCGGGATTTGAAGGACAGGGGACGGTGGCCCTGTTAGACTGAAAGAGCATGAGCACAGATTTATTCTGAGGTGACAGTCAGTCTCAGAGAGTGACTGTTTAATGTCACAAAACAAGGCGGGTAAAAACAAACCTAAAAAATAAGGAGATTTATGCAGAGAAAATATGTCTTAATTATACTTAAAGCGTCAACACTAATCAGAACATATCAAAACACTGTCTGTTTTGGGGTTTTTTTACAACATAATGGCTTTGAGGGAGAATCATTTCAACACAAACAGTATTATCATTATTAGTACAATGACAGGGCTGCACTTACATTTAAATTGCAGATGAATGTAAGGCAGAAAAGAAACCAATTACAAAAACTGAATGGGAACACCCAGATTGGACCAGTGAGTCTTTCATCACCAGCCCAACATCTCCTCCAGGAGTGAAAACAATACAGCTTTCACTACTTCATTTATGCAGAAAATATACACATGAATGAACTAGGGGGGAGTAAAATAAATAAATAAATAAAATCATTATTCCCATTCTGGACATTCCTGAGTGATAAACATGGTGCCCAGGAGAAGATTAAAGGGATGTCTCTGCCAATCATCCAGGCACCATTGGGTTTTAAGCGCTTATCACCAAGGCAACCAGGCTTAGAAAAGTACCAATGGACAGCTCCAGAATAAACATTCATTAATTGCATTATGTGCACTAATTGTGTGCTACAGTTCATGATGGTGCCACCGCCTGTTTTAATGAATGGACAACATAACAGAGTGAAAATGATCCCCGGCTACAAATTATAAACATTTCCCCGGCGATGTCACGGAAGAACAAAGAATAAATATCACAGATTTCAGTGGAAATCAACAGCTACACCCAAAGCCTGGATATATCCCTCGCATCGCCGCCAATGGCTCATCATCATATCATCATATCACCCTGTTCGCCTGGAAACAACCACATCCGAGCTGTCATGTCAGTCTCCATTTACCTGTAGACCGCGGCGTCTCAGGATATTCGGCTCATCCATCATTGAAGACAATAAAAACCCCAAAGCGGATCTGGGATCAGTCAGCCCATTCTGCGCTCCGTCCTCTCCACAGAAGCATGGATAGATTCCTCCTCGCTCCTGCCTCCGCTGCACCACCACCACCACCACCCCCTCCTCCCCGGGGCGAGCTGTGCGACCAGCCCCGAATAAGGTGGTGCACCTCGGCTCAGCTGATCACCTGATCGACCTAATAATGAAGTGGGAAGGCGTGCTGACCCCACCCTCTTATCGATATTCTGTGATCAGCTGTCAAATGCAAAAGGATTTTTACTGTATGTAAGTGGGCATTTTCAGATAAACAACATCCTGACAATTCCTCATTTCATGTTCACCCAAAATCCCTCAGGGTCCCTGGTGTGTGATCACCATGCATGATATTGCATCATATAGCAACAACCCACAACAGTGAAATCAACAGTGCACTAAAAACCCCAGAAACACATGCTGTCCACTTGTTTCCATATGTTGTGGTACATGCAGTTAATCTTCGCCCATCATGTAAACTAACACAGTGTCTGTCTGGTGGAATAACACATGCAGAACAATTGTGCTTTGAAGTCAGGATGAATAGCAGTGATTGATCTGTCACCCAGTGGTACCATTATGTGTTTCCCCCCTTATACAACAATGGTTAGTCTCTTGCCCTGGGATGTCACATGTCAACTTATGTGTGTCAGAGGGATGTGAATCACTTGTTGTTCTCTTGTGAAGTTCAGTGTTTATCTGGAACAACTTATTACTTAAAAAATCTATTGATTATTGTGGGAACTCAAGTATGACCATACGTTAGTTGGATTGTTTTAGATTGGATATGTTTCCATGTTTATTTGGTGTGAGGCTGGTGTCTGTAGCCATTCAAACAAGATTTATCTTAAACAAAATATGTTTTAAACGTCAAACGTGTTAAAAATGAAGTATTTTTAATGACTAAAGCAGAATATTTTATATATTTTTCAGTTAATTCAGATTTTTTTGTTTGCTTGTATGAAAACTGTGCTTTTCACAATGCAGTCTTAACTCCAATATATTTTATATAAGAAACAGTGTTATCCATTTGAAACATACTCAGATACATGAGTTTCATCTGACAGGTACCTCTCACCAAAAAGCTTAAGAATTACTCGTATAGCAGTTGGATTGTTTTAGATTGGTTATGTTTCCATCTTTATTTGGTGTGAGGCTGGTGTCTCTAGCCATTCAAACAAGATTTATCTTAAACAAAATATGTTTTAAACGTCAAACGTGTTAAAAATGAAGTATTTTTAATGACTAAAGCAGAATATTTTATATATTTTTCAGTTAATTCATACAAGGACATATTTTAATAATATATTTTGTAATAGTTTTGGTGATAAAGAAATTGGTCCTACTATAACTGCTGCTGTATTTGTATGTGCTTGAATTGTGCATATCACAAACTGAGTCAGAATTCTTTAAATATAATGCCCATGTGAACAGAAATCTAGATGTTGTTCTCTGTTACACTGATGGGACATTTGGAGCTCTAAAAAGGACTCACTGTAAAGCCTCTGCATGTGATCCACCATAGGTCATCTTCAGATTGTGCATGCTCATTAGTGAAACCAGTGAGGCATGAAAGTCAGCTCTCTTCCTTTTTTCATTGCCCTCTTTTTTTACATCATTTGTGTTCCCTTGTATTCTGTAACTCTAATCTTAACCCCATTTACCTGCTTTGTGAGGCTGAAAGAAATAATGGTTTTCTAACTGTCCAGCCACTCAGGATTCTAGAGTTCTTTTCTTCTGTAAACTAGAAGTAAAGAATACAATGAAACAAATTCAATTTAATCAGCTCTGGTTAAAAGGATCTCAAGATTAAAAGTTTTTATCTTTGAAATGATCTATGAATTCTGAAAGTTTTGGCACAGTGTGTAAGGAGTACTCATTGAGAGTGATCTATGATCAGCTCAGTGCAGTTTCAGGTGTGTGTGTGTGTGTGTGTGTGTGCCACTGATTGCCCCTGATTTGGACCAGGTGTGTGAAGCCTATACTGCCCTATAGAGTCTAACTGCAGTAACTACGCAAAGGGTGAAACTGAGAAAAAAATGCTTTAAAGTTTTTTAATGTTTTTTAACTGACCAGCCTAATGGGTTATAGGCAGGTCAGTCACATGACACTTATTTCTACATGTATGGATGATGTCATTTTTACGCTCAAAAATCATGATGATTTATTTGACCTTTGACCCCAAAAATGTAGTTACTGCACTCTGGTTTTGCATTGCTGAGTGCAGTAACAACAATGTTGTTGTCTTCTTTCAGCTTTTATATTTTGTTTTCAGTGAATAAACATTTTCAAATTGATTTTGTTATAATTGTATTTAAAATGTTTAACAACTCTATTAAAATATTTGTGTATCTAAGACTTAATACTATAAAGTAATGTTATATTATAGTCTTAATATCATCATATCTTACTTTTTTACTAAATCACTATCTAGAAAATAATTTTCCTATCAAATAAACGTATAAATTCTATTATTCTTGTCTTCACTATGTTAAACAATGAAGAAAAACAAGGCTACACTGTAACAGACCGTGATAAGTGAACTTACTGCAGTCTGCTTTGGTTTTATGTATAAATTCCTATATATATATCCAAAGCAGACCATGGTAAGTGAACTTACTTATGTTGGATTATGTAGTTACTGCATTTATTTATGTCAATGTTTCTCTGAAATAAAGCAAAATTGAAATATAAAACTTTGTTGCAAGATAAAACAGACATCAAGGAGTTCATTTTTAGTTATAACTAAATTTTGACCAAAAATGTAGTTACTGCAGTTTGGCTTTGTAGGGCAGAATATGTAGCTGGGTTCAGTTCTCTGTGGTGACTCATTGTCTCACCTTCAGTGCTCAGTGAGAGCATCTCCTCTCCCATTTTCTGAACATATATGGTGTCAATGAAGTCTCTTCAAAACTTAATGTATGGTGGTCGGTAGCGTAGTGGGTTACGCAGGCGCCCCATGTCTTTCCCCTCTCTCTGCCCCCTGCTTCCTGTCTATCTTCAGCTATCCTGTCCATTGAAGGCATGAAAAATCATTTAAAAAAAAAAAACTTAATGTATTACAATAGAAATGAACAGACAAATATGTGGAAATTATTACAAGATGAGTAGATATTGAAGTTTTTTTTGCCTCATTTAATACACCGTTAGTTACACAAAGCACAACAAGGTGTTACTCGATTTCTTGCCATGTTGGCTGTGGGGTGTCAGTCTGTTATCCTCCTCCTCGCTTTCTACCTTCAACTCCAAACACCGTCTCCTGGGCTCCCCGTGAGTCAAACTGAGGCACAGAGATGCAGAGAAACTGTCCCCCGCGATTTTGTTTCAATAAACCATGATACACATTGTGCCTTCTCTTGAGGCGTAGCCATTTGTATAGGGATGCATTTACCACTACCTATTTCATCAACAGGGAACCTGAAATACACAACATCTGCAATGTGATTAAAAACTTTGATAACTAGCGAGTACATTCAACAAATCTGATTAAGATATCTCGTCAATTGCCTTTGTATTTTTTTTAAATATTGTAAATAGACTTTGTGGACGGCCTGAATTCTTCCTCGTGATTTCTTGTGTGTTTTTGTATGTTGGTTCATTGCCCTGGGTCATTATTAAACCTAGCTCCTTGAGTTGTTTAAAGGCTTCCTTCCCAGTTATTTTGTTCATTATTCATCATTATCGTATGCTCCCTGAGATAGTTTTTCAAGTCAGCTGCTCGGCAGTGGTGGTTTAGTTTCTCCTTCCTCCTTATCCAAGGTTTTTATTTATTTATAAGAGCTTGGTATTGTTTTTCTTATTACCTTATTTAGACATTTACCCTTCTCTCATCCAATCGTTTGTGATTTTTGTAGTTAACCCTCTAGGAAATGTGATCGTTTCTACCTATAATGCTTGAAAGAGATTAACAATCAACCAAAACCATCAAATACATACACTGCCTTCTTTTTTTTCTTTTTTTTTAACAAAACACTGCCTTCTTCCACATCTGGAAAATACATTTTTTTTACTCATTTTCTCCCTCACAGACACACTATACTCATGTGTTTTGCCTTTAATTAAGTTTCCTCAATCAATGGATTTCCTCTTATATGCTGCCTGTAGACTTCTTCATCTCAACTTCATGAAATTCATATTAATATGAAGTTTTCTGTGCTCACTCGGACTCCATCCTTGCTCCCTCTGACTCAATATAAAACTGTACCCAGCTAACTGACGTCTGTACTGTAACTTTACCACCACTAGAGGTTGCAATTGAGCTATATGTCTATTTATGTTTAACCATTAGATGACAAGTTATCCACTTCTCTGCCAAGTGCATTCTGGGAATAGTTCAGTCCATGCCTCTCTGAAGGCAGTATTACATTTAGAGAGAGGGGAAATGGCTTAAAATAAATAAATGGTTGCATGAAGGGTAATTGAAAGACAACCAAGCTCCCTTTCTCTGTGTTTCCCATTAGCACATTCATCTATATTGGCAAAGAGTCAAAAAAGACCCTTTAATGCAAATTCACATAGCATTTTTATTTGCTTGTTATCCTTTCATGTGGTGACTTCTTAATCCAGTTTTTTCACAGGAACTCCAGACAATGTCTGAGCGTTCTTAACCAGGTCTGGAGAACCATGTACAGTAGACAAGTGTAGGATTTTACTCATGGATGTGTAGTAAGACTTGGATAGGGCTCAGCTGCTTGGCCTTACTTCCAATTCTTTTCAAGTGGCCAATCTATTAGAGTAAAATACACCTGTGGCCCAAAAAAAAGCCTTTTCCCCATAGACCACCTTTATAAAATCTGTAAAACTGTTAATAGCACACCTTAAAAAAACCTTGTCAGTTTTTTTATTATGTATTTTCCATTCATGTAGGTTTTTAAATTTGTAAAATGTTCCTCCACAGTTAACAAGTGATATAAATCACAATTTAAAGCCTATGGGCAAAGGTCAGTGTGAGAAAACCCAGAAACTTTTCTGGCGCCATCTTTGGGTCCGGTATTTCTTTTTATCAGTTCTTTTACATTTTACATCTTTCACATGATAGAAACAAATGACATGCCCAGTCACTCTCTGTGAATTCACCAAAAAATGACCTGCTCTATTCAAACATGGGCTCAGTTAGACCTCACACAGACTTTGTACTACAGGGAGCTCGCAGGGTAGAGTCTGTTTGTTTCATGTCCAGTGTGGTGGATTCTCACATACAGCTCCCTGTGAAAGGGGCTTTTGTTTCATCTCACAACTTCTTGCAGAGGCCCCGACCCTCAGGTTGGAAACCCCTGCGCTATGCCTTTTAAATAGTGAAACATGCTGTCATTTTTATCTTTCACTTTAATTTTATAACCGACAGCATTGTCTGTTAACAGTGTGGATGATGAAATTTACTCTCATTACTCAGAAACTTCTCTTTCTCACGATGACAAAACAAGTCAGAGTTTTTTCTTTCTCTCTTTCCCTCCCACACGACAAAAGAGATTAAAAGAGATCGAGCAATAGCCAGAAGAATAAGAGAGTGAGAGTCTTACATGGCAGTTTAAACAACAGTGCCGGTTTGCATGAGTCACTTTACACCTTTCACACACTTTGAACGAGAAAGGTAGCACATGATTGTTTCATCACCTCGGTGACTCACTGTTCAGAAATTCACACACAGTACACAGTACCTTTCTTCAGTAGCTTCTTCACGGGTTCAAACATTGTCGTGGCTTTTATTTTTAGGAAACTATTCTTGACGTTGCAAGTGCAAGACACTCTTTCGCTCTGGTTTCACTTCTTTTCAGCTTGTGAATGCCCCTTTTTAGCATTTTCATCACAGGTTACTAATCAGCTATGAGAGCTCCAACCAAATAGTGATCCCCAATTCCTCTTCAAATTGACATTAAATGTGACTCATATTTTATTAACATTTCCATCGTCAATTTATGGTTTTGTGTTGCTCATTTTAATAAGAAATATATGTACACAACATTTAATTTGACTTTTATTAACCCTCTAGTGACGTAACTTTTTTACTATCTGTTTGGTGAAAGGTTAAAAGGGCTTCCAAGCTCACGATTTGGCAAAAAACAGGCCAATAAATCTTTATCAGTCAGCTTTGCAGTTGCTGCAGTCGGGAATGCCCCCAGCTGGAAAGAATAGGGTCAGTGACACAGACAGACACGTAGTAGGGCGGAGAAACTTCTTTGTAATTAGTGCATTGACCCTATTTACTGATAGAAATGAGGGGTTACACATGCTGATAACTGCTTGGTGACACTCCACAGTGCAGATTCAGCTGTAACCAGTGGTGGAAGAAGTATTCAGATCCTTTACTTAAGTAAAAGTACCAATACCACACTGTGAAATTACCCGACTACAAGTAAAAATCCTGCAATCAAAACTTAAGTAAAATTAGAAAAAGTATCAGCATCAAAATGTACTTAAAGTATCAAAAGTAAAAGTACTTGTTATGCAGAATGGACCCTCTCATACATATAGTCTAAATATATTATTTCATCATTTGTTGTGATGTATTTATGTAACTATGTATACTGGTATGTGGTTTAATTTATAAAAAATGCCTAATAATTATAAATTCATCATGTTATTTTATGTTAAATCTTCACCTAAAAAGTAACTAAAGCTGTCAGCTCAATGTATTGGAGTAAGAAGTACAATATTTGCCTATAAATGTAGTTGCGTAGAATAAGTATAACGTTACATAAAATGGAAATACACAATTTAAGTACAATTACCTCAAAATTGTACTTAAGTATAGTACTTGAGTAAATGTACTTAACCTGTAACTTATGTTTAGCTCTTTAGTCCGTCCCAATAATTGCAACAGAAAAAGCAGAAATGTTGCTTTTTTATCCAACTGACAGTAGACAGTAGAGGCTGAAATCAGATGTATTCAGACTATTTTAATCAAGACTTTTACGGGCACTGACAAGCTTCTTGCATTATACACATGATGCGATTAGTGTAATAATAGTGTGAGATAAATGGCTTTGTCACTGGAGCTTGAGTCAGTTCCCTCTTTCAACAGAAAACATCTTTGTAACCTTGAGGCATTTCCTCTGCTGGCTGGTGAGGGAGGGGTAACATACAGATAATTTACTCCCTCCACCTTTTTTCTGTCTGATACAGCAAGGACTGGCTGTTCTTATAGTTACAGGAAGGTCTGTTGCTGGTATTTCCATCCAGGGTATGAGGAAAGACTGTAGACTTTAGAGTAGCTCAACTAATTTCAATCTCAAATTAAAATAACTTATTTTACAACAGATCATTAAGTCAATTGCATCACCGGAACATGTTGCAATCATAAGTATGATTGTGTGAAACTTAGGCAAGCATAGTAGTCAAGTAAAAATAATGTATGGTATAAATCAACACTGTTGGCTAAAAGTAATAAAAGATCATTATTATTTATTAATTATTAATTATGAAATAAAATTAAAATATAATCTATATAAATTATTTATATATCACGATTTGTCCAACAACAAAAAATCTTGGCTAGTAATATAACAATGTGACATATATGTTATTAAAAAAAGTAAATACATATTGTATGAAAGACAATAAGCTTTCCACTTTTATATAAGGAATAGTGTTATGTATTTGAAACATACTCTCATACATGAGTTTCATCTGACAGGGCCGTCGGGCACTCCAAAAGGCTGAGGCATTACTGGTAAAGCATTACTGCAGTTGGAGTTGGACTTTCCCAGGTTTGAACAAGACCTTGAATGCGTCTTTGGTCTGTACCTGTTCCTGACCTCTGACCGTACTTGGCAGAGTTGCGAGGGAACAGTGAGACACAGCTTGATAGGGATCAATAAACTATTACATTAACATTATTAACCCTGAAGTACCTAATGTAACCGGCCATTGTTCTCCTTAGAACTGGTAACTGACATATGGTCATTTATTTAATTAAGTGACGCATAGCGTGGTGACGATGCTGTGATGCACACTGTGTATTTAATTTTCTCATCCAAATATCCCTTTATTTTATCTCTCACCTGTCTCTAACCTGTGTAATCTCCATCAATGTGCTGGGGGAAAAGCTGTAATGGCTGTAAATCTGTGAAATTAATTTAACAGATTTTTAACTAATTTCACTAGTCACATGTTGTTATCACATAACACAATGCTTGAAAATGTTACAACATACACATATGGCCTTTACTGAGGCCATTACAGGCTCACCTGACTAACCAGGGGTGTGGCAACACAGAAGCTCTATAAATAAAAGCATGTGAAGAATTTCATTCATGACATGGACAAACCCCATCCACTGAGCAACAGCACTCTCAAACCAGACCTACCCGGCAGGCTCACCATGCTCAGATCACGCACACTTCACCGACTCATCCCGTGCACACTGCTGCTCCTGGTCTCCCTCTCCAGCTCGGGGGAGAGCCGGCCTCACGAGGCCCGTCAAGGCACACCTGATGTGGACAGAACGGACAGCCAGAGGGTCCTGCTTCTGGAGGCTGTGAAGACGGGGATCCTCAGCTCGTTGGGGATGGACGAGGCGCCCAGGCCAACCAAAAGGGCCTCGGAGGAAGAGCTGAGGGGGATGTATCAGCTCTACAGGGAAAAACTGAGAGAGATGAGAAGAAATTCCAGCCAGCCGATGACGGAAACATGGCAGTCTACCATGTCAACTGTGCTTATACCAGTGACAGGTGAGGCATTTCTTAGACAGGGAACAACTTACGTCTAATTTTGGCATTGTCATGCGTAAATGGCTGATTTGAAAAGCCAGTTTGAAAAGTGGGAGTAGGAAAGAACGCTACATGACAAGTTCAAGAAACCTCGCAGTGTCAGTTTACCTCTGCAGATACAGACAAAAGCTGTTGTTCAGGTGTGGTTGTGAATAACTTCTGTCCCTATAGTTCACGCTCCAGGTAAAGACTGCGTGGAATTTATCTGTGCAGAGTTTGAACATATGTGAAAGGTTGGAAATGGAATCAAACAGTCCTGAAAACAAAGCAAAAACATTCCTACAAGCTTTAAGAGATCATGAGCGTGACAGACACACCTTGTGCATGATGTTACACTTTGAACATGTTTTTATCAATGTCATCAATGATAAGCCAATAAAAGACAAGATAAATGATTTTAAAAATAGCAATGTTATCTTTGTCCAGACACGACTATGTCTCTTACAAATACTCTGTCAAGCATGGCAGGATGTTGCCAAATTTCTCATGAATTTTCTTCATTTCTTTGTCTTTTTTTAGTGAATCCAATAAAAGTGGTTCGAAAGGGAGAACACATACATCTACATTCAGGTCAGCGCATGCAGTGGTACAGAGCTGTTTTCCACAAGAACCTCAACATCCAGACTGAACTGACACTAGCTCGGGCTGAGCTGAAGATTTCCAGGCAGATTTTAGATAAACCCACTTCAGTTCAGCCCGAGGTGAGACGAGAGATGAAAGTCAGAATCAACCAGAGGAAGCCGATGAACTCTGGTGCATGGACACACAGAAACTCTGAAGTCGGCGCCAACGTGTCAAGCAGTCAAGATGTGATGCTGGACGTCAGCCCTGAGGTGGAGAGGTGGACGAGGACTGATGGTGGAGAGGCACTAGTTGTGGATGTAAGGGTAGTTGTGGGTGAAAAACCAACAATTTCCCTGGAATTAGGCCTCACACAGAATAAAAAACCAGCCGGGAAGACGAGGCTCCCTCGCTCCAACAAGGAAGACGACTGCGATGAACGAGGATGGTGCTGCCGGAAATCAGTCACCGTGTCTTTCAAAGACATCGGCTGGACGGACTGGGTGGTGGCCCCGGCTGAGTACATGATGCATTTCTGCGACGGCACCTGTCCCCACAACTACAAGCCTGCGAGCATGCACACGCAGGTGAAGTCTCGGCTGCATCAGATAAGCAAAGGAGGGTTACCTCGGCCCTGCTGCGTGCCGGCGGCCTACGAGCCGATGGTCCTCATGCACTACGATAGTCGGGGGAAGTTGAAGCTGACTCCTTTTGACGACTTGATTGTCACTAAATGTCACTGTGCCTGATGAACTGTGCCTTTTAGGAAGGCATTACATTACTAAAATTAAATGTTACATGCTGCCTTTTATTCTGAAAGGAACATTGTGTCACAGTTGAATGTTTAGTGTTTTATTTTGAAGAACTACGTGTTACTGCTGCACTGTTTTATTTTGCATCTGTTCATTTATAGTTTTATTTATTTCAAGTTGTATTTATGGTTGTATTTGTGTTTTATGTTACAGCATATTTTAGTACTATTTAATTTTACTGTCTTGTTATTTGTAGAACTGTATTGTTTTATGAGGCATTGTTTCAATATTTTGTTTGTCCTCTCACACATTTCAATAATTATATGAAGACCGAAAAAATAAATGTTCTGATTTATTCACACCGAACTGTTGCACTTCAATATTTCAACATGGACGTTTCATAATAAACACATGAGCAGGACATGTTCTCAAATTTGTCATTTATCCAAAGAAATATTATCAACAGCCGTAGATTACGAAGGTCACAGTGTGCCGGAGAAATCAGCCTGTAAAGATATGATAACTTCTATCTCCCATTAATGACCTTGCTGTGTGCTCGCGGTGGCCTTGACCAGCTGGTTAAGGCACAAAAGTAACATAATCAGTAGTTTTAGTTGAAAGGGAATAAAGGAAAGAGCTCCTTGTTGTGTAAATTCCAGACTGCTTAGATTACATATCAATGAAGATACAGTAAATGCATTTTCATTACAGATTATCAAAGCGTGTTGTTGTAATATTTACTTTTAAGTGCTCTTGAGATAAGTTATTAGAAAAAGAACAAAGGATTTTGTAAGATATCCTATGATAAGTATGATATAAAGACTAGGAAAGGAGCTTACAGAAGCCCTGAGTGGCAAGTGAGAAAACAAATTCAGCTGATACATTTTCTATGATATAAATAGTTTTCACTTCTGTGTTTATGGCTATAAAACAGGTGACAAAAGGTTTTGCTAGTATAATCTAACCCTAGTTGAAAATTATGGAGGCTCAAAGGTGACAAGGGTTAATAAACAATAAAATAAAAAATAAAATAAGATAAGTACTTTTGTGTTGTCTGGCAAAACTGTTATGTTCTTTTCCATAGTGTGATAGCTGTTATTCCTCAATGTATCCATTCTCTGCACACTGTTCCCTCATTTAAACAGTTTTACATGATGACAAAGTATCAGCATCAAAATGTACTTGAAATATCAAAAACAAAAGTACTCGTTATGCAGAATAGACCCACTCAGATTGTTCTAAATATATGCAAGCAGCATTTAATTGTGTAAAGGTAGGGCTTATTTAACTAGTCAATATACTGTTATGAGGTTGTTTTTTTAATCTAAAAAAAGTCTAATCACTTGACCTGAAGACCTGAAAAGTAACTAAAGCTGTCAGCTAAATGTAATGGAGTAAAAAGTACAATATTTGCCTCTAAATGTGGTGGAGAAGAAGCAAAAAATTACAATGTCAACATTTTGACGCTAATTAATTAGGCTTTTTGAAAAGAATTTGCAACAACAACAAAAAAACCTCTTTAATATCAAACTGAAAACAGATTTTACAAATGAATGTCAATGAATTAAAAATATATAAGGTAAAGTGAATTATTGCACAAATACCCACCCCCTTTAAAGTAACTGACCTAATTCAACAGAGAGTTTCAGCTAGTGGATGGCAGCAGTGTCACAGTTAGTGACATTTTCAAATTATTAACTAATTAATTATTAATTAACAGCAACAAAAGGGTGAAACATCCAAGGGGGGGAATACTTTTTATAGGCATTGTACATTAAATGGAAATACTAAAGTACAAGTATGTCAAAATTGTACCAACTGTACTTGAGTAAATGTACTTAATTACATTCCAACACTAATGACAATATGTTAAGATATCAAATGAAACTGTGAAATAATGCACTCCTGGCTCAGAAGAGATCATTATCATAGTAAGACTTTGAACAAAATTCAGAAGGACACGGTTTTGCACTTGGCACCTCACATTACCATAGTGATTATTTATCAGGAGAACATTTTTCGACTTGAATTTTTCAGAAGAATGCAAAAGTTTCCCAAAAAATATCATCAAGGAAATAAGAACAAGTGGAAAAAAAGGCTTGGCCCCGATGATGTTTCTCAAATACAGCAGAGTAAACAGTTTCTGTCAGACTTAAAAAGGAAGAAGATTTTTTTTTCTCACTTGCCCTTCAGGACTTCCTTAGAGCTCATAAGTGGAACTCTAGATCTGCAGAGGTGCAGCTTTGTCATAAACAGACGAAGTGTGATATAAAGTGAACTGTGAACTGAAATGAACTGAGATCAGTAGCAAGCTTCTCTTAAAGTTAATTGTTTAATTAGTGACACCACCACCCCTAATGAACTATCAATAGAATTTATCTTTGTGTGGGTAAAGGTCATGGAGATATGAGGACGTGTTGTTTTACAATTAATAAATTATGTGTATTAAAGAACGGGGCGTACTGAGTGACCCTGAATGACTGAATAAATAGGCAGATTGATAAACTGGTGATCAATCAGAGCTGTAATTACACTTTTCTTATGGTAAATTCAGACCTGTGCCCAGAAATCACTCATCCACTTCTTTGTTTTTAATGCTGTTACTCTTTGTTTGGATTACATCCTCCGTTATGACACAAGCGTGGGTGGATGTAAAGGTCTTCAATCTTGGATTCTGAAAGGACCTGAGTTTCAGTTCCACCCAAACTATACAAGTATAAAAGAATTATGGACAGTATTTATCAGAGACCTTCTGTGTGTAATCTAAGATAGACGGACAGATAGGCAGCATGAACTCATTAGCCTCTGGTATTTGGCTTTCTCCTGGTTTTATTCCTCACGCAGCCTTCTCGGAAACTGAAATTAATTCCAGGATGACAGGAAACAAAAAGTTAAAGCAAAGAAAACATGATGGCTGGTAAACCTGACTGCCAGTCTCTTGTCATTACAGTAAATCTAGATTCCATCTATGCAAAAGGTTTTCACATCCTCTGTGTGGCTCTTCTGAAAAGAGATGGACCACAAAACAGTTAAAGAGGTGCTGATTTTGCACATTTTGTATGTCTTGGTGGTGTGCTTTAATTTGTATGTGCAGAGGAACCATGTTTTGCAATGGTTTTTGGCTCATACTATATACAACCATGGGAATTTTTGCAAAGTATGTCTTTTCTGCATAGTATTTTAGCAAAAGTGAGCAAGTTGATTATTTTCTTCATTACCACATCAACAAAAAAACAGCACATACAGAAAAAGTAATTGTGAGCTAAAGACCTGGAAAGAAAAGTGATATTTCAAACAAAAAATACAATTACATAATGTTCTAAAAGCCACCTTTCAATCAAAAATGTGTTCTCTCTTCCTGTTTCTACAGTTGGATGCAGAGTTTGATACTACAACACTGTTTTCTTATTTGCTGAAAGTGGAAACTTGATTTATGGTGGATGGGCCGACAAACGTGATTTGTAACATCACAAATAGTTTATAAGTCAATCCTGATTCAGTTTGCATCTCATACAAGACATTTGCAAATTCATAATGTGGATTTTTATTGGGATTTTTTTGAGGTAGAAGCGGAAGTCTTTTTTTTTTTTAAGATTTTAATGTGGAAATGATACTTTTTTGTGGAAAAAAACACATCAAAATAAAAAGCATTATTGTTCCAAACAGACTAAACGTATCTCAATAATTTGGATGAATAAATAGTAAAATCGTCCCAATAAGCCTATAACTCATCTATAATTTTAACATAATAACATGACATTCTTTTAATTGTGGTAATAACAGTTTATAGAATAGTTTATATAAAAGCAAGCAAGTTTCAATGTTAAAACAGACACTCTGAGGTTGATATAATGACATAATGAAGACTATAAATACCATACAAGTGCATAAAACCACCTACTCAGGCAAAAATGTAGATTCATTTTCATATTCACATTTATTTTTTAATCTATTAAAAAAGTCATTTGTATTTGCAGATTTATTATTTGTATATTTACCTATTTGTGAACTATTTTATGAAAATAAAAACACTTAAATATGAATTATCTTTGGTGCTAAAATGTTTCTGCGGTCATTTGCATAACTGCTGACACAAAAAAGGCTGTGCAGAAAACAGAAAACACCGTGTACACACTTGTGCTTCACCGCACAAGTGTGAAAAAAAAAGTCCACACTTCTCTAAAGGTCAACATGGAAAGTGAATTATGGGTAATTCCAGATGTATCAGGACAGAGCCGTAAAACGGTCAAATCTTATCAGCAAATTGATTATTGAGTGAAGAACACAGTGAACACAAGATATACATCAGCTTATACATATTATTCAGTTCCTCACTTTACAGATGATGCACAACAATACGATTTACAGGTACATCTAAAAAAATTTAATATTGTGAAAAAGTTCAATATTTTTTGTCAATTATTTCAGAAAGTGAAACTCGTATATTATTTTTATTATTTTATGTATATTATTATATAGATTCATTACACATAGAGTGAAATATTTCAAGCCTGTATTTCTTGTCATTCTGATGATTATGGCTTACAGATAATATAAAAACACAAAACTCAGTGTCTCAGAAAATTAGAATATTACATAAGATCAATAAAGAAAGAATATATTTTAAACACACAAATGTCATGCTTCCGAAAATTATCTTCATTTATATACTCTCAATACTTGGTTGGGCTCCTTTTGCATGAATTACTGCATTAATATGGTGTGGCATGGAGGAGATCAGCCTACGGCACCATGTTGCTTTTATAGCAGCCTTCAGGTCATCTGGTCTCTCTCACCTTCCTCTTGACAACAGCCCATAGACTCCTATGGGGTTCAGGTTAGCCGAGTATGTTTGCCAGTCCAGCCCAGTAACACCATGGTCATTGAACCAGCTTTTGGTACCTTTGCCAGTGTGGGCAGGTGCCAAGTCCTGCTGGAAAATGAAACCAGCATCTCCAAAGAGCTTGTGGAAGCACGAAGACTCTAAAATGTCCTGCTAGATGGCTGCTATGTTGACTGTGGACTTCAGAAAACACAGTGGACCAACAGCAGCAGAGGACATGGCCCCAAACCACCACTGACCCAGGACTCACATATTGAACTTCTTCACAATATTCAAATTTTCTGAGACACTGAGTTTTGGATTTTCATGAAAATTACAAGAAAAACAGGCTTGAAATATTTCACTTTAGCTGTAATGAATCTATATAATATATGAGTTTCACTTTCTGAAATGATTGACAAGAAATATTGAACTTTTTCATGATATTATAATTTCCTTGAGATGTACCTGTATCTATAAAATATACTCTATAAACTACAGTATTAGATTTTGTTTACATGTCAGCTGTATCACAAAGCAGCAGCACATGTTTGCTTTGTAAAAATGCATATTTATAGCATGTGAACAGTGAACAGTGACCTATCATGAATCCGGTACGATATACACATCTTCTTCTTGGGTGTCTGGGAGGATTGAGAGGTTGCACTCGGGATCATTGCTGTATATTGCATCATCTATTGTGTCACACTGCAAGTACACATCCTCTTCAGGCTCACTGGGCAACCTGCTGAGAAACAATAAGTGCAGCGGATAATGTTCCTATTAAAAAGCACTTTTTTTCTGACGTAAAAACCATTGTGGCACAAGACAAATATTACATAAACTGTGTGGATTTCCTTTTTCCCCCCTCTAGTTTCTATTCTTGCTCAGAGAAAAAACTCCCATACTGAGTCATCAGCTGGCACGTTTGATTAATAGACTTTCAATTGGAGGAAACAACAGGAGATGAAAGCTAGACAGAAAGCTAGAGAAATTGTGTGCATGTATTACAACATGATTGTGCAAAATGGGGAAATTCAAAGCACACACGCAGTGTTTCTTCATCTGTTTCCGTTCTGATATCTTTTTTGGCTGCTGTGGTTTCATAAATGTCATTAATGTTTCAACGTTTCCTCTAAAAAAAGGCCCTGTTTCTGAGTAAACTAAAAGTAAAAGTACACAAAAAAAATATCTTACTTGCTGTTGTTCTCTGCAGGCCTGTTGTGTCCATCGGTTCGAGTTGTCAGGTTTTCATAAATAGGTATCTGTCCTGTTGGCTGCTCTCTGATCATACTGGTGTAATGATGGGAATCATCTGCTGGCGTCTCAGTATAGTCCTCCTTTTCCTGGCTTCTTCTTTGTCCAAACTGCAACATATTCCTCAATTTATTGCGGTATTTGTACACAAGTACACCAGCTCCGGCCCCAAGAAGTAGAAAGAAGATTGTCAGCCCAACAGCAAGACCTGCCGAGGAGCTCTGTGTCGAGTCATCTCCAGTGCTGTTGGTGGTATTGACACTCATCATCTGCAAGTATGAAAGTCACAGAATGAAACTTATTGCCGCTTGTTATTGCTTATTCTTATAACTGACAACAATGCAACATTAGTCATTAAGTCTTTAAATAAAAATAAAAAAGGTTTAAAAATAATTCAATTCAATCACAAATAGTTCAACATCACAATATACATGTCAGGAAATGTGTAAAAGAAACATGTACTTACAGCCAAGTCAAACAGTGTAGGTCAATAAACAGTGAACTTACCATACGAGGCTC
Source organism: Centropristis striata (assembly GCF_030273125.1). Classification (NCBI taxonomy): domain Eukaryota; kingdom Metazoa; phylum Chordata; class Actinopteri; order Perciformes; family Serranidae; genus Centropristis; species Centropristis striata. The sequence goes on along the minus strand of NC_081527.1, from coordinate 12,525,574 downwards.
CAGTGTGGTGGGTCAAGGTCTGAGTCGAGACTGAAGTCATGTAAGTTGTCTTGACATCTCAGACTTGCAACGCTGAAGTTCCCTTTTATTGAAATCATGGAACTGGGCAATGAAAGTGCTTAAGACTTCCTGTAAAAGCTATTTTCTGAGAATAGACAGTTGCTGACGGGAGCCGGATTTCTGTTATAAATTACTTTGTGAGTCAATAGACAAGTTTCCAATCACTAAGCACTGCAATAATTCTAATGTAAGCTCCGTCTGATGATGTCTATTATGAAATACTTGATCGTGAACAGCAGAGCATGTTGGCTAAATTAGAATTTCTTACTTCCTCTGGTTGAAAAGTAGTGGTAGTTTTTCTGAATCTAGATAGGTTAAGTATGGTGTACCCCAGGGAAGTTTATTAGGGCCATTGCATTTCTATATTTATCAATGATAAGCCACATTCATCTTAGCTACTTCTTCAGCATGATGGTCCAGTACTGCTGACATCACAATGACCTATCTGCAGTGGTGGAAAAAGTATTCAGATCTCTTACTAAAATAAAATTGCTAATACCACACTGTGAAATAACTCCACTACAAGTAATTAAACTGCATTAAAAAAATTACTCAACTAAAAGTAGAAAAGTATCAGCATCAAAATGTACTTAAAGTATCAAAAGTAAAAATTCTCATTATGCAGAATGGCCACACTCAGATTGTCAAATACTCTTAATATGTTATTAGATTATTTGTAATGATGCATTTATATAAGGAGTGTTTTAATTTTGTAAAGTATAGGGCTCATTTTAACTACATGGTTGCCCATGAAGTTGGAATAATTTTGTTTTCATACATAATCCTTGTGATATGTTTGAAAAAGATTGATTAATAACTTTTTGAGAAGATATACACTTTATCTGTCAATGATAAATCCCATTGTAACGTGGAAAGCAATAAAAAAAAAGATTTTAATCACAACTTGAAAGGACGGCCGTGTACTTAATATAGGCCAACTGTTATTTCATTTTCCAAAAAGTCTAATCACTTTAAATGTATAATGTTTAACCCGAAAAACTAAAGCTGGCAGCTAAATGCAGTGGAGTAAGAATATAAAGTTTCATGAAATGGAAATACCCCAGTAAAGTACTAGTACCTCAGAAAGTACAGTACTTGAGTAAATGTACTTTACAGTTACATTCCACCACTGACCACTGCACATTCCCAACCCAGGGAGAACAATCCACTTTTTAAAAAAACTATTAAGTTATAAATGTGTCCCAGGCTAAATGCATGTTTTTGACTCAAACTATGCTCCGGGCACTTGAAGAGCACCTCAGAGTAAAATTTGCAACATGTGACGAGGGGTTGCAAGAAGACACAGGTTTAGCTTAAGAGGTCATGATGGAAAAAATGTATACATTAATAAATAATGTATGATTAACTAAATGAAAGTTGATGGAGCTCATAAATATAATTATTCAATTAAACACATTAAGTTATAATTAAATAGGACATGAATATATATCATGAATTCTTTTCTAAATGTTCCTTTCCTTTATTCTTCCTTATATCTAGTTTTACAGTAAAATAGTCAACTTTTCATGTCAGAAAAACAGAAACCCTTTTTCAGCTTTGTGTGTTGTTGTTTTTTCAACACAAACCACTACACACACTAGAGCAGCTGTAGCCAAAAGCTGCTTCTCCTCCATTTTGTAAGTTTTTACTAAGAGCACAAGGGGGAAAAGTTGTATGGTAGGAAAAAAATGCTAAAAGAATCTAGTTGTAGTCTTGCAAATCTCAGCCTGGGACTCTAAACTCTAAACACTTGTCTTTAGATGTGAGCAGGTGTGAGCCTATAGTTTTCTGGGAATCTTTTCCAAATCTTTTCAAAGTTTTCTGAGGTATAGGTAGCATTAGTCATATAAACAAAATGATCTCTTACAAGCAGCTGTTTACTGTGCCTTCATCCCATTTACAACTTGCAGCTGATATCAGTGATATTATTGTCTTATCTTAACTAGATTACTGATCAGTAATCTGGTGAAGTGCTGCCAAAAAAGATCTGGCAAAGCTTCAGTTGGTGCAGATTAGAGCAGCATGATTATCCCTTTGCTTCTCAGTAATAGTACAAATAAAATGCACATTGATCTCACGCAGCTGCAGGCTGAAGTTTATTATCTTTCTTGACAACAGTTATAGTTTTGGAACAACCACAAGAACCCAGAAAAGAGGTTCTTGTTGGCAGGCCCTTAAAAAATAAATCAGTAAAAACAGGCTCCTTTTGATTTTCTTTTTTCCAATTTAGATTTTTAGATGAACTAAGATTATGACTTTATGATGCAATGTGTCATGAGTTTATATTTACTGTTTATCTTCCCGATAAACATGAAACACCCACAGATAAAATGGGCTTGAGTTCATCCAAAGTTAAAGTGGTGTTATCTCTCATCGGCGTGTCAATCAAGCCACATTAATAAATTATATAAGATACTGTCATGACACCATTAAAGTGAAACCGTGCTACCAACCCCCGCACATGCACACACACACACACACACACACACACACACACACACACACACACACGCACACACACACACACACACACACACACACACACACACGCACGCACACACACACACACACACACACACACACACACACACCCACTCACACACACACACACACACACACACACACACACACACACACACACAGGAACTTTACCTCCCCCTGCTGTTACTTTCACTCCTCACATGCAGACTAAACAATAAAACAAAAACATTTCCTTATCTTACTTTTGGACTTTAATTCCCACCATATATGTTCTGCAAAAGCTGACTAACAGTTTGATTAAAACTATTACTGTCTGTTTGTTTTCTCACTTCTGGTTAACAACACATGAGAGGGCGTCGTGTGGTGTGAGAGACAGTTTTCATCTTGTTGAAACATCATCCCCCACACCACTTTATGGTATTAAAGTAGCTTGATAGATGCAGGCATCCTATGGTGGGTCCATCTGTCAGCTTAGCTGATCCTTTAGATCAGGCTGACATGAGAAGAGAAGATCCTCCTCTCGTTCTTTTGCTGCAGATTTTTTTTTCCACATTTATTTGTTTATTTTTTACAGTTTATACATCATATTTGTGTTTTTTTTTCTCTTATCTTAATCAAGTATACTGTAAATAGACTTGACTTGACTGGATCCTTGGCTGTTCAAATGCATTTTTTGCCACAAAAAATGACAATTTTCCTATTTAGCTTTGATGTGATTAATGGAGTCAACTGGGGAAATTTGAAATTTGAAATTAGTGGAGGACATAGAAAAAGTTGTGATCCTGCTCTATGATATTTTGCTTATATAACATGGAGGCAATACTGGAATTGAATCCTGGCAGTCCAAGTGTTAATTAATATGTAAGATATATAAGATCAGCAGTCTGAATGCAGAGAAATCGCCTAAATACCCATGAAATTTACTCAATTATTGTCCTTAAGTAGAATTTTTAAGGTACATTTTATGCAAATGTATACTTCTATTCCACTATATTTTAGAAGCAAATATCATACTTTTTATTCCACTACATTTAGCTGCCAGCTTTAGTTACTTTTCAGGTCGAGATTTAACATTAAACAACATGATACATTTAAAGGGATATGACTTTTTTTTACTTAAACCTCACAACAGTATATTAAGTAGTTAAAATCAACCTTATCTTTACAAAATTAAAACACTGTTTACATAAATGCGTCAATAATAATAATCCAATAGTAGATTTGGAATATATTTAACAATCTGAGTAGGGCCATTCTGCATAATGAGTTTAACTTTCGATACTTTAAGTACATTTTGATGCTGATACTTTTACTTCAGTAAGTTTTGAATGCAGGACTTTCTCTTTGTCGTGGTGTAATTTCACAGTGTGGTATATGGGGTGAAATATGTTCAGATTCAGTTTTTCAATTCAGTGATTCAAATTGAACAATACAAATTCAAATTATGTGATTCAGATTCAGTTTTTTAATGCAATTATTCAAGTTAAGCAATTCTAATTCAAATATAAATAATTCAAATTCAGTTTCTGGTGGCACATATTTCAGCCCATATTGGTATTACTACTTTTATTTAAGTAAGGGATCTGAAAACTTCTTCCACCACTGATCACATGCCTCATTCACACTTGTTTCTCATGTTTGTATGAAAAAACAGATGTGATTTCTTTTAACTTCAGCTACAAACAGTATGTCACAATCTGGATTGCATATGTCTGGGTGTTCCTAGTAATATTCCATTGTTTTTTGTGTTTCCCCTGACCTTAACCTGAACCAGAGTTGTTGTATGTTTCGAAGAAAAGCATGTGTGTTTTACAAAAAGGTATGAAGGGAGGTAAATGTTCACGTGCATTCACTCCATATAACATACATCTGTTATTGTTCCAACATTCTTCCATACACCACAGATAATATTTTAGGAAACCAAAGTGGCTGAAAATTGTGGTTTAATGGTACAAAAAAGAAAGCAACAAACCAGAGGCGGAGACTCTCAGACTCTCAGGTGTAACTGAGAAAATGAAGTGAAAGTTTCCCTCTGTGTCACTCACTAACTGAAACCTCAGAGACGTTGCTGCAAATGTCAGCACGTAAGATAAACATTAACAATCTGGTGAAAGAACAGCTGGATACAGGAATCCTGCATAACATATGGTTTTCCTCATTTTCACAGGCCGTTACAAACAGGCTCCCAGGCTTCCCCCTGCTGAAGGCTTATTCAGCAATAACTGAATAATCCTGTGCACAGACTCCTTCCCTCCACCTGCCCTGGAGTCACTGCTTTTTCTATGTTGCCATGGTTACTTTACAACCAAATTACACTCTCCTTTGAAACAGCTCCACTGTGTCTTGAGTGGCTGTAAAAACAACAACAAAAAAAGAATCATTTTAGGTGTGGCGTTTGGACTCAGCTAAACAAATGCTTGGGATGTTTTATACGTCTTGTGAATTTGAATGTGTTGTTTTCACTGAACCTGATGTATCATTATATATATAAAACTCACAGGCCTCTCGCTGTTGTGCATGCAGCTGTTTTCATGTCAGCTGCTGCTGTGAGTGAAACTCCCACTGCAGTGAGGAAACAAGAACCGACACGCAAAGGTCTTTTTCTGCTGATTGATTAAATTCATCAGGGAAAAGGCTTAACAAATATGTGACAAAAATACACCCTTCTCTCTCACCTGTTAGAGCTGATTTGTCTCCACATGACCGCGTCTCACCTTTTTGAGTCTATTCATCTGGAAAGCAGGGGTAGACACTGTTGTGACAGTTTTTATCTTCAGTCAGCAGGGGTGCACATACAACTCCACAGGAGGCAGACATCGCCACAGTCTGGCTTCTAGACTTAATGCCACAAACATTTAGGCCAACCCAGACAAGGAAAGTCAATTCTTTCCCACAAATAAAAAGCAGAAAGTAAGCTAAATTTAGGTTTATGCTTAAACACCCCTCCAATTTCTTCACGCCTCATGTTGGTGAAACAGATGTTCTTACAGACTTATCACAGTGTGAGAGAGCATCAAAAAGTGTGAGAGTGCCTTAAAAAATACTTGTACTGAAATATTACAGCCATAAAAAAATATGCGTTTATAATAATAATAATAATAATAATAATAATAATGATTAACAAATGAATAAGCATTTAAACAATATATAAAAAATAACAACATGCTTATATTCTGCTATGGTGTGTGAAGTCACACGTTATATAAGAAGGACAAACACAAATTTGTGTATTTCTTAAAAAGTGAAATTTGCGGTTATTCCGCAGTCCAGATGTGCGGTGCGCCTCCACTACACCCCCGCGCAGCGACGTGAGCACGCAAAGCTTCACCGAGGCAGCTGCGTCAAGTTCGCAAGAGACATCCGTTTAGATACCGGAAACCAGGCAATTTTGGCTTCAAAATAAAAGCATGCATTATCGCTAAAGAGAAAGTTAATTTTTTCAGTTTTACTTAGGCAGAAAAAAAATGCTATTTGTTATTAAGTGACACAAATAGAGTGTTGTGAAAAAGGTGAAAGTTGCTTAAGAAATGAAACAACGTGCAAGCTTAATTTATATTTGGCAGGTGGGGAAGACCAGAACAGAGCTAAAGCAACATAGGCCTACAAAGTTCAGGTAAACAACAGCAATGATTTAAGTAGACAATTCAGTTCTAAGAGAAAAATTGTGGTGAATTAGAACATTTTTCTTTGTGACTTAACACTTTAACATAAAGAATAGTGAAATTAATCAGGTATTCTATAGCTCTATTATGTGGATTTTAATAGTAAACAATGTCAGTGAAAAACACTGATTCTGTGAGCATTGCTTGACCCCTGGTGGTCAAAAACAGGGTTGGATAGTAAAAGATTACATGTAATCAGGATGACATGCTCAGATTAAAAAAAGAAATCACAATCTGCTCAAATAGCATTTGTAAAAGTGTGTAATCAGCAGTGGTGGAAGAATTATTCAGATCCCTTACTTGAGTAAAAGTTCTAATGCTACATTGCAAAATGATTCCACTACAAGTAAAAGTCCTGCAGTTAAAACTTATTTATGTCAAAGTACAAGAGTATTATCATAATGTACTTAAAGTTTTAAAAGAATAAGTACTTGTTATGCAATCACATGGATTGTTTTTTATGTTCCAACTTTATTATTGGATTATTACTATTGATGCGTTTATGTAAGCAGCATTTTAAAATCTAATCTTCAAAATATGGCAATTTTAAAAGGTTGTCAGTTGTGTTAATAGTAATTTAACTAAAATGTGTGTCTTATAGAGTATGAAAACATGCATTTTTTTCCAATGAAAATGTTTTGAGAGAAAAAAAAGAGAAAAAAAATCTACTATATTTTTTAAATTTGTCTTTTGTAATATTTTTTGAGACACTGAATTTTAATTCTTTATTAAATGTACATCATAGTCATTATAAATAGAAGAAATTAAATAAAATAAGACATTAAATGTTTCATTCTGTGTGTAATGGTTCTATTTAATGTGTTATTTCCACTTTTTGAATTGAATTACTGACATAAATAAACATTTCTATGATGCGCTTGCCATTGCAGCTCCAAAACTTTGAAACAAATTGCCGCTGCACATCAGAAGGCCTCCTCACTGTCTCATTTTAAGTCTCTTCTTAAAACCCCAGAGTGTTGATTTTATGATTTTATGATTTTTTTGTTTTTATTTGTATACTTGCATATTTTATTTTGTGCGGGCAGTACATTTTAAATTTTTTTTATCCTTTTTAAAATTTATTTTATCTTATTACTGTTCTATTGTTTTCTTCATCTCTTTGTATTGTGTTATCTATTTATTGTTTATGCAGCAATTTGGAAACCTTGTGTTTGCTAAAATTGCGCTATATAAATAAAGTGGATTGGATTGGATGATATTCACATTTTTTGAGATGCACCTGTAATAAGTAATCTTAACATTACTGAGGTGGTGTTTTGTTTTACTTATTTGAACTCCTCTCTAACCGGAAGTCGTGCGTCCTGGCGCCGTGTGTCTTGACACTGACCATTGAAGGAAAACGGAGCAGAAGAGCGAAACATGGCGACTTCGAACAATCCGCGGAAATTCAGCGAGAAAATCGCTTTGCATAACCAGAAGCAGGCGGAGGAGACAGCGGCGTTTGAAGAAGTGATGAAAGACCTCAGCATTACCCGAGCAGCCAGGGTAACGACACCGCTTCTTGTGTTTCTCCCCCCCTCTCCACCTCTTCTTCGTTTGTTTTCAGCGAGCTGTCAAATATGCATTTGTAGCGCGGAGCCGCACGCAGCCAGGGCAGCATAGGTAAACAATAACAAACGACGCTTCCTGCCCGCTCGGTCCTTTTCTCTCCCGCGACTGACAGCCAGCAGAGTTGGCATGAGGTAACACTCCTGTAATGTAGATATGAGTGACGGGGACCCTCGTCCGAAAAAGTTATTACATATTTTGTCCCACGCAAGTGGAAAAGCAAAGGGGCGTGCGTGCGTGTTTGACAGCGCGCGTCCAACTGCAGCGATGATATTCTCGTCTCGTGCTGCCAGAGAAAAGGCGATTAGACAAGACGACGTTACCTGCGATAATAATAATAATACACACATATATTGCAATGTTTGATTATTTGCAGTGTATGTGTTATGTATGGTAGAGATATATGTTGAGGTGTATGTGTGTGTGTGTGTGTGTGTGTGTGTGTGTGTGCACCGTGGCTTTGTAAACTTGTCTGACAGGTCTTCAGGCCTGTGTACACTGCTACATGATAGACATTTACACCAAAGATGAAGGCCAGCAGATTATGTGGAAATTTAAGCCACATACAGCACAGGCCGCCAAAATAAATCCTTCTGATCGGAGGCAGGGCTTCAGGACTGACTGCTGCTGCTGCTGCTGCTGCTGGGTGAAAGCATGATGGGTAGATAACTGTACAGCAAACATGCAGCTACTGCAGTGCTGCTTGTATGCTTAATTGTCAATGTATATAAAAAAATAATGTGCAAAAAAACTATCAGAATACGTCCATGTTGTCCTGTGATATTGGGTTGCTACAAGATTATGTGATTTTTAGATATTTTTTTCCTCAATCTTAAAACTGCAGATTTATTATCGACCAACAGGCTTGAGAAGAAGAAAAAACGCTATTTTGAAATGTAGTACAGTATGAAAAACCACAGGTTTAAATTAGAGCCAGACAGATATATTGGTTGACAGATATTATCGACCGATATCGGTCTATTAAAGGCATATCGGTATGTGCTGTTCGATATATGTGCAGTTACAAAAACGTTTTTTTACACGATATATATATATAGTGCAGAAAATGTTGCTTGGCACGATTTAGAAATGGTGTTAGCTATTACATTTTTTATTATTTTTTAAGTAGTCAGCCATTGACTGAACAGTAATGATGTTTATTTAGCTATTTATTTTATTCCTATTCATTGTTTATTTTCAAAGTTATTATATAGAATTGGCTGACAATATAATACATTATTTGTATAGTTAATATTAATGTATAACAATGTTAAATATTATTTAATTAAGTGTTATGTTTAAGAAAGGGTGCATTTGCAGAGGGGTGAAAAATCGACGTAGACAGTTCTATTTTCATTCCAGCTCAAAAAATTACCATAACGGTTATCGATTAATTTCCTCCTCTTTTCTTAAAAATGATATATATGGACTTATACAAAACGAATTCCTCTCAATCATCACTTTTGACCCACGGGAAGTGTCTTTATCTGCAGAGACCCTGCCTGTATTTTCTCTTTATTCTGGGCATCAACCTTCAGACCCACAGCTACAAAAATATCGACCACAGCACCAAAAAAATGCAAATGTAGCGAGGGCGAAATGCCAAGTGACAAAGCTCGTTCCAAGACGAGAGTAAATCTGCTTTTTTTTAATTCAGCGTGCCTCGAGGAGAGGCCAAGTTTGGATGTTTACAAACAGTGATCGAGAACTCCTGCATAGTATGTCTTTAATGTTATAAGTAACACTTGTGTTGCTATGACAAGTCAAGGTGTATGCTGTGAATAAGGCCTGATTATGAAGCTTTAAAAGATGTTTGGAATGTTTAACTGAGAAATAACAACAACAATTTAAAAAAAATTGTAATCTGTTTGTTTGTTTTTCTACGAATCTGCTGTGTCAGAATTGCCATGCTGTTGTATTTCAGGACACACGTCTCTATGTGTTAGTCAGAGAGATCATCTTGACTGATTTGTTTGTAGATTTTGTTTTCATTGAGCACGTTGACGAATAGGAAGCTCTCGTCTGAGCCAAAGTTAGACCTGTGGGAAGTGGGCCTCTGGTTTAGAGTTTCATCCTTTTCACTCTGTCGCCTCTCTCCGTCTCTCCTTTCTCTGTCTCTCCTCTCTATCTCTCCCTCTCTCTGTCTCTCAGTTTCTCCTTTCTCTGTCTCTCCTCTCTATCTCTCCCTCTCTCTGTCTCTCAGTTTCTACTTTCTCTGTCGCTCCTTTCTCTGTCTCTCCTCTCTCAGTCTCTCCTTTCTTTCTCTCCTCTCCGTCTTTCCTTTCTCTGTCCCTCCTCTCTGTCTCTCTCCTCTCTCTGTCTTCTTGTGGTTAAAAAGATTTGGTTTGTCCTCTCCCTGATCCTGAAATGTTACGATAACTAATCCATTGTCAACAGAGTGAGTATGAATGGGGTTACAGCGATGCACTCTGAGGTCGGAGACTTATCAAAATACACCAGCGATGCAGGCGTAGTAATTGTTATTATTAGATTTTCTGCCCTACCAACAGTGAGCAGTGGGCTTGCATGAGAAAATTTAATTGACCGGTTATGGGTTCGCTAATGGGAAATGGAACTGGAGGTCGTTTTGAAATAAACACAGTTATAAAGCTTGAAGGCTTTCAGAAACCCAACCATTTGCAAGTTTAGTCAATGCTGAATGATGTCTGACAGGCTGCACTTCTGCTTAAAGTTTCTCCTCTGTGATTAAGGCTGCTAATGTGGCAGACTGCATCAAACTTTCTCAGAATATGAGACTGGTCTTCCCTCAAAAGGGACCCTATACGTCGTTTGTACTGGCAGCAAAATACGATCTATATTTACTTTTTAGACTGTCCCGCCTCCCACATCTTCTAGTGGCCGTGGTAATTATTAAATGACGGTGAGTATAAATAGCAGAATTCACACTCGGGGCGGGTGGGACAGGTGGTGGATTGGTTGAACTAACGTTGGACTTTCATCCAGGAGATCAGGGTTTGTGTCCCATGTGAAAATGAAAGTAAACAATGTGACTCAAACATCACTTAACTTCTGTGCATCGCGTTTTGTGCGGCACGTTTTTTACGTAACTATGTCACTTCCGGTAGTCACGTCAAACCTCGTAACCACTTCACTTCTGGCATTTACTCACATTTATTTACTACGTGGGAATCCCTAGAGGGCCCTCGACACGATTTTATCCCGATACTTGAGTCACGATATGAAAATATTGCAATCTTAAGCATTTTACAATATGGTGAGTATTGTGATACAATATATTGTGATTTAACTTTTTAACTGCATTTTGTATCCACAAAATTCAATTCAATCAAGAATTGTTTTGTCAAATTCATCTCACTTCAGTCTTTTTATTTCTCCACAATGAGAGTCAAACCCACAGACTGACCAACAAAGTATTCAGTCAAACTGAACTGAACTGATGTTAAACATGTATGGACGACAACAACTGCAGCATTTTATTAAACCGTCGTCAACTTTAAGCTTCACTGTTCTGTATAGCTTCAATACGGCTGTGTCCATGAAATAACGTGGTACCTGGTTCCAGTGTCTTTAACATGCAGCTAAAACCATTGTAACTTTGCAGCTATACACACGTTGCCTATAGATTCCTTAGATCTTCTAGTTTCATATGATACCCAGGCTAATGATACCAGTATTTCCAGTATATTCCTAAAAGTGAGCCCTCTACAGCCTACAGTGAAAAAACAAAAAAGGCGAGAATACGCCGACGGGCCATCGGAACACTTAATATTGATACTTGGCAGCCATGAATCAATATAATATTGCCACGCAAAATATTGCTTTTATAAGTTTTTTGCCCCAAACCTAAGGTGTGTTTATTCCCAGTTTATTGTTTTTCTGTCAGTGCAGCCTGAAGTTGAGTGAGAAACAGCCATATTTATTCCTTTTGTTTATTCCTTCACACAATGGCCTCTTGTCTTACCTGGTGTTGTTCTGCTTCCAGTTACAGTTGCAGAAAACTCAGTACTTGCAGCTGGGACCCAACCGTGGGCAGTACTATGGAGGATCTTTGCCAAATGTCAATCAGATTGGAAACAGCGCTTTGGATATGCCTTTTCAGGTGAGGGATCGCATGTGTGTTTTCTTTATTATTTTCCCTCTGTACCAGTTGAAATACTGTGTAGATGAAGAGTAATATCTTTCCATTGAATGCTGGTAAAAAAACAACATTTAATATGTAGCAGGAGTTGTTTAACAGCAATCACCCACAGCTGTTTCATATAAATTAATATCCACTGTGCCCATATCTGAGGCTAAGTCATATCCTGTGATATTTATTCAACCTGAGGCCCCCCTATAAAAACGTTTACATTTGCTTTTGAAACAGCTGGTTATTGAGATCATTGTTTCCTGGCGTAAATACACGTACTTACTGTTTATACTGTATCTGTAAGCAACAAGAGCACTTTGTTTAGAATAAAAGGCAGAGGGCAGAGTGAATATACCAACCCACAGTGTGCAGAAGGTGTCTGTTTCACTATAGTATGCTGGACCACACTCTCCTTTACAGACCTCTATTTTAAAATAATAATGAGACTTTTCAGATTCAACCATATTTTTGAGCTTCACATATTGCTGCCACAACATATCAACCATGTATGATGCTGGCATTGATGTCTATGAGGTAGAGCAATGATGTGCTGCACTACACTGCACATAAATTAACTTAAATAGCCTTTATTCCTTGTGGAAGAAGCCACAGGTTTGAATTTATTGCCTTTTAGACATTCAAAATGAAGAAACATGGCAGCAAAAGTAAACGGAAACACAATATTTCTGCTTTAAAAAAATCTGTTGAAGTTGACAGAAGGAATAATTAGGATAATAAAAAGGATAATTTTTATTGTGTGTTTGAAGGAAAATGATATGTTTATTAAGTGAAAATATTACAAATAATATTGCCATTTTTTCAGACGTGGGGGGAAAATTTAGTAAATTGTGTTATAAGGAATATTCTAAAAATGAAAAGAGGAAACTGCTTTGCTTTATTAAAAATATGATCCTTGTTATATGATTACAAATATGATCCTTAAGTTAAAACCAATGTACTCATACTATATTTTTCTCTGTTTATATTGTTCTTATAATGTATAATTCACTGGAAATAATCTCTTGCTCCAGGCTCCTAAAGGTATAGTAGCTGAACACCAAGATCGAGGAATTTTAGATCTGTATCTCCGAGCAGAAATGCTCATCTAGCACTGCAGTACACTGCGTGTGTGTGTATATATATATATATATATATATATATATATATATATATACACACATATATATATATATACAGTCATGGTAAAAAAAATATTAGACCATTGTTTTCTTCAGTTTCTTGTTCAAAGGTATGTTTTTTATTTGGACAAATATAATGATAACAAAAATAGCTCATCAGAGTTTAATTTAAGAGCTGATATCTAGACATTTTCCATGGTTTTCTTGATAATAACCAAAATCATCATCAAGAAAACCATGGAAAATGTCTAGATATCAGCTCTTAAATTAAACTCTGATGAGCTATTTTTGTTATCATTGTATTTGTCCAAACAAATGTGCCTTTAGTTGTACCAGGCATTAAAATGAATAAAAAATTGAAGAAAACAATGGGCTTATATTTTTTTTACATGACTGTATATGTTTCCAATTAAATGTTTGGAAAAATAATTGTATACGATATATATTGTCAAGCATGTGTGAAAAGAAGGAAACCTCTTTAACAAAGGAAACTTTACTTAGATTGTTTTAGTTACATCAGTAGCTTGATAAAACCTTTTTTTCTTCCTGATGTTGAAGAAATATGAATCTTTGGGGATGAAGATGTCATGTTAAATCTGACTGAGGCCTTCCCACTGAGAACCCAGAGAAACTCAAGTAGGAGAAGTATGTTATTTGGATTTTTGTACAGATAGAGGATGGTGGGAGTTTGCACTTTTGTTTTCCCGTCAAGGCTCAGTTCCTCCATGAATCAGCTGATGAATGATGGCCCATGCAATTATTACTCAAGAAAATACATTAAGGAACTCTGAAATGAGCACCGCCCAGATCTTCATTTTTAGTTTCACAGGCATTTCTTTTTCAATTTTCTTCAGCCATATTTGCCCTGAGCTCCACTCACTTTTATCCCTGTTCTACATGCAGCACATGCATCTCATTTGATGCAAGAGCTCAGAACATTATTCTCTGTGGGCCACAGACAGTGTAACTGGGGCCGGGCTGCATGAACTAGTGCAATACTGTTTTTTTAATTAATAACTTCAAAGCTTCAGGATTTAGTGTTTGCATTTCATATTCAGTGCTGTCCGACACAGCCTGTTTATGAACCCTCACTCACACATAAAACACTGTGACTTGGACCTGGAATAAAATGATCACAATCTGATCAGTTAATTATATTTTTGTGTGTGTTTGTCAGAATTCAGGTTTGGACACAAACAGATCGACGCGACACCACGGGCTGGTGGACAGAGTTTACCGGGACCGGAACCGCATCACATCACCCCACCAAAAACCCCTGTCAGTTGACAAACATGGACGCCAGATATCCTTTAATACTGTCAGTTTATTTTAGGCAGAAAGTTTTATAATCTGTCTGTCAATTTACTAGTAAGAATAATGAAGCTGTAAGTTGTACTGCAGTAACATTAGCTTTAGTAACATTAGATGTGTTTCAAGCTCAGTCTGCACACACCCACACAGCCAACTAATGTGAATATCCACATTATGAGATATGTAAAGTATTGTCTGGGATTTGTTTATGGTAATATTGTGATAGTGATAGAGTCATGTTTTCCTGGTCTTAAATGCTGCATTAGAGTCGAAGTTGCCTGTTACTGCTGAATGAAGTGAACAAATAATTACTCTATTGGAGTATTTTTTTACACTTAATAGTAATGATTTACTGCTCTAATTTTTTCAGATTTTTTTTTCTTCTTTAAAAAAAATAAATTGTCAGAACAGAACATTCCTTGATGCAGGACCTCACAAAAGCTAAACAATAATAATAATAGTAATATAATTTATAATAAATTTAATCATTATCATATATGAATAATATATATAATAATATTAAATTGATAATATATATAATAATAATATTAAATAAAATTAAATAACATACTTAAATAAAATAATAGATACAAATAAAAAATCCAAATTACAAGTCTTTAAAGAGTCGAGCTTATTACATATTGCTTTGTATTTGATCTAAGTCTACCTGGCAGATCAATCTTCTCATTACCTTAAAAGAGGCAATATTTTTGATATTGTTATTAAAGAACCCCACCTTTATTCAAGTCTGGATTGATCATAAGACATTTAATCAAGTCAACGTAATTGATTTAATCAAGCCGAGGTTAATAAATATGAATATCAGAAATTACAAAATGTTCTGGATCTATATGTTGTTTTACAGGATACAACTTCAACCTGTAATTAATTAAAGCTGCATGTACAATGAGTCAGCGGTGCAGATTAAGCTGTGACAAATATCCGATGGCTTTTCATTATCACTTTTATCACGTGCTGTTTTTTTTTTTATTTGAGATGCCACCAGCAGCACGGTGCTTTTTGATGATATCTCCCTGTGTTGAAACATTTCACAGGACTGAATGCGTTGAATGTGCCAAGACTTCCAGTCTCCAACTGTATTTTCTTAACCTGCGATCTCACATTGACAGCTGTCCATATGGTGCAGTATATCTGTCACCACCACCTGATACCAGCTGGAGGAGGTAAGACAGCCTCCAAGAATCAAACACCGTCTCTGCATGACTGTACAGTATATCTCAGTGTTTACTCTTTTATTTAATTAGGAGCATAATAAAACCTTCACACGCCATCCCTAATGTCCATGTACCACACTGCTTTACACTGTTCGCATTGCATAATTTCATCAATGATAGTAGAATAATACATGGCACATTTGGAACATAACACAAGACTTTTAAATTTATGAAAACATGATGCATAATCACATTTAGAGACTTTGACCTTTAGACCTTTCATAGATCACCATCACGTTCAAAATGCTGCATTTAGATTTTTATAAGCCATTATAGAATACAGGATTACATTCAGATTATTTTAGATTTTTGTGTTGAAAATCAAACATATTTGACAGAGTTTTGACAGCTCTTATTACATACTACTTGAGCTTAAAAAAATTAAATAATAATAATAATAATTCACAACTTTTGTAGCTGTGATGTTGCTGGCATCAAATTCAGAGAAAAAATAAAGAGTATGCAATAAAGTTTATCAGAATATCTTTATTGTCATTTAAAAAAAAAAAACCACACAGTTTGAACCTTAAATATATAATTAGTACACCTTTAATTGAATATATGTTTTTAAATTATTTTATTTTATTTGTTATTTATGTGTGTTTTATTATTATTATTATTATTATTATTATTATTATTATTACTATTATTATTATTATTAATAATAATAATAATAATAATAATAATAATAATAATAATACATTTTATTTTTAGGTGCCTTTCTTATCACTCAAGGTCACCATACAGTGACAACAACAAAAAATAGCAACTAATAAATATCAAATAATAAATACTACTAATAAAATGAATAAATAAAACGTTTAGGACAACATCACAAACTTTTTTAGAATCAGAGTTGTACTTTTAAACATTTTAATTCATATAAGAGAATTGTTTTCATGTGCTGTACAACAATGTAGTTGTAGTTGAGTAGCTCCTTTGCTTTACACGTTTTTTTTGGGGGGGGGGGGATTTTACTGTACAATGGCCTGTGGGATAGTATTGTATTTTTTTAATTCTTGTGCTGCAGGACAAACTCTGACTCAGCACTGCACCAGAGCACATTAATTCCTGCCCAGCAGGCATCTTTCATGGGAGGATCACAGGAGCTTCAGCCAAAAAGAGGTAGTATTTTCATGTTAAAGTTGTTGATTAAAACTTTCATGAATTCAGGATATTTATAAGAACATGTGTAGTAACAAGATATCCATTAAATATTGACCCGTAGGTTAAAATAAATGTAAAACTCTACAGGCTCATGTAGCATCTTAATACTAATATTGAAGACACTGAGCTGTTGATCAGGTCTGCTTTAATGAGTCAGTTGTCAGGTGTTTTTCCTCTCATTATCTGCAGTAGGTGGTGGTGGGTGGGGCTGTTTTGTTGGAGGCCTGTTTATTTTTTGAGCTGCTTTCTCTCTTGGCGGTTCAGTCGAGTGCCCTTCAGTGTGTGATGAAAGGGTCTGAATGTGGCTTTGAAGGCAGAGGAGGAAAATGACTGCTGAGGAAACAAAGTGAATCCAAGTGTCTGATGAATTTCATCGCTAATAGCTGATTATTTCAATTTCAGGAGCACTTTGACTGAATTTGTATAAATCTCCATGGAAACATTTTTTGGTTTTGGCCCATTATTGCCACTCAATATTTAAAGGGATAGTTCAGATTTCTTTTAAGAGGGGTTTTATGAGTTACTAACCCAGTCAGTGTATTACCTACAGTAAAGGGCGATCAGCATGCCCAGAGTTTGGAGAAGCTGCTGACCAAGAAGCTAAGCAATGCACTGCTGTGGACGAGAACAGCAGCTAAAAATATTTTAGCCACCTAAAAAACAATATTTGTTTAAGTGTATACTAAATGTAGAATATTTTGCACTGCTTTATACTGCCCTACAAAGCCTAAATGCAGTAACTACGCAAAAGGTAAAACTGAGAAGTAACTGCTTTAAAGTTTTTTTTTTGCGTTTTTTTAAACTGGCCAGCCAAATTGGTTATAAGTAGATAAGTGATATCACACTTATTTCTACATGAATTGTCGACGTGAATTTTATGCTAAAAATCATGATGATTTATTTGACCTTTGACCCCAAAAATGTAGTTACTGCACTCTGGTTTTGCTGTAAAATGATCTAATAGTAATGCAAAAAACAGAGTGCAGTAAGTACAATGTTGTTGTCTTCTTTCAGCTTTTATATTTTGTTTTCAGTGAAGAAACATTTCCAAAATTTATTTTGTTATTCGTATATTTATAAGTATTTAACAACTCTATTCAAATATGTGCCTATTTTAGACCTAATATGATAAAGAAATCTTAGATTTTAGTCTTAATACAATTGTATCTCACTTTTTTACCTCATCACTATCTAGATAATAATTTCCCTTTCGAATAAACGTATAATTTCTATTATTTTTACGTTTAAATTAATTTATATATCCAAAGCAGACCGTGGTTAGTGCAATTACTTCTTGGTTTTGAGTTGGATTTTGTGGTTTTGATAAAATTATTTATCTCAAATAAAACAATCTAACCCTATCTAAAACTTTGTCACACGATAAAACAGACATCAAGGGGTTAATTTTTGGTTCTAACTCGATTTTGACCAAAAATGTAGTTACTGCAGTTAGGCTTTGTAGGGCAGAATAGATCGATACATATCAATTCATCAGTGACCGATCCAGCTGCATCGATGCATATTGCTGTCCTTAATATACGCTTATTTTGTTATTTTGTTTTGAGAAGTAAACAGATAGAACCGATCTTGGGAATGGTCTAGGTTTATAATTGAAAGATGATCACAGGCTCTTTAACCTTCCCTTTTATGTTGTGGGTCAAATTGACTAATTTCAAAGTTTAGAGATCTAACAAAACAAACAGTTAACAGTATTTTTTCATAAAAAGAAAATATGTAAATGTGTAAAAATATAAAATATATAAAAAAAATAAATGTCATGAAATACAAACCATGTCCATTGGGATTTTTTAGTTTCTGAAACTTTTGAATCATTAAACATGCCCCGGGTCAAACTGACCCACGAACAATATTACTGTTCCTGAGAAACGAACTTAACAGGAGGGTTTAATGTCTGGAAGAGCTCAGCAAAAAAAGGTAATATATAATTTAGTTGTTTTCTGCGAGTTGATATAACGGGTTGTGTTAAACAGGTATAATGATATCATCTCATATTGATTGATGTCCGCTGAATCGAACCAAATCGAAGTCCATCCACGGCAGACTTGTGATATCGGTAAATATCATGTAATTTTCCAGTGAGTCGATCTAATATCATATCGTGATTAATCCCATGATATACACCACTACTTCATTACCTTTAACACTAAAGGGTAGGGGACTGAAGCCCTTGTGAAGCCATTATCTACAGCTACATCTCAAAAAATTTGAATATCATGAAGAAGTTCAATATTTTTTGTCAATCATTTCAGAAAGTGAAACTCATATATTATATAGATTCATTACACATAGAGTGAAATATGTCAAGCCTGTTTTTCTTGTCATTTTGATGATTCTGCCTTAGAGATAATGCAAACCCAAAACTCAGTGTCTCAGAAAATTAGAATATTGTGAAGTTCAATATGTGAGTCCTGGGTCAGTGGAGGTTTGGGGCCATGTCCTCTGCTGCTGTTGGTCCACTGTGTTTTCTGAAGTCCACAGTCAACATAGCAGCCATCTACCAGAACATTTTAGAGCTCTTCATGCTTCCACAAGCTCTTTGGAGATGCTGGTTTCATTTTCCAGCAGGACTTGGCACCTGCCCACACTGGCAAAGGTACCATAAGCTGGTTCAATGACCATGGTGTTACTGGGCTGGACTGACAAACTGACTAGGCTTACCTGAACCCCATAGGAGTCTATGGGCTGTTGTCAAGAGGAAGGTGAGAGACACCAGACGCAGATGACCTGAAGGCTGCTATAAAAGCAACATGGTGCCGTAGGCTGATCTCCTCCATGCCACACCATAATAATGCAGTAATTCTTGCAAAAGAAGGTTCAGCCAAGTATTGAGAGTACAGAAATGAAGATACTTTTCAGAAGCATGGCATTTGTGTGTGCTTCTCCAAAACTGGGTGCGTACCGATCAAAATCTACTGTAGGTAATACACTGACTATGGATAAGTAGCTCATACAACTTCCTTCCTTTTTTCTTTGTGCTTTTTCTCTGCATTTAAATATCACTTGATCATATTAACCGGGGACATGTGGGCTGTGATTATAATAAGCTCAAACAGTCTGGACATCTGTAAACCCAGGGGACTAAGGAGATTTTTTTGTTGTTGTTATTATTTCCTTCCCTACAGTTCTCCTGCTCACTGTACCAGGGGCTGAAGCAATTAAACAAGAGGTTGATGAAGATGGACAAAACCAGAGCTGGGAGTGCAAAAAGGTGGAACTTTACTTACATAAATGCTTTTTTCGCCCAGCTTTTACCTGTGGTCTCTATTTAACTCTAGTTGTGATTATTTTCTTTTTCTTTAGAACATTTCAAGGTCCAAGCAATGCAAAGTTCCAGGGATCAAGTGAGTATTTTACTGGGTTTGCTGTGTGGAACTGGTGATGAAAGATTTGTTTTAAATCTTGTAATGTGAAGCGAAAAGGGTATTTAAGAATGCACAGGCAGCTTCAAACTAAATGCAGATTTTTTGGCATCAGTTGAACAAGTATGAATATAGCTTTAAATTGAAGCCATCTGACTGTAATTAAACATAATTTTCATTTACTCAGCCAAAGTAGTGTGGAGCCAAAGCATTTGCAAAAGTTCCCCTGTCCAAATGAATGATGTCCAAATATCTCTGGAGTTGTTTGTGTTGGAATACATTTACAAGTGTTGCTTAATCATTTTGCTTAAGATACCAAATGTTTAGGTTTTGTTTGAGTGTGTTGTGTCTGTTTTCTGCAGCATATTCCCGTCTCCGGATCAGCAGTTGACCGCTTCACAAAAACAGGCAGCCCACAACACCGGCGGTTCTCTTCCTGACCTGACCAACATCCAGTTTCCTCCTCCGCTGCCCACCCCGCTCGACTCAGACGATGCAGTGGCCGCCTCGTTCAGCTCCTCCAACAGCACACAGAACCTTGCAAACACTCAAGGTAACGCCACCGACACGGCTCTGCTCTTCACAAAACTTCAGATTTCTGCATAGTTATGTGCAGGATATTAATTACTTTTTTATTTCAATATTCAGCACTCTCCGGTGCCAATTTCTCTATGACTCTGTGTGCTTTTAAAAAAAAGTCTTTCCTTGTGCTGTTTTCTGTGTACTGGGTAGGAGTGAACACCTCTCAGCCCACAGTAACCATGGAAATGCAGCCTGGGCAGGACGACATGGTTCCTCTCATCCTGAATGCAGGAGACTCCCACCAGCACCAGAACCTGCAGCTCTCCCCGACATCTCCACCTCTCACTCTCTCTCAGGTACAGCTCCGCTCTCGGCCCTGACCTCACATTCCCTGAGAAAAGCAATCATGCAGGCTTAATTGATTATTGAATGTGTAATTTATTTCAGACTGGCTTTGACCTTTTGTTGTGTTACGGTAATGAGGTTTTGTTTGTGATGTAAAAATTCCCAGAATTAGCAATTTTTCATTAGATGGCTATAATAATTGATTTTTAAAGATTGATTTGTAGCTTGTAAAGGGGAAATCGCTCAACTGTGCAGGATTAAATGCATTTCCCATGAAGCATCGGGTCTTACATGTTGCCGTGCCGCCCCCAGGCGGCCATCAACGCCATGAACCTTGAGCAGCAGCTGTCCCAGTACGCCTTCTTCAACCAGCAGCCGTCGGCCCAGACCCACCAGAGCCAGCAAGTGAGTTTCCCTCCAGCACTGTCCACCAGTTTTGTTCAAGGTCAGATCACTGCGCCGTCCACACGACACAATTTGTTGTCTTGTGATCGGGAGCAGTGGTGGAATAAGTACATTTACTTAAGTAATGTAATTTTGAGGTACTTGTACTTTACTTGAGTTGAGATCCCATTTTATGTAACTTTATACTTCTACTTGACTACATTTTAAGGTAAATATTGTACTTTTTACTCCACTACATTTAGCCGACAGCTTTAGTTACTTTTGACATGAAAATCATGATAAATTTAAAGTGATAAGATGTTTTTAATTAAACCTCACAACAGTTTATTAAGTAGTTAAATAAGCCCTATCTTGAGGAAATTAAAATGCTGCTTACATAAATGCATCAATACAAATAATCTAATAATTTTAATAATTATTATTAATAATTATTTTTTATGGTAATGAGCGGTTCTGTGGTTCGAATCAAAAATCCTGCATTGTATGCATTGTAGGGCTGGGCAATTAGTTGAAATTAATAAAAACCTTCAGAACCTCTAATTTTGCCCATGACATAATTTTGATTATTTTTGGGTGTAATTATGTGACTCCGCCCCGTCCAATTTAGCGAGATGTAAGCAACATGGAGGGAAACTCAAAAGTCAACTGAGCAACCCGAACGACAAAGAACAAAAATATGTCAAATGTAAACAGTGCAGAAAAATTTTACGTTTTCATTTCAAGTGATGCTTTGATTTCGGTTATAAATATATTTAAAAAATCAAGCAAGTTCATAGCTACCTTCTAAATGTTTTAAATTACATTTAAATCTACAGTGTGTTCATATCAAAAATCACTACCAAAATTAAGCGACTAAATACATAATAAAAATGAGAATATTATAAAAAAATTGCATTTGAGGCCATGAAATACCTTCCCTGGTCATTTTGTATTAACATGTCATGGCAGTACATTTACATTAGGTCATTTAGCAGACGCTTTTATCCAAAGCGACTTACAGGAAGAGAGTATAGTAGTTGAGTATATTTACACTAGAGACCGTGTCAGTGGACTATGAGGGAAAAAAACAAAAAACAAAATAATTGTTCATTAATCATAATCGAGGTAAAATGTTTAATTAATCGTGATATTGATCTGAGCTGATCTGAGCCTTAAAGGGATTTTATTAGCACCCATAAGCAGCAATCATTCCAACACTCTGCAGTGCAATTCTTCTGTAAAATCAACTTCATCTTTCATGTTAAGATGTGAAATCTGAACGACGGCCAGCAAATTATTTCCAAAAGTTAAAGCAGCAGC
This sequence comes from Centropristis striata, assembly GCF_030273125.1. Lineage (NCBI taxonomy): Eukaryota > Metazoa > Chordata > Actinopteri > Perciformes > Serranidae > Centropristis > Centropristis striata. Next base: position 12,502,888 of record NC_081527.1, on the reverse strand, counting down.
CTTCAGAAGTGGGCAGATTGTGAATAAATGAGTGAAATAAACAACATCCAGGATTAAAAAAACAAAACAAAACAAAAAAAACAAGCACTTATTGAAAACGATGTGTCCCGACCTTGAAGGATTTTTACTGGTGAAATCATTCTATTAATTCAAAGCTGGGAACCATTTTATTGCAGAAAAGTCTGTTACATAAATCAATGAATAGAACAAATTTTCCTCTCAAATTATCAGCAGGGTGCAGACCTCGTCATGCTCCTTGCTGAGGAGCAGACAGGTCTGATTGTACTGCATGCAGGGTTACCACAAGAAATTGTTTTTATATAATCGTTTTTTTAATAAAATCTGCTCATTAGCATGTTGCACCCAAATCCATCATCTTGCCTCAGCGCTGTGGAAACTCTCCCCTGTCCTCAGATCAACACTTCACATCCTGAAGAACGTTTCTTTGATGAGGATTTGCTCTGATGTAGTCGCAGCGGTTCACAAATGAATGATTCAAACACGATTTGTTGAATTGGTCATGAGGAGAAATTGACGCCTCTATGATTTCTAATTCTGATTAATGTCATGTTTTCTTAATATGCTTATCAATTTTTGAGCGAGAAAAAAGTTGTCTAATAATTCATTTTGACATAAGCACATAATGTAAGCAACATTTGTGGACAGGATTCCTCAAATATATTTATCAGAGGTATTAGAGGTATATACAGTAAGAGGTATTAGAAGTATTAACAATTTACAGTTTAAACAAGTAGAAATATAAATATAAAACGTATTAACAATTAAAACAAAAATAAAATAACTTATGAACATTATATACAATGCTTTATACATTATGAAGCCTCAAATAAACACAAAAGACATAGGATTACATTATAAGGAAAACCACTTGAATTATGGAAATAATTAAATATGTGAAAATGAATATTAAACTTTATTTAAATAGCACTTTTCCTAACAATGTCACAAAGTGGAAATGAAACCAGAAAGGGCAGATAAAACTAGAAAATAAAGGCTATAAAATGAATAAGATCAAATAGTATAGTACAATATAAATAAAACATATTTCTAAAAGCTTTCACAGAGACAGAAGAGATTGTTCTGTAGCCATTTATGTATTACTGAGATGTTTAGCATATATGTCGACAAGCTATAAAAGCAGATACTGGTGTGCTTAATCTGTTATAAACCACGATTAAAACCATAAAGTGATACTTGATGACTGAACAATGTCTGTATCTATTTATGACCCCACTCTTTATTTTCTAGCCGACAGGTCTGGTCCAGCTGGCCTCCTCCGTGAACTCCTGCTCCACGTCAGACAACCAGACGTCCTCACAAACCAACATGACCATCGACATGAACACGGTGAGACCATTCTGTCCACATTACATCAGCCTGTAGCAGTGAAGACTGGGGCTTCCTCGCTGGTTTCAGTCTCTTTTCTGAAAATGTCGTCTTGATGATACATGCTGTAATCAGCAAAATACTCACATTATGCACAGAACAGGTACATCTCAAAAAATTAGAATATCGTGAAAAAGTTCAATATTTTTTGTTGATCATTTCAGAAAGTGAAACTCGTATATTATATCGATTCATCACACATAGAATGAAATATTTCAAGCCTGTATTTCTTGTAATTTTGATGATTATGGCTTACAGATAATGAAAACACAAAACTCAGTGTCACAAAAATGAGATTATTACATAAGATCAAGAAAGAAAAAAGATATTTCTAACACAAATGTCATGCTTCTGAAAAGTATCTTCATTTCTATACACTCAACACTTGTTTGGGCTCCTTTTGCATGAATTACTGCATTAATACGCCGTGGCTTGGAGGAGATCAGCCTACGGCACCATGTTGCTTTTATAGCATCCTTCAGGTCATCTGCGGCTGGTGTCTCTCACCTTCATCTTGACAACAGCCCATAGACTCCTATGGGGTTTAGGTCAGCGGAGTCCAGCCCAGGAACACCATGGTCATTGAAGCAGCTTTTGGTACCTTTGCCAGTGTGGCCAGGTGCCAAGTTCAGCCGAAAAATTTAATCAGCATCTCCAAAGAGCTTGTGGAAGCATGTAGAGCTCTAAAATGTCCTGCTAGATGGCTGCTATGTTGACTGTGGACTTCAGAAAACACAGTGGACCAACAGCAGCAGAGGACATGGCCCCAAACCACCACTGACCCAGGACTCACATATTGAACTTCTTCACAATATTCAAATTTACTGAGACACTGAGTTTTGTGTCAAAGCCAGAATCATGGAAATGACAAGAAAAACAGGCTTGAAAAATTCACTTTACGCGTAATGCATCTATATAATGTATGAGTTTCACTTTCTGAAATTATTAACAAAAAATATTTTTTTCATGATATTCAAATTTTTTTAGATGTACCTGTATGTTGTATTACTAAAGTGGTTCCAGAGTGCATTTATTGTGGAAAGTCTGAGCAATTATTAGCCATTTTTTGGACTGGAGGAACTTTTTCATAATTCTAAGATCTGTTTCTCAGGGAACCGATGGCAGGCATTAGGAATAGAGAGCAAACAAAATTACGTGTCTTTGGAGGCCAGGCCTGGAAGTTAGCATCTCCATGAGGTCTATTGAGAATTCACCTATGGGATTTTTGCATTGGATTTTGGATCATTGCAGAAAATAAGATCTGTGGCAAACCCACGTTTCTGATGCTGACATGTTTTGTTCAGCAGGATACTCTTCACAAATTAACACCACTTTTATGATGTTTGAAGCCTTAATGCAGCAGACAGAAGTAAAAAACGTATGTTATGCTATAGCGCACTACACTGCGGTCACATGACTTGAATGTCACTACTAGGGATGGGCATTTGGAAGAAACCTGCCAACTCGATTAACTATAAAGTTAACGATCAATCGATTAATCGCTGCATGCATACATGGTCAAAATAAAAGCTATATATACACAGTACTGTGAAACAGCCTGTTTTGATAATGGACGATTTTATTTTGAAAGGACGAAAAGAGACTCAATCCTGTAATCATCAGACTAACTCAACTGAGATTTTACTGTAAAGATAACGTCAAGGAGTTAAATGTTTTATACCGAAGAGGTTCGTTTTCACACAAATCTTGCATATTTAAGTTTGTTTTGTGTTTAAATAAGTTAAGTTTAATAAGTAGTCAAATTAAACCTAGTAATTATGCTAGCAAGGTTTGATACAGTTAGCTAGCTGAAAATAATACTGTGTTTTATAATTGTCCGTGGCCGTGTTTCAGTTCAGTGAGTATTGATACACAGTCAGAGATGAAATTGAAATTCAAAAAAATACACAGATCGATTAAAAATTGAATGTGATCGACCAAATTCTTAACGACCATCGATTAATTATTCCCATCCCTTGTCACTACCATTACGCTATGATCTCCAACAAGCTAACAGCTGTTTTGGCAAGCTAGTGAAACCGTAGCCTAATAAACTGTTTATTAACCTAATGTACAGTCTATAAAAGTTTCCAATAGCACTGAAGTAAACAACTAGAGGCTGTAGGGCGGACTAGTGAGAGAGTAAAAACTCGTAAAAATGCGTAAAAACTCCAAATTTCACAAGTGGGGATATTTACTAACTTTTTAATGTCGTACAACAAAACCCGAACATCTCTTCAGCTTGTGTTAACCACAGACCTTATTTCAGACATCTAACCACCAACCCATTCAAAATCCTCATTGAGATTGAGATGTTAGACCCCAGGGTGCTAAAAAATGCTAACTTACTTCCGAGTTTAAGAACTCATTCCTGCGGTGCCCTATAACGATATAGAAATAGCCACTGGTCTCTCTTGCTTATGCAGGTCATATCGAGGCATCATTATTACATTGAGACTGATTCATAACAGAGTTCAAAAGCTTTAAAGTCTTTTTTTAGTCTTTTTTGCACAGAACAAAGACAAAGATTGACATACAGATTAATTAAATAAAAGCTCAACAAAATGTGCATAGCATCAAGATATCTAAATGCTTTCGTGAGGCACTGTGCGTCCTTCAGATCTTGGCTCTCGCTGCTCTTCTTCTGCTGCAGTGGGAATGTGTTTGGATAACTGCAGAAATGAAGTGGCCTACATTCTCTTGGTCTCGGTTTTTGCAGTGTGGGGGTCAAGTGAAACATTAAGAGGAAACACGACACGACACCAGCTTAGGTCTAACTCTCTAATTTAACCAAGAACACAAGACTCATCTCTCGGTTCTCTAACTTATATTATGTAATGCTCTGTTTTCGGAGATGGTTTTGGATGTTTGCCTCCATTCCCCAAGCTGTAGATTTGAGCGCTGAAGCAAGATGATGGAAAATACTTCTTTCAGTTTATTGAGAGTTCAAACAGGTCTCCTCCAGAAATTATCATTCGCACTAGTTTATATCTGTATCTAGAGACCTTGAACTGTTTTATCACTTCTCTGTCTCATGCTACCAGTATTTTGATATCTTATCTGTCTATTAATAGATTAGGAATGTGGAGGTTTGACCTCCTGTTGGCTCTTGAGTGATAAGAGATTATCAGGCTCGTTTGATACGCCTCCAAATCTGAGTGGCTTGATAGTTTATCTGTTATTTACTATGATGGTATCTTTGATATTTTTCTTTCCACAGTTATGGTCGGGTCTTGCTTAAGTCAAGTTGATATTGTGATCATAAAAGAAATAGTTGGTATGTGCAAATATTTTTGATTTTGTTGGACGAGTAGATGAAAAGAGCGTGAATGACAGAAGTGCTCGGTTCTTTCTGATCCTCCACTAATACAGTATTCAGTCGCTTAGCTTGGACTGCTGGCAATATTTTTTCTCTCCTAATTAATTCCCTGTAGTTTTCTCTGTTTCTCCCAGATCTTTTCAGTATTATTAATGCATTGATGTGACATGTGGTACATGGTGTGTTAATATTATGATTGTATTTGAGCATTAGATCCCAGTATACTGGATTGCAATTACAAAACAGTGAATATTTTAGTGATTCCTCAGTCAGGGTGCCTGCTGTTTATGACTTCTAGCTGAACTGATGCTGGCAAAAGGTAAAGTGGATTAACCGTCAGTCACACAAGCACCAGACATGCATATAGCAGAGCTCACCATGATGCACACAGACGCCAGTAAAGAGCATCTTCCATAGGGCTGTAGTTCAAAGCGATGAAGCTTTATTTATAATATTGACATTCAAGAATCTAAATCAATGTTTCGGATGCTGCAAAGCTTCTTCTTTTTCTTTTTTTTGCATCTATTCAATATATGTAAACCCGGTATTTCTGCTCAAATGCAGATATATTTTTAGGCAACAGGGATATTTTAAGCATTATATTATATGTATTATTTAATTCCCAACAATGATGAAAAAGTATTCAGATTCCTTTACTTCAGTAAAAATACTAATACCACACTGCAGAATTACTCCACTACAAGTAAAAGTCCTGCATTAAAGACTTAGTATCAAAAGTAAAAGTCCTCTTTATGTAGAATGAACCCACTCAGATTATATTATTGGATTATTATTATTGATGCATATATGTAAACAGTGTTTTAATTGTGTCTAATGTTACCTACTTAATGAGGTTTAATTTTAAAAATGTCTAATCACTTTCAATGTATCATGTTTTTATTGTTAAATCTTCACCTGAAAAGTAACTAAAGCTGTCAGCTAAATGTAGTGGAGCAAAAAGTACAAATTGTGCCTCAAGATGTAGTGGAGTAGAAGTATAAAGTTACATAAAATGGAAACACTCAAGTTAAGTGTAAGCAAAGGACAGTACTTGAGTAAATGTATTTAGTTACATTCTCACCACTGGTGCCCACGTCCAAAAGTCCTAAAATTCTAAATATACTGGGAAAAAAAGATATATGCAATCATTTTTAAAGTTCACATGTTCATAGCCATCACATTATTCTACTTCAATTCATATTTGTTCGCAGTTAGCCCTTAAAAGTTACATTTTCACTGAAAACTGCACACTCACTTGTATTAATGGGGCGGTCTAGCAACAATCTGACAGCACCATAAATTACATTTATATAACAGCAATACTGAAAAAACCTCTGACACAACTATAGTAAATACATTGTATTTCAATTCCTAAGTAAATTGAATGAATCACTTCATTCAATTTGAGGAATTCTTTTTGTTTTGTTTAGGGTGATGACATCATAAACATCACCAGAAGCTTCCTGACTTTCTGTACAGCCCTTATCCTCCAGTGTGAATAACTCAAACGTATCCTCTTGTATCAGGCCTCCTCCCTCCAACAGTACCGCAGTAGGGTCGGATCCTCTGCCAATCAGTCTCCGACCTCCCCTGTCTCCAATCAAGGCTTCTCACCTGGAGGCTCGCCTCAAGTAAGGGCGTGTGAACCAGTGAGCTGCTGGCTCGCTCTGTATAAACGTCACCGTCCCCCTGCATCGTAGTCCTGTGGTGAACGTTGGCGAGTAGGACTCTGTGGCTGGCCCCCCCTACAGCTGCTTGTACTGTGTTGACACTAGCAGATCTGGGCAAAGAAAAGTGTCAAAACAGGCTATTAAATAGTTATTTATTTACTTTTCTAAACACAGAAGAAGAAAAATGATTTTAAAAAATCATGTTAACAAGAGGATCTGTGATTTTTTTTTTACAGCTGACATTTTAACATATCATACAGCCATGGAAAAAATTATTAGACCGCCCTTGTTTTCTCCAATTTCTTGTTCATTCTAATGCCTGGTACAACTAAAGGTACATAAATAGGTACAAAAATAGCTCATAAAAGTTTAATTTAAGAGCCGATATCTAGCCATTTTCCCATGGAAAATGGCTAGATATCAGCTCTTAAATTAAACTTTTATGAGCTATTTTTGTTGTTATCATTATAGTTGTCCAAACAAATGTACCTTTAGTTGTACCAGGCATTACAATGAACAAGAAATTAGAGAAAACAATGGTCTATTAATTTTTTCCATGACTGTAGGATGAAATTCACAGGTGTTTTTTCCCCAACACACATAACAACATAATTATGGTTATTGATTACACCTTTGATTTTCATGCTATGACATGACAAAAGGAAGTCAAACTATTGTTAAGTATTTCAGTCTTTTCAGTCTTTAAGATGAGAGAGAAAAAAGAAAAATTAGCACACCACAATTTACAATTTTTAATCCCATGTGATATTATGATTGCAGTAATAGATGTAATAGACATTAAGCAGTCCCTGTCTTGCCCAGATCTGACCACCAGTCTCTACAAACACTCGGTGTCGTTGGTGTGTTGTTATGTAGCTGTGTCCCTGACCTTCCTTCTCTGCTGCTTTTGTGGTATTTGCGTTGCATCTCCACTGTTTCCTCCCCAGTCCTTCTTTATACGACTCCGTACCAGAGTTTGTTCTTTTTATGTTCATCAGATATTTGTGTTTGTCGTGATTCTGCACCAGCAGGGTGGTTTAAGGTAGCGTGGAAGGGGGAGATGGTAATCTTTTCCCCCTCGAAGTGAGGAGAAGCTGCAAATCATTCCCATGGTTGAATCTCAACAAACTGAACCGTGCCTGCAGGGTGGTGCTTTAAGATAAACTAAACACACCCAAGGTAAACATGGATCAGGGCTGTTAATCTGTGTCAGACTCAGTATAAGCATTGGAGATCTGAAACCCTGGTAAGGCAGTGCTGCTGCCACTTGTAAACTGTGTTTTTGGGAAAATATTCACTAAATAACTTTAAAGTTTTAGATTCAGAAGGTATCATTTTTTACCCTTGTGCCTCACTTTGCCGATTTTTTTTTGTTAAAAAATATATATTAATATTAATGGGTTAAATCATTTTACCAAAATATGTCTTATCATTTTAATTGATTTATTGTATTTATTTTCTTTCTTTCTTTAATTTATTTATCTATTTATTCATTTTTAATTCGGTTTAAACAATGCGAATGTTATGAGGGGGAAAAAATATTTTATTATGTGATTTCTTATTTTCTGTGTAGTAAATGCTAGGGAGAAATAATTTCTTTCACAGTCACAGAAAATTCAGTGATATGCAACAACACTTAATTTAATGCATTGCATCAAACACTGCAGTGCTCTATAATAATAGAGGCAGCAATAACTCAATAAAATAAAAATAAAATAGCATGTATTTGCCTCATAGGATTAATAGGATATGTATAAAAAGGCTAAATCTGGTGGAAAATAGTAAAAAAAAACAAAAAACCACCATTTTGAGATGTGACATTGAAAGTATAATAAAAGAAAATGCGTGATTTTATGTTATGATGGATGGGGATCAAATATTCTGGTTTCAATGGGTTTCAATGGGGATGTTAGTGTCTGTATTTGACAGTACAGTAAGCTGAGGTTAAATGTCCAATATTATAAAAAAACAAACAAAAAAACACATTTAATACCATACATATTAACAGAGCCATAAATGTCCCCAGAGAGGCACAAGGATAGTGCAGAGAAAAAGAAATGCGGTGAGTGTGAGGGTGTGTATGTGTTTTTTGTGTTGTTTTTTTTACACGTTTGTCCTGCTGTTTGCTTTAACCCGACTCAGTTCTGTCCTGTGCTGAAGTGGCTCACTCATGTAGCACTGAGGTTATCCACAGGCTAAACCACAGCTGACAGGCTGTGTGCTCCATTATTCTGCTCTGCCCTGTGGGGACATCTGCAGCACACACAGATAATTTGGTTTTGAACTAGGAGGAGCACGGGCTGAGAATATGATCCAATTACTTATACATTAAGAGGCCACGATGAAACAGGAGAATTTCTGTCGCTGGTTCAATGAGGACGTTGAAATGAGAAACTTGAAGAGAATTAGCTTGGATGAGTCAGTGGAGGGAGAATACAGCCACAAAGGGGATTATATTTTCAATGATTCTCTTTATTTCATGTGAATTTCACTCCATTTGGTGCGAGTTAATTAAAACACCAAGGCCAGAAGGAAGCAGAGGAAGCTGCTATGGAAGGAGCCACCGGCTTTTCAAAGTAAAATGTGCAAGTCCCTTATCTTCAGCTGGCTGATTTTGGACATCAGTATTTAGTGAATACTGACATTTGATGATGATATGAAGTGGTTCACATAATAAATCAAGTCCCTTATTTATTTATTCATTTGTTTGCTTTGTTATTAATTTACTCAGTCATTTAATTAGTTAGTTAATATGCGCTAAAGGGATCCTTTTTTTGCAGGTTTTCAATAATTTCCATGCAATTTAAGTGTTTTTAAGATTGGAAAATGCTGCCAAAATGGCACTTTTGTGTCTTGTAAGTATTTCTATTTATGAAATATTCATGCATTATTTCTTGTGATATTTGATGTATGCCTGCTTCACTTGCATATCACAGCAAACTTAAATACTGCAACGTTTTGTAAATATTCCAAAGACTGATTATATTTATTATTGAAACAGCAGGCTGCAAATTCCTCAGTGGGTTGTCACATGTTTGGTGTTCGTGAAGAATGGTTACTTGTTCTTCTATACATGTCATCCCTTTTACATTTAAGCTATGATAATGTTTATAGAATAATAAATGAGTTCACAGCCTTCTCCTCTCTGCAATATTAACACAAATATTGTATTATTCATGCACAGAAGGCTGGATGCATCAAACAGTTGCACTTCCAGATGTTGTGGTGATATTGAGCACTTTATTGTTCCAGCCTTGTTGCTGTTTGACTGTGTCTTTTTTCATATTTCACATTTTATGTTAAATGTATGACTTCAGCAGCTTGGATGAAGTATGTTCACAGTTGAGTGTCTGCACGAGGACATTTTTATTAAATACCAGAGTCTATATAAATAGATTTGGCCTGTTTGTTGTTGCAGCATAACTCCATACTGGGCAGCGTGTTTGCAGACTTCTACGACCAGCAGCTCCCGTCCATTCAGGCCAGTGCGCTCTCACAACAGGTACAGAGCATAAATGTCTGAATAGTTCTGCTCTCAGCCTTAGAGTTATAAATGTTGGATACAACAGAAAGGGTTGTGATGTTTCTTTTTGCTGTGATTGCCAGTTGGAGCAGTTCAACATGATTGAAACCCCCATCAGCTCTGACAGCCTGTATAACCAGACCTCCACCCTCAACTACTCCCAGGCGCTCATGATGGGCTTGACTGGCCATTGCAACCTTCAGGACTCGCAGCAGCTGGCCTACAGTAGCCATGGCAACATCCCCAACATCATTCTCACAGGTGCTGCTTCAACATATCATGTAGCTCACTTAACTCTCTTAACAGCAAGAACTGTGGCCATGTGTTGAGAAGCTTTTGTAGAGATTTTCAGAATAAAGCTCATATTTGCTTGCACCGACTGGCCACTTTATTAGGTCCACTTGTATAACTTAATGTGACCCAATACAACATCCCCATCCATAAATTCTCCCTTTACAATAATACCAATGTTCTGCTTTGATTAGCACAGTCAGGGAGTTATTAATTCACCTATATCTTCATTATAGCGGTTGTGGTTTGCAGTAGATTTGAACTGGACTGCATTATATTAAGAGGTATTTCTAATATTGTGGTCATTAACAATTGATATACATAGTAGTGCCACAATATTAGAAAATACAGTCAATGTAATGCACTCTAGTACAATTATTACCTTTCTTACATGGTCAACAAAACCTAAAATCTACAGTACTGTTCAAAAGTCTTAGGCAGGCGTGAAAAAATGTCTACAAGAATTGAGGCTTGTTTGAAGGTTGAAGGGTGGTCACGCCAAATATTGATTTGATTTAGATTTTTCTTCTGTTCACTAATTTTTTAATTGATAAAATAAACTATTCACATTTTTCATTTTAAAAGCATTGTTATTTTACAGCATTTATTCACACCTCCCCAAAACGTTTACACAGACCTGTACTTTGAATTACTGGGAGAGCTGTTGTACTTAAAGAATTGGCCGGTCGGTGTATATCTTGATATAGTGACAGGCTCTCTGACAACAAAAACGGAAAATAATAAGCTGTTTCCAACCTTTCCTGTCAGATTAATTCACAAACCACTTCAATAATATCCAATATACACTCACCGGCCACTTTATTAGCTCACAAGGTGCACCTAATAAAGTGGTGGTGTGGTCTTCTGCTGCTGTAGCCCATCTGCTTCAAGGTTGGACGTGCTGTGCGTCAGAACATAGACTGTATAAATAAGAGATGGTCTTCTGCATGCCTTGATTGTAATGAGTGGTTATTTGAGTTACTGTTGCCTTTTTATTGTCCTCTGACCTCTGGTGTCAACAAGGCATTTTGGCCCAGAGAACTGCTGCTCATGCCACTTATAAAACATCTTTCTTCCTCATTCTGGTGCTCGCTTTAAACTTCAGCAGCTCATCTTCACCATGTCTACATGCATCGATGCATTGAGTTGCTGCCATGTGATTGGCTGATTATATATTTGCGTTAAATAGCAGTTGTACAGGTGTACCTAATAAAGTGACTGGTGAGTGTATGTTCTAAATGTATAACACTATTCGTTATATAAAAGTGGATATTGTTTTGTTGGTTTGGTCAGCAATCCTAGTGTGACAACAACTGTTTGGAGTGAATGTTTAACAATTAATTCTGAATTACTAGAGAGCAACAGTGTTGCATTCACAAGCTTTCGAAAAAGGAAGGTTATTTTTCTAAATCTATCCCACCTCACTTGCACCATCCTAACAGAGCTTTCCCTAAAAATGACTTCCCCAAGATGCCTGAGAAGAAGATACAGTATAAACATCATATTGGTGCAGTTAAATCAATATGTGTGGAATTGTGAAAAATTGTCATAAGTGACACTTAAATAAAATTAAAATAAAAAATAAACGTATGTAACAGTTTTTTTTAGCATGTTTGAGTTTAGCCTTCAGTTGTTTGTGAAAATTAGCATGCTGTTGTTAATGGAAATGTGTAATTAAGATGTCAAGCGTCTAGCAGAACATTTTTATCAAATCATAACCCAGACTTGTCAAGATTCTTTCTCTTCATGGTGACTTTGATTTATTCCCCCTCCCCCTTACAAACTGCACACAGATAAATATAAACGTTTTAATTTGTTGTTGTTGTTTGTGCCCAGTGAGCGGAGAGTCTCCCCCCAGCCTGCCGAAGGACCTGACTGGCTCTCTGTCCACAGATGTCAGCTTTGATGTCGACTCCCAGTTCCCGCTGGACGATCTGAAAATCGACCCGCTGACGCTTGACGGCCTGCACATGCTCAATGACCCGGACATGGTCCTTGCTGACCCCGCCACAGAGGACGCGTTTCGCCTGGACCGGCTCTAACCACCGCACCACATGCTCCTGCACAGGTGTGTGAATGCTGCTGCCCTGGGGGGGGAGCGGGGGTGTTTGCATCTGAGAGGATAAAAACCAAGACGAGCAGAGAGTTCACTGTTGGAGACCTCGTCTGGGCAGAGCATCGATTCCACACCAACTAATCAAACCCCACGAGAGAGCTTTTAAAATATCATGCAGTGAAATGTTTTTGAAGACTGGAAAAGGATGGTTTACGACTCATGACACTCAAGTTATGGTATGAATGATGTTCATGGTTTTGTTAATTCTGATTTATTTAGATGCTTAGTTTATCATTCGAGGGATGAAAATGTCCCGAGGGCAGAAGGAGGCTGGTCTCTTATTCTCCATCAATGACTGACTAAATCATGTCTGCAACGCAAACCCTTAACAATCGACAGAATAGCTATCACGCCCCTGTTAACACAGAGTAGCTTGGTGACTCAGAGGAAGCACCTGACAAGTTAAACCTCCCTCCGTGCCAAGCTGGTTGCTCTCAGTAGTACATTCAGTTTGGATAGTAATTTAGTGCAAACCCCTGTGCAGTTTGTCGTAGAAGCCAAAGTCAGGCCTGGTTTGATCTTTTTTTTCCCACTGAAGTCTTGAGTGACGATGAGTCATCATTTTGCCACCTAAGTTATTTTCAGGAGATACTGAATTTTGATTTAACCATAGTAAATAGCAGTCATCAGTTATGCATGAAATCACAAATCACTGTGCATACTTGTTTTGCCTTAATAGCTTGACATTTTGGTTTTCATGCAAAGATGACTATTATGTAAATGAGAAAAACTATTTAATTGTCAAGTCATTTGTACTGTTTCACAGGTGGTTTGGCCTACATAATTCACAGTTGCATTAGTGTTGTGTTTCTGAAGGTGTGCTGATCTTTATCCATTACTTCATCCGCTATCACTACCATACCACTTCTCATTTATCAGTCCAATCCAAATGGATAAATGAGTCCTCTGTTATGAAATAGATGTTTACATGCTTTGTTTTTCGTTTTATATTTTACATGTACAGAATGTGATTAGATTTTGCGTAATGGTATCTATGCAAAACTACAGCGATTGGTTTAGGACTGTAAACTGAAACAGATAAAATGAACCCTTTTAAAAGGAAGCCAATGTGCAAGCTTCTTATAGAATGCACAGCGATGGTGCCATGTTATATTTTTTTGGATACTTTAGAAACTTTACATTTTTCTTTCAGACTAGTACGGTTTTTAGAGAAAAAAAATGCTCAGTACGTGTGTCATACAGTAGAAACTCTCCTGGATTACTCCCAAAGATGTGACCTCAGTGTAGTTGAAATATATATATTTTTCCAGACAATTGAACTGCCTCTGTACTAGAACAGCATTGCTGATGCAATGAGAATGTATTTAGGTCACATCTGAACAGTTGTGTTGTTGCCATCTTGTCATCCTCATTGCCTCTCTTATCGAGCCTTTATGTACTGTAGGACCAAATATTTTCACCTGTTGATTCTTTCTTCCCGTGAAGGAGATGTGGCATACTGTTTTAAGATTTATATGTTACTTTTTTTTGTTTTCTCGGCACAACAGTGGCACTGAATATCCGTTCCCTCGTCATGCTCGTAATGTCTGTGCCCTTTATTGATTTGCTCCATGTCTCTCCGGGCTTCGATTCTGCTTTTATAAGGCTTCATGCACAAACTTCTGTGTTTCCCAGTGACATAACTGTTTCCCGTCTCTCATATTGCACTTTATGCATTTATTTAAAACACTGACTTATGAGCGTTAATATACCAAACCCTCCCCCTGTGACTGTTATGTGCACTGGACCTGTTCGCCCTGTCTTTGATTCAACTTGCCTTCTTCTTAAAAAGAAAATAGAAAAGAAATATGGAAAAAAAAAAGCTAAAGTAAATTAGAGTTATTTTTGAAAAGTCATATACAGATTGTCTATTTAATAGAGTTGTTTTTACTTAATCAGTGATCATTTTGTTAGCTGTCTTTTTGGACACTATTTGTATTTTGGCACTGTGGTGATCATGTCCCTGCGCTGCAGCTCTTTCTGCTATTGATTGCAGGTTTTTGGGAAAATAGAAGGAAATAAACCAGAAATATTTGTATAAATAATCACTGATTATCAGATTAAAAGTTTATTATTAAAATATTTAAGGATACAGGTACATTAGAGTGCAATTTCTCAGATGAGTGCATTTGAAATTTGCACATTATCACATTATATTGTGCCAGATGGGATCCACCAGTCCCTGAGAAGTATTTTATGGAATTTATATTGGAATTCAGTCCAGGTATAATTAATATGAAAAATGGTCATAAAATGAATATAATTGCATTTCTAGGACACTATATAGACATTTCTCATAAATATTCCACTCTATAAAAAAGGATATTCTGCAGCTGCAACGTTACTTCTGTTCATGTTTGTTAAGGTCCTCCTGTGCGGCGTTTTCCATTGTTCTCACATCATGTAAATCAAATATGTTCCGTCAGGTACGTGGATCGAATCAGTTACAATTTAGTTGTTGAGCTTGAATTTTTTTTTTCCTTTTTTTAAATACTCTAATGTTTTGGATGCATCATGTTTTTGAAATTTGATGCAAGTCCTCCCCCCCCCCCTTCTTTAATATTGATGTGACTGCATGAATATTTGGACGTTTTCCCCTTTACAGCTTGGGTTTTATTTCCTTTTAAGGGTGGAGTCAACTTTGTCAAAGTGTTTTTGTTTTTCTTGTTTGGTAATATTGTCCTTTGTCTCTTTTCAATTCAGCGTCATGTGTAGGCTAATGTATCTGCTAAGTAAAGCCTAAAAGCATCAGAAATATGGTAATCAGCCTTTTATGCACATGTAGAAGCTGTTGTTTGGTACTTTGTTTTACACTGCAATATACGGTATGTGCTTCTTTTCTGTGCAACTCCCACAGAGTTTTATTACGTCATGGTAAACCTAGACTAGCTTTGTATATTGCTGTATGGTAGGAACAATGTTTTTCGTGCTTTATGTGATATGATGTCAAAGTGAGAAAATGCACTGAGAAATACTGTGCTGCAATATGTCATTGTGGCTCGATACTCTCTGCTGGACCTCAGACTTTATAGTGAGCCTGACATCTTTGTATAGGTCCATTTTCTTTTTTTGGTATTTCTTTTTTTTGTGCTCATGTAGATAGCTCTGACTGATGTGTCGCCTGTTACTGCCACCTTTTTATGCATCAACGTTCAGGTATGCACTGGTACTACACCGGTGTTTACAGAAACAAGAGTTTACAACAGAGCAATGTGTGTTTTTCTCGCCATAAAAAAACATTTGTTAAATACTGTATCTGGAATAACGGACTACATATGAACCACTCGTAGTGTAGAATGACAAAATTGTTTTGCTATAGAGATTTAACAGTGAATCAGTAATGTAACTTCAACATTATGACCTTAATAATCTATTCACAAGTTATGAACTAATTTCATCATTCATAAGCATTTCAAGGCCCTGAAAGCACTTTTTATTTTCTAGTTACAGACTTATTTTGCAGATATTCCCCTTCCTATGTACTTGCTATGAGCAGCTACATGCTATCAGAAGTTTTCTTTTGAAAGAACAGGTACTATTTAGATTATACTGGATTTAGTTTTGTAGTAAATCTGTCATCAGCACTGTATATTCTGTGTTAAATCAACAGTTGAACCAGAAAGCCAAAGTTCAAAACAGCCATAAATGCGAAAAATACTTTGACATTTTATCCTTCTAACTGTTGAAACACAACTCTCCCTTTGTTTTTGTTTTTTTAAATAGTGTACTGAGGTACAAATTATTTCATATCTAAACTATGAACGTGTCAATACATTGTTTACATCGAACATTACTACCGGAGTTTTTGCAGCCTAACTTAAAAGAGATGCGACTGACATATCCTAACCACTACCTGGGGAATCTCTTTTCTGCATGATGCTGAATTTCAAAAATATCTCAGAAAATACCTTGACATATTGTATTTTGCTTTGAATTAAGTATTTAGTTTTGCCTTGTTTTATAAATCTATTTTGTAGTGAATATTATACATATATACATGTTGCCTGAGAAACAACATAGACATACAGTAAGAAATAATAACATAAGAAATATCAGATACAAATACTGTCTGGTCAGGCTATATACATATAGATACATGTAGATTGACATTGTGACACAACATGTTAAAACACAATCAGGAAAATGAGTCATAGTGGTGTACAGTCACTCAGTGGGTTACCCACATCTATGATGTGTGCATTTTGAGGACAGCCCGCTGCTGGTTCAAGCCTCATACAATGGCAGCTAAATTGTTATACGATGTATTTTGTTTCTGAGTACAGTGATACTATTCCAAACACTGCACATGCATTTTACTGCCGTGAAGGAGTGCGCTGTGCTCCTATAGTACACTCGCAGCAACAGGAAACATTATGCTCATAGAATATGCAAAATCTAGCATTCTGCAGCACAGCTTGGCAAGTTGGTACTTTTTTGAGCTAACCCTTTAAAAAAATTGGTACTGGTTCAAACCTTCAAATTGTGTGTTTTCTATTTTAACTGTCAAATCAGACCAAAAGAATCCAAGTTGGCTGTAAATGTGTGCTATATTAAAGATGAAATATGCTTTTGTTTGAACTGTACCTGATGTATTTTTCTTGTGTGAAGGCTTCTGTCTTTGTATCTTTGCATTATTATTTGTAAATGAAATGAAAATAAATATATCTGACGAAGCAAAAAAAAGGGCATTTCTTATTTTTCTTCTTATTTTTGTCTTGTTTAGGTGGACTTCAAAAAGCACTAGAAAACAAAAACAGTAGCTACATGAGGATTGCAGCCCCCATAACTGGCATAACTTGGACTTTCACACCCACTCCACAGCTCCACGCCCAGCACATGCCCTGCCTCTCCCACTCTGTCCACACAAACAATTTTAATGAGTTGACACTGGACATTTTGCATGTGGGACGGGTATGACAAAAGTATTGACCAAGATAACTGGTGGTAAGATTTCTGTCCTTTCTGTAAGATTCCTGATTGTGTTGTGATGGTTATTGCCTTGCCATTTATACTGTGGCCATCAAGAAGCTATTATAAGAGGCAGATCCTCATATGTTTCTCTAATTTTTGCCAATTATTCATAGAATAACGCAGCCAATACAAATCTGTTTTCTATTTGTCTGTGACTATTAAGCCACTTGAAAACCTTGGAAATAACCACATTCCTGAAAACACTAAATCTAAGCATGACTGCAAGAGTCAGGCTGCTTGTGCTTCATGGGACTCAGTTTAAAGGCCAAGTTCCCGCTCTTCACCCTCACTGATACCCTCCAAATGGCTCAATAGTGTCTTATAAACAATCTGGGCCAGTGATGCAGCATCTGCTCTTTTACTGTACCACCTTTTGAAAACTGAAGGACTCCATCTGCTGGTGGAAAACAGCAATATAAAACCGCATCAAAATCGATCATTCATAATAAGTTTCATGTTGTGGTAAATACATCAATAGCACACTTTTATTTGAATGTCCGCCTCAGAATTGACCTTTGGTAATGTAATTATTGTAAAGGAGATTAATGATAGCTGGGAGAATTTGCAAGCTGTGTCTGGGACGAAACTAATAGGCCTCTTAATGATAGATGACCGAAAAATGAGTGATCTATATATTACTTCGCTATTTCTCTGGAATGTGGCACGTGGCTTATGTGTTTCCTTTTCCTTTTGTCTGTGGTTCAGTTTAGAGCTAAAACGATTAGTCTAGCCATCCATTAGACAGAAAATTAGTCGGAAACAATTTTGATTACTGAAGAAGCCCAAGTTTTTATCAAGCAAAAGATCCTAAAGAACATTATCTGGAAATGTGTTGGGGAGGGTTTGTTGCCCCCCAATCTTTATGCAAACAAAACAAAAAACTGCAGATACGTTCTAAGCATAATAATACAGAAAAACAAGAACATGACTTTGAATAAATAAGAATACTCATTTAAATTGGGATAAATGTAAATCATATATAATTATATAAACAATTTAGTTTGTATACATTTGAGAGTTTAAATCATTCTTTAAACTCACAGAAAGATCCATTGAAATTAGGGGAAACTTTCAAAATGTACCATGCAGAATTACACAATATAATATTTTATATATAATCTTTCATTTCAGTCCAAAAAGTAATAATTTGTATATATTTGTAAAATATATGTATTAAAGATTCTGGTGCATCATTGGGAAAATGACATTTGTTTTCAACATCTAGGAGTCTGAAGAGGTCTCTGGGAGACTGTGATGAACCTTTTCCATCAAATTTGACATCTTATAGACTACCCTAAATGACAATTGAATATTGAAAAAAGAAAAAACACAAATTGATTGGTAATTAAAATTTCATCAGACTATACTTATATTTTCATGTGGGGCTAAATGTATAGGCTTTAAATTCAGCTACACCACTTATATATGATATAATGTATGTAATGACAGATCATGAGGACATTATGAAAGAAACAGTGAAGTACACCCTCACCATACATATGTTGTAACACTGTTAAAATAATCGCCTAAGTCATATTTTGCCTAAATCATCTCCTCATGACTCCGGCCACCTATGGTAAAATAACCTACATCCTCAGTTGATCAGATCATGTGATTTTACCCCTTTAAGATAATGGCCTATGTCAAGTGTGTGACTTAAGCAGATTTATTATGTCTAAGTCAAAATAAAATGTGACTTAAAATGTGACTTAAGCAAGATATGGTAACACTTTATTTTGAAGGTGTCTACATAAGAGTGTGTCATAAACATGACATGGGATGTGTCATGAACATTAATGACACTTTGAAGTAACATTAATGCTCATGATACTTGTAGTGTCATGTTTCTGACAGGCTTGTGTGACTCTTATGTAGACACCTTCAAAATAAAGTGTTACCATATCTTGCTTAAGTCACAAAAAATTCAAAAAATTGCCTAAGTCATTTATTTATCTTAAGTTACATAATTTACACACAGTGTTATTACTATGCCAATAGCCATCATTTGTTACATCCTTTTTGAGTGAAATGATCAATAAATGTCATATGTTACGCTTTTGGTGAAGTTTTTTGTGTTTCCTGCAAAACTTAGCCGATTATTTTAACAGGGCGACTATTTTAACAGGGTGACGATATATAGCTGAATACAAGCAGGTTAAGGCACACAACGGTAAAAGCATCTTAAAAATATATATGTAAATATAGTATATTATGTAAATACATTTTTGCAGGTTAATTACAGGGAGGTAGTTGTTAAATGTTCAAAAAATAACATCTATTTAAAGCTTTGTGCAAAACAAAATGATTGTGGAAGCAGTTATGCTATGAATACAGGGGGAAAACAAACGACAGGCTGTTTCTTCTTCTAGTTCATGTATAGTGTGTCCTTAATGTATCCCTGGGAATACCCAGGGCAGGGTGTAGGTGGACGGCAGGGATGTTTACTTGGTTACGTGCAGACGTCAAAGCGCACACATCGTATCCCAGCATGCCTCAGGAGGCCGTTGAGGGATCCAGCAGCTGGTAGTGAGTTGCTAGAGCGCCCAGCAGGCAGCAGCCGACGGTCAACACAGCAACACATCTTCCACTCCATGTGAGAGAAACTGAGCCGTCTACCTTACAGGCGACAGAAGAATATGCTGTTCGGACGCCTGACGTGGTACCGCAGCGGCTTTTGAGTCCTCATTGTCACCCGGGTTTCATTTTGGAGGATTCCTCCCTCCATCCTCCGGATCGCACCGAACAGGCAATGACAACGGTGTCAGCAACCCCGCAGCAGATGAGGGACCGGCTGCTGCAGGCCATCGACACTCACAGCAATGTGAGTACAGCTAGCAGGCTAGCGAGCTAACGTTAGCTTGTTTACCTGCACTCCGGCAAACTAAACAAGGCAGTTCACACAAACAGCTGTCAATCAACCATTTCCTTGTTTTAATAAAAGCCTGATTTACGATTTAGGCTTGGCACCGACCCGTCGAATGACTGCGAAAGACGGAGCGACTCTTGGTTTGACAGCTTGAAAGCTAACTTAGCAGCAGTGCTGGTTAGACATCAATCTGGCGTTAGCTGGTTTATGTAGCATGCTAGCTGCTAGCCCAGACGCAACGCTGAACGGGTTTAGGGTATTTAATGTCTTCAAAAAATAGCTAATGCATACATGTGCCCTACCAAAACAATTTTACCATTGCATTATCTGTATGTTCTACTCAATGACCAGGGTTTCGTTGTAGAGCCCCTTTAACGCCAATAATTCCTTGTTAGCGAAGTGTGGGAGGAAGCTAGCTAACTCTTAGCTTGAATAGCTAACTTACGTTACGGACTCTTCCTTCTGAAGTTAGTTAAATGCTAGCGGTAGCCACATTAGCTAATGCAGATACGCTAAGTCTGGTCGACTTTCTCGACAGGATCATAAACTCGTTGAAATTAAAGTTCATCGCCTTCTGCTCCTAGTTTTGGCTCGAGTGTGACACTTTGGTTAAAACGTTTGCAATGATGAAGGTTTTTTGAGTTGACACTTTGCCATCATTACTTTTCAACGTCGATCCGAAACCTACAGAGAAGCTAATGTTTCCCAAGCTAACTTACTAGCTAACTTGCACCCATACTCACACACGTTGCAGACACGATTCAATAGCATTTATAGGCACAACATCAATGTAGTATACTCTAATAATAATGTGAGTATCAGTCGTTTCCATTGTCTTCCAATATACATGTTTTTTTTAATCTAGTCTTCTATATATCAGGACTGTGATCAGAATGTTCATTCAATGGGGACTTCCGCTGTTAATGGTGATATTAGGCTCTTACTAAATATTTGTTTTGTGCCAGAAACAGTGCAGCTGAAGTAATTCAAAATGTTTGTTTGTCCTCCCTGCAGATACGCAATATGGTGGATGTATTGGAGGTAATTACCTGTCTTGAAAAGTATCCTATCACCAAAGAAGCACTTGAGGTAAGACAGTTGATTATATGTGAACTATTACTTCATCAAGAAATTGTGTTGCCAAATTTGTTTTAACTTTAACATGTTATTTATGTAGGAAACCCGTCTCGGAAAATTGATCAATGATGTAAGGAAGAAGACCAAGAATGAAGACCTTGCTAAGCGTGCTAAGAAACTCTTAAGGACCTGGCAAAAGTTGATTGAACCTGGGCCAGCTGTGACTGCCAGTACCCCTGGGTCTACCAATGGCAGTTCTCATCCCTGCAGAACGGATGCCTCTCCTCCTGACATTTCTGTGTCGGGGAAGGGTGTCCCTGAAGTCAAAATTAGAAACGATGTTCACAACACATACTCACCAAAAGCTGAGAAATCAAGCAGCCGCAAACGCAGAGCCGAGCACAGAGACAGCGGAGTGCACTTACCAGAAAAAATCTCCAAGATGTCTTCATTTGATAACTCTGTTTCCCCACCACCCACCAATGGGATTTCGGGCAGCCCTGATGCCCTGCCTGACCAGCAAGTCGTCCCGTCTCCTGACAGATCTCGGATAGAGCACCTTGATAATGATAAAATCAACAGAATTCCGGTTAATGCTGTCAAGCCTCGCCCCAGCTCCCCTGGAGTGGCCAAACTACCTAGCACTTCCTCTATGATCAAGGTTGCTGTGATGCAGCAACAGGCCAGATTGGATGAAGGGGGAGGAGGGGGGTATTATCAAGCCAAAAGTCCCCGCGGCGTTACTACCAGTCCGAGGAGCATGAAGCCAGACACAGTGACCAAGCGCTCCTCAGCATATGCCCCGAAAGGAACCCCTGTCCCAAGCCCTTCCTCTAGGGACTCTCCCTTGTCCCAGCCTGTATCCTCCCCAGCCCAAGCTTCTTACACTGACAAGCTGCCACATTCTTCTCATAGGTCTTCAATGCACTGGGCCAGTTCGTCAGATGTCCCCTCTCATTGCCCACCACAAGACATATCTGCATCACTGGAATCCCCATCAATCTCCCCTTCACCCTCTCACCCCCAACACAACTCAGAACTACACAGACCGACATCTGAGGGAGCCATGTCTGTATCTGATGACACAGACGGGCCAACGGTTCCCAACTCAGAGCATAAACGGAGGAAGTACAGGTCAAGAGACTACTCTGTCAACCTTGATGGTCAGAAAATAGAGGACACAACTAAACCTGTGCGGTTAAAAGAACGCAGATTAACATTTGATCCTGTCACAGGTCAGATCAAATCTTTGGTACATAAAGAACCTTCTCAAATAGAGGATGCCCCCACTCCTGACCCTACAGAGTCTAGGCAGAGAACTGAAAGCACTGTACTACAGCCCGCTCCCACGACCCCAGTCCCAGTCCCTGTCCCAACCCCAGTCCCTGTCCCAGCCCTGGCCCCAGTCCCAGGTCCCAGCCCCAACCCCAACCCTTTCCATCAAACAAACTGGAAGGAGCTGTCCAGAAATGAAATCATCCAGTCCTACTTGAACCTTCAGAGTAATGTGCTCACCTCCTCTGGGGTCCAGGCCCCGAGTGCACACTTTTTCATGTCAGAGTATCTGAAAAGGGAAGAACAGGAAATCAAGGACTCAAGGAAGGTACATGTTCTGCAGAAAGACAGCGCAGTAGGGGATTTACCGGGCATTAGCCGGGAGGTGACGGACGGGGACCTGGACAGGGTACACACACAGCACTGGCAGGGGGTGAACGGTTGTTATGACACCGAGGGCACCTGGTATGATTGGACAGAGTGCATAACATTGGACCCTCATGGGGATGAAAGCAAATTGAACATCCTGCCATATGTTTGCCTAGACTGAGGTGTTTGGGAAGGTTGCTGTCCTTTTCCACTCCTTTCTTTGTCTCCCCACAGAGACGAGATACTTTGTGATTTTGTTTGTCCACTGTGAGTTCGGCAAAAGCCAGGCCTGCTAAACTCCCTCTCCCATGCCTCTTCCTGTGATAATCTAATGAGGGTTTGGTATAAAAAAGAGTAAAGATTAAAAGAATAGTTGAGTTTGTAATACCAAGGGCTGTTTCTGTTTTATTTTTCAAACTGAAAGCCACAGGAATGATGAGGCCCTAGGTGCAGAGTGCTGCTACTAACACTGAAGGTAATAAAGAGAGGACAATTATCCTAGACAACCAGAAATGGTGTTATGATGTGAATTTTTGATGATCTTATTCGTACCTCTATTTCAGGTTCACTGGGATGATTTTCTTTTTTTTATACATATACCTTCCAGTTTCTAATGAGGAATTACAGTCTAGGGCTAAATTTGAGGGAAGGCCGGGGTTTAGCTGTCCTGTCCAGACCGCCATGTTGGTGCCCAGAAAGGTGTTGATAGATCTAGCACAGGTAGAGCCGAACATGTCCAGAGTTTGAAATACTGGATCATATTTGGCAGTTACAAGAAGCTTTATGTGAGATATAAAGAGTAAATTATAAATTTCTTATCATGTATACATCTATTTATTTTTGACCATTTCATTTATGGGACGTTCAGAAACCTATAGATCTGGTTTTGTGTTTTGTTTTTTTTCCTGTTTGCATCACAATGCTGTCAGCCTTATCTTCAATGTTCAAGGGGCATACAAATGTTTTTTGCATGTTCTATCTTTAAGATCGGACAATGCTTTTGGTCATTAACATTCCATACTCCAACCTTCGCTCTCTGTCTCATCACACAGCTCCCATGTGCCCATCCCATCTCAACTCTCAAGAGGAAATTTATTCAGAAAGTAATTTGGTTTAGTGCAGTGCAAATAGTGCGGTGCTGATTTACAATTCATTAAGCTAAAATTAAAAACTCATACTGACTTCTTCCAAACTTAAATGGATGCTTTGCCATTAAAATAACCATTTGTTTATCAAGTTTTCTCACCGCATGTTACCTTGAATTCTTAAACGTTTTTCACGACTGCCTCCACAGTGAACGAACAAACAGAAACCAGGAGAAAATCCTTAATGAATTAAAGGGAAATAGAGGTCTAACAACAGCATAACTATATCAAATCTGTTTCAAACTCTCACAACGGGTGCAGTATAATCCAAGTCTCATTTTTCCAATCGTATGCTTGCTAAGTCCCAAACACGCATTTTTGTGAAAACCTTGCTGTTGAAACACTCCCCCACTACTGTCACATGCTTGTGCGGGCGCAGTGAGAGTTTGTCAGTCTGGGTGAGTAGTGCTACTGTCAAGCCTGACATGGTACTAGCCAAAGTGTTTTAAATCAAAAGTTTTTTGTGAAAATGCAAAACACGACTCCCATTTACTTAAATAAATTGAGGATTTACTATGTTTTCAGCCCTATCATTAACTGTGGAGGCATGTGAGAATTTTTTTTTTAATTTTTAGAATTTAAGATAAAACATGGCGAGTTACCATACCATGGTCATTTTAAAGGTGAAGTATTCCTCTAATATATTTAAGAATGTCAAATCAGATGGTGCTGATCAATAAATGCATTATAGAGACAAAAGACACGGAAATATTTGAATACTGGAACTCCCTTTTTCTTCCTTTCTTCTAAATATTGTTTGCCTTCTGAAATTCCATCACAATATTTTTCCGAGTTAAACAGCCTTAGTGAATGTACAGGGTTGAGACCTCTTATGCACTTGTTGACAACTTGTCGGTCGTTTCATTACTGACTTAATTCAAATACTTACAGTGACTGATGCTCCTACAATCTGTGTCCACAAAACTTTCATTCAGTCGTTAAAGACACATTACAAGTTTTTTGCAGCTGCTTCCGATAGTTTAGAAAACGTTTAGGATGTTGTTTATGGATCATTTATTTTGCTTCCATTTTTCAATACAGCAAACATGAATGGCGGAGAGAGAGAAAGCTGTGTGCATCAGATATTTTTGGCATTTTCCATGTGACAACCTAAACTTAATTTTGATGTCCCTTTATACTCATCAGTCACTACTGCTTTTTCCTCACATGACTTAAATTAAGCCTCTGTCCATTCATTCTTTCAGTCATTCATCCCTACCAATGTGCCTTGGTAAAAATGGTAAATCTGGATTTGCCTCTGCATAAAACACGCCTGTCTGTGGAGCTGGGTGTATGTGCAAGCTTTGCAAATCCCGTGA
This sequence comes from Centropristis striata, assembly GCF_030273125.1. Taxonomy (NCBI): domain Eukaryota; kingdom Metazoa; phylum Chordata; class Actinopteri; order Perciformes; family Serranidae; genus Centropristis; species Centropristis striata. Next base: position 12,477,540 of record NC_081527.1, on the reverse strand, counting down.
TCAATATGACGCTGGTATATGCACCGTTTCTGTTACTTTTTGTACACACTGATCTGGAGAGGGTGAAGCTGCAGACAATGAGAAAACTGCACAACAACGCAGCTGGCAATAAAGGAAAAAGTGCTACAACCGGTTGATAAGAATCTGTTTTCTGGAGTTTTGACTGGGGCATCTTTATTTGTTCAGTGTTTAACATCTCTCAATTGTTTGAAAAATAAAATGATCTAAATCTTCAGCTCAGTGACTGACTCGTGGGTCTTTTACGGTGCAACCTCAAATATTTTGCCCCTGTTGAAACATCATGGTCAGTCTGAGCTCTGTATACTTCTGCCTCTTGTTTCGAGCTTCACTGTTAAAGTTGCATTATGCTGTAATCTGTTGTATTTACGCAGTTCATCCACAAGGGGGTGCATGTTGTCTTTGTCTGCATCTGTGTGGTATGGTATGAGTCATTTCAGTTCAGTAGGAATTCATTGATCAGATTATGGGTTTTTTAATGCCCACAACAAATATATGGCCCTCTATTTTCAAATAAAAGGATCATACTTAACATTTAGCTGGTCCTCAACCAGTAAGAGACAAAAAAGGCAACCCCAACAGTAAAGAAAGAAGGAAAACATTTAGATTTATTTATTTATTAACCTCACCAGATTGTCTATGGGTCTCTACAGGTTTGATAGACTTGGCGGTGTCATCACTACGTCACTCCATGTGGTGACTCAGTGAGCTGACGTCATCTCATCACAGATCTCAGCATGAGTAACTGTCCGCCCCCTCGGGTGTTTACCCTCAGACACTGAATCAGTCCACTGCACACCTGTATGATGTAATCACCTGACACGCACCCTCAGAAATACAGCTGTTTATGACTGCAGACTGAGACGCACCTAGGCTAACGTCATTGTTAGTATTTCAAAATTTTACATCACATCTTGTCATATTAGAATCTGTTGAGTAGGAAAAGCATTCCATAAAATCTAATTATGATGTGACTGGTTGTTATGAGGGCTTCATTTCATTATGTATTAACCTGCTGATGACTTTCTCATGATCTTTAACTTGCTTTTCTTTATCCAACCGACAATATGAAACCCAAAGATGAAGAAAGGCGGACGGACAACAGCACCAAAATCCTCAAAGTGTTTGGATAATAACTTTTCTCAGGGCAAAAAAAGCCAAACATTTGTTGATATACATGTTCTCTCAGTCAATCCTTCGACACTTCAGTTAGCATATCGACCACAAATGTACCTCGTGGGCGATGCAGTACATCTACATATGGGCTTTGATATTTATTGGACACCCTTTCAGTGTTAAATTCTAGATTTATTTTCAGCATTAAACCCCTTTAGAAGCTCCCTAACCTCAAACATGCTTCACTCATGATGATGCTCAACTTAATTTCCCACACAAATTAATTCAGGTGTTAGAAAAGTAAATAAATGCACCATGGAACGAGACTAGCTGAAACAAATGTCAAGTTTTAAGGTAGCTAGTTGCATCTTTGTCCAATTGAATTTCCCTGAGATAGCCAATAGTCAATATTTAGCTCCATCTATACCAATAGACCTATTGTCTTTAATTAGATTATGGCTGGTCTGGAAAAACAACTGGGTATGTGTCACAGTGAGTGGGCTTCCTTTTAGAAAATGTATGTTGGTAACGGTTAGTGATATGTTTTCTCTGGATGTTGATGTTAGGAGGAATAATCTTACAATGTTACACTGTATTTGCCTGAACAATGCTTGCATCCAGGCTGAGATATAACCAGAGGTGGACGAAGTTTTCAGATCCCTTGCTAAAGTAAAAGTACTAATACCACACTGTGAAAATACTCCTCTACAAGTAAAAGTCCTGCATTCAAAACTTAAACAAAAGTATCAGCATCAAAATGTACTTAAAGTATCAAAAGTAAAAGTACTCAATCAGAATGGACCCACTCAGATTGATATATATATATATTTGTTTTGATGCATTTATATAAGCAGCGTTTCATTTCTTAAGGTAGGACTCATTAACTACTTAATATACTGTTATGAGGTTTAATTTAAAAAAAACTTAAAATTTTTCATGTTTTTCATGTTAAACCTGAAAAGTGACCAAAGCTGTCGGCTAAATGTAGTGGAGTAAAAAGTATAATATTTGCCTCAAATTGTAGTGGAGTAGAACTATAAAGTTGCATTTAAAAAAATAAATACTCAAGTGAAGTATACATACCTCAAAACTGTACTTAAGTACAGTACTTGAGTAAATCTACTTAGTTACATTCCACCACTGTCAGATAAACTACATTTGAAGTGTTTTCCATTTCCAAATCACTGCTTTTCATTTATAGAAAAGCAACATGGTGCAGACCAGACTTGCAGTTTCTATGTGGAACTGAAAGACAGACAAGAAAGACACCACTGGCCTTTTCAACTCTCTGTCTGATTCAATTATTCACTGTTCCGTTAATATGTAAAGTAAGCAATTCTGCAGTGTAAGCGGTTGTAAATCAGTTTAAGACATTTTTCCTGCAGCAGATGTACAAATCCTGGCGTGTGAAGGGAAGCTCTATGTGTTATCTAAAACCCCATAGCGCCGACATTACGTCACCCCAGTAGCTCATTGTGCTTAGTTCAGTTCCTCAAAACTTTTTTCTTCTTTTCGACAGTGACTCAAAAAAGTGCGACAATTTGTCTAGTCCGCTGCAAGTCTGGTATGCAGGGTGGGACCTGTGGATCACTCCCACCATTGAGGAATTTGGGAAGTTTCCTTCCATATAAGGAGTTTTTGATGTCAATCGCGATCTAAGGAAGAGAAGGGAAAAGGTGGAGTCTAGGATCGATTAACGAAGCGTATAACCAAAGAGTATACAGGAGAAGCAAGAGGAGTCCTGTCGGCGTTCTTCCGTGATTGGTGAAACTGATACGTACATTGCTTACTAGGGACGAATTTGTAGTTTTTGTGAAGTTGTTTGAATGCAGGCTACTAGTACATCTTATATAGAGTCTTACTCCATAATAACATCCAAACAAAACGTACTCCGTGTAATGAATGTTGCATTTCTAAGTTTTCGCGCCGTTCCATATCCGGTGGACGATCAGCAGTGAACTATCTTGACACTTGGATCGATACTCTTTGGTCGAAACCGTGGGAGCGTTTTAATTGGAGGCCGTGAAAGAGAAAGGAAGTATTTAGTTCACGCCGAGGTCTCATTGGAAGAGAAAGTCGAAGATTATTTAGCGCACTGTTTATGCTCCAGTAGCTGTCTTTAATTTTTTACCCAGACAGAACAATCCCAACTCTTTGACAATGGCTTTCACCAAAGGTCCTGCCTACGGGTTATCAGCGGAAATAAAAAACAAGGTAGGTGCAAATGTATTTTAATTTATTTTTATCATGTCATATAAAGTATGTATTGAACTTTTTCTTCCCAGCATCCACTCACTGAGCTTTTCGCGGACCGCGAGCATCATAGTCACCTGGCCTCCATTTTGATACGCGTGCTCAGGTCAGATATTTAGAGGAGGATGGAAAAAAAGATGTAAAGGGATATTTTAAAGTGTTTTTTACGGTATAAAACGAACTTAACAAACTTGATAAAACTCGTTGAGTGTGAGCACTTCACTTTTATCTTTGCGTTTTACACCTGGAAAATGCAGAATATCGATTTTCCCACGCAGGAAACAAAGTTAAAAGCAGACTATGGGCGTTGTCCCGCTTGGCGAAGAAGTGTGTCGTTGTGGCAAAATAGTTATCCCCGTTTCCAGCACTTTCCATGCCCCGTGCAGCCTATTATTGCCCGGCGTTGTGACCCGCATTAGCAGATAATGTAATCTATTAGTCCCGGGATTGGATGCCATCCATCTCCATTATTCCCCTTCCCTCTGTCTTTTTATTGCTGCTTATTAAACAGCCAGAATAGTTTCCTACTTCCCCCCTTGTGGTAAGGTGCCGTGCTGCTTCTCTTGCTAAAACTTTTTCTTCGCTCAAAATCAGGTCAGATCAGTGCAGGAAGTTGAGCTGTGCAAAATCAGTCTGAGTGGGAATTTAAGTGACACAAACCCAACAGTCTGCTAAATGACCCACTCTATGCTAATGTGTAACTTTTTGAGTGCCGCCTTGATGAGGAAAGCACTTTGTTTATTTTTGACCTGTCTGCACACCCGGATCCACTTAAAATACCAAGACTGATGCTGGAGATTACCTCCGTGACCACGTTAGTGTGTATCACATTAAGCTGTATAACTGTTGGGACTTTTCTTTTTTTCTTACTGTGTTATAACGGGTTCATCCTTCATTACTAATGAAACACAAGGTGTTTTTTTTTTTCATATCTTAGCCATTTTCTCACCCACTTTGTTTTTTCTATCTCACTAAAAGGGAAAAAGGGGGAAAAAACGACATGGGATGCAGTTAATCTTCCATAAGGTGTTGCTTACTCTTCTCTCAGCACATCTGAACCTACCAGTGTTTCACCTTCAGCTGTTTTCTTTCCCTTTAATCTGCATTCCTTGGCTGTGCCCTTGTATAGGAGAGAAAGGGTCATGCCTCCTCCTCAAACCTCCACAGAACAACATGTGCCGGACGTAAAGAAAACACATAGATTTCCTCTGTCTGTGACCAGTGATGTCCTTGAAGGGGAGGGGAGATGGGGGGTTGACTTGAGTGGTATTTCCTGCCGTCGGTGACGTAGCCCGCTGGGTGAAATGTGAGGTATTTAAGGATTTACACTCCTCCTCAGTCCCCCTTTAACTTTTAAAACTAAAAAAACTCAGATGTAGAAAGTTAAAGGGACAGTTCAACCTAAAATTCATATCTTTCCTCTCACCTGTAGTGATGTTTATTCATCTACAGTCATGGAAAGTTATATAATATATAAATTATTAGTATTATACCACCATTGTTTTCTCTAATATCTTGTTCATTTTAATGCCTGGTACAACTAAAGGTACATTTTTTTTTTTTTTTTTGGACGAATATAATGATAACAACAAAAATGGCTCATAAGAGTTAAATTAAGTTAAAAGTTTCTTGATACCCAAAAACCATGGAAAATGGCTAGATATCGGCTCTTGTATATTAAAATGAACAAGAAATTGAAGAAAAACAAACAAGGGTGGTTTAATAACTATATTTTTTTCCATGACTGAAGATTGTTGGAGATATCGTCTGTTAAGAAGTCTGCTTCTCTCGAATATAATGGAATTAAAAGGCACTTGGTTTGTGCTGCTCAAAAAGTGTCTTTTTCCAGAAAATATGACCTGGTTACTCAAGATAACCCACAGAACTTGTTCATGTAGGAACTATTTTCTTTCTAGAATAGTTCAAGTGAAGGCAAACACTCTTTAACTCGCACCAAAACAGCCTTGAATATATTTTGGGGTGAACTGTCCCTTTTTAAACGATGATCCCAGAGTTGACCGACTGCAATAAGCGACTCTCTGTCTTGGTTTATTGGATCAACACGCAGTTCTGCTCCCTCTCCGCTTCATTCAGCTCTTTTTATTCAACCACTGTGGGGTAAATTCCTTGTGTTCAGCTTGTCTCTGCAAATTATATCTGTAGGATTCTTTGTGGGCAATTAAACTGGCTAGTGTTTTTTTTTAATATGGGGATAACTTGAATGAAGGAAATGTAATTACAAGACAGACATTCCTTGAGAGTACAACCAGCTGTGAGTGTAGCGTGGCTGCTATGTATATGGTAGTTTGAGCTCTGCGGTTCAGCTTCTCGTTGCCCTCGGGACAGAGAGAGCTTGTTAGCTGGCTGTGGGTTTGCACGCAGCTCAGTCAACACCTTATCCTTCACTGGAGAGGAGAAATCAATACCTGCTTCAGATTTTTGCTGCTCTTCTTTCATTTCTGCTTTCCAGTCGTTCACACAATAGATTTGACTGCTGTTTATGTGATCATAAGGCGCTTCCTGAATGGCCTCTTTCAGAACCAGCGTAGCATGTTTTTACTCTTACAGGCTTGTTAATTAAAACAACACCTCAACAGTGACGCCCTCAGAAAGAAAGTCAATCTTTGTGCGACGTTAAGCCCCTTAAAACTCCCCTCCCTCCCACTCTGTCAGCCACTGCCTTCCTGTGTTTCAGAGGAGAATTTAGCACTTTAACAAACAGGATGTGTGTGTGTGTGTGTGTGCGCGCTAGGTCAGGTCAGTGTCACCTTTTATTTATGAGGGCTAAACAAGACAAAACCCCCTCTGTAGACGTAGCATGTTATACTGAGGCAGAGGTGACCATGAAACATGATCTCATGCAGTCATAATAAACTTTTTGAAGACAAACGTTAATTCAGCCACATTTTAAAGCCATCTTTCTGAAATTCTTATAAATCCTAAATTGTGTGTGAAAGCGGAAGTAGCGCCAGATAAGACGCATTATCGCCAAACCAATGAGGATTCATACAAAGCCAACAAGAGTTCAAGGTTAGGAAGGAATATGCTTGACTTTGAATATAATCCTTGAAAAAAGGCCTGAATTTCAACATAATCTGGTATTACGTCGACATAACTCATAGCTCATGAATTTTTGAATAAACAAACCTACATTTGGTTGTCTCGTGGCGTGTCATACCAGCTAGATTAACTGACATGGGCCGTAAAATTAAAAAGAGCTCCTTTTCCATTCTGCTTCTCGGTGTCAAGAAGGCAACCATCTGCTTTTTTGGCAGTTATATCTTTTATAGTCACATTCAATTCTTACAAAAACGAGAGTCTGGACATTTTTGGATTGGGTACCTAAACCCTACACTTCTGTCGTGTGTGTATTTATACACATCTCTATATCATTTCTATCGTAATGTTGAAAAAACAGCGTCTGGACTGCATTATGATGATATTTGCATCATTTGGACAGAGCTTTATAGTCTGATGCTGCACATGGGAGGGAACTCAAATGAACCATAGAGATGCTGTTTTGCTTACGTGGGTGGTTTCTTTCACAGTATATATTTATTGAATAGTCAAAGTATTTTGATATACATAGTTCTTGAGAAATGAAATTACTTGCCGTATCACCCAGCCCTACTCAAATCATGGCCAAAGTGCATTTTTTCTATTTTATTGCTGTTAACAGTATTTTCTGATTTATGGAGTGATCCAAAGAGATCCAAATTCCAGTTTTGAGGACAAATGTTAACGTGTGGATGCAGCTCAGTGATCTGTATGTTATAAAAGTGTCCTTTGTGTGCTCAAGTAGGAGGTCATTGGGGACCAGAACTTTTTTTTTTTTTTTTTTTATCTGGTAACTAAGAAGAAGTCAGTGACAAACTCCATGAATGCATTTAGTGTTTAACAAATCACCTCCTGGCTATTATTGCTGCTTGTGGAACACATGTGACCTTTGACCTGTCTGCCCAACCAGATCGCACAGAAGTACGACCCTCAAAAGGAGGAGGAGCTGAGGATCTGGATCGAAGACGTCACTGGCGCTTCCATCGGGCCCGACTTCCAGAAAGGCCTGAAGAATGGAGTCATTCTGTGCAAGTAAGCAGAGATAACAGATTGTCCTTCACACTGCACCATGACGGCCCTGATCATTTGTTTTATTTTGAACATGGTGTGGAAAAAGTTTAATATTTTCCTTTTTTTCCCCCCACAGTCTTATCAATGAACTTGCCCCAGGCTCTGTGAAAAAGATCAACCAGTCTGCGCTGAACTGGCATCAGGTGAGTTAGATGATGACGCATGCTTTTTGGCCAATTAAGGGTGCGGTAAAATTGGTGTGTTGAGGTAACCCTCTTTAACTAGAAAATTGCTTTGGCACTTAGGTAACAAATGGCTCCCTGTGCTGCCGTGTTGTGCTTTTTGAGTGTGTTCTTCCAGTTAAAATGCCAATAAACTGAATCATGCTCAGTCAAGGTGATCCTTGTATTGGTAGCTGACACTTTGGCTTGTTTCTAAAACTGGTTTATTCACTAAGGTGCAGCCAGTCACAGTAAACACACACACCCTCATCTGAGACTTTGGCTGAATTATGCAAACGCAAGCTGTTTTTAATGCTACAGGGCTGCTTCTTAATAACAAAATTTAACATTTGCATACTAATCACGCTTCTGTCACAAATTCCTGCACACACATCTTTTATTGATGTTGTTTAAACTGTTTTCTTCTAGCTGGAGAACCTGACAAACTTCACCAAAGCCACCACAATGTACGGCCTGAAGCCTCACGACATCTTCGAAGCCAATGACCTGTTTGAGAACGGCAACATGACGCAGGTCCAGACGTCACTGCTCGCACTCGCTAGCATGGTAAGTCTTGGAAATCCTAGTTATGTTTTTGTTTTCTATGTCTGTCATGCAAAGTTAAAGTATACTTATGATGCATAATTTCTCTCAGGCTAAGACTAAGGGCATGCAGTCTCGAGTGGACATCGGGGTGAAGTACGCTGACAAACAGGAGAGGATGTTTGATGAGGAAAAGATGAAGGCTGGACAGTGCGTCATTGGCCTGCAGGTATATATTTTTTTATTTTTTTGCCAGCAGCAGATCATTTTTAGATCTACGGAAGAGGATTGGGGCCAGGTAGGAGAAAAAATGAGAGGAGGATTTTTTTTTTTTTTTCATTATGCAATTCAAGAAAAAAGTCGAAATAACATGAATGAAGTTGAGATGTCGAGAATTGGTTGGTTGATCTTGAGAAAAACATTGAAATGACCAAGCATAAAGTAAACTTTTTGTTTTTGGCAAAGGTCAAAAGATATTCAGATTTGTGTCAATAAGTCATCAGAGTAACATTGATTTCAGAGACACAGCGTCTATCCGAACTGTATGAAAATCAGGTTGTAGCTTGCAGTCTACACAAACATCATGAAATGAGCAATAACAACAATATTTAAGATGTTGTAGTACTAAAATCCCCCTACACATAAATGAGCTATTTTTGGTAGTATGCTATCATAACTATTTTTGGGGGGAAAATCTGCTTTGATGTAATGTCATTTTTTTAAATTATTATTTATTTATTTTTACCTATATTGTATTATATAATATACATATTTTCTCTACATTGTATTTCGACTTTATTCTCGAACTTAGTAATCATTTATTTTTGTTCTCCTACCTGGCCCTCATTCCCTTCCATATAGATTGGAAACTCAAGTTAATTAATTTATTTTTAGCTTTGCTTTGTTTGTCAGCCAGATTACAGAAAAACAACCTGCCAGTTGTAGTAATACGATTAGTCCATATCTAAACACACGTTCACTGGTACCAACAGTGCCCTGCTGCACATGAAGTTGATCAAACTTGATGCAGTAAGCTGCGATACGAAGACCTGGTACAATTGTACCACAACTCCCATGAAACTTCTGTCCTCAGCCCTGCAATTGAATGGAACAACACTTTTTTTTTTTTTTTTCTCAAACCAAGGTGTGGCCATGGAAACATAAATACACACCCATGCAAATTTAAATATGACTCAAGTAGGTTTTGCAGTTTTATTTTAGCAAGCGGCAATGGTCATTTTTGTGACTTTAGTATATGCATTAGATATTTGAACATAATGATAATAAATGTACGTAATAAGTGCACAGCTGCTATAATGAGGCTTCAGCTAGGCGCAACCATAGTTTGACATGAATATAATAGTTGGAAATAAACATCCAGGCATATATAACTGGTTGGTACAAAGTGTTGAAAGTTTAGAAAATGCTCAATCGTATCTTAAGTTTTTAAGGTTCTGAAGATGTTTTGAATTTGGTCCTTGAAAAAGGCCTGATTTTTCAACAAGCACTATACTCTGGAAAAGGGAGAACATTAAATAATCATGATGGAAAACATACAGTCAGAGTTAATATAAACAGTTTGTAAAGTGAAGGTTTTAATACACATCGCTTGCTGTAGGTATTTATGAATTATGTAAACTAGGCACTTTGAAAGTGCTTGAATTTTATAACCCTATATATAGTGGTTGATCTTGCAGATTTGCATATCACAGACTGGACTACTGCACTTGTAGATCTAACTGCTCAAACCAGCACAAACTGATTTTAGTCTGTGTGTACACAGCTTGAGTCAGTATGCACAGAGTTCAGTTTATTTAAATGACTGCACATTCATTTTATTTACATTCAGTATTTAAAATATGTTTCATGTCTGACAGTGGTTCTCAAAACAGTTCAGCTTATTATTTGTCTGCTGAATCTGACTGCTGAAGCACTTCACCTGCTTGAATGCTGAACTCAAGGCTGCAAGTGTCGAAACTTTTCCGAAACTCGACTCAATCATGGCGTGCTTTAGTACAAATACTGCTCATTGTTCTCAATGCCTCTGTTTTGTCACTGCTTCTGTTGCCAAGAAATATGTCGGGTGACTGAAGGCTACATACACAGTGAGAAGAACGTACAATACAACTTACTGTTCACAACTTCCTTTGATGGTGGTGCAGTCAAAGCTGACAGCTGACTGAAACTGTAAACTATGTTTGCCATGTGTCACGATGACATGAACGTCACTCATTCATGGTGAGATTACACAACATTTTACCGCTGTTGGTTGTTGCTGCAAGTGGTTTAACCCTTTGAACCCCACAGCCCCAAAGCATGCTTCCTTTAAATAATTGCCAAAATTACACCATTTATTACAACCAGAAACTGTAAAAATTGAAATGATCATCAGACAGTCTTGTGTGAATGCTTCCATCAGGGAAAATAATCAAATTGAAGGTTAAGAGTGATATTTCATCAAAATCACTTTATTCTACAGGTTTCATTTCAAATGTTACCAAAAACAAAAGCATTGGCACTAACCAGACCCTGTAAAAAAATATATTTTATTTTTTTACTCCTCAGTACAAGTGTAATGCCCAATGAAATGCAGACTGTGCACAGTGGAGACAAAATGAGGTTGTTAAAAAACAAAGCAAATACTGCCAACACTTGGAAAATTGTAAAATAAGTATTGAAGAAATTCGACTTGCACTCCTCACACTGGAATAACAACACGGTTTCAGCTGCCTGGAAAAAGGCCGAGGGCATAATTAAGGACAATTCCCACCCTGGACACTCACTTTTTGAACTGTTGCCATAAGGCAAAAGATACAGATCCATTAAAAACAAGGACAAACTGGTTCAAGAACAGTTTTTATATCCAACTGCAGTACAAAGAATTAACCAACACAATTGTTTTCTGATCAGGGTTGTGCAATAACTAACAGAATGTCTATATGATTGCTGCTTTTATTTATTATTACAAGTTTTATCTTTTTTTATTGCCTTCTGCCATTGTAGCTATTTTATATATTTTAGGGATTTTATTATGGAAATCGCACGACTAGTGAGCATGTTTTCTCATTTTATTGTACTGGTGACAGTGACAAAGATCTATCTACTTGCTGTTTTACAGTAAAAACAAGGCTTGAGTAATTAAAATGGTTAAGAAAGAGGTCAAACTTTTTTTTCATTTGTTGTGATGCTTCTGTCTTTTAGATGGGGACCAATAAGTGCGCAAGCCAGGCAGGTATGAACGCATATGGCACCAGGAGGCATTTATATGACAGCAAAGCTGCAATCCAGCCTCCCATGGACAACACAACCATCAGCCTGCAAATGGGAACCAACAAGGGAGCGAGCCAGGTACTGCAACATGTTCCAAAATCTTCATGAAGTCATAATTATAGGACTCTAAAGAAAATGAGCCTCGGGGCATTGAGTATTCTCTGTCCTTACACATGTCTTGTTTAGTCTTGTAGAAAGCTGCAAACTCCTGGATTGTCTTCAGCAAGACAAAACTGGCTGTTATGCAAATCATGTGACCTGACACAAGTTGTGTATATATATTATAACGTTGCGAAATGTCTTTACTACAGGCTGGTATGACAGCTCCAGGGACAAGGCGTGCCATTTACGACGAAAAAAAACTGGGCACCGCCAAGTGTGACAACAGCACCATGTCCCTTCAGATGGGTTACAACCAGGGAGCCAATCAGAGCGGCCAGAACTTCGGCCTGGGACGGCAGATCTTCGACGCCAAATACTGTAGAGCAGGAGAGGTTGCAGATGATCAGAACGGAGGAGGTGCCCCCCACGAGTACATCCCAGATTTCCAAGACGAGGGTTACCAAGGTTACCAAGAAGAAGAGCCGGTGTACCAGGAGGACGGGACAGATTACTAGAAAAAAGGAAGAAAGGAGCTGAGGAAGGGAAAGAGCAGAGAGAAACTGTTATTTTTATATACACAGGATGTTGCACCTTTTTGGGGGATCATCCTTTTTAGTATTGTATGAAATTGTTTTCCTACCCCTGTTTGTGCAAAAACCGATGTTACACATATCATGATGAACTGCATTCCTGTGACTTTTGTATTTAAAGTGACCACAAAAGCCAATCTGTTTGGCTTAGCTAGTTTTCTATCCCAGGGATTTTTTTTAAAGTGCCAAAGCCCTTGTTGGGTTTTTTTTTCCCTTTTCCTCAGTGTTTTTGCTGACTGATTAGTTGCATTAAGGGAGATCCCCAGGTTTTTGTAAGGGCAACATGAAATTAAAAGTGAAACATTAGGGAGTTGAATACAAAAAAAAACATTTTTAAGAATCATGCTTTGATCAAAACACCCACGCTTGTGTTTATCTGTAATCTCTGTATGAAAACATAATTCCTGTGAATGAGAATGTACATGTGTCTTGGTTTTCCCCTCAGTATTGGTCATTTGCGAACACTTTAGTTGTTCAGAGAGATTAGGGAACAATTTCTTTTTCGAACAAACTAGTCTTACCTTTTCATACTGTATCTTTTCTCATTCATTTCACTGTTTTTTCTTTTTTTTTTAATGGAGGAAATATTTCCCTTGTTTGCATAACCAGTACAACTGGAGTTAAGCTTGTTTTCTTTGGACAGTGGGGGAGTGGAAACAAAAACACAAAGTTGAGTTTTGAACATTCCAAGCAAGAATACTGGATTCTTCTTTCTTTTTGTCAGTGAGTAGTAATGTTTAAGTTAATCAATCTTAATTATTGGATGATATGCAAACCAATCATATCATTTGATCATTCAAGATTATTATTTATGCATATTTTTGATTTGAATGGGGGCCGTTTTGTACCTTGTCTCTGAAAAACATTTAGTATTGGACTGTACTTTCAAAGAAAAGTTTGAATTGAAGTATGCTTTTGTGAATACGGTGTAATAAAGATGTGTATTCATTCTCATGTGTTGATTTGGTTTTCTAAAAGGTTCTGTTTGGCACAAAGGATAGGATTTATTCATTTAATGTGCAGTAGTCAGTCAAATGTTCTGGTAATGCACAAATATCAGTTAGTAGCTGCATGAGAACATTTTAATCAAGATATTTAAAAAAAAATAGATAACTGGTGAGATGATAAACCAGTTGACTGCAGAAGATTACTGCTAAAACATAAAGTTATATAACTTCTTCTAGGTGCAGCCCACAAGTTTCACTCTTACTGCACACAACAGTATCATACTTCCTTATGAAACTGCAGTGGATCTCAAGAACACCATCAGTAATAAAAGTATATTGAGATCAGTCAGTTATGACACACACATAAATCAAGACCAGTAACGATCAAATAACTAGTGCATCAATAAGTATATAGTATAGATAATCCCCTGTAGTGGAGTAGAAGGATAAAGCAGCATCAAATTAAAATACAGAAGTTAAAAAATAAAAATACTTGTAAGTTGACTTGGACCTCAACACCAATGACTTGATATCACTTGGATATCAAGATAAGATATGACTTTATTTATCTTGCAGTGGGGAAATTTAGTTGTCACAGCAGCTTAAGATACAAACACATATATATGGAAAACAGAATAAAGAATGTAAATAATAAGACATATACATACATTCTATACACATTATATACATACATTTCTGCTATTTGGCATTTATTATCATATTATTTTTTGTGTGTTTTCTTGAAAGTTCTTTGCATTGTACAAATATTGCACATTGGAGAAAATATATTTTAGCATGTTAAATAGATTAAATGGGTTGTTGCAGGTAATTGTATGAACATCAATGAATAAATATATTTAAATATATGCAGAGATATACACAGTATAGTATAAGTGGTATATAATAATATAGAAAAAATACAGAAGCCCTGATATGGTCCGATGTAAAACAGAGATAGTGCAAATAAATAAACCAGTAAAGTGACCTGGTGGAATAAACAGTGGTGTATTATGTGGTGCTGCTGTCGAGCAGTCTGATTGAAGCCAGTATGAACAACCTGCAGAAGCGTTCTTTCTTAGACAGTGGCTACGCAGTCTGCTACTGAAGGAGATGCTCAGAGTTCCCAGTGTCTCTTAAGTCTTTTGACTTGAAAATACTTGATACCCTCTCTGAATCCATGCTGTATGCTGTGAATGTGCAGTGTAAGCACTACTACTTTTTATGATTCATATTTATTTATTGATTATGATTAAGTATTTTTTTTCCTTGCGTTGTTTGTACATAGCTTTTTATAAATATTCTGTCATCCACTTTTGACAATAAATTTTTATTTTCGTTATAGTTCAGTTGCATTTGTTTTAACAAACTTCTTTTCACAAATTAGACTAAATACACATTTGAAAAGGCATTCAGGATTTTTTGCAAATGTAATATTTTCTCATAATACTGTAATTTTAAATGACATTACATTGGGGAAAGTGCACCATTATCAGAATCAGATATTCTCCATTGATCCCTGGAGGGAAATTTGGATTAGCTCCCGTTACTCCAACCAAGAATAGAAAAACAATAGAACTACATAAAGCAGAAAATAGCAAAATATACAGACTCAAAAACATATACAGATTAATTATTAATTACTATAAATAATTGAATTATGATTTGTTACTTGAAACTCAAAGTTAGGACTTGGGACTTGTCTATTTAGACTTGGGACTTCAGTGCAAAGACTTGACAGTTCTTGTAACTTGGTCCCACTTCTGCCTTCCAGCTTCGATTCCTTCATCAAATTCTAAACTACTTGTCTGTAAAAAAAAACAAAAAAACATTCACATTCAGTTTTGTTCTGATTAGTATTTCTCCTTTTTCCTTCTGATATAACTCTGCTACAATAATAAAAAAAAAGAAAAGAAAAGAAGGGGACACGTTGGTAAGAAACTTGACACTGTACAGAAACTAGAGTTATTGTATCAGAGCACCACCTGGTGTTCACAGCCGGGACTGCCACCCAGCGTTGCCACCGGAAAACACCACCGGATGTTTGCCCCAAATCGCGCGATATGAGGCCTTGCGAGATTTCCGCCCGTTCTTTCCTCCCGTAACTTCAGGCAAGATGGTAGGTGTTCAACTGATTGTGAAGCTTTTCAAAATACAATCTATATGCATCTGAACTCTAAAATAACCGATTAAGAAAGCTGACGGTGTTATCCAACAGTGACAAGCGTTCACTAAGCATTCAGATGGAAATCGTTGCTCATAGTGTCAGATTAATGTATGTTTTAAAGGCAGTGTATTAGCCTGAGCTATGGCCGTCTGTGGCTAAGCTAACCCGGTGGTTCAACGTACTCGGCACTCGCTGCTAAATATGATAATTACAATGCGAATGTCGGTCAGAATGAACGTTAATGTGCTGCTCTGTGAACGTTTTCTTGTGACTTTTAATCCCGTCTTTATTGACGCTTTTGAGCGACCTTCTATCTGTACAAGCTAAATACTTAGCTGGGGTGATGTCTGTCTTTTCCAGGCGGATACCGAGATCAAGAAGAAGCGTACCTTCAGGAAGTTCACCTACAGAGGTGTGGACCTGGACCAGCTTCTGGACATGTCCTAGTAAGTGCCACTGAAGTTGAGCAACTGACGTTGCATGGTGGTCAGCTGGTAAACTGACATCCTGTTTACTAAACAGTGTAAACTTTAGCTTTTCATACATAAAGTCCCACACTTGGCCCCTAACCAGAAGTTTAGTTGTTGCTCTAATAAGATTTATATTGATAGATTTGTTAAACACAAGTGTTTAGGGATACTCTCCAGGGTCTGCTTATGCTTAATTAGGGGCTACTCATTAATAAATGGTGTTAATTGGGTATGTGTGAAATAGCTCTGTGTAGCCAGTCAGGATCTATCCTGATGCTTCATAGTACTATGGTACCTTTTTTGTACTTTCAGCACAAAGAATACAATTCCCAATACACTGCACTGTTCAACATAACACAAAACATGTAGCAATTATTCTAAGCGGGGCAAGAGGCCTCATTGACAACACCACCCTCTCTCTCTGTGTAGTGAGCAGCTGATGCAGCTGTACTGCGCCCGCCAGAGGAGGAGGCTGAACCGTGGCCTGCGCCGCAAGCAGCAGTCCCTCCTGAAGCGTCTGCGCAAAGCAAAGAAAGAGGCTCCCCCCATGGAGAAACCAGAGGTGGTGAAGACCCACCTCAGGGACATGGTCATCCTGCCTGAGATGGTCGGGTCCATGGTTGGAGTGTACAACGGCAAGACTTTCAACCAGGTTGAAATCAAGGTGAGGCATTAATGGTCAGGGAGAGTGTATTTGAACATTTTGAAACCTCCTATCCATTCCTCTGGCCACATTCCTGTAAAGGGCCATCATTTGTAAGTCCAGCTTAAGTTAATGTTGGGGCCAGTTGTATAACATAATTAGCTTCTTTTTTTTTAAGTAGTTATTTGGGGGTCTATTGCTTTTGTGTATGCAGAGTAGGTGGTCAGAAGTGTTTGCTTAAACATCTGTAGCTGGCCTCAATTGAAAGTAGTTTGTGGGTCTGTCTACAAGGCCTTTATCTCCCATTAATAAGGCAGTAGACATTAGGTTGAAGCTTTGAGAACCTGGTTGGCCAGTTGCTGCAAATGAGAAGTCGTAGAGATGATTGTTTTTGAAAATTGATGAGTATCATTGATGCACAACTCAAGATGAATAGGTTATAACAATACCACAATTGTAAACTTTGATGCAAGTATACCAAAAACAATACTTCATACATCTTCAAATTCAATGGCAAAGAGGGAAAAAGTTGGAACTGCAATTCTGTTTTTCTTGGGGGGTTTTAAGTAGGTTTGCTACTTTCAATAAAAAAATACAATCCTAATTCCAAAAGTTGAGACATTGTGTTAAACCTAAATAAAAACAGAATGCTTAATATTGTATATTTGCAAACTAACGAGCATCAGTTTGAGCATTCTATGTATTTGTACAATTCTAATTGAATGTCAATAAGCAAATAGGTTTGTTCCGTTTTATTCAGGGTCATATAATTCATGGATAGTGGTTTTAAACGTGGTGTAGAAAAAGTATTGATACGTTTGACAATCTTCGTTGCTATAGCTTTGAAAAGTAATTTTGGGATTGTTAATATGATTGTGTTCTGCAATTGTGTTGTACACTTGTGAGTTTGCCACTTTGTGTAGAAAATAGCCACATGGGAGGAAATGCCACACTGAGTACAACTTATACAAAGTATACCTGTGTAAGCATTAAATTGGTTACAAAGGAGGCAGGATGTTACAGTATAAAGGTGCTAATAAAAACATTGCCTATAGCCAGGATAATTTACAATGGCAAGGCTATTTTCCCCCATAATTCTTCTGTTAAAACCATTCTTTTGAGGAACATTTTACATAACAGCCTGTAGAATGATTCTTGGATTGGAACCTCTCTGTAGCAACACATACTTAATTCAGAATGGTATTTTGACCCCCTAGCTCTTCCATACTAAAGCACTGATTTAAAGCCTCTAGTTGTAGATAATCATTTTTTAAGAGCTGTACATCTTGTCAGACATCAGATTATGATCTTGTTACTAAAGTGTTTTTCCTCTCCACAGCCTGAGATGTGCGGCCACTACCTGGGCGAGTTCTCCATCACCTACAAGCCAGTCAAACACGGTCGCCCTGGTATTGGAGCCACACACTCTTCTCGGTTCATCCCTCTGAAGTAGAATGGCTATATTATTTGTATAAATAAAAAAAACTGGTCGCTCCAAAAACGTGTCTGCTTTGCTTTCTTCAGCATAATATTTCAAAAGTGAAGATAAGTTGCTTGTGTACAGGGTATTTTGTTCAAGCTTGAGCTTTTGGGTTGTCTTCATGGGCAGTATGGGTGGCTTCAAGATAATCTGTGCTAGAATACACAGAACATGGTTTTACTCTGTTCGTAATGAGAAACTTGAATGATTATATCCAGTAAATGTGACAGTTTTAATGCATAATTTGAAGAGGAGTGATTTCTGTTAAACATTTAAATACACAAGTGTGGTAAAGATGAACACCAGATTAAAGATTAATCGGGGAAATGGAGTCTATAATTGAAACCTGAACTGACATGATTTTATGTTTCCAAGGTTAACCTGAGAGTGTTACTTTACGTTAAAGGGTACATAAATGGTTTAAATATATTTCTGAAGAAGTGAGTCAATAAAACTGAATATTATGACGCGTCCTGCGACATGACGCGCAGCATTGACCATCACTGACGCCGCCTCAGAGCGACAGTGCGGCCCTGAGAAAGTTCCGGTGTGAAACCCAGCAGGACGAAGGTTCCTCCTCTTTCCGATCCGAAGCCAGCTACATTTTCAGTGCGGCCGCTGTGGGCCATGGATACAACCTTTAGCAGTGTCACAATCTGTTTATTAACACCAAGATAATAAAATCTAGAACTTGGTAAAAGAAACAGTGGCCATATTGGTAAGTATTCTTTTTTAATCCCAGCATATTTCGTTTTGACTGCCGACTAAACGTCTGTTTTTACAAGAAACTATAAACCGCTAGTTAACGGCTCGCTAGCTTTCTGCTAAGTAACGTTAGCTGGCTGGCTAACGTTTGTTAGCTTCAGAACGGAATGACAGAAGAGACCTGTCATCTCAAAATTCAGCTAAATGAACGTTTTAAAACATAGACACAGTTTATTAACTGTCATTTTCCATCAACTTGGGGTTTCACCATTCACTGCCAAATGTAACTAACGTTTGTAATGTTGAAAATGTTAACACAAACGAATTTGCCGGTGTTTTCCCTGGTGTGACTGTGTAGTTGAAATCCGAGAACAAAGATCTATTGTAGGCGAGCTAACTGTTCGTTAACGGTAATGGTCATTTATAATTTCACCCGACTTGTTTCCTTATTCTTAACATTATATTTATGTAGACTACTGATCCAACCGCTAAGATAAATCGGGCATTTCCATCTTTTAACGTTAGACGTTGAAGTGTAATTATTCCCATTTTGACATTGTTTGTTTACACCGTCAGACTGTTAAAATAATCGCCTAAGTCATTTTTTTTGTCAATTTTTTTTTTTTTTTGCCTAAATCATCTCCTCATGACACCGGTCACCTATGGTAAAATCGCCCTCATCCTCAGTTGATCAGATCATGTGATGTGATTTTACCCCTTTAAGATCATCACTTCTTTGACAATTTGCCACATTCATAGGCATCAGATAAGAACCCAGCAAAGAAGAGCTAGATATTGTTTAATTATCAGTTTAGTTTATCAGTGTTTTATTGTTGACACTAATATTTGTAAAACTTTACTCTAAGGTGTCTACATAAGAGTGACATGAGCGTGTCATAAACATGACATGGGATGTGTCATGAACATTAATGACACTTTGAAGTAACATTAATGCTCATCATACTTGTCATGTCATGTTTCTGACAGGCTTGTGTGACTCTTATGTAGACACCTTCAAAATAAAGTGTTACCATATCTTGCTTAAGTCACAAAGGCATGTTAAAAATTGCCTAAGTAATTTATTTCTCTTAAGTTACATAATTCACACTCAGTGTTATTACTATGCCAATAGCCATCCTTTGTTACATCCTTTTTGAGTGAAATGATCAATAAATGTCATATGTTACACTTTTGGTGAAGTTTTTGTGTTTCCTGCAAAACTTGAAAAAATGAGTAAGGCGATTATTTTAATAGGGTTACGCTATATTTATGTAGACTACTGATCCAACCGCTAAGCTAAATAGGGCATTTCCATATTTTATCGTCGGCCGTTGCAGTGTAATTATTTTCATTTTGCCATTGTTTGTTTATACGTAATATTACTGAAGCCATGTTAAGTTATGTTCATGGGATCGTTTTAGCAAATGCAGCCAGTAGTATTGACGCCCGTTTTTCTTGCACAAGCACACAAATAGGTTTAATAAATCTCCGTTTATAAATCAACTTCCATCAGTCATCACTCATAATGTAGGTGCCAGGTGACATTTAAATCTGTGATACTGGCTGTTAGTTTTATTTGTAGTTGTATTGACCCTTTAGCTGGTTATCTAAGCTGAAGTATTATGCTGGTTGGTGTATTTACATATATTAATACACATATATTGTGTATTAACACAGATTTGAGGTGCCTCCAGGTATCACACAGCCTGCCATAACTCCCTAAGACTAACAGAAGAAAGGCATAGTAAGAGTAGCCTACATATTTTTTTTTCTCTCACTACTGTTTTGGTCACACTAATCCCTTACACCACACAGAAGTATAAATGAAGGAATGTGGGTTTTCCCCTGTAGCCTTTACTTCACCTGCAGACATACAAGTATAACAAGTGAGAGATTTAACTGGAGCTTTGATCCTTAGTTGTCACTCTGACCTTACTTTATGGTTATAAGGCTCAATGTTTATAAGTCATTTTACTTCAATGTGTGTATGAGTGATTTATTTTGTTCCTCTTCTTCTTGTGGAACATTGTGTTGTACTCTGAAGACTGATCTCATAGAAAAACTGTAAAGCTATCCTCCAGTCATGAGTGTATTATCAGTCAAGAAAGGAGACTGATGCAGACAAAAGTATGTTCATACCTCGCTATCCTAATGAGACTGTGCCAATAGTATAGTAGTTAACTCTATTTGTTTTTTCATGGAATTTTTCATAATCTTCCTGCTGTACTTTGTTCATAGGTTACAGAATTGGAGTGAGGTGTGTGGACCGGTGAATGCAGAGAGTCAAGAAGGTAAAACTTTGTGACAATAAAGAGGGTATCTGGAAAAGGTACAGTAAAAGCTTCATAGTATATCTCCTTAAACTGCTTTGATACTTAGGGAAATGGATTAATAAACTATTTAACCATTTACAGTAAATTACAGTTTTCTGCACCTCTAATCATTTCTTTTTAATTTCAACATCCAGCTGTGTGACAGTGAACATGACGGCTGTGGACGGCCTTTCTGACAGCACAGAAGTGGTAGAGATGGAGGATGTCCCATCTCAGTTCTTTGTGGAGAAACACTCTTGGGAGGGTCTCCGTGACATTATTCACTGTAGCAGGAAGTACTCGGGCATGATCGCCAACAAGGCTCCCCATGACTTCCAATTTGTGCAGAAGAAGGATGATAATGGACCCCACTCCCACCGGTTGTACTACCTCGGTAAGCTGATGGATGCTTGATGATGGGGCACAAAATCCCCTGCATCAGTTTAGGATAGGTATTTGCTGTATACTACTCTTCTGTAATCCTTACACAGGATCTCAGTTGTGTTTTCTTGCTCTAGGCAGACGGTTATGATTACCACATTATATATTATATTCTCCTTTTCCACTTAGCACAAGCATTGTATTAGTTTCTTTTCTATGTGCTTTCCAGGAATGCCTTATGGAAGCAGAGAGAACTCATTACTCTACTCAGAAATCCCCAAGAAGATTCGGAAAGAGGCTCTCTTAGTGTTGTCATGGAAACAGATGCTGGATCACTTCCAGGTGAATTCCCCGTCTCTTCCCGTTTGTGTGATGCCAGTACCAACCCGCACAGCGGTATGTGTCTCACAACTGGTTGAATAATTGCGTGTCGGCATCACAGGAGCAAATGGGATTCCACGAAAATATACAGGAATCAACCACTTGGAACCAACCAGACCGGCTACCCAAAAACTTTATGTATCATGATGGCACAATTCTGAGGAGTGAGAGATAGACATGCTTGTGTGTTTGTGAGTTTGGAAAGAATGAAGCTGTGGAAGGTTGACTATTGCATGCAGTGTTAGTTATTAATAACTGCCATGACGGCTTTCCTTTTTACACAGACATTAATCAAGCTCTGTTACGGCTCTGTTACTACCTCTGCTGCCATCTCAGAGGTGGAACAACTCTGTTCCGCCAGTCCATCTTCATAACTTTTATACAGACAGCAAGGCAGAATAAAGGCTGTGTTAAAGGTGTTTTTGAGATAAATAGTCCTTGAAAGTAAGGCAGTAAACCTGAGATATGTTGAAAGATTAAGCTACTATGGTATGAAGTATGAGAGGAATGCTTGCACTGTACAACCATTGTGTGGTTATTTGATCTGGAAGGGAAGGATCAGTTGTGTGTGGTTCTAACAGATATATTTCACAGTAATAATCCTGACTATGTGAGAACACTATAACGTTTAACCCAAAAACGTTTGTTCGTCTTGAACTTTAATAAAACAGAATGCGATAATTTGCTAATTCTTTGTGACATATATTCAACTGAATACTGTACAAAGACAATATAATTTATGTTCAAACTGATAAACATCTGATTTTTGTAAATATGCAGGCTGAATCTGACGCATTCTGTTTTTATTTATATTTTGCACCCAACCTTTATGGAGTGAGGTTTAGGTATATCAAGCAAAATTGTATGAAAAAACCTTTTGTGTTTATTCTAATATTGTGCTTTTAATTTTCTGTTGGTTCTTTCAGGCTACACCACACCAGGGGGCCTACTCTCGAGAAGAGGAGTTGCTGAGAGAGCGTAAACGTCTTGGGGCATTTGGTATCACCTCATTTGACTATCATGCCCAGACAGGCCTGTTCCTCTTTCAGGCCAGCAATAGCCTCTTCTACTGTCAGGATGGAGGCAACAATGGTTTCATCGTGAGTAAACTGCAGTTAACTTTTTCACTTTGGAAATCTCAGATACTCAGGACAGATTTTATTTAGAATAAGGTAAAAGTCTGCATGTGCAAAATCCCACAGTGCAGCAGTGTGGTGTCTGTTCTGCCACTGGTACATATAAAATGACCATTTGTGTCTTAATTAAAGCTGCCAACAGGGATGAAAGAAAGGATGTTATTTGTTGTTTTTGTAATTTATTAATCTTTATTACTAGTGATGGCAGTTGGCTTTGGTGACAAATAATAGCGCTAACCCCTAGCTCTCAGAAGCACATGATGTAGTTCATCTTGTGGCTGTCACAAAGCTACTGAATATATTTTGTGGCAGTTTGTTACTGTTTGTAAAGGAATTGGTTCACAGCAGTTTGTTTGAATCCGGGGTACTGATCGTGATTGTTTTGCATCAGTACATATGACCCCTCTTACATTGTGTTTGTACCTTTTTTAGTAACTTTTTGATAATCTACTTTAAATGAGCGACAAGTCTTGTTGTGTTCGCCAGATTTTGTTTACCCATTGTAAATGATTTCTCAATGAGAAAGGGTGGATGATTCTAATGTGCCACCTCTTAATTATTACGCTGTATCTATCTAAAAACAAAAAGTCAAGAATCACTTTTTTCTTTGCTTTAGACTAAGATTGTACTTGTTGGTTTTAGCAGTATGCTCCTGTAAAGCCTGTGGAGATCAAGACCCAGTGCTCAGGGACCCGCATGGACCCCAAGATCTGCCCTGGAGACCCTGACTTCATAGCCTTCATCAACAATAATGACCTGTGGATAGCCCACATAAAGACTGGCGAGGAAAGGAGACTCACTTACTGCCACAAAGGTCAGAAGGCAACAAATGTCATGCAATTAGTAGCTTCACATCCTTAAATATCCTTGATGTGCAATTTCCCCATCATGAGACTAATAAAGGTTTATCTTATAACTTCCCATAGAGCTATACTGCCCTGCAAAGCCTAACTGTAGTAACTACATTTTTGGTTGAAATTGAGTTATAACTAAAAATGAGCTCCTTGATGTGTGTTTTATCTTGTGATCTTGATTTATTTTAATTTTAAATAATGATATAAAAAATGCAGTAACTACAAAATCCAACTCAAAACCAAAGCAGAGTGCAGTAACTTCACCTTGACTGTGATACAGTGCAGCCTTGTATTTCTTCATTGTGTTGAATAGTGAAGACAAGAATAAGTAAATAATAAGTAAAAAAGTGAGATAAAATTATATTCAGACTAAAATATAACATTACTTTATAATATCGAGTCTAAAATACACAAATCTTTGAATTTAGTTAAACACATTTAAATACACTTATAACAAAATCAATTTGAAAATCTTTATTCACTGAAAACAAAATATAAACGCTGAAAGAAGACAACAACATTGTAGTTACTGCACTCTGTGCATTACTAATAGAACCTTTTACAACAAAACCAGAGTGCAGTTACTACATTTTTTGAGGACAAAGGTCAAATAAATAGTCATGATTTTTTTGCATAACAATGACATCATCAATACATGTATAGAAATAAGTGTTGTATATCTTAGTTACCTATAACCCATATGGCTGGCCGGTTAAAAAACTGCAGTTAGGCTTTTTAGGGCAGTATACATTATAGAAAAGTTTGTTTCGATTTTGAGACTTGATTATTTAAATTTTCCCTGTATTTTCATCATCTCATATTACAATGTGGACAGAAATACCATTGAACTACCTTCTTCTATCTTATCTTTTAAGATGAAAATGCACAGTATTATATAATTTGTATGTTTAGCTCTAAACCAATAACAATAATAGATGTAATCGGTTTTTCTAAAACATTTTCCAGGTGTGGATAATGTTAAGGAGGACCCAAAGTCTGCAGGTGTAGCAACATTCGTCATCCAAGAAGAGTTTGACCGTTTCACTGGGTACTGGTGGAGCCCCTCAGCAGTGGAAGGTATTTGTTCAAACATATAGTTTTACCTCAGACTGTAAGAATAGTTATATTTGAGATGGCATGCACTATTTTCTGTCTACACATCTGCCTCAAATTAATGCCTTTTCTCCCCTTGTCAGACCCAAACGGAGGTAAAACAGTGTACCTGCTTTATGAAGAAGTGGATGAGACGGAGGTAGAGATTATTCATGTTCCATCTCCAGCACTAGAAGAGCGGAAAGCAGACGCATACAGATATCCCCGCACAGGTCAGTGAATCCCAGTGCTGCCTTTACACAAACAAATTTATTTTAGATTTCTATCATTTTCAACTTTTTTTAAAAATTCCTTTATTTACAGGTAGCAAAAATCCCCAGGCTACTCTTAAACTGGCAGAGATCAAGACAGACCATCAAGGAAGAGTGAGTCTTTCATCATCTTTCTTAGTCTTTTAGTCTTCTCCAACATGAGAATTAGGAGTTCCTAATGTGTGTTTATGGTTGTATTAACAGATTGTGAGCACACAAGATAAAGAACTGGTTCTCCCCTTCACCACCCTGTTTCCTGGGACTGAATATATCGCCAGAGTAGGATGGACGAGTGACGGCAAATAGTGAGTGTTACTTTTGACTCAATAATGCTCAGCCTGGTATTGGGACTTGTATTAAAACATGAATTGGGATACATTCGGACACTGATAATATTCTCTATCACATTTAGAAAATGGTTGTGTAAGTGGTAGGGCTGTAATGGTTTGTGTAATTATACGAAGCCTCCACAGTACTGGGGTCACGGTCTAGTGTATGCAGCTACACACATAATACACAGAATGTAGATTGATGCACATAATATACAGTCATGGAAAAAAATATTAGACCACCCTTGTTTTCTTCAATTTCTTGTTCATTTTAATTTTAAGATATATTTGATTGGACAAATATAATAATAACAACAAAAATAGCTCATAAGAGTTTAATTTAAGAGCTGATATCAAGCAATTTTCCATGGTTTTCTCAATGACGATTTTGGTTATTATCAACCATTTTTTTCCTGACTGTAGAACCAAAATTCACAAACACAAGTTTCACTTGGAAACATTAAACCGTATGAAAATAAAAATAAATTACTGCACAAATGTATTACAATACTTGTTTCAGTGTTTTTCACCTCTCTCCTACATAACACCAGCTCACCAGAAAACTGTAAAGTGGGACTTTTAGTCTTAGACAGTTATCATTTAGGTTATTGCACCCAGTGCTTGTAAAAGATTTTGGTTTGGTCTGGTTTGCACATATCTGGTTATCGGGGCATATGCAAGTGAAATACGTGTGCTTTAGAGCCGTGTAATCTTCTGTTTTAACTTCTCTTTGTTCCCCCAGTGGGTGGGCAGTGCTTCTGGACCGCAGTCAGAGAAAACTGCAGCTGGTCCTGCTGCCTCCAGCCCTCTTCATCCCCGTCACAGATGACCCAGCCCAGAGGCAGGAGAGTCTGGAGGCCGTGCCCACTAACGCACAGCCATACATAATCTATGAAGAGACCACAGATGTCTGGATTAATGTAGGTCTTTCCACGTGGTGGACTCTTTATTTACCTTAACTCTCATGTCTATCCCGTTTCTATTAAACATATTTTCATGGTTGTGAATGCTGTAAGGTTTTTCTGCTGTAATGATTCAGTAACTGACTGTTCTTCTCTTTCCACAGGTTCACGATATATTCTATCCATTTATTCAAACGACAGAAGATGAGTTTACCTTCATTTGGGTTAATGAGTCTAAAACAGGTTTCAGCCATCTGTATAAAATCACATCCCTGTTACAACCGGGCTGCTACCATTGGACAGAGGACTACCAACACATAGAGGGTGAGAGACTACGTGATGCTTCTGCAATCATTTGAAATTATTATATCAAATAATCGCAGTTTACGTCAAAGTGTTCTGTTTGTCAAGCGGCATGTTTGATTCTGTTATCTCTTTTCTGCAGGAGACTTCAAATGTGCAATCAAGGAGGAGGTTACACTGACCAGTGGAGAATGGGAAGTGCTGGCAAGGCATGGTTCCAAGGTTAGACACATCCGTCAGTACTGAATCTAGAGATTCACACCTATAAAAGATATGCAGTGTTAAGAGTCTCGAAAGTATTTGGACAGTTGCATATATTTTGTTGTGTTGACTCTATACTCCCAACTCATTGGATCATTAGATATTAAACAATGATTATTAGCTTAAGGTCCTGACTCTCAGCTTCCAATATGAAGATGCTTACGTCTACATAAGATACTTAATCTTAATCTTAAAGATTAATCACTTTTGCTAAGGATCATTTTATTTTATTTTATTCATTTATTTATTTATTTGCACAGTTAGAATTACATAAAATGACAAAGATAACATATAATGTAAAGTGCAGTGGGAGGCAGAAAACCCAGATGGGCTTATTTAAAGCCTCCACCTAAAATTTCATAGTTATTAGAAAGTAATAAACTGATCATAGAAAAAACACATGTATAACATCAACAAGTTATAATGACAATAACAAAAACAAAAACAAAAATGAACATGTTAAAAAAAGTGTATTTGTGTGTGAATTAGAATTTTAAAACAGCATTTAATTGAGCTTTTAGACATCTTTTGAAGCATTTTACAGAGATGGAGTCCTTTGCCAGATGGGAAAAGGTATTCCATAATTGCCGCTGCATTGTCCTAAAAATTGTGTTTGTGTTAAAAAAACAAAACAGTATGGGTATGGACACACAGAAACATTGTTAAAACTGATAACTGTTAAAAGACTTTAAAAGGTATAATATGTAACATTTCACTATCAAAATTTCTAAAATAGGGGGAAATATTTTTGCCAAGGTAACGTTGCATTTCATTTGGTTACCTGCCAATGGCGTCATATCCTCCTTTACCCACTCTAGTTGCTCTAACTTCTGGGCAAATACAGGAAACACCAGATGATGCGTCAGATAGTAATTCTAAATCATATAATGTCATACAAATAAATTATACTTAGTAATAACAGCATTTTCTTTTGCCACACAGTATATTTTTTTCGCACCACACAAAAATAATTGAATGTCTTGACCTCACTCCTTAATCTTTTCATTTTCCTTTCGTGTTGCTCCTTTGTTAGATCTGGGTGAATGAGGCAGCCAAGTTGGTGTACTTCCAGGGCACCAGAGACACTCCTCTGGAGCATCACCTCTACGTGGTCAGCTACGACTCACCTGGAGATGTGGTCAGGCTAACCAAGCCTGGCTTCTCTCATAGCTGCTCTGTTAGTCAGGTAAAAAGAGTTATTGGTTTTCTACTCGTCTAACTGCGTACATTTATGTTTTCCTCATCCAGCTGTTTATCCATTCATATTGCAGCTCATCCTACAAACATATTCCTCTTTATATCAACCTTTCAAAAAGCAAATGCTTTGATAAAGGATATTGTACGAATATTTCCTGCAGCATGATTTTGAAAATGTAGCAGCGTATATATTTTCACAAAACAATTATTTATTTTAGTGTCCAAGTGTGAATTTGTAAAATTTTAGTTTCTAATTTTATTTTGGTGTGAGTGCAGCAAATAGAAGAATTGAAGTCGACCAGAGAAAGCATTTTAGTTGCTAAAGAATAATGAAAGTTAAAGCACGTTTGAAACCTGAGGAAAGCTGTCAAAGCCAGGGATTGTTTGGATTCTGTGTAGTTTAATGGGATAAATGTTCTCTGGCTGTCAGCAGTATTTTACACTGACAGAAACTTGAGCTTTTTAGCTCAGATCCTTGTAGTATGTGGTGCAGCATTGTAATTGCATCCTCTCCTCTTCCTTCCTTGTCCTTCTAAGTTCTATTCGGTACATGATTCTTTGCATTTATTTTTTACACCTCTCTCCCTTCTCTCTCATTTTGCAGAACTTTGACTTTTTTGTCAGCCACTACAGTAACGTGAGTACACCTCCGTGTGTCCACGTCTATAAACTGACCAGCTCAGAAGGCGACCCACTACACATGGTACCAGAGTTCTGGGCCAGCATGATGGAATCACCAGGTAAACAGGATGTGACGTAACCAGTTGCTATACATTGTATTCCTAACTGGGTCAATATTAGAGAAGCAATAATTGATTATTCTTTGGTTGGAAGCAGCCAGGCACCTAACTAAAACGCAGTGATTGTTACAGATTTAAGACTAAAAATATTTGACACATTTAAGAGCTCCTTAAGCGTCCTGAGTGTCAAATTTATCTTTAGGTTTTATACTTTCAGATGGTGTACCCCACATCTACAGTCATGGAAAAATGATTAGACCATTGTTTTCTTCAATTTCTTGTTCATGTTAATGCCTGCTACAACTAAAGGTACATTTGTTTGGACAAAATTAATGATAACAACAAAAATAGCTCATAAGAGTTTAATTTAAGAGCTGATATCTAGCCATTCTCCATGGTTCTTGATAATGATTTTGGCTATTATCATAAACAGACATTAAAATGAACAAGAAATTGAAGTGGTCTAATATTTTTTCCATGACTGTATGTGGCCCCTAGTGTTAATCAGTTGTCTCCTTTAAAAACTCCCCCCACCCCCCTCATTATGCAGAGTTCGTATTCACATAATTGGGCTCGGTACATTTTTTCTTAGAGCACAGTATGACCAAGTTTGAAGGTTGCCCAACTATCTGTGGTTGTATTTTTGGAACAATCAATAGAGCCGAGTCTGTGGGGGAAAGTTGAGGTCTGGTTTTGATTAGATCAAGGACGGTCAGTTCGATCCACAGTGGCATTCTCCAGACAATTCTGACGACAATCAGATAATGTGCTGCTCAAACACTTTCGTCATCATGAGCAATTTGTGTCAAAGTTGATTGTCGTTTATGACTCATTAAAAGTACCAGGAGCCAGAAGCAATCCTTTACTGTCTGGTTTACGGCTGTTTGTGCCTGGGTAGAAGTGTAGGGGTCAGAGTAACTGCCACCTGAACACTGGAGTTTCTCCACCGTCACTGATCATGATGGTTCTATTATTATCACCTCATTCTCTGAACCCCGGCTCCTGTCACATGTTACTGACTTTGGCCTCGTTTTTCACCTCAATATATACTCCTGCACCTCTATGGAAACAGCACAAGCTTGGCGAGAAGTAGAAAAAGCTCAAAAATGTCTTGGGTCAAGTGACCACACCTAATGACCACATGTGTTGATATGTCTTCTAGGTTGCCCAGGAGACTACAATCCACCTGAGATATTTGACTTCCCAGGACGGTCAGGCTTCCAGCTTTATGGAATGGTTTACAAGCCTCACAACCTGCAGCCTGGCAGGAAACACCCAACTGTTCTCTTCGTGTATGGAGGCCCACAGGTTTGCGGATATATATAGTTGAATCTGTCTCAGATAGTTATCCTATTTTTTATTTTCACAAAATATTGCTTTTAACCCTTATCATTGTGTAAAAAATAAAAACATTTACAACAACATTTTGCGTGTGTATTCAGGTGCAGTTGGTGAACAACTCCTTCAAGGGGATGAAGTACCTCCGTCTAAACACGCTAGCCTCTCTGGGCTATGCTGTGGTCGTCATTGATGGGAGGGGCTCCTGCCAGAGGGGCCTTGAATTTGAAGGAGCACTGAAAAACAAAATGGTAAAGTAAGACTCAGATAAATTCAGCTGGACAATTTGACTTTAATTTAACGTCACTGAATGTCGTAACAACATGCACAACTACCAGGTTAAATAACACTCTGATTTGCCTTGGTGTCTTCAGGGTCAGGTGGAGATTGAAGACCAGGTGGAGGGGCTGCAGTATGTGGCGGAGAAGTTTAACTTTGTGGACCTGAGCCGTGTCGCCATTCATGGCTGGTCCTACGGCGGTTTCCTCTCTCTCATGGGGCTCATCCAGCGACCCAACGTCTTCAAGGTTAGAAGGCCTTTTCCTCCTTTTTTTTGTATTGTAAAACCATACGTCACTCTCTATTTGGGAGCATTCTTTGCTGACTCTTTTGGTACAACCTTACTAAAGTATCTACGGTAGTATTTTTTGTATCTTGTACAGAATTATTGCTTAGTATGATGTCTCCAAGCTGAACTTGTGATGTAGTTGCCACTTGCATCCACATGGTGTCTGTGTTGTACAGTGTATTGGTCAGTAAGAATATATGCATACATCCATGCTAAAATGGATTGAAAGTAACATTTGTATACAATTTTTTCCCCCCAAAATGTATATCAAACTGAGCCCTTACACCAGCATACACTGAAAATAGCCTATAGAGTTAGTTACAGAATAAATCTAAGCCACTGCTTTCGTCCTGTGTCATATTTTTAAGTGGCTCTAAATGCATAATGATGCTTTTTCACAATAGGATACTATTTTTATTGTTTATTATTGTGCATTCTTTTTAATCTGGCGACACTGTGCTTTCCTGCCAGTTGGCTATTGCAGGTGCCCCGGTGACTGTGTGGATGGCGTACGACACAGGCTACACAGAGCGCTACATGGATGTGCCTGAGAACAACCAGCAGGGCTATGAGGAAGGATCTGTGGCACTGCACGTGGACAAGCTGCCCAGCGAGTTAGTACACACACTTGTTTTGCGTTTAGTGCTTTAAACTTATATATAATATACCAGATATTTTTGCAACCAATTTAACTATATGCATGTTTCATGTAATTGCATAGATATTTGTACTTGTTTCATCATGACTGCAGGGTACTTACTATTTCCTGACAATTCAGCCTCCATATTCTTCGACACATGATTGACAATTTGGACATTTTGTTTTTCTCGTGGGGAAGGCAGTCTTTCAGCAAATATTTGTGCATCATTCCCATCGTTGACCTAAAACGTGACTTATGAACTTTAAACCTTTTGCAATGCTTTAGTCCATGCCTGTTTGGCTGTACGGCACTTTCAAGTATGCACACGTTGGTGCCTTCCATTGCTGCTTGAACATGAAAAACAAGAACACCTCTTCCCTCTTTTTATAACAGCAGTTATTAAAATGTGAAGAGGTGAAATTAAGATATGAAGTGGCAGGCTAACTGGCTGTAAGCCTCAGTTTTTAAGACTGAGGAAACCCTGAGGGCCTAACAAACAGCATGTTGGAGCACTGCTCTTGAAATCAAACTTGAGTCTCTGAAGCCTTGCAGCTGCAGCATTTCATCTTTCTATACATTTCTTTAAATCTGTGAAGGCTTTTCCTGTTTTAAATCATGAAGGAATGGGGTCTTACTACCGGGCAACATGTGTTTTTAATGTCTTACTATTGTATGGAAGCCTATCATATTATAACCATGTAATCCTTGTCATTCCAGGCCCAACCGTTTGCTGATTCTCCATGGATTTCTAGATGAGAATGTGCACTTTTTCCACACCAATTTTCTCGTGTCACAGATAATCCGTGCAGGGAAGCCCTACCAGCTTCAGGTTAGTATCATAAGTCTTATACAGCCCACTTAAACATATTTCTGGCCATATAGAATCTCCCCATACTAGGTTCACATAATTCATAAACCATTTCATTGTACTTTAAGCTGAAACAAAAAATGCACAAAACAAACGGCCTTTTTGTCGGTGGCTAAAACACATTTTAAAGTAAGCTAAAAATGCTTGTGTACATTACCTGAGGCCACTTATTCAGGTTCTCCTTTCATTCCTCAATCTTAGAAAGCAGAAGTACGATCACATTATCCTGTCTGAAGAGCAACGGGTGGTATTTCCACCATTTCCCACATGTTTTATTTCCCAGTGGCTCTATAAAAAAGAGTATTAACGTACCATTACGTTACCATATAAAATTCCAGTTCAGGGCAGGGGATGCACTGGATGACTCACTGAATAATTAAGTCACAGGACACAGTGGGGGCATTTTTCACAATAAAAGCCCTAAACTATACAGTGCCTAAGTGTTGACAAGAGGGAACTCATTTGGTCACACTCCCAGGGTGTAAAGTCCTTTACACTTGTTGTAAGCAGATTTTACGGCCTCATTGATACATGTAGTACACATCAGTCTGTAATTTGGTTGTCCTTTTTAAATTTTCCAGGTATACCCCAACGAGCGGCACAGTATTCGCTGCCCTGAGTCTGGAGAGCACTACGAGATAATGCTGCTGCACTTTCTACAACAATACCTCTGAAATGAGACAACAGGGGAGGAGTGAAGTCTAGTTTCCCCTCTGTCCTCCTTGACCCCTCCAGCTCACCGCCCATCTTTACTCTCCCTGACCTCTCGTCCCCAACCCTCATCTCAACTGTTCACCCTGTCATCGAGAGACTGTCAGACACTGCATCCACAAGCCACTCTCTCCTATGAACTAGTCACCTAATGTCTCCACTATACTTCCCTCTTTTGCTCTCGGTCTCTGGTTCTGTTATTGCTCGCTCTGTCTCCTCCATGCCCTCCCCCTGTGTACAGTCTGGGCTATGGTTTACGAGCACAGAGATTTGTTTATCTCACCCTGAAAGCTGAACAAAGACAAGGACATATGGAGAAATATTCGCAGGCTGTGTCACATTGACTCATGGCTCACCCACGTCCTCATCTCTGCAACCATGATGGGTTTTTGCCAAATGTTTTTGTGTTGTTTCCCCCCTGCTCCACCTGTTTTATTCACTTGAGTCAGTGGTAGGAACGGGGTTACAGTTCACAGATATGAAATGGAATCTCAACTCTTTTTTGCAGACATGAGCTCACACACTATACATATGTAAAATATAGTTGTCTCATACACAAGCACACTCACAAAGATTTGCAATATCAATACATACTGTGAGTCTGTACCTTGCAGTTTGTGTAATGATAAAGAAAGGAAGAAAACCAAGACTCTTCCTCTGTCCACTTGTTTTAAGTGTGTTGTTTAAAATAAAATATTTTATGACTTTTTATTCTTTCTTTTTTTAAATGAGTGCTGACAGAAGCTGCTCATTGATATTTTTGAGCCATTCTCTCCCCTCACATTACATTGCTCAAGATGTCTGCTTGCCTTCTTAACACATAATTTATATTTGCCAAAGTACCTCTTGACTCTTGATCATGCTGGTATTTCCTTTTTTTACTGCAATAAAGACAACAGGAGGGTGAGCACTGGAGTCTTACAACAGCTTTGTACCACCGGAATACAATTTGTACATGATAATGAATAAATGTATGAATTAATCACATGCTCGCTTCCACTGTAGTCTTCTTATTCAAGCAGAAACAAGTTATGCATGTTGTGTATTTGTAACATGTGCTGTGATGTAACCAGGCTTGTGCACTGATTTTATATTGATATTCAACTGGCCTCCTGTCCTATTCGCACCAGAAACACCTGACTAAAGCTCCATCACTGCTGCATCAAGGGGCTTTCAAGCACTCCACACCTTGCACCAATGAAGCAGCAGCTGCTTGTCGACCCTTCACCCTCTCCCCTTTGTGAAAAGCACGGTTGC
Organism: Centropristis striata; assembly: GCF_030273125.1. Lineage (NCBI taxonomy): Eukaryota > Metazoa > Chordata > Actinopteri > Perciformes > Serranidae > Centropristis > Centropristis striata. The sequence goes on along the minus strand of NC_081527.1, from coordinate 12,443,408 downwards.
CATGGTAACCCATTTAATAATGAGGCGCTCCTCCTAGGTGAGTGATGCCTCACCCTGATCTGATAACGCCACAGAGGTCGGATAATGGGAAGCTGCTGCCCTTACTTTACAATCACAACCTGAGTAAGAAGGCCTGTTGCTCAGCCACAGAATGAAGAGGCTTCAAGCAGGTGATGTGAGGACGTATTATTGTGAAACTTACAGGAATTATACGACAATATTGTCACACTGTTAAAATAATCGCCTACGTCATTTTTTGTCAAAATTGTTCGTTTTTTTTCCTAAATCATCTCATGACGCCGGCCACCTATGGTAAAATCACCTACATCCTCAGTTGATCAGATCATGTGATTTTACCCCTTTAACATCATCACTTCTTTGACAATTTGCCACATTCATAGGCATCAGATAAGAACCCAGCAAAGAAGAGCTAGAGGGAGAACGTTTAGTTATCAGTTTAGTTTATCAGTGTTTTATCGTTGACACAAATACTGGTAACACTTTACTCTAAGGTGTCTACATAAGAGTGACATGAGCGTGTCATAAACATGACATGGGATGTGTCATGAACATTAATGACACTTTGAAGTAACATTAATGCTCATCATACTTGTCATGTCATGTTTCTGACAGGCTTGTGTGACTCTTATGTAGACACCTTCAAAATAAAGTATTACCATATCTTGCTTAAGCTTAAACTTGAAGAAATTATTTTAACAGGGTGACGATATGCTAATTTGTAACTGCAGGAAGCCAGTTAGCTTAGTATAGCATAAATGTATCACCCTCCAACAGGTTAAAAGTACACACACCAGCTGCTGTAAAGCTCATTAATTTACACCTTATAACTTAATTGGGTGATGGGTTTTTTGTAGCTACTGGACATGGCAGTACATTCTTCTTTGAATCTCTTGCTAGGCAACTGTTCCCAGCCACGAAACATTATCAAAACATTACCAAAATAAAACCACAACTTCTCGATTTTACACTTCCGTGCTTTTGGTTTTAGTTTTAGAGGTGCTGGTGGGTTACTTTTGGACAGTCTAGTCTTTAAGCAAAGCTAAGCTGACCGGCTTGATAGTTAACAGAGTATCTTCTCATCAAATGTCAATTGAATTCTCTCAGCAAGAACGTTGTCAAATAAGCCCTTTGTAAACTGGAACTGGAAAACAGCAGTCTTCACCCAGTCCAACAATAAATATCTGGCCAGCAGCACCTGTAAAGCTCACTGATTAACACCTTAACATTAATAATTAATGACAATCCGCCAATTCGTTACTGCAGGAAGCCAGTTAGCTTAGTGCAACATGTTGTATCACACTACAACAGGTTAAAAGTACCCATACCAGCTGCTGTTAAACTCACCAAGTTACACCTTATAACTTAATTCGTCTTCTCCATACAAAAACTACCATTTGGTTATGGGGGTTGGTAGCTACTGGAATAATGTTACATCTGGCAGGAAGCTGTGACTTCTTTGAATCTCTTGCTTCAACATTACCAAAAAATAAAGCCACATCTTTTCCTTTTTTAAACTTCCTTACCTTCCTTACGGCTTCAGAGATGCTGGTAGGTATATCTTTATATTTGTTTTTTTCTAGTCTAGCTGTTCCCCTGCTTAAAGCAAAGCTTAGCATCTTAATGCTAACTCTCAGTAAGAAAGCATTTCACAAATTGTCAAACAAGCCTTTTGTAAAGTTGGAAAATGTAGGATACTTGTTCTGTAAACAGGAGAGAACAAACTGGAACTAATAACAGCAGCCTTGACTCAGTCCAACAATAAAAACAGCACCTGTAAAGCCCACAAATTAGCACAATAAATTGACTATTTTTGGTCAACAAGTTATTTGTGTGCTTTAAAGGTGCTAGTAGGTGTTGGACAGAGCAAGGCTCGCTGCTTTCCATCGTTTCGAGTCTTGGTTAAGCTACCTTGCTGCTGGCTGTAAATTCATATTGAACTGAAAAAATATTCTCATCTAATGTTAACTCTCTGAAAGAAAAAGAATGAGTGTATTACCCTGATTGTCACTACTCCTTTAAGAGAGCTTTATAAAATGTGGAAAATATGTGCTCTGTGTTCATGAGAAAAGAACCTTTTTATGGAACTAATGTTACTGGTGGTGACCATGATTTTTATAGCCAGAGAGCAATTGTGTTGAGTAAGCAAACTGCTATGCCCATATTATTATCTGCAGTGCTGTCCCAGTGTTTTTAAATGGCCTGTTCTGTGGCAGCCAGACATTGACTATCACCGGCTACACTGATACCCTGAAGCAAGAGGTTAGTTCAGAGCACACTCCATCACATCTGTTACAGAGGTTGATCCTGAGCTGAGCCCGTTGTCAGTGCTCGAAGGATCAGTAGGGATGAAGCACCTTAAGAGTAAGCCCGACAACATAGAAGAAAGTGGTACAGTGAAAGATCTAAGCTGACACCTTGAAGCTCTTGAAGTTTGCTTCCACGTAATATAACTAAGCTGCTAAAAAGATATAAGAGATCTGCCACGTGTGGCTCAATGAAGTGGGCTCGTTCTACTGTATGGGTCTGGGCCTGCATGTTGTTTCCAAAGCCTATCCAGACAGGCCTAGTTAAATGTAAAAAAAAAAAAGAAAAAAAGACTTGTTCAGTTGCACCAAGAGGATTATTTTATAAATCTTGAATTTATGGAACAAATGAAAATCAAATATAAATCTTAAATGAAAAAGAACATGTGAATAATGACCAATTTGAAATATGCTTTTGTTTAAACCGCAAATTAATTTGATTTTTTTCCCTTCTCACCAGTAATGCCAAACAAATGTGGCAAATGTAATATTTTTCCTTTTAATCTACAATCTACAATGTCATTTACGTATATAGCGACATACATTTGAGAGAAAATACATCACAAGCAAGGATGAAGTCAAGAAGCAACACAAGAATGAGCCTGAATAAGTGGCATAGACTAAGTTGAGTCCTGTTAAGACGTAAGTGCTTTTTGGACACAAGTGTTTTTAGGACGCAATTAAGGGTAATAAGCTTGCATTTGATATAACAAAATGTATGTATGTATGTAAAAAAGCTGCTTGTATATAAGTACAACCACTTATCTTGACTCTACTTGTGGCCATATTTTTCACAATATTATTATGTTAAATTTGCCTCTGTGAAATATTTGCTAATTCTTGATTTAGGTTTGTTGTCAGTTTACACTCACAAGATGGCACATAATACACAGACAAAGGCAGTTTGAGTTTAAATCAATTTTATTGGCTCTCTATGGACCCAAAAATGGTTAAAATCTCTTAAAAAACAATTGTACATCTGGTAAACACGACAAAAACAATATATAAATTACAAACAGGCAGCACCAGAAAATATATATACAGATATATATATTGATTCTTTAGCATTTAAATAAGGAAAGGGAACACCTACAATAACAAACTCTTAAGTCACAAGGACAATAGATAATGTCACAACAAATGAGTAACAGTTATATTTCTGAAAAGACAAATGACATTCCTTCATACACTATGTACAAAACCATGCCTCTCATATTAAAATAAGTCAATATGACTTAATATCCTCAAAATCTCCACAGAAAAATTAAAGTCGGTGAAGAATATGTTTAATGTGATTCAGAATTGCAGACAGAAGATACATAGTACAAATGGTACTGGAATGGTTTTCCATGCCCCACATCGTCCTAACACATTTTCTGCATCATTGTCCTAGTTTTCACTGATTTATAACCTTACATTATGGAAAATGACTCTGTTTTAATTAAGTCATTATTTGGTCCGCACCATTAGGTTTAAATGCTTAATCAGCCAGCATTTCACTGCTACATGCATCCTACAATATAAGAGCAAATCTGTTTTTAAGCTGACAACGCTTTTCACAAGTTGCTACAAAACCACACTCATCCGCCACAACAGCCCACATACACCATTGACACCACGCGTCTGTTGATGCGTCTCTACTTGTTGGAAATCCTTTGTGGCTTACTGCACAGTGGACAGGCCGTGACTCGCCCTGTGATGTTCTCCTGACTAGGGGCCCCAGCCTCGTGCCAACAGAATGAATCAACTGCAATGTATGAAAAACTTTCCACTGCACGTTGTATTCATGTCTCTCTTTGCATCTGTGGTTCTACTTGCTGGGGAGGAATCAACTTGTCTCTCGGAGAACAGAGCAGTGGAAACCTGGAACTCGTTTTTTTAATGTGAGTTCTTTTTGCTTCTATTTTGAGGGGCCTTGGCTCTGGTGTAAGGTTGCAGAGAGACAACCAGGGAAAATGGAAACCTCTACCTCATCAACCAAGCACCAAGAAAAGAAAGAACAGTCCAAAATCTTTCTCCCCCGTCTCTTTGTCTTGACTTTTGCTTTATGTCTCTTTCTATTCTTTATGACTTGTTTACGATTGCAGCAGGGGCTATCATAATCTTGCTGGACTTCAGAGGGTAGTAGCGGCCCCTCCAGGTCTTCCAGAAGATGTTCTGCTTCCTCTGGTGCCTCTGCTTGGGAGGAGGGCTCTGGAAGTATCTACCGTTTAGGTTGGAACGACCACAGTGACTGAACCACCAACCACCTAGCAAGACAAGGGACAATATCAGGTTAGTTGTTGCCTTTGAGTTCAATTCCAAATTGGACCTTGAAATAGAAGCATTCATCTTTGTGATTGTCATATACAACTTACCGGAGAGGTGCTTGGCGCAGTGATCGCTTTTCTGATCATTGTCTTGGTCGTAGGTGGAAAATGGCAGGCCGGAGGTGGCGTCAGTCCCCAGGGCACTTTCCAAGGGGCTGAACTCGCCAGACTTCTGAATCTTGAGTGAGTACTTGGTTTCCTCTCCACCCAATTCGAAGGGAAGGCGGACAGATGCTACGTCACCACTCCAGTCGGAGAGCTTGATGTTGAGGATGTAACCACCATCTTTAGCAATGGCATAGATCTTTTCCAACCCCAACCAGAACTCTCCTAGAAAAGACAACAAAGAGTAGAACAGAAATGGTGAGAAAACTCCAGTGACTTCTGCTACCAGGTTGACTTCTGTTTGGCTTTGATCCGTTTTAAGCTTATTTACGATAAGATGCTTTTAAGGGATAGACCTTGCTTTCTCATACAGTGGTTGTGAGCGACAGTAATGCTGTGTGAACTAATCTGACACTGGCAAGGCCTTCTTGCACCTGTCCAGTTAGTGAGAGTGCGATCAAAGTCAAAAGAGCATTTACCATTTAGGCCGCCGAAGCCTTTCTTGTAGGCTTGCCAGAGCTGGTTAAAGTCCACTGAGCCATCTTGGCGCCTTTGGATGACTGTCCATCCGCCATCTGGACAGAAAGACAAAAATAGTTTGCTTAGAAGTCGAGTCTTCGTGTGCAGTTTGGAGACCTTGAACAGTTTAAAGTTGGTTACTGATTGTCTAAGTAGTTAGCAATTGTAGGCCAACCTGAACACAAAGATTATGGGAAAACACTTTCTCTCCACTTACCAGCTGTCATTTCACAGAAGACGTTAAAGGGCTCTGCGTTTATTGGCTGGATGGTGTAGACCCCGCTGGTGCTCTCTCCTCTCAGGAACAGCTCATGACAGTCTGATGGCATCCCTAGAAGAAGAAGGGGAAACAATGTTCAGACAACCAGCTCAACTGCAAAGCCCTGCAATTTAAACAGTGTGATCCCCTTTCTCTGCTGTCATTACCGTTTACTTAATCATTCACTGTCAACTCTTATTGTGGTGGAGGTTATAATTGTTTTTTTGTAAGATTGAGGTTGAAAGTTCACCAGGCCGCTGCCAACTGAAATCTGAACTTGTTTACGCATTATTAATAAGTAGGTCATTCATTTTGGGAACCTCTCTGTGACACCTTTCTCTGCACTGCGAGAGTCGACTGTCTGCAAATACGAGCAATCTTATCAGTAAGTCTGGAGAGATAAATGTGTACCTGATAGAGCCTTTGACCTCGCCTTAACAAGCGAGTGAGAACTTGAGTCTCGGTTATAAATATGACCTTTCTCCCAGTTCCCAAGCAGACTTGCCTCTTAACGCCTGCTTGTCCTTCCAGGCTATTGACTTGCATACATTACTACCCTTTACATTCCTCAACCCCCTTCTCTCTGTCACTGAGCCCCCTCCCTTCTGGCTCGTCACACATCCCTCACGTGCACAGCAGCCAGTGTGTGACGTAGCAGTGCATGGCTGGTGCATGCATGGGGTGTGATCAGAGAGTGGTAAGGGGGGATAGGGGCTGCTGCTGCAAAGGGACATCGGAGAAGGCAGTAACACAAAGCGAAGGAGCCAATTGGATGCGTCATGTGCCTAATGAGGCACAGGATACCAGTAATCCTTTTTATCATGGATGACCTCGCCATGTGATGCTTTTTAATGTCTTTACGTGACAAGAAATAAAGAAAGAAATTACACGAATATGTAATTTTTCGCCTCGCTTCGATACATTATTGTTTGATATTCCCCTGCATGCCGTTTCAATGTGAGCACGCCAGCTGACCGCAATAACACAAAACCTAATTTGTGTGTAATGATCTTTCCCCTGGAGGCGTGAACTCTTGGTGGCCAGTTGTGGCTGGAGTCTGCCTCAGGGTCAGGGGTTGTCCTGAACTTTGCCACACTTCCTATTCATTACTATGGGAGAGAAGGAGGAGATGGAGGTGGGGGTGCTGTTTGTAGGGATGGGGGAGGAGAGGAGAGGATGCCTAAGGAGGAGGAGGGATGTCTGACTCCCTTACAGATCTAGGGGAAAGGTTGCTCATTCTTGAGGGATCTACAAATATTTGTTTTTCACAAAAGGGTGGAACATCTTAAAAAGGGCGGAGGAAGGTAGTGTCTTCAGCACCAGTACAGGATATCTGTACAAAGTTCACAGATAAATATAGACTACCTTTTCCCATTTTCCACTTATTTTCCCTCCTATTTTCCTTGGCTCAGGCTCAAGGACAGTAATCTGAGGAACATTGCATGCAAGATTTGTACATAGCCGTTTCCAGGTTTTTCTCAGTAACCCCCCCCCCCCCCCCCCCCCCCCTCCCCACACACACACCAACCATCACATAAATGAACAGTGTGAGTAATCCCGTTGAGCTGTGTGACCCTGACTGAACACTCCCAGAGACCAGCGAACTTTCCCCCAGTTGAAACTTTGCCAAAGAAACTTGTTTCTTCTTTGCTCATTCTTTAAATCGTGCTGATGTCAGAGTTCTGAGGTGGTATTGTGATTTGTACTGGCTGACTGGTCTCAAGTGTTGCCTCAGCCAGGTTCACCTTTCACCTACTTCTCATCTATGACCATCAGAAACAGAGGTTTGACTCCAGTTTCATTCATCTATATTAATTATTATCTATAAATTTCAAAATGCATAGATTCCTGTTTCCTCCCATCATCCGTTTGGGCTAAACAGACCTTAAGTTAGACCAAATTTGTGATGGGTAAGTAAGCTGAAAGTGTGTCTCAACTTTTCCCCAGTTAGTGTGTATCCAGTGCAGTACAGTCTGGAATAATGCTTTCATTATGACTGCTGAGCAGCAGCTGCTTGGCGAGGCTGCACACTGTGAGCATCATTTACTGCCTTTCACAATAACTGTAAGCCACAGTAGGGGCATTGAATAAACTGAGTCTCTTTTTGACTATGTTAATTTCCCCTTTTCTCTCCACCAGTACTTTATGTTCTGATTATTGAAAAAAATAAAGATATTTTTATTTGTAGTTCCAAAAGAAGACTGCTTAATTTTTATTTTTAACTATGCTTTTCTTGGCCTTTTTATTGTCTTATTATTATCATGTGTCAGTTGAATAATCTTATTAGGAGACTAAAAGGCACAGCTTCTGCAAAAAGTCCTCCAGTTGATATTTCTGGCATCATGCTGAGCAGAGAAGCGTGTCCCAAATTGATTAGATTCCTTGATTTTAATTGCTAGTGATTTAAGCTTCTTTATGGCCTTACTAAACAGATGGCCCGCCACATTTGGCGTCAGATTTGGTCCAGTCGACTTAAGACAGTGTCAAGAGGGGATTTTGGGCGCTTTCTGGCTTTACTTACCAACTGGTGAGTCGCGTTGCTCAGAGCCACTTTGCACGTCAGTGTTGATGCTTTCCACGGATGGTCTCTGTCGTGACTGTTGAACCTGAAAAAGTTACAAACCAGTGATGAGATTATATACAACATGATAATATAAGAAATAAGAAAATCTGAGAGTTTTTCTGATGTCTTTTGGGTAACTGTAATGCTTCCTCACCTGACTCTGCAGCATCCTGATGCGCACATTCTGCTTATCAAGCTTCTCCTGCTGGAGTCTGATCCGCTCCATCAGATCATCAATGCGTTTGTTCTGAGCCTCCAGCATCAGCTAATAGAAAAATGACACAAAGGAGCACATTTAATTTTTTTTTTTTAGCATTTTATCAACTTTATTTTATGAAACTTTAGAGGACAACACCACAGAAGCACCAGAATTAACACAAAAAGGGGCCACTTGCAGGGTCTCATTGAAGCCACTCTGACATAGACTCAGGACACATTTACACCCCTCAGTGACAAGCATTTGTTCTTTCCAACGGGCTGTGGTGCGGTTATGTAACTCTCTCAGAGCGCGGGATTTTCCATCCCACTATAAAGCCTTACAGGCTCACATACTGCATTGTTAATGGTGACCTGCTTCCAGAGGGGCATATGGCCGAATACTCTACAGGTTGTAAAATGTTCCAGCTGTGAATAATTATTCACACATTGTTGCAGCTGATGCATGCAGATCTCTTTGTCTGTCAGCCCGTGTCTCCCTGCACGTATGCATGCTTGTCTTCCATGCAGTCTTGTTAACCAACCCCCCTCTACTCCACTATACCTACCACCCACTACTTGCCCTTTGTGCATTTTGATTTAGTGCCTTTGAGCTGTGGGGGAAAAGCACAGCCATAAAAAACAACCGTCCATGCATACTGTACATCCTATAACTTGAGTCCCTTTAACCATGTGCTGCAGGAAAGCAACATTTTATGCTTTGTGGTGAAATCTTGAAGTAATGAGTACAGGAATTATGTTTTGCCTACAGCGGAGCCTCCTTTTTTCTTCCCAAACTAACAAATGCCATCCTCTTATCTTAATATGCATCTTCCTTCCCAAACAAATTATGACACAGAAACACAAAAAGTTGCATTCTCACCTGGATGTTGCGTGCATCACTGTTGTTCCTGGCACCGGTGTTCATGTCAGGCAGCACAGTGTCTCCCTGCAGCATGCTGTCCACCCTCTCCTCTAGCCGGCTCATCCTCTCACTCATTGTCCTCCTTTCCTGCTGCATCTCCTCTGCCTTCTCCCTCAGCTCGGCCGTGACATTGAGCAGCTGTCCCTCTCTGTCCTCCAGTCCATGGGCTCGAGCCTTCAGGGCCTCCCCCTCCACTCGCAGCTTCTGGCTTTCCTTCCCCAGCTCAGTCACCGTGCGATTGAAGATCTTCAGCTTGGTGGAAATGTCCCTCATCTGGACTTTGGTTTTGTCCACATGCTCCTTCAGCCCCTGGCCCAGCTGCAGCAAGCCATGAGCAATGACATTCACATCGTCCCATGCTGCGTACTGTACACGCTTCTCCTTGGCACCACTGCCGGAGGACGAGCCCCCTTTCTTCTCCAAAGGGAAACCTGTGGCCATGAGCGCCACCAGGCAGAGAGTGAGAGTCGCAAGTGTTGTCTTCATTGCTGCTGTTGTCCTTAACTAAATCTTCCTTAGATATTGTATATTTTCCTGTTGCAGAAGTGTGCAGTGTCCTGTCCTGTCCTGTGCTGTCTTCTTGACTTGAATTTGTGAGCTCAGGCTCCTGGCTGAGCAGTCCGAGCACTTCTGTTATATAGTTTCACAGCCCTCAACTCTAAGCTGCAGGCTGCCTGCCATTGGCCAACCGGGAAGAGGGAGGGGTGCAGTTACTCTCAGGTTTCTCTCCCTCCTCCACCTCTCTGTTAACTATTCATGTCAGAGGCGGAGGAGGGACATCATATAACAAAAAGATTGGCTTTCATGTCTGCATTGTGGGAGACCAGAACTACATAATCCACAGGAGGAAACTAAACCGCTTATATCTCCAGCAGTGAAACGAATGTATCCCTTCATTGTGCTGTATTACTAAATTAACACAAGTGTAATACGAGGTGGTTCTGATTGCTGATCTATTCATCAGCACAGGCCCAGGGGCCCAAAGTGTTAGCCCCCCACAGACTTTAACTACAAAATGTCACTAAAAGAGACACATACTGACCACAACAACTGTGAAAGGGGGGAAACTGGCCACAAAGAAACCCCAAAAAGTGACTACAAAGAGACACAAAATGACTACAAATGTGTGGCAAAATGCCCATGAAGCGACACTAAACGAGTGGGGCCTTATACATATCTGTGTTCAGGGGCCCTTAACCCCCTCATGAGCACAGAGACACCCTGACATTAGTTATTAGTAATAAAAATATCAATAGTAAAAACCCAAATAAACTCATAAAACAGAGAGTGTGCCTGTTTTGTTTTTGTTTTCAAAGGTCATATTTGATCCAAAACACATCACAATGTATCTGTAGAAATTATGTTTAACAATTCATTTTTAAATATCAGGTCACATCATTTACAGTAAACTGGCCTGATATAAAGTAAAGTGTTAAAGTGAAAGTGAAAGTGGAAATTGCCATTATGGACTGTGCTGTAAGTGGACCACACACAGATGAAGCCCAGGCCTTTATGGAGCTGACTCGCCATGAGGTGTCATGAGTAGAAGATCTCTATGTACACCATGTCCTCTAATCTCACTTAATTTATCAAACCTTTCCATTTGGTTCATGTAGCGATATTAAGAACATAATTAATTTGTAAATGAATTTGGTGTGTATTTAAGTTTGTATTATCTAACAAACTAACGTCACTGTATCCCAGATCAGACACAGTTCGGCTAAGATTTTACCAAAATTTCACATTAAATACTAATATAAATTATCTTGTTTGCTTCCAATGAATTAAATGGTGTGAAACTAAAGTCTAACTTAAACATGTAAATGTTCAAGAGAAAAATAAAGAGATAGTTTTCTCATAAAATGGAAAAAAATAATTCCGGTAGAATCAGGGAACATTGAACATATGAAAGAAATACTATTTCTTTACAGTATAAAATGCCAACATAAAATTATATAGCTTTAAAGTTCAGTTATTCTGACTTCCTGTCATAAGAGAATTTTTTCTTTAATCCTTAATTTCTCTTTAATTTCACCAAATGAATGAATAATTTTCACAATGATTCCAGGAACCATAAGAATGTAAATGTTTTACTATGTTTTTGGACTGATAAAGATGAATGAAAAATGTTTCTAAAAGCTACCATAGAAATAATATATTCAAATGTTACTATGTTATTGGACTGATAAAGATGAATGAAAAATGATTCTAAAAGCTACCGTAGATATAATATATTCAAATTTTACTATGTTATTGGACTGAAAAAGATGAATGAAAGATGTTTCTCAGAGACACAGTGGAGCACATCAGTAGTAACAATATGGCCTGAGGTGCTCTTCAGTAACGATCGGCTGCTGGGAAGCCATGAGGACTGTGAGAATTAGGGGAAAGTTCACAGCACAGAGAAAGCCCACATTGCGAGGCCGTAGGTTTTTTTTTTTTTTTTTTTTGTAACAACCTCCGCCGGGGAGCTCGTAGGCCGTACGTGATCCGGCGCAGATCACAAAGAAGCAGCCGGTTTAACCCTCTCCTGTCAGGCCAGACTAAGTAGGTGAAAGGTAACTGCTGACAGCGCGGAGAGGGGAAACTCAGTGCAGGGGAATTACAGGGCTCGCACTCACGTAGAATCTGGTTTGGAATGTAACAAACATGCATTATTTCGCTTGCATGCATTAAATCCTTGGCAGAGAGGGGTTCCCGCTAGGACAACCAAAGACTGCTGTGTTCCAGTTAAAAATAGATGTTTTTCTGAGGTCAGGACAGAGAGATTTGCCTTTGTTTGTTCAAACTTACAGGCTTGTGTATCAATTGCAGTGATGATTTATATCCTTTCAGTTACAATATAGTAGGATTATCACCAAATCTTTATTATCACAGTTTTTTATTTGCTGAAATATTAGGTGAAGGAAGAAGAATCTGTCTGCAGCAGGTACAAGCAGGAATTTGGCATCTTAAAAAAGACAGAAAAGAAAGGAAACTCCCTACACACACGTGCACAGACACAGACACACACGCGCGCACACACACACACACACACACACACACACACACACACACACTTCTTTAGAGATATACAGTAACAAGTCAATTCAAGGTTATTTATATAGTACATTTCATACAACAGGTGTAGAGTCACTGTGCTTCAATAAAAACAAAAGAAACAAAAGAAAATAGGCAAATATCATAGACAAACTAAACAATATATACATATATATAAAAGCATTAAGTTGAACTTAATGACTGTCTGGTACTTGAGCGTCGTGATTGTACATGTATAGAGTGTATGTGCCTTGCTACATTCTTCTGGGACATTACAGAGCTCAGCAGGTATGTGAGCAGGCTGTACAGTGGGAGATGAATGTCTGCAGGCCTTCACTTTTGGCTCCTTTGTGCCGATGTCTGCGTCATGTTAGGCAACTGGAGAATTTTTTTTTCCTTTAACAGGAACATTAAAATTTTTAGATTATGTCGGTAGTGGTTCAGATGAATCGCAGCTGTGAGTCAGACAGAAGGAGCTGCTCGTAACAGACAGTGTAGGTTTATAGAAATGGCCTTAGGTTGTTTGGGAATGTTGTCATCCTGAATCTGTTGTGCGATGCTGCAGTTGGCATGATTCAGTCTACAAATCCAGTTTTGCTTGTTGTTGTAATCAAACTGTAATTATTGGATGAATCATGATTGTTGGCCTTGAAGACAGAACAAGTTATATAAATGTCTAACAAACCGTCAGCTGCTCTTGACTGACTGTGACAGTGGTAGAAGATCTTATACCGAAGTAAAAATAGCAATTCTGTAAAAATACTCAGTTACAAGCAAAAGTCCTGCATTGTGAATGCTACTTAAATACTTTATTAACTCTCCTCTTGTGTTGTGGGTCAAATTGATCCATCTCAAAGTTTAAAAATCTAAAAAGAAATTGTTAAAAGTATTTTTTCAGTAAAAGAAATAATTCAAAAATATATAAAAAAAAACAAAAAAACAATGTCATGTAAAACCATTGTATTTTATATGTAGGTCTTTCAAATGTACATACAAAAAAGTTTTAACGCATTTTTTAAAATGTAAAACGAGTCAATTATCCCATTGAACCATGATCTGTGAGAGAGGTAAAGAACACCATTGCACTAAATATTGATTTAAAGGCTTAGTAATGGAGTTATTAATGAAATATAAACAATGTTTATTTTGATTGTTTAGTTTCTGACACTTTTGGATAATTAAACATGCTCCGGGTTATTGCTGTTCCTGAAAAAAACCCCAACATAACAGGAGGGTTAAAAAATGTACTAAATGAATAGTCACTTACAGTATTTTAATTTACCTAATCAAGGTGAATTAAAGTTGGATATTTTAATCTGTGCGATTGTCCCATATTTTGTAAGATCATGTTTTGTTTTATATGCAAAATTTTAATCTGTAATATAACTATTAACTGGTGTCTAAAGTCAAAAGCACAGCAGCACAATACAAGTTTCTAATAGAAGAAAATGGAAATACTTAATTAGTAGCTCACAATATTACTTAAGTTAAAGTATTTGAGTAAATGTAGTTACTTTCCACTGCTGGATTGCAGCCAGAGAGGAATTAAACCATCTTAAACCAGACAATATTTTATTTGTATCATGTCTACAGTAATGGGTGCGTCCAGTAGGAATTTGTCTCTTAAGCCACACAGCCGTATGTTACTGATCATCACTGGATCCACATCTCCCCACAGCTGCTGATTCAATTTCCCAAAATGGCCGCTCCCAACTCTAGCCGACATGGTGACCTTTTACCCAGATTCCAAACACAGAACATCTGTAAATCCCAGTGCAGCCCCCAGACTTCGTCATGTACGAGGGATGGAAAGACAGAGGAAGAAAAATTGAAAAAGGAAGAAAGAAAGAAAGAAAAAACAGGTGGTGGAGCCAGTTGGAGCTGTAAACCTCTGGTTCTCATGGATAGACTGTGATCTATGATCTTTTTAGCATTTGGGACTATTTTATTACGTTTTGGGGTTACATTTTTCCACTTCTGTTTGCCAGAAATACATATCTGAATATATTCCATTGAATTAAATAACCTGCAAGGAAAAAAGCAATATCCAGTGTCACTGACATTCAGATCAGATCTATGACATCTCAGCATATAATAATAATAATAATAATAATCATAACTTTATTTATATAGCACCTCTTAAAAATAGCAGCTTACAAAGTGCTTCAACAGAGAGCAATTCATTGCAAAGAGAATGATGTCATAAGGCTAAAAACAATTCTTACATTAAAAGAAAAACAATAAGAGACAGAGAGGAACAATCACAAGACATTCTCAGATACACAGAAAATAAAAGGTAAAAGGAGTCAAAAAGTAAAAGGTGAAGAAGTAAAAAGGAGTAGTAAAATAGAAAGCATTACATAAAAGCAAGTTGATCATTTGGGTTTTAAGAAGTGATTTAAAAGAAGTTACTGACTCTGCGTGCCTTATCTCCTCAGGCAGCCCGTTACAAAGTTGGGGCGCTCTGATGGAGAAAGCCTGGTCACCTTCGGTTTTCATATATATGAATATCTATTTAAACCCATTAGATTATAACACCTAAACCATGTCCTGGGATTAGTCACCTGCAAACCCTAATTTCTCCTGTAGTCAGACAAATGTCACCTGCTCTATGTTCCTTATTTCTGATATCATGACATATTCATGATGGAGGCAGTGACCTTTTTAGCTGAGTGCGTGATGACTGAGGGCTATGGTTAATGAACGGAGCTCATGACTGCCTTGTGATTGAATAGAAACATCAGTCAGGATGGACTGGAGAGGTAAATCTAGAGGAGCTTCAGTGAGGGACCCAAGCAGATGCTGCTTTCTAGGCGTGACATTATCACAACTTAAGAAGAAATAAGACAATATACAGTCGTGGAAAAAAATATTACACCATTGTTTTCTTTTAATTTCTTGTTCATTTTAATGCCTGGTACAACTAAAGGTACATTTGTTTGGACAAACATAATGATAACAAAAATAGCTCATAAGAGTTTAATTTAAGAGCTGATATCTAGCTATTTTAAAATTTTAAATTTCTTGATTATAACCAAAATCATAATTATTATTATTATTATTATTAACAAGAAATTGAAGAAAACAAGGGTGGTCTAATAATTTTTTCCATGACTGTAGCTGTTGCGAGATTTATTTATTTTTTGTTTGGTATGTGTTGAGGAATGCACAATATGTTACCTTTAGATTAGATGGATGTGAGGGCCTTTTCCTGGTGTTCCAGTAAGCCATGTCAGTGATCAGCATGCACTATCAGAACCCTGGAACTGGAAATGGTGTGCGGCCATAATCAAATAGTAGTGACACCTGTGCTTGAGTCTCCCCCTGCTGGTCAATAGAAAGAATGCAGGTTTAAAGCACTGCATAATGCATAAGCCCTTTTCATACTGCAAAAGTGCACTAATGAGCTCTGTGGTCATTACGCCTTAGCACATTCATACTTATTCTGCAAAGATGTAATATTGGCGTCCATTCACAATGCAGTCCAGCATGGACTGGAACAAAGTGGGAGGAGACGGTAGTGCCATGCAACAGAGCAGCGACCGAGTGCATTCAAAACAATAATGGCAGAAGAACTGCCCATCGTGCTGTTTCTCACTGTACAGATTCTACATGAACATGATTCGATTACTGTCGGACTCAAGTGACAAACGTGTTTCTGATGATGCGCTCCACTTCCTTTCTTATTACCTGGGTGTTGGTCGCACAAATAACATACGTCATGTATTTTCCATCTTGCCGGCTCCACCGGTTTACATTGATCCCGCCTCGAACAGTCTCGCCAATTGAACGCCTCTGTTTCAACCTCTGAAGGTGCTACAGAGCCGGGGTCACTTGGTCCCCCCATTACTCCTCATGGACGTTCAGACTGAAGGTGAAACGTCACACAGACATAAACATTGCGGCTTGAACGGGCTATTGGCTTCACTTTTCAGAACTGGAGGTTGCTGCTTGGATGTAATCACACCATTTTATGGAAAGCTTTAGAAACGAGAGACATATTAACTGCAATATGTCTTTTTGGACAAAAAAAAAAAAGGAATCCAATCAGTGAGGACAGACAAACGGGTAATGGGTACAGACACTCATGACCTGATTCATACACGCCATGCAGGCATGCAGAGAAAAGCCTTTGCCTTGAACCTGTTCCCATTCTACAGTATGTTGAGAACGTCAGCCAGCCAGGTAAAACACACTGCTGCCTCCCAGTGGTGCAAAGTGAGAGCATGTCATTTCTATTTGTTCAGCCTTGAACCCTTCCCTTTTTACAACTGGGGCCCCTTTGGGTGACTGCTCTTGCTGCCCCAGCTGCTGCATACTGAATGTGACATGGCACCGAGTTAAATGAAAACCTGCAGTCTTTCTATCGGCCTCCAGCAGTCCTGAGAGAAGAGTTGCGATTCATCTGACCTCTGGTTTGGTTCTAAGATCACACAGGCCCAGGCAGGGCGAGCAGGCTCAGAGGATATGAGAGATTTCCTGTGAGGACTCCAACATGCTGACAAGGATGGTCAGAGTTTTTCACCAGTATCAAGAGACTTCTTCAGTTCCCACGCAAATGTTTGACTTCTGCCTTTTATAAATATCTGCATGTCCTTAGCTTTTGTAACGTTCTGTAAAGTTGGCACGAAGGAGCATGAAGCAATTTCCACTGTTTGAGGTCAAAACCAAAGTGACACAATACCAGTTATATAAGACTAAAGAATATGTGTCCCAGTGCCCTGTTTGCGCAGCTGACCACAGACTTCAATCCACACATATACAAACTTCATTCATGCATGTGTCTTTTTTGCATGCTTAGATGCACATGCACAAACAGTCGTCTCTTTTTACATTCCTTACAGCTCATGCTCAGTTTACACATGCACAGACGTGTGCTACATGATACAGAAGAATGTGTTTTTGTTATTGCTTCTGCTTGACTGGTTCAGTATTTGTTTGCCATAAGATACTTTTACTCCCACTGATGGACGACCCATATACATCTTCACTTTCCCCAGACTTCATGCTGCTCCCTCCCTACATACTGCTCACAGACTCAATGAGTGTCCCAGCTGGCAGGAAGCACAAAAGTACAGAATGTACTCATGTCCAATTTGGATAATGTAAATACCTATAGACTGTGGTTGACCTCAGCAGCTGTGTTTGCTGTCAATTCTTTATGGTGCTGGAAATCTACACTGGTTTTTGGGCAAGGCCTATCCTTTACACTGAGCCAACAAATGCTGTTCAAACACTATTAGACTTGATCCTGCAGTGACTATATTTAGAGAAGACTACACTTAGGAATATTCTCTTTTAAGTGGGTAAACAGGATTTTAATATCAGGGCAGTTGTGTGACAGATTGCACAGAGAAATTGAGTCATCTCTGCTTTCTAGCCTTGATCTGGCTTTACTTACAGACAGGAAATCTAGAGTTACACAACTGCTGTAAAACAACTTGTTGAGACTGTTTGTCGTGCAGGACACCATAGAAACTGATGGCGGATGTGCTGAAGAACTAAAAGTGATGTTATTGTATGAAGTAATTGTTCCACATTTTGAGAAATCCACTTTCACACATGATCTTTCTTAGCAAGAGTTGAAGGATCGATACCACCCATATGCCTGTCTGTTAAACATGCAGCCATAGTAACATAACTGTTGTCGTATAGAAATCTAGCCGGTTGTATAGAAATCTATGAGAAAATCGCGCTACCTCTCACTTGATGAATTACCTCAGTGAACAATTGTCTTAATGAGTTTATAGTTTCAGCTGCTCATTCCAAGTTTAATTCAATACAGCATGATGTTCATTTTGTAAACTATGTTCCAATTAAAATAAAACAAATGATAAAGCAGGGCATGCTTTTTCATTGAGGTTCTTATCTAACTATTGGCAAGAAAGTAAATAAGTATGTTAACCAAAATGAACTACTCATTCTTGTTCAGAGTTTTATTTAAAGATCAATATCACTAGAAATAACCTCATTAAGGAGATGTTAAGCTTAGCCCAGCACAAAGACTCAAAATAGGGGGAACAGCTAGCCTGCCTCTGTCCAAAGGTCAAACATCCATTCACCAGCAGCAGTAAAATAGTGGGAAAAAAATTCTTGATGGGAATGCACAGAGTAGGTTATGTCAACTTTTAGTGAAAGTTATGTTTTGAAAACATTGTTCATTTTTAGATGACAGCAAAAAAAGTTTCAAGTTCAAAAAGGAACACATGACATTAGACTGGTTTTAGGACATGTAGGACATTAGACTGGTTTTAGGACATGTAGAAAAAAATTATTAACAACTTTTTTTATTCACCGTTTACGGCAACTCAAGACCAACACATTGAAATATAATTTTCATATATTTGTCATTATTATTGGTCAGTTTTAGTCAAATATACAAAATGAGGGCCTAATTTGCAAGTTCGACTGTTTGTGCTTGTGAGTGTGTGTTTGTGCGTCCTTGTGAGAAGATATGTACCTGAGTGTGTGTGTGTGTGTGTGTGTATGTGTGTGTCTGTGACTCTGTGTGCCTGTGTGTGTATGTGTTTGTGAGTGTGTGCATGTGTCTTTATATGCATAATGGACAATATGTGCAAATATGCGTTTTGATCTCAACTTCTTGCTCGCTGTCTTCCTCAGCCGGATTTAAAATCAGATCCAGAGCCTCTGTTTTTGCTCTAGAACCTCTTTTTCTGCTGTCTGGTAGCAGGTAAGCAGGTACAATATATATATTGATATAAACACATCTGTTTACACAGGTGCATCAATATCAAAACAATATATGCTGTCTGCTGTGTGTGTGTGTGAAAAAAAAGTTGTTTATAATTTTTTCCTACATATTTCCTAAAACCAGTCAAATGTCATGGGGTCCTTTTTGACCCCTGAGGACCACAGGTGTGACTTTTTTTTGTTGCTTTCATCTAAAAATGAACAATGTTTTCAAAACATAAGTTTCAATAAAAGTTGACATAACCTACTCTGTGCATTCCCATCAAGATTTTTTCCCCCCTGGTACTATTGAAGAAAATCCGGTTTTATTACTTTTTTTTCCCTCTTGATATGAGACCTAATTTTGTATATTTTACTTAAATTGACCAATTATAATGAAAAAAATATGAAAATTATATATCAATGTGTTGGTCATGAGTTGCCTTAAAATGTGAAAAAAAAAGTTTTTTTCTACATGTCCCAGTCGAATGTCAAGGGGTTCTTTTTGACCCCTGAGGAGCACAGGTGCTATAAAAATGTATAAAACATGTAAAAATGTATGAAGAAAGTTGACATTTATATTATCTATAAAGGATGCAGAGGGGCACATATGCTGAAAATTTCAAGCAAAAATGAGTTGGGGTCAAAAAGGACCCCAAGAGTACAGGAGGGTTAATCAGTACAAAAACTGGCAAAGCTAACACACAGATTTAACCGTGGAATTGATCATCTTTGAGCAAGAAGGTGAATAACGTGTTGAAAATCTTCCTTTAACATTGTATTCATCATTTCAAATACAGCAAACTACTGAATTATGCTTGGTATAACAACATCAAAAGCCTGCATTGATATATATAATGAGGAACCCTGCTGTAGTGTACTGTTTACACAGAAAAACAATTCCTCTGGAGACCAAAACAGTTTAAATAGTTACCAAGGTCAAGGATGAATTCCATGCTGCAGCATACGTAAATAACTCCAACACATATTTACATTGTCTTGGGATTCTGCTCAAATGAGGCAGCTGTGCATGCTTAGTGAGCTCTGCAGAACCAATCTTTTACATCTCATGGACCCAAAGCCTCAGATGTGATAAGCAGTAGCTGTTTAGTCTCCCCAGAGTTTCAGAGGATGCATTCTTTCCCCTGTTTCCCCCCAAAATGAGCCCCTTGGTGGTGTGTACCCCGGTTATCAAGCCTGATTCCCATGAACTAATTGGCCTCCTGTGGAACACTGAAACTGTTTAGCGTGAGGAGCACTCGAGGCCACTGGGTGGAGGGTACTGATCACAATGATGCTTATTCGTTGCCCCATTAATTTTATTCAACAGAAGTGGAAGCAGGTAGGATGGAGGAGACACTTTAACTGAAGAGGGACCTGACTGTGAATGGGGCCTGTTCTGGGAAAATACTGGCTGACAGCCTCTTACTGTCAAGTGCTTAGCAGCTGGTGGTTTGGAGAAAGAAAAGAGAAAAGAGAAGAGGGCTTAAATTACAAAGTGTTCTTCCAGAACAGTAGGGATTCTGACCTTAAGCTGTGCCACAGCAGCTGTGCACACTTTATGTCTCTTATTTCTGTTTTAAGAGGACAATGTGCTGTGCATTTGTTTGAAAACCACCCACCTTCTGGAAGTCCTGTAGTGCAACATACAGTGTCAAGAAATGTTTGTATTGCAGATGCAGTTTGTTCTGACTCTCTTGTTGCTTAAGTTCTGTTATTTAAAGGAATACTTTTACATTTTGGGAAATGTCTTTACAGTAATACAACCTTAGCCTAGCGGACAGACGGGAAAACAAGGAATCAGCTAGCCTGGCTCTGTCCAATGGTTATAAAATCAGCACTGCTGAAGCTGAAACATTACATAAACTAAGTTGTAAAAAACAACACATTGTGATTTTACCATTCCCTGCCAACCCCAGGGTGATAACAAACCCCTGTAAATCTGCCCATTAACAACAACGGATTAAAAGATTAATTGTTATACTGTGATTCCACTGAATGGTACAGCTCTGACTCGACTACCTTTTTGTCCAAGGACCTTTTCTCTGTTTGTTTTTCACTGCGGATACCATTCTTAGCTGATCACCATAGCACTGCTGCATGAAACTGCCTTGACATCATCTTCAACAATAGATCCTTTCACCGGCAACCAAACAGAGGAACGTTTGCACTTCATCAATTGTATGACCAAGTGTGTGCAGTGGGTTAAAATCTGGGTCAAAGTCATTTAAAAGAATATTGATGATAGCTTGGCTATTTAAAAAAGATGGGTTTGTGCAGGTTTTTCCCAGTGGCCTTCAGTGTTTTAACTTCACATTCTAGTATCGGCTCAGCTTACTTGGAACCTCGGCCGACGTGGGACTAAAAAGAGTACAGAAAAAAATGTACTCTTGTTGAGTAGAGCTTCCAGTCTTTGCGCTAAGCTAAGCTAAGCTAAGCTAAGCTAACTGGCTTTTGGTGGTAGCTTCATAGTTACTTCACGTAGCTTGTGGAAAGTGTATCGATCTTGTGATTGAACTTTCTGCCAGACAGCGTATTATTTTTTTTATCTGTAGTGTAGGATGTTGCAGTGTGCCTGGTTGCCTATATGAGACTAGAACTAAACTGGATGGAAAAAAAGTTTGATGGGGAAGCTTTTTTTCCCCCAAGACATTTCATGGCAAAGCCACCTTTGCACTTCAGGAATGATCAGACGTCACATTGAGTTAATAACCTGCAACCATCTGTTTTCTGCTGAGTCTCTAATGACTGCCGTGATCCACGTTAATCTCAAATCCTGAATCCTAATTGAAATTGAATGGTCTCACAAAGAGCTTTCAGCTTTGTGTTTTTCTCTGTTTTCACAAGTGGCACCAGGTTGTTTACTTGATACAGCAGGACAGAAAATCTTGTCAGCAGTCCTGGAAGGGAATTAGTAACCAGAAGTAGTCTTGTGATTACAGTTATTAGTCTTCTTTAGCATGTGTAGCAGGTTAAGGACAGCTGAAATAACCTGTTTTTGTTATTTTGTTTTACTCCAAAGCCTAAATTTATAATGACAGCCAGTACTTTCTTTGTGCATGTGTTATAAAGTTAAATAGCCAACTAGTAGTGTGTTGGTGGCTGCACCTTCAAAAGTCATGTCCTCCATTTGTCTGATCTACTTTGTTGATATTAAAACATTGGCATAAATGACAGGTCAGAGAAAATGTTCATAGCTAGAAAGTGAGGGTAACCTGTCAAAGAAAAAAAAAGTAAATATTTTTGTTAAAAAGCTTGGATTTAAACTCGTCAAATTCCATTAAAGTTTGTTCCTGTTAAACATTGACCCAGCTGTGCGGCCAGAGAATATTTTGCATGGTTTCTCATTAGATGCAACAGCTCAGGGTTTTATATGGCTGTTAAATTTCAGTAAAAATGTTTCAAATTCTTCTGGGAGCATACATTTAATCAGAATGTGACAGTGCTGCAATAAACCCTGCAGTTAGTTCTTCCACTACAAGATTTTAGCACATTATTGACTGCTTGTATCTAAATTGGCACAGCGTCACATTCTTTGGCTAAGATAACAAACCTGAACACTCAGTAGTGAAATAGAACAGACAGAATACCAAACCAACCTTTAGAAATTATTTTTTGAGTTGTTCAGATGACTAATATGTCAAATTACACTGGAAGCAGAGTAACAGTCATGCAATATTTCACAAGCAGTCATGGAGGATCTGATGAATAATACTTAAGAACTATGCTGACAGTTGCAGTTAACCACTGACTCACTGTCATCACCACAAACTGACAACAAACAGCACACACAGATGTTACACTATAAAAACCATAATGAAATATTTCAACATTTTAGGAAATTTGCAAGAATCTAAAGTATAAAAACAGCACGCTAGCTATTTCCCACTAATTCCAGTCTTTGTGCTAAGCTGAGCTAACCGGTTGTTGCTGGCTGTAGCTTCATATTTAACACACAGATATGAAAGGGGTATTGTGCTTTCTGCTCGTGCAACTTGCCACCCATAAAATATGTACACCAAGACTGTTCTTCCCCAAAAGACGGCCACGTGCAAACATCTTATAGAGTGCTGTAAAAATAAGTCCTAAAATCCAGGAATTAGTTAGTTAGCATTTTTGCATTTCCGGTTTCGTTGTGTTGAAGTCAATGGGTATAAAACACAATGTGAGACTGTCAGTGGCAAAAACTTTTATGGTGGCAAACTGCAGTGCTTCCTCTCAATACTGGACCACTTTCAAAAATTGTTATCCTAATTTTTTTCCTAAACCTAACCAAGTGGTTTTGGTGCTTAAGCATAACCAAACTGCATCCATTTCACAACACAATTAATTATCATAAATATCTTTACGTATGAAGTTGTGTTGATCTCCTGCCGTGGTGCCAGCGGTAGTGGCAGTATTTTTACCCTCCTGTTATGTTGCCTGCAAATTGACCCATTTCAAAGTTTAAAATTCTAAAAAAATATATATATAGTTTTTTTATAGTATTTTTTCATGAAAAGATAAATGTTTTAAATGTAACATTTTAAAAAATCAATGTCATGTACCACCATTATATTATACCTTTTTCCAATGTATATTTAAAAAAAGTTTTAACATGCATTTTTTTTTAAATTAAAAACGAGAATTATCCTCATTGAACCATGACCTGTTAGAGGTAAAGACACCATTGCACTAAATTTGGATTGTAATCGTTATTACGGAGTTATTAATGAAATATAAACCATGTTAATTTGGATTTTTTAGTTTCTGACACTTTTGGTTAATAAACATGCACCAGGTCAAATTGAACCATGAACATTATTGCTGTTCCTGAGAAACGAACATAACAGGAGGGTTAAGAAACACTCCTGCTGTGGGTCGTATAAGGCCGTAGGAACAAATAGCCATGTGGTTGTATGGGTTGGAGGACATGTTGCATATTTCCTAAAATGTCAAACAATTCCAAATTGACCATAGGTGACTCACTCAGTCAAAAGTAAACTGCAAGTAAGCCTCTCAGTGAAGTTGAAGCTGATCACAGGTCTGATGTATCATATTCATGAAACAAGCATGATCACATTATATGTGCCCTCAGTGACACAGAAGAACTTCAACCTCTGGAACAATACCTGAGTGTGTCACTGCAGCCAGAATTCATGTCAATATAGGTGACCAAGTCAACAAATCGCTGTTTTTACAGTGTTTACTTAAAGAAATGTGCTACAGGGCTTCAACCCTGCCTCCATGAAGCCATCCCTCTACAACAGGCATCTTTATTATCAAGCACATGACCCTGTCTTTCAGCCCAGCACTTTTTCTGCACCTGCTGTTTGTGCTGTGACATTGTTGTGCAGGGAATTGTGGGAAGATTTTTTTACAAATCACATGCATTGCAGGGGATGTAGCCCTTAGAATAATAAATGGATGGCTTGTTTTTCTGACCTTCACACAATGGAGTCTCCCCCTTTTGTGCTTTTTCTTACATAAAAAAGCCCAAGCTGTGTTTTTGTGTGTCATCCTTCAACTTGTCTCCTCTTCATTTTACACTGTTGTCTCGTATTTATTTTTCTGTTTCTGCAGTACATTGCTCTCGCTCAATGTAAGGGTTTCTTTTTATGCCAACATTCAAAGCTACTTGTTGTTGACAAAATGTACTGTACCTATTTCAAGGTCTTGTATGTTATTTGAGCATCCTGGATCTGATTTACTGTTATGTCTTGGACGGCAGTGAATTAAAGCACTGTGCTTTTGCAAACAGGTAAACATAATTAGCATGTTTCCAGTGAGAGATGTGCTTTGCATGCCAGGTTTTAAGTCTTTCATTTCAGCCCTTTTTTCTTTTCTAAAGCTCCCCTCATTGCAAGCTGTAAAAACTTGGCTTGCCTTCCTGGAGCCTAATTAGACCAGCCTCACCCTCTGCAATTAATGTCAGGAAATAAGGATAATCTGCACTGAGGCTGGGTGTACTAAAGTTCAGTGTTCGGAGGGGGACAGAGAGGGTACAGGCTTGTGAGAAAGAGGGAATGTCTTCTAGTTACCTCTGGGGTGATTATCTTCTTGGCATCCCCTCTGTGTCCTATGGGCCCCCTTCGAAAATTTGAGGGCCGTGACCCAGGTCATAGCCGGGTTCACAGTGTGTAAATCAGAGGCCTCTCTCTCCCCACTGGATGCTCCATGACCTCCCTGCTGCACATCCTGTTAACCAGCATGGGAGAAACAAAACCTGCAGCCTCCTGCCAAGTTCCCCCAATCCCAAAGAGCCCCGCTCACACCAACAAGACGAGATGATGTTCCCTCGTGTCACTGTGCATTACATTTGTGCATCATTTAAAAAATATTTGTCACCTTGACATTGTCTGTCATGTCGAGGTGTAAAGTCTCAAAGTACTTTACGTCGCTGTTTCTATTTCATGCTACTTTATACTTACTTCTAATATTGTTACACCGCTACATTTATTTGACAGCTACAGTTAATTTGCAGACAATAAAATGC
The DNA here is from genome assembly GCF_030273125.1 of Centropristis striata. Taxonomy (NCBI): domain Eukaryota; kingdom Metazoa; phylum Chordata; class Actinopteri; order Perciformes; family Serranidae; genus Centropristis; species Centropristis striata. Next base: position 12,418,005 of record NC_081527.1, on the reverse strand, counting down.
CTTTCAAAAGATAATCAGTTTATAAGATGTAATCATTGTTACAGATTAAGGTATCAGATCTTATAGAACTAAAGTAGTTGAAAGTAGCCCCATCTTCACCAGCTATGCATTCGTATTAGTATTTCATATAGTATCATATTTCATATAGTATCTTTTAATATGATACTAAGAATATTACTTATGTTCTTTTACCTAACTTATAATTTTTCATTTGTTGTATTGTTACTTACACTTAAATCTGCAAATAATAATGACTGATATGCTTTAAATTGAGCAGTTACCAATTTACAGTGTTGTATTGAAACTATGTACACTTACTCAAGTACTGTACTAATGTACAATTTTGAGCTATGTGTATTTTCCTTGAGTATTTACATTTTATGTAACTTTATACTTCTACTCCACTACATTTTTAGACAAATATTGTAAGTTTTACCCCACTACATTAAGCTGAATGCATTCTGCAAAATGTGTACTTTTACTTTTGATACTTTAAGTACATTTTGATGCTGATACTTTTCCACTTTTACTTCAGTAAGTTTTGAATGCAGGACTTTTACTTGTAGTGTCACTTTCATTCTGCAGTGTGGTATTAGTACTTTTACTTAAGTAAGGAATCTGAATACTTTTTCCGGCACTGCCTATTTACCAAGCAGCAACCTCTGGGGCTGAAAAACAAAGCCAACGAAGAAGTGCCAAAAACTGCAGTTTCTGGAAGGGCCACTTTACAGAAGAGAAAAAATGTTTACAGCTTGGCACAGCAAATAATTATGGTTTCTTTAGCTAAATGTCCTGTTCTTGACAACTGTACGGAGTGTGAATTCTTAAACAAATCCATTTATATTATATAATAAAGTTATGCATATTTAAGGATGTTGCTGCTTTGATTGACAGATAGTTGCTGTAACATATATTGTGCTTTGGCAGCCAGGCTTCATTTGACCCACTTCAGCTCCACAGAGCCTATTTTTAGAAAAGGAATTTGTTAAGATGCTAAAAACCTAAATTAACTCTGGAGCTGCATGGTTGCATTATTTTCCAGTATTATTAGACTAAACAAAAATCAGGCTCCACTCTATTTTGATGCACTAATATCTAATTCTGGAAAGCAGTAAACACCTTGAGGCACCCTGTCCTTGTTCCTATTGATGTTTGTGTGTCTGGCATAATATTGTAGATCCCACATACTGCTTGCATACAGACACATGTGTTCACTGCTGGTGCAGAGCTAGACCTTGGTGGCATGCAGACAAACAGTCAGTGACCTTGGGATAGATGTGTTTCTATGTTTTTGCTTCCGAGAGAGAGAGAGAGAGAGAGGAGGCGAACTGGTAAACACATGCCACATGTAAGTCTATATGGGTGAGGCACAGAGATGGAGGAGTGTGGAATGGTGATGACAGGGGAAATAAGGTCACGCCAACTTGTTTTCAAACACAGAGTTGTTGACTATGAAGCCTGCTGAATAACCATATTTATCTGCCTCTCCTCTCATGCTACTTTTCTATTGTTTCCTTTTACTTTTAGATGAAGGGAGTCGGAGATTGAAGCAGGTGAGGGTTTGGGGAAAACATTGTGGCTTTGTGAATAATAGTCTGTTAATCTGTTTTGCCTCAGGGTGCAACATGTCAACTGTTGGGCAACTTGTTTATGCTCATGTAGAAGCAGTGGAGGTGCACTCTGCTGTAGGTGGATGTTAACGTGGAAGCTGTTTCCTGTAAGATAAATGCTGTTTATCCAGATTTGAAGCCTATATTCAGGCTAGATTTGTATAATGATGTCAGAAAAGTTGTTTTTCTGCCTCACTCTTTACTCCATCACTGTCTATTTTCAAGTGTCAGCACGCTCTGATTGTTCTACTTTAGTTAATGAGCAGCTGCCAAGAATTAATTTGTGGGTTGGCGTCAAGATCACGCTTCAGTCTTATTGAACTTGATGATGCTTTGTTGGCAAAAGCCCCATTATGGTTGATATTCTGAAGTTTGACAATAAAATGAGTGCATTGCATTGGGCACTGATACAGTGATGTACATATTAGAGGTGTGAATCACCGGAGGCCCCACGATATGATTTTATCCAGATACTTGAGTCACTATATGATATTATTGCGGTTTTAAGTATTTTGTGATATGGTGAGTATTGAGATACAACATATTGCGATTTAACTGTTTATCTGCATTTTGTGTCCACAGAATTAAATTCAAACAAGAATTGTTTTGTCAAATAAAAGAGAATTCTCAGTCAATTCATCTCACTTCTGTCTTTTTATTTCTCCACAATGAGAGTCAAACCCACAGACTGACCAACAAAGTATTCAGTCAAATTGAACTGAACTAATCAAACATGTATGGACGTCAACAACTGCAGCCTTTTCTCAAACTTTCCTCAACTTTAAGCTTCACAGCTTTGAATTTCTCTAAATGAAACATAAAAAAGCCTTTGCAGCATTATTTTGAAAACTTCCCAACACCATATCCTGACGCACATCATGCCTATAGATTCCTTAGATCTTCTAGTTTCATATGATACCAGGATATCCCTAAAAGTGACCTCTGAAAAAAAAAAGACAGCGAAAAATACTGACGGCCCGTAGGCACGCTACATATCGAGACACATGATGCCACGCAAAATATCGGAATACTATTCTGTATCGTTTTTTTCCCCCACCTCTAGTACGTATTAACTAGGACAACTAAAATTAGAATCTTTTAATGTTTTTGCAAAGCTTAACTAACAATCCATTAGCACCTCTGTTTTCCAATACGAACAATATAGGCACAGACATGCAAAAGGCCCCACCAAGTCTTCTACATTGGAGCAAGACACTGACTCTACAGTTGTTTAGTGATTTTGTTGTTGTCGTTTTATGGTTCTTTGCGGTCATTTTGAGTGTCCTCAAATGTCCTGGTTTGTTTGTGTCTCTTTGAGTGAGCCAGGGGGCCTCTTGACTCCTGACATTTGGACCTCTGGGTCTGTGCCTTGTTGGCCTGCTCAGTAATCAATCTATGTGTACTTGTACATACCACTGAGGAGACAGACACAGTTGTACGTGCCTCTTGATTGTGATTTACTGTGTTTTTGAACCTGCAAAAGGTGACACCGCCTGCAAACCAAAGCAAGCATGTGTATATATTTTTGAAATGTGGGTTTTTAATTTGGTAAACATAATACTTATTGGCTGCAAAATTTTGTTAAACAAATATATGAACCGCCCAATCCAAGCAGTGTTTATACACATATCAAAGAAGTACAGTATAGTACAGTACAGCTCTGCCTGATTATACAAGAAAAATAAATTCACCTTTCTCCACCAGCCGGTCGAGTTAAAGCTCTGTGCAAAGTAGGTCAAAGTAAGATGGAAAATTAGGTCATTAAACCTACAGAATACATACAGCAGCCAAAGAGCCTCATCACAACACATAACTCAAACAGTCCTGCCTTCCTGTTCAAACACTGGACTCCTTCATCAACCTCAAACTGGAGCTCACCCAAATACCTTCTTTTTGAAAAAACAACACAGTCACGTGAAAAAATACAGTAGATACAGTGAATGTGAAGCTAAATATCCAGAGTCTTGCAGTGTGCCAGTAGAATGGGCTTTAAGTTCCTTGATTTAAACAAAGCAATACTAGGTTTGGCCTCATATATTGTATATTGTAGTGTATACCGTTATGATTGTGTTTCTTTCGATTTTTAAGAACTAGAGGTATGAAAACAAGTTGAAGTTAGAGAAAATTGTCTAAGGTTATTCAGAAAAACAGACAGCACCAGACTGGGTGAAGTGAGCCTGTAACTGTTGGAGCATTTACTCTAAAATCAAGAGTGATGCTGCCCTCTGTTGGACAGAATGTAAACTGCACAACCTGAACCTGTTAATTTAACAAGAAGTATTTTTTCTTGATGGGGATATGCAATATTAACCCGTGTTAAGATTATCCTCATTTGCAGAAATAAGACTGCAAGAATATTAAAAACTTTACAGCACTGCAGCAGAAGTTCTTCATCACGGGCTACTTTTAACCAGACCTGTTGACATATGCTCATTTAAAAATAAAGCTTCTCGTGTCACTGGGCAAAGATGTTAATGTTGTTTATACTGATGCTTGTGAGAAAACCATCAACAGTGGGGGAGTATTCAGATATGTTAAGTATCAGTAACAGTGTATACTATCTGCATTCAAAATCAGAGTTCAGAGGTATTAGCCTTCATTATGCAGAATGGTCTGCTGTTGGATTTCAACTTGGTGTGTTAATGTGCATGCACCAATGTTAACATTGCAGCTGGACAAGATAGGTCTAATATCAATTTATACAGCTGGGAAGTTTAATCCATTATAATACATCATAATTTAGAGATTAATATGCAAAGTAACTAATGCTCTAAAATTAAGTGAAATGTTTTATGCTTTAAACAGAATTGTTAGTATAAAGAAGCATGAAATTGAAATACTCATGTACCTCAAAAAGGATGCAATTTGAGTAAATACTTTCCACCACTGACTAAACTAGTTAATGATCAAGTTAACTTAATTTCAAGGGATCATTTACCTATATTACTGAAATTTACAGGCATTTTAAATGTTTCTCTTACTGCAACACCCTCTGGATTAATCATAACATGGATTTAATCATTGAAATGAAAAAGTTGATGTGACTTATGTGGCATTTTGTCAAAACCAGTAACTAAAGAATACTCAGTATTGTAAATGAACAAATACACAGTGCATTTACACACATTTATACATCTGTGTGCAACCAATTGCCTCTATACTTTGATCATAACTGACCAATTATGAGAAAAACCAGCTACTTGTGTCAGACAGTTTGTTTACATGTACTGTAGACAAATAGGAAACACAGGACATCTCTCATCTTAATAACCAAATTTATTTCAAAGCATCTGAACAAGTGAGATCGTAGCCCATTTCAAGTGAAACTGACGAGGACTTCTGCTTCACAGCGCTGGACTCGCATCTCACAGCTTCAGCGGGCACTGTGAAGAGAAGAAATCAGTCACACACCATCCCAAAAACATCAGGATAAAACTTAACCAGCAAAAAAAAAAAAAAAAGGTATAAAAACAGGGTACTAGCGTGGTTCTTTCTCCAGGTTACAGATTGCTAAATCTCATTTGCAATTTTATGAACCAACAACAGATTTCCTGTCGACTATTTTGTTTTTAATATTCGGCCACCTGTCTGTTTTCGTCTGCTGTCCCGGGAGGAAATTGAGAGAATTGAGTGCAGCCCTGATGAGCTCAGAGAACCGCAGAATTAAACCTGTGTGTGGACACAGCTGAAATGCACCGTCAACAGCAAGTCACGAGAGTTCACCTCAGTGCAATGACTTACAGTTGGATTTTAAAAAGCGGCATACAACAACAACAAGCACAAACAAGTTTTTTTTCTCCCAAATGAGTGCTCGACAGTTCTTGCTCCAACATGTGGTCAGCGATGCATTACAGCTGCGTATGTCTGTTGCTTTAAAACCCATTTCTCAATGGTGGGCAACCCCACGCTGTCAGGACTGAGTTCATGAGTGGGTCACTTACTCAGAAATATGAGCCCTGTTACATAACACGATACAGTTAAAAATGCTCTGCAATAATCCCCCATTTGAGAAGATTAGCGTTCAGCTTTGTTAGACACTGTCAAAGAGCCCTAGATTAAATTCTATGGTAATTTGAGGCCACAGTCTGTAGTGTTTTTATATTTTAAGTTTTATATTCAGGAAATCATTTCATTCTACATTTGTATGCAAACATTTCGATGCATGTTTCAAACAGAGGACAGGACAGTCGAAATACCATTTCATAACAGCAGATTTTGGCCACAAGTTAAGACTCCATGGAAATGATGCAGGGATGCAATATTAACCCTCTGAACACTTAGCAGTTTAAGGGTGATCTTTATTTTCTCCTGCCACATTTTATTCACTGTGGTTTTTCAAAGTGTATGATTTATTTAATGACTTGAAGCAGGGAGAAATTTTATTTTTTAGTTATTTTTTAAACCTGGAATCTACATCACATTTTCCACCCAAAGTGAACAAACGTGGAATGAAAAATGAAAAAAGGGACTGAAATGCTATAAATACTGTACAATTTGCAGTTTTACAACACCCTGTTGTCTGATCTGCTCTGTTAACGGCCTGCGGTCCAGTCCAACTATGTTTGTGAACTGTGAAAACGGTTTGCTTTTGGCAATTAAAAAAAAAAAAAAAGATAAAAAAAAGGATATAATTGAAATTACATTCTAACCAATTTATTATAAGCTTAGATATAAGATGACAGAAGCATACATGAAACATGATTTATTCAAAGAGTGTTGGAGATTTACAAATCCAATATCAATTTCTATCATAAAGGGTGTCATTTTGGCGTTTTCTAACACCTATCAGTTTAGTCTAACAGAAGTGACTGGGTTTATTCCTCCTCACCTATCGCAGCCTCCTGGCTTCTCTTTCAGACTCCAGAAGTGTCAGCACATCTCCTTCTCTGACTGGCCCCTTCACGTTCCTGATGATGGAGCGGTTGCTGTCGTCCATGAACTCAACACGGACCTGCAAGAAGATATAAAAAAGACATTACAATAACAAACAAGTAAAGCCTTAAATATTTTATCAGGTAAACTGTTAAGTTAGTGGTCCATTGGAAAGTTATCACTTGTATCAAACACTCAGTATGTAATTTCTGACGCTAGTGGTCCCTAGATCATATTTTCAAAAGATACTTTGAATCTTGGGATTAAACATAAAAGGCGTTAACTTTATCTGGTCTGCACTTGCTGAAAGGCATGGAGATGACTGACTAGTTTCACTGAGGCGTCCACACCTGGCCTTCGGTCTGAACACAGAACATTTCCCAAAACTTTTGACAGGCAGAGCGCACCCAAAAAGGACCTGAGCAGACATCATCCCTTTGTTTCTGGCATAGTCTACTGTAACCCCCCAACATCACAGCTCATAGGAAATACAGGTGCATCTCAATACATTAGGATATGATAGAAAAGTCCCATTTCCAGTCTTTCAAGTCAAATAGCCCCAACCAAGTATTGAGTGCGTATAGATGGAAGTTTTCAGAGGCCAACATGTCCATAATAAACATACTTTTTACATTGGTCTTTTGTTATATTCACATTTGAGACACTGAATTTTAGGTCTTCATTAAATGTAAGCCATAATCATAATTAGAAGAAATGAAATGTTTCATTCAGTGTGTAATGGATCTATATAATGCGTTATTTCCACTTTTTGAATTGAATTACTGACAAATACTTTTCTATGATATTGTAATTTATTGAGATGTACCTGTATTTAACTCTATCATGGTATTAAAGTCAACAAATAAGCAGCCTGTGGGATGTTAAAATAATCAAAGTTAATAGAGTCACCTGAGTGAATACAATTTAAAGCCTTTAGTGGAATTCAACTACCAACTTCAAACATCGCTCCAAAGGAGCGTTGGCTTGCACCCAGATAAGACGGAGTATTTGCTTTGTGTGACTCTTTTGTAGACACCTTCAAAATAAAGTGTTACCATATCTTGCTTAAGTCACAAAGGCATGTTCAAAAAATTGCCTAAGTCATTTATTTCTCTTAAATTACACAACTTACACGGTGTTATTACTATGCCAATAGCCATCCTTTGTTGCATCCTTTTTGAGTGAAATGATCAATAAATGTCATATGTTACACTTTTGGTGAAGTTTTTTGTGTTTCCTTCAAAAATTAGTTAGGCGATTATTTTAACAGGGTGACGACATGTAAAACCTACTGCACCCATCCGCAGAAAGAAAGATATTTCTTTATCTACTGACTTATTTTAATTTCGGATGCATTGGGTAAACTAAACAGTTTGTATCAAAGGCAATCCCCCTAACGTGAGTGAACAGTGTAAAATGCTAACGCTGAGACATTACCTGTGTACATTGTCCCTGGGAACCAGTTCTTCCGAGCACCTTGGTGACCTGAAAAAATACACATAAGTTAGACTGACACTAGAAGCCTTTACAGTATACAACATGTTAACTGATGTTAACTAAAAAGCCAGAAGGAGCTACAACAGGCTAACAGTGAACCGGCTAGCAGACTGTAGCATGGACAGGCCTCCATGATGGAAACATGAGAGCCGCCGTGCCGATCGTTAAACAATGTCTAAAAGTCAAAATAGCTTCAATGTTTCGGGACCGTATGGGTCATTAGTAGTTACGACAGCAGTCTATCCGCTCGGATTTGATTATTTTCACCATATAAGCTATTTTCTTACTCTTGCGAGCTTGATCGGCTGCACGCGGCTGGCGTCCATGTTGTCAGGTTAGACCGGAAAGGAAGTCACGTGGTGCACGGCGGCGCTATATGGAAACTGTAACCCTTGATTTATTAAAAAAATATAATTTTATATTTACTCCTGCTGACAAAGGAAGTCAAATTTATCAATTTAAATTAAAAAACAACCTCAAATACATCATTACAATTAAATTTTATTTTAAGATTTTCACTTCCGTTTCCGGCGAATGGGTAATACCATTCTCGGAAACTTTTGGGGTTGGAAATCAGGGCCGTACCATTAACCAATATTATTTAATAATGTATTATTTATACAGTATATGGTTGTAACCCCTTTCCCCCCCACATATCACTAGTTTTAATTTTACAATGTGAAATGATAGATTAGTTGTCTCTGCTTGTACACAATGCATGATATTGTTAGTTACATCCTGTTTGTTAAATTCTTTTATTTATTTATTTATTTTTAATTTTGTTGTTCTGTAAAAAAATGTAGAATATATATTGTATATTTTTTTAGCTTTTACATTGGTTGGTATTCTGTGGACAGCAAAGTAAGAATTTCATTGTACAGGGAAACATGTTTTCTACTCTGCATATGATAATAAACACTTGAATCTTGAATCTGTAGAGACAACACAAATTTTACTACTGTACTACTATAAACATAGTATAGTGTGTGTCTACCTCCAGGACACATAAATTCAAAAGAAAATCCAATAGTCTACATGCACACCAGACTAATCTGACCTGTCAAACCTGTGAATGACAGTGACTGATGCAATGAGAGGTGGAATAAATACAAAAGTATTTTTGTGGCATGTTCTCTTTATTACAGTGCATGTTTTACTCTTATTTTAAATATTTATTTAGTAAACTGAATCATAGTCTGGTCTAGAGGCTCAGTATTATCTTTTTAGTGTCATGTAATCAAAATTTGACAAATGATGCTATTGGTTATAAAGGCATTAATGCCAAACAGGGATTTTATTACTTTATTACTACTTTTTAACTTCTATTCTATTCTATTTTATTGTATTGGTGTTGTGCTGCTGGAAGCGCAATTTCCTGAGGGAACCTTCAATCAAGGATCAATAAAGTTCCTATTTATCTATTTATTTTTACTGTTAAGACCAAATTCCAAAGGACTATAGCTGGAGCTTGCATGTGTAATCTACCTGCAGAATTAATATGAACTCCCTGTGCTGAAACTCTTTGCAGCCTTGTTAGCGATGCAGCTCTGTCATCACACCACTCTCTCCGCCTTTCTCCCTCTCTCAGAACTCAAAGCCTTAAATCACAACACTAATCCTCGTGAACAGTATTTTTAACTTGCGTTTGGACAGAAAGAACAGCAATAGGATTAGAGAATCAGTAAAGAGGCTGAATCCCTAACTCATGCAGTTGATCTTCTTGCACGCTGAGAGACAAGCACGGTAGCTCTTTCTTTATCTTTATTTCAACCTGAAAGAATCTTTTTCAGAGGATAATATTCAGCCTCAATGTAGATCTCGGGGAATACTGTTGTCATTGTTTTCACGGAGTTGATCGGCACAAGACTTTTTGATTTTGTTGGTCTGTCTTTTGTGGAGCCGTCACAATGGAGAATATAAAGCCCAGGTTGAAAGTGCTGAAAAAGCGTCGCTCCAGTCTTTTTGCGACCATAAAACGGGAGATGAGTTTTTCACAAAGCATTGAAGAACAGGAGGGAGAATTCCCCTTTTCCCAGGACTGCTCTGTGAAAGCATGGACATCCATGGACAACCTGGACGCAACTGATGGCAAAAAAGGTGTGAAAAAAGACCAGAAAAAAGCCACAGCAAACCCCAGGCAATCGAACATTGTCAACCTCAACATAGGCGGAAAGGTGTTTCACATCCCGAAGCATTTGGTCCTTAAACACCCAAAAACCAGGATCGGAATCCTTGCTCTGTGTAACGATCCGGTCAAGCGTCTGAGCCTCTGTGACGATTACAACGTTCAGAACAACGAGTTCTTCTTTGACCGGGATCCCATGTTTTTCCACTACATCTTCCACTTTTATTGCAGTAATGTCCTGTGGGTGATGGACAGTCTCTGCCCTGTCAACTTTGAAGAAGAGATGTCGTTCTGGGGGCTGAAACTGAAGGACACTCCAAGGTGTGCTGTAGATTCTTAATACTCTATGTGTACTTTATAGCTTGACCTGTTGCTGTTTGTGTATTTATTATCTGCTTATGTGAAAATAAATGATCTTCTCCTCCTCAGGTGCTGCCGCATTCTGTTTGAGGAGAAAGTGGACGACATCAGAGACCAACTGAAGGTGAACCAGGAGTTAATTGATGAAATTAAGCCTCATCAGGATGACGCGGGATACAAGGCCATGTTTCTTGGAGGCTTTCGAAAGATCCTCTGGGACTTGATGGAGAATCCTTACTCTTCGCTGTCAGCCAAAGGCTTTGCTGTGTTTTCCAGTCTCTTTGTGCTTATCTCTATTGTTGCCATGACACTGAATACAGTAAATGAACTTAGGCAGTACAAATTAGCTGGGAAAACATACATGGAGTGGGTAGAGGTTGCGTCTATCCTTTTCTTCACCTTGGAGTACTTTTTGCGGTTACTCACCACCTCCAACATCAAACATTTTGTGAAAAGTGCCCTCAACTTTGTCGACGTGGTAGCTGTCATGCCCTACTTCCTCCAGATCATTTTTGAGACATTTGTCATGGATTCAGAGGATGTCGGTGCAAAGGAGGACTTGAAGGCCATGGCGAGGGTCAGTAAAGTCAGCAAGGTGCTCAAGGTCGTCAAGCTGATGCGCATCTTCCGTATCCTGAAGCTCGCCCGTCACTCCACAGGCATGAGGGCGTTTGGCTTTACTATCCGACAGTGCTCTGAACAGGTATGTAGGATTATCCACCAAGACTAATGTACATATGCTTAACCCTTTATAGGGCACTCATTGAAATACTTGCAAATTCCAAATTTCAACCCTAGAGAATATTGGAGGATATTACATACTGCCAGAATGTGTAAAAAAAAATACGGAATTTAATATTTTGAGAAAAAAATTTATGAGATTTAAGTGGCAAATCTACGAGAAAAAAATGTGCAGATTTATGAGATTTAAAGTGGTGAATCTGGGAGAAAAAAGTTGCTTTTTTTCCCACTTTTTTCTCATAAATCTATGACTTTTTTCGCGCGGATTTGCCACTTTAAATCTCTTAAATTGCAACTTTTTTCTCGGAATATTACCTGAAGTTACCAAATATAGTTCTTTGTCCGATAAAGGGTTAAAGGTATAATCAGTGTATTAAAAGTGGATCACACGTCTGATGCTGCCTTCAAAGTTTTGTTTACCTTGTTCATGACAAGAGCCAAACACCCACTCTTGTGCTATTCAAGATATTGTAAGTGGGAATCCTTCTAAGATAACATAAGATATGACTTTATTTATCCCGCAGTGGGGAAATTTAGTTGTCACACCAACTCAAGATACAGACACATAGATATAGAAGACAGAATAAGAATATAAAAAATAAGACATATACATACATTCTATATACATTTTGTACATACATTTATTTTAATTGGCATTTATTATCAAAATATATTTTGTGTTTGTTTGTTTTCCTGAGAGTACTTTGCATTTTACAGATAATGCACATTGGAGAAAATATATTTTAGCGTGTTAAATACATTTTTTTTTTTTAGCAAATGGCAAAATATTATATAGTTATTTAATTCATATAGAAAAATTCTTGAATTTATAGTGTGTCTAAGGAAAATGTTGATAATCCCAAAAGCCTCATCTTGCTGTTAATTTCCATGGCTTCCATATTGCCATTGGCTAGCAGCAGTGTTCTCAAGCCTTAACCTATTGAACAACAGGACTATCCATGCACTATGGAGTGAACACAGTGTGGCAGAAAAATAGATGCTAATCCAAGATTAGGCTTTTTGGAAGATCAACATTTTCCTCAGATGTGCAATAAAATTATGAAGAAAAACTCAATATGACTAAAATCACAACAACTTCCATGGCTTCCACCATTTCAGAAAATGTATGTGAACACATCAGTGTGAACACGGTAAACACATCCACAGTAAAGGAAACATAATAGTATGAATGCTGTTTCTGGCAGCGATGAATCCACAAAGAATTACCATCCATTTCAGCTTTACTGTTTTTAGTCTTAGCTTTACACTGCAAAAAAAGAAAAGTTGGGTGAACTCAAAATTTCAAGGCAACAAACTTCGATAAAATTTTAAGTTGGACAATTAAACTAAATATTTTAAGTTTTGTTTTTGAGTTTGCTCAACTCTGAATTTCTCTGGCACGATTGTAACGCCACTATGAAATGTCAGCTAATGTTGTGACCACAATTTTGAGTTAGCATTGATACGCTAATGGCTACTCTTGTAGCTGTAACAAGCAGCGCCGCTAGCATCAGTTAGCCGCTAGCTTTCGCTAATGACCGAATTTCACAACAAAGAAATAAGAGTTAGCAGAACTATTGTGCCTTGTTTTGAACCCCAACTTAAAGTTATAAGTAACAACAACTCACAAACTTGTTTTTGAGATGACAACTGGCTTCCTTTGTTGTGCTAACTTACACTATTGCCCTAAATGTAAGTAATTTATATTTCCAAGTTTTACCAAATTAAATCACTGTTTTAGGCCAAAAAATACAAGTTGGCTTTTTTGCAGTGTACCTGCCCAGCACCACACTGCATACATATAAAATAAGCTGCTAGCTGGCGAACAAAGTGAAGTGTTTAGCAGCTAAAGTTGGTAGAGCCCAAAACAGAGCAAAAAGCATAGTGAATTCTAAATCTAATTTTGGCAACATTTTGCTGTCAAACCACCGTAGCAACTTTATATGATGATAAAATGCCAATGTTGTAATTGATACAGATTTATTGTACTATACTGGCAAATTTGATAGCTCAGGACCAACAAAGATTCATGTAAACTTTCATGTAGCAACCAGGACGCCACAGTCTAGTCAGTGGTTAAGCTGAGGGGATAAACAGTCATTTAACAGCACAGTAGATCCATAATTTACATAGCATGCACAAGAATTCGTCAAACATACTATTGTTGGGTGTTCCCGGTGGCACACCTGGTAGATCGCATACCACAGAGGCCCAGTCCTCGTAAGCGGGCGGCCCGGGTTCAAATCCGGCTCGGAGCCCTTTCCCACATGTCTTCCCCTCTGTCTCCCCCTTTCACTCTCAATATCTCTCCTGTCAATAAAGCTACAAAATGGCCAAAAAATATCTTTAAAAAAAACCGAACATACTATTGTCCCCGCTCAGTGCTGCCACCTGTGGTGAGACAGATCAAACACACAAGATTCTTCCGTATAGGAAACGTATCCAAACACGCTTGCTCAAAATACCTTTTGTACATTTTGTGGAAATACATATAATAGTTATGTATATATGAGTCATAATGAAGCTTAAAATTGTCATGTCATGTCCCAGTTTCCAAATCTGAATGTGCACTGCTGTTGACGTTAACTCTTCTGTTCTTGTTTAGGTGTGCTGTCTGTTTCTGTTCATTGCCATGGGCATCTTCACCTTCTCTGCTCTGATGCACTCTGTGGAGGTGGATCAGCCTGGGACGCCGTTCAGCAGCATACCAGATGCCTGGTGGTGGGCTGCGGTGAGTAGGACAAACTTTGTCTTCATAATGTCCAATTCAGTTAAAGTTTTTAGTGCTGGATTCTTTTTTTTACCAGACTGCATCAGAATTCAGGATGTATTTTTTAAAACAACACATACATGCATACATACATTTTTTTGTTTGTTGCTTCGCCATATTCCTTGACGTTGGTGCGAAACGTTATGAATCAAGATACCCATATGATATCACATGATAGACCTAAATAATTATTATGAATAAAACAAAGGATGGTGCACATCATGTAGAGCAGTGATTCTCAACTGGTGGGCCGTGACCCAAAAATGGGTCACAGGGCCATTTTGTGTTGTGCATGTGTGCATTATAAAAAAAGTTGATCAGAACAAATAAACAATTCAAATAAAAAAAATAATTCTAAATCAAAATTACTTTCTTTATCCCTGAGGAGAAATTCAGTTAGTCTGTTCTTAAAGAATTAGACAGCCTAATGACATTTCTGATACTGCAGTTTTACTTTGAAGAAGCTGCATTTCTCCATTCCTTCATAATAAAATGCTGTTCAGTCAGCTATGTTTCCCCTGATGGAGTGATCTCTGCTGTAGTCGACGAGCATTACCACTCACATGAAGGTTGCCTTTTTAATAATCTAAAGAAAACGGAAGTCTGCATTTCAATTTCATTTTTCATACAGTTAAATGTATATTCTTGAAAATTGATCATCAACGTATTTAAAATGTAATTCAACATAATTCTGCCTTTTTATTTCATATTCCCTACACTTACATTTAGATTTTTGACACTTGAGCATGATCAGCTTGATTTGTTTATAAAGCAGATGTACTAAAGTACTGAAGATTGAAACCTTGCAATGGTGGTTGCCTCTAATAAACTCATTCTTAAGTTAAGTCTACTTTTAGCCCTGGTTGCAATTTCCTATTTTCAACTGTGCATAAAGGCATTGTGTATTGCTCCAGTTTTCTTGCAAAATGAATTGGAAATGTTTAACATTTTTTAGAAATGAAGGTCACAACTTCTAAGAAAAAGGTGGGTCCTGAGACCCAACCGGTTGAGAACCAATGATTTAGAGGATTTGACCAGCTCTTATGGCTGCTTCCCAAAGTCTTCCGGATCAATTAGCTTGGTTATGAACCTGGACTGTGCTGAAGAGATAGAGGAGGAGCTCAGCAGGAGTTGTGTCAGTATAATCCAGCAGTGTGCTCCATTTCACTCGTCAAGGATTAGGCGTACCACGATTTGTGCTTGCTGCCTCGTCAGACCAAGACAAAAGTGCACATTGCAAATCAGTCAGCATGTTCTATGCTGTGGCTCTACAACAAATTCACGGCAAGACTGCATTTAATTTGCTAGTGAGGGAGCAACAGTTCTCTTAAAGAAACATGGTAATCGAATGTGTTCTTTCTTTCCAAGTTTATTATTTCAGAGGTGCCACATTGTGTCTTCTCTCTTGGTAATTACAGTCATGGAAAAAAGTTTGAAGTTTCTTCAAGTTACTGATATCTAGCCATTTCCCATGGTTTTCTTGATAATGATTTTGGTTATAATGAAGGGAGCCATGGAAAATGACTATATATCAGCTCTTAAATTAAACTCTTTTGAGCTATTTCTGTTGTTATCATTGTATTTGTCTAAACAAATGTACCTTTAGTTGTACCAGGCATTAAAATGAACAAGACATTGAAGAAAACAAGGGTGGTCTAATATTTTTTTCCATGACTGTATACACATTCTGCTTAACATGAGTGTGCCCAACCTCTCCCTATCCCAAAGGGTCAAACTATTCCTTTAATTATTTGAAAAAGTGGTTATGGTGAGGACACAGAATAAGGACAAAATATTGTAGAAAACAAATTAATGTCGACCAAAACAATTATACAGTTATCTTGTTAGTACTAGTTGATGGAATTGTATCAAACACATTTGGTGATTGAACAATAGGCAGAAGTATATTTAGGTAATTAGCTATTTGATGTCGTAGGAATTGTGCAGGAATACATATTCCAAAACTCCATCACTATATTGTATTCTGCTTCTACCAATATATCAATCAATTTCATGGCACACTATGGTAAGAAATAAGTTTCACTTGTAGTAATATTCACTAACTCTAAAATGTCTGGTGTTGTTTAGAATAATAGTAACAACATCCTTTAAATGTGACTTTGTTTTAATTTACTCGTGTACTTGGACGTCATCAGCCTGCTTCTCTGTGTTTCATGCACTCTCATTTAGGGACATTTGGATTTTATTTATCTGGTGGCAGCTGTTAACTTATATGTGTCTAATCCCCTCTAATACGGTGTAATGCGTCTTGTTTGTGGCCAGACACAGAGATTGCATTCGAGAGATAGAAAGTGTTGCAGTGCATTCTTGGAGGTTTATTTCATCCTGTTCATTCTCAACTTTGCAACACGCCAACTGATCAGTATGCACCACATTATCATTATTGATCTCTACATGGCTGAGGTGTATTTTTTTGTGTTTCTATGCTTTTAATGTCTTCAAGATAAATGCAAAATAATTTTAACAACAACAACAGCACATGGGTATTGAGCATGGGTATGGAATACAATTTAAGTCAATATTACATATAGAAAAAATAAAATTAATTCATTAATCTCTCAAGTGTGCCTGTGAAATAAATAAGTATGGATATGAAATAAATCCTGAAATAAATAAAGGAGGCTAAAAATATGTAAAAATAAGCATTTTTATTTTGGCATCATGAAATAAAAGTCCCCTGTAATAAATATATATATGTGGAATATAACATAGAAATCCCCTGTAATAAATCAATCAATGTGGAATATAAAATTGTGATAAGATAACTAAATGTGGAATATTGAATAAAAGTCCCCTGAAATAATTAATGTAGAAGAATGAAATATAAGTCCCATTAAATAAATAAAAGAAGTCCCTTGAAATAATAGCATATATATATATATATATATATATATATATATATATATATATATATATATATATTTAAGGAGTTATTTATTTAATAGGCATATTAATTGTATATACACGGTAGCCCATAAAGTTGGAATAAAATATTTTTGACCTCTTTCCATGAAAGAGATGTGACATTGTGATTTCTTGTAAGTGTATATCTTCGTAAAAAGTTATCATTCTCTTCCAATCATAAAACAATTAAACCAAAATTAACAGAGGTTGATGATCTGAAAATAAAATTATCACAACTTTATTGCTGGCCGTGTATTTATTTATTTGTTTAATATTAACTTAAATGCAATTCCATAAAGACGTGTTCTTCTTTTTTGTTTAATAAAAAATCAAGTAGAGAAATGAAGATTTAACCCTCATATTGTGCTGGGAAGGAGCATATACCTTGTGTGTTTTCTGGGTCAAATTTGAAATTTCTTAAAAATGAATCATAAAATCATAAAAGCCCATAAAGTTGGAATAAAATATGTTTTACCTCTTTCCATGAAATGATTGTGACAATGTGATTTATTCATGACAGATAAAGTGATTATATTCTCAAAGCTTTATTAATCAATCTCTTACAAACATATCACAATGAAAATGAAACCACAATTAACAGAGGATTGTGTTTGAAAAAAAAAATTATTCCAACTTTATGGGCGGATGTATATGTTTCAATTTAGAGGACTTGTTCTCATTTTAAAAATATGAACAATTTTGATGAAATATTTTAATTTGAAATGGGTCAAATTTGATTCCAAACACTATAGGATGGTTAAGCTGACTCTCTCCTCTTCCTTCCTGCAGGTGAGCATCTCCACTGTGGGCTACGGAGACGTCGTCCCTATCTCCTATCTCGGCCGCTGCGTGGCGTTTGGCTGCATCTCTTTCGGCATCATCCTCAACGGCATGCCCATCTCCATTCTGTTCAACAAGTTTTCTGACTATTATGCCAAACTGAAGGAACAGGAATACACATTTTCAAACACGGAGCGCACCTTCCAGCTCAGGAAACGTCTGAGGCGGAAGTTTGACAACTGCTTCTCCCCGGAAACAGAAGGGTCTGACGACGACGATCACTATCGGCCCTGCGTGAGGCAAAGCATCCAGGAAAACGAGGAATTATCTCCTCAATAGATGCGCCCTGCTCACCCTAAATGGCCTTATCACCCCAGGGTCTATAAATCGTAAGACCCCATCTGCCTCCGACTCTGAGCCTGTGTGATTCCAGATAAACAATCAAGGGGAGGGGGGAATGGAGGCAGCTGAGAAGAGCTTTAAGCTTCAGCTTTACAGTAGGTGCTGTTCGCACGCTATGGGTGATGACTCCTCTGTCAAATGGACAAGATGCTCCCATTGGACAGCTTATTGTCTGTCCGAAAATAGCACACTCCGCCGCGACTAATTCCGGCTGAACTGAAATAGATGTTGGACACAAGAAGGTCAAGTAGCAACCATATTAAAGACGTAAGGTCATACTTAAATCACGTTAACGGGAATGTGATGCTTGTGAAGAACTGTTCTCATTGGAAGTGCTATTAATGAACTATTTTGGACAACTGCGTGATCTCTTATATTTTAATTCTTGATATTCTGCACAACAGACATTATAACTTTGATTTAAATAGAAACCAGGTTATAAACGTCTTTTTTAGACTAAGGAAAACAAGTGTACAAACAATGAAAGCCCCTCAGATTTACGTGCACATGAGAAAAATTCAACATCCTCAGTGCAAATCTCTCCGACGTGCCATGCTTCCTGTGTTGCACCTTTTCCTCTGTCCAGTCATTCAACGTGCTCCTGTAAGTGGGAGGAGAGGTGCAGCAGGGGGTGTGTCAGAAGCAATCAAGAGCATGAGTGTAATTTTGTTGTCAAGGATTACCGGGATTTGCGCTGATGCCTCCTGGACAGACAAGGGCAAAAGTCAGCTATGTACTGTGCTATTCCGATGGCACAGATAATCTGGTCAGGTGTGCACATTCAGGTTTTACTTCAGTGGTTAGGAGCGACTTTCATGAGTGATGGCAGATCCATTTGATAAAGCAAAAACAAAATATTGGATACACTGTTTCACGCTGATGTCATGTATAAGTCATCCTACATGTCAGCCTACATTTGGCATTATCGCAGCAGGGATTGAACACTGAGCTCCCTGTTCTTGGCCTTTAGATGTTAGGATCAAGCATGGCCCTGTCCTGAAGTCAAACCGTCCTTGCAGTTTCCTGCTCGTTGCATTTGGCTCTTTGGCAATAAGATCATTTAACCAATTCCTGTCCTAGCCACCAGAAAGCTATAGTTAGCAAGTATCTTCAGTTCAAACATATTTAACATGCCCTATTGGCTCTTTTCTCACTGCAATAGACAAGGACTACAGTTTTTCTCTTTAAAGACGTTTTTTTCTAGTTTGTTCTGTTTTTCACAATGGTTTTAAGAGAAAGGGACAGAGCTATAGGAACTAAAAAAGGTTATTTTTTTGGTCATGACTGATACCAGCCCCTAATTACCAACTATGCTGAACATGTGTTGTGCCTCCACTCTTGAAAAAACATTGTACCTGCACTGGATGTCCAAACCTCGACTTCATCCAGTGTGATCCAGGGTGAATCATCTGAAGTTTTCTGCATGTACAAAAAAAATACTTGTTGAAGGATAATACTTTGTCCACTAGTGTGTCCAATGTGTGTTTACATTTCTCTGTCCCAACCGTAGGGCTGGGTAACTGTAGTCAATACCTTTCAGGTATCGACCAAAACAACCCGGTACCAAGTAGTATCGAAACTGCGCATGTCAAACAATACCTGCAGTCGGTTCATTTGCACCCTCTACCCAGATCAAGAAAAAAAAAGACTTTTATGGTTTTGCTCACAGCCAATCACCGCAAGTGTTATTTGAGTAATGTGCCATTTGATTGGTTAAAATTGATTAAAAATCTTTTGAATGGGGAGGAGTGGTGACATTGAAAAAAAGTACTCAATTGGTATCAGTATTGTGTTAATGGTACTAATTTTTAAATGATACCCAGCCCTACCCAACAGTAACCTAATGATTTTAAAGGTTCTGATCAATGGGTGAAATCTTTTGCGGTGTTGAAAAGCAATCACAATGAGCTCATTTCAATGATCAAAATGAAATCCAATTATGATCTTAAAATTAATCAAATTGTAAATTTGGAGAATTATGACACCCCTACTGTTTGACTATGATAAAAACAGCACTTTAATATGTGTATTTCAATTACAGACATTACTAGTTATTTTATTGCGTTTTCAATTTATATACAGTATATATGAATGTATTTATTTTTCAGAATTGAGCGTTCAATCTGATAATCAGTGGCTGCAAAAAAGAGATTTGTTTTTGCAAATTCTGCAAAATTTGTCAGTATTTTACATGTCATTATTTTTCATTGTTGCGCATTATAAGCAACAAAACATAACCAAAAAACAAACAAACAAACATGTAATTATTTATAATCATGTATACATTTTCTCAAGACCCTGCAAAATGGGGCCGGGAAAATGCAGAGGAGTATAATTTGCTCAATAAAAAAAAATCTGTTCTTCTGCATCTGCATTGTTGTATAATCATATAATGAGCATCCATGTTCCCTTTGACTGAAGTGAAACCTGAAGTCCATTGCTATTAACAGACACTTGGCTCATTCGTCTGCTGCCTGTCTAATAGTATTACAGGATAAGGTATCAGGAGAGATGCCAGTGGTTTAGTAGTGTCGTCAGCATCAATTAAAACTCAAGACTACTGAGAGATCTTGGCTGTCTCATGTGACTCAGGATCCAGGACTCAGTGGACACGAATAGAAGCAGTCACAAAGAGACAAAGACAGACAGATGCAGACAGCAGTGGTGTATAAAGGAGTCGAGTTAAATAAGCCGTATTAGGAAAGTAGAGAGTTCATCTTGTCAGATGATCAAAATGAGACTTCACATTGCATAACATCAACATGCCTATTACCAATCAATCATCATTGCATATCTGTATGTGACCAAAAATTGTAAACAATTTCTCAATTAGTCTCGTAACTGAACTCTTTTTTTAATAGTGTATGTAGTAGGGTTGTCACGATACTAAAATTTTCAACTCGATACCGATACTCAGGAAAATATTCGATACTGGATACCATTTTCGATACCACAAAGATAAAAACAAAGACCCCAAAATTTAACAGAAATATTTTTTTTAACAAGTTAAATGCAACATGTAAAAATTAACAGAACCACCGGTTAAATATTTATAATAAAAAACAGTTGTGCAACTATGATAACAAGCTTCAGATACTTGATACTTTTGAAAATGAGTATTGTATCCGGATACAACGTTTTAGTATGGATCCTTTTTTGAATATCGATACTTTTGACAAGCCTAGTATGTAGAACAAACTTATACATTTTGTTTTTATCACCAGTTCAACCTCCACAACTTAGAAAACACACAAACTGCAAAAAAAAAGAATCAGAAAGCAGATGTGCATTGATGAACTTTTGCCAAAACATATAACAGAAAAAAATTACAATATACAGTGTATTGCAGGTATAGCACAGCATTATCTGAAATGTACGATTCAACGTAAAATAAGAAGAAAAACCATTATTAAACAAACTATTTTAAAGATCATATGTTTGAAGGCTGTTACTCCAGCCTGAACAAGCCTTAAACATGAAAAGCTTCCTGACTAGGTATATAATAAGTAGAAAACATTTATATTGAGGAATATGGAGCCAAAAAAAGGAGATTTCAACTTTCCTCATTGGCTGAATGCATTGCAGACAATAAATGTGCATTCTTTTACTGAATGGATGAATATCCAAAAGCAACTCTATAGATTATGATTTGCTGAGTTGAGGTGTAGAAGGTTAGGTTGGTTAGTTTAACATCTATAATATTTGGTTGAAAATGTAAATAAACAGCATCTACTTAAACACCTTCTATAAGTCAGACTCTGTAACAAACCAGTCACTGCTTCCCATCGAAGGATATTATCATTATAGGTAGAAACTGCCCAGCATTGCCAGATGTACATTTATGACATTTAAGTGCCACCTTTCATATTTTTCATCAGTGCTGGAAATATGAAACCGTCATCTCTAGTGTGATTCTGCCACCTCAGTGCGGCCCGGGGCGGCCATGTGAATAGTAACGTAATTATCCTTGACATCTCTTTGCAAGTTGCATTCTGTTCCAATTAGCTCCCATCCCTCAAGATGTGTCAAGATAAGGTGCAAAAGCAACTCTTTCAAGGAAAATAGTTCAGTGTAATAACATGATTTATGATATTCTGACAATTTCCAAACAAATACATGAAAGGCTGTGAGAAAATTAAGGACACAGTTATTTGAAGTATTGTTATAAGAGGCACTCATTCATAGTCAGTGTGTTAACTGCAGTACATGGTGGTCAGCACACCAGCAGTTAAAAGCAGTTAGGAGTACCGGCACAGAAAATAAAAAATGTCAACATATTCTAGCCACCTTTAAAAATCCATACCAGTTTAAATGTATGCTATATTTAAAATATTGTCACTGCTACCTCGCCACCAGAAATCCCTTTCCTAGGGGGAGTTTAAACTGTTACTAGGGACTCACCGGCGACATAATGGCCGTGTAATGGCTGAATAGCAAGCAAGCGGCATGTTCTGGGTCTTAGTAATGAGGCAAACCAGGAAGTGCCTTAAGTTGCATTCTAACAAAAAATCCAGCAGGGGGTGCTGACGAAAGGTTGCAGAAGCATTTGTGTCCATTCATTTCAATACAAAATGAGAAAACTTCCCACTTGATTTATTACCTCAGAATTTTTTTTGCACACTATGGTCTCAATCGCTAGTAAAACATGACAATATGATGTTAATAGTGTAAATAATGGCCCCATTTAGAAGAAAATAGAAGATAAAGAATCACATGATTCGGGACGTGGCTACTTTTAATTGACAGAAGCAGAACAATGCGTATCTTGACACGTCACTGTGTCCATAAAGTTCTTCATATCACTCTCCTTCCTCCACAGTCCAAATATGGTCTGCTTCCTGTGTCCGAAAAAAAGAAGGCAACAAGTGTAACGCTGAACTCGATGCCTCAAATGGGCAGTCCATAAACCATTCGATAACGTCAGGGTGACTGCGTCCATTATTTATATACAGTCTATGGTATCGAGTCAGCCGTATTCATGCGAGATCATGAGATCACGAGATCACGCGATAATCCTGAACGTACGCAAGATCCCGCGATAAACTGTTTGTATAAAGGAAACAACAATAACAAACATCTTACTATGCTTCTCTGATGTGGAATAACTGTGTATCTGACCATCTATCCTCAGTTTTCTCTCATCGTCCATGTCGCTGACCCTCTGAGACCCCCTGATTGGTTGACTGCTGACCTGATGCCCCTGGTCATGACGTAATGTTGATGTGAAGTTGTGGATTGCTACATTAACTGCGTATTTAGTTTTTTTTTTTAAAGGGGGCTGAAGTGTATTAAGTTGATTCTGTGTCGGATTTCCTGTCTGATGCTGTCTGTTCTGTTGAGCTTCACGGCATTTAGCAATGGCTCGAAAATAGAAGTGATTGACGCGGATTGACCGCGCTGCAGAGCGGAGGGCCGCGGCTGGGACGCTGCTGAGATGCTTCACGGCGCCCGGTGGGGATGGTCTCATTGATGAGAGTGGCAGCGATCAGCTCCGGTAACACAGACTTTACGTGACTGTTACGTCCCTGGTGGAAATTAGGCTTTATGTATACTTTCATCAAAGCCACCAGACTCCATTGACAAAAACGGTTATTAAACCTCAAATAGTGTAGTAAAACCACTGTACTCAATGGAGTCTGGTGGTTTAAAAGGGAACAAAGACAACGGCTTCAGGTTTGTCTGCCGGCAAGGAAAATGAGTGATACTGTCCTAAATTTAGAATTTTATCCTGATATAGAAGTGAAAAAAAAAACAATTAGCTGTTGTCCTCGTCTACTTCAGTGCTGGAACTCTTGCCTGCTTCTCCAAACTGTAGGTAACACTCTCAGTAGAGATAATGGCCTCAAACATCCACACTTCAAAAAATACAAACTTTCCCTTTAGTATCTGTAGAGATCGATAGTATCTAATCTGGATGTCTATGTCAGTTTAACTTCTTCTTTTCTCAATTAATGACCAAACTCTGTTGGGCTCCAAAGAGCTGTACAGTATTTTATGAGTCTCATTGGCCAAAACAATTCACAAAATCTCTCCGTTAATACCTCTGATGTGTTTAAGACCAAGTCGTAGATCACTGTCAGAATAGGTTTTTATCTCAATAAGCGTTTCAGCCTTGAGGAGACTTTGCATCACTCCAGAGTTGAGATCAGGACATGCTTTTCCCTCATCAAGGCTGAATACATCTTTCGAAGCCTCTGTGGCCTCAGCATTTTTTTCAAACCTCCTGGTAACACATTGACTATATAAACCCCCTTAAGTTCACCTCATAAGTCACTACTGCATCCTCATTGCTCTCCACGCACCCCAACCTCACCTCTCATCTGCCCATCCAACCGGTTCCTCTCGCCTCCGACCGACCCAGGAGCCATAATCTCACAATGTTTGCTGCTAAGTGTTTGGTGACTCTGATGGTGGTGCTGGTGGCTGCAGTGTGTGCGGCTCATGCACAGGAGAGGATTAAGATGTGTGGGAGAGAGCTGATACGTCTGGCTGTGTCGTCCTGTGGTAACGCTCGGCTGAGGAGAAGCATCCCTGACAAACACCTGGGGCAGCATCACTTCACCTCTCAGTGTAAGTACACTCTCAAACATCAGTTGCATTAATTTATAGTATTTATTTTACATTTTCAACATTTAGAGATAGATTTAAACAGCTCTCCTGCTGTGGTAACATTACTTTTATTATTGAACTTTTTGAATATTTGATTACTGATTCAGCAATATATGGTATTCAGTCATGGAAAAAAATAATTAGACCACCCTTGTTTTCTTCAATTTCTTGTTCATTTTAATGCCTGGTATAACTAAAGGGTACATTTGTTTGGACAAATATAATGATAACAACAAAAAAAGATCATATGAGTTTAATTTAAGAGCTGATATCTAGCCATTTTCCATGGTTTTCTTCGTAATGATTTTGGTTATTATCAAGAAAACCATGGAAAATGTCTAGATATCACATCTTAAATTAAACTATTATGAGCTATTTTTGTTGTTATGATTATATTTGTCCTAGCAAATGTACCTATAGTTGTACCAGGCATTAAAATGAACAAGATATTGGAGAAGAAGGGTGGTCTTATCATTTTTTTCATGACTGTATATTAGTCTTTCTTTCTTTCTTTTATTTATTTTTCAATTAAATTGTTAATAAGTAAGAAAACAGCCAAATTGTGACAGTGACATACTGTTTTCTATTAAAAAGGTATTATACTGTAGAAAACAATATGAGTACAATATATATATATATATATGATATTTGATATATGATATATTTTTTTATGATATTTTCTAAGTCTCATTTTTGATGGCTGTATTTTACTTTACTAACTCATTCAGTATATGGTATATTAAAATTACTGAGGTTACAGTGAAGACAGTGCTTAATTTGTAGTAATTGGCTTTCAGACAGTAATATGCTCTATTAATAAAAAATGACTGCATTGTATACTGCAACAATATTACAACTAGCTTCAGCACTATACTGTGTTTAAGTCTACTGTAAAAATCAATGAAATGCAGGATTGTTCTGTAATTCAGTATGTGGTTTTATCACAGTAACATACTGTAAAGTAAATAACAGTAGAGGAACTGTAAAATTAACAGTAGAAGGCTGGCAACCCTGCTGCCAGTATTTTACTGTTAATTTACAAGACAATTGTTTACAGTGTATGTATAGCTGAAACCATGAGCAAAACAGTTGCCAATTAATTTTCAATCAACCAATTGATTAACCCACTTATTGTTTTGGCTGTAGTTATAAAAGGGCTCTGTCTAAACCCCAGATCTCTGTCCGTCCCCTCTGAACAGGGGACCAGGACGCCTCCACAGAGGCGCCGAAGACGGTCCACATCCATCCAGAGTCTGACGCTGAGAAGGACGTCTCCTCCGTGGCTCCTCACTGGTACCCCCTGAGCTCTCGGATAAGACGAGCTGCCGGAAAAATATCTGATATTTGCTGTGAGAGAGGATGCAGCATGAAAGAGTTGATCCAGTTTTGTTAGAAATGGCTCCCTACTCGTTATAATGTTATAAACGATGCTGTATGAAACCCTTGAAGAATGATTCTGCTATATATCTAATAATGTAGCATTCTGGCTACCACTGCACATCAGTAATTATAGACACTTGATCACAATGTATCCAGGTTTTATGTACAAAAACTGTATTTTATACATAAAACATTCAAATTGAATGTTAATATAATTTATTCTATGTATCACTGTAGAAAAAGTTTATTTGGAACCCTTAAACTACACTGTAATAAAGCTTTTGATGATTATTTATGATGTTATAGGTTTATTTATAATCTATAATTCCTCAGCTTTCTGTGACGTCTTTTCCCCTTTGAATAATTAAATGCAAAACAAAAATATCAATACAATTTACATAATATTACAACCTGATATCTTCAGGAAATGATACTGCATCTTTTTATTCCTAGACATAACAAAGTCGGGAGGTTTGCAAGAGAAATGTTTTCCATGTACTTTCTATAACTAATGAAATAAGATTATCAATATACGTATAGTATCTCTGAATATATATAGGCAGCACCGCTGTCTCGATCATTTAGTTAGTTGAAAATAACACAATAACACAAACAAACTAACTGATTAAAGCAATGCCAGACCCGCAATCCCTTCAAGATAAAATTATTGTTTTTATCAATGGAGTCTGGTGGCTTTGACAAGAGCACAGAATAGCTTTTGCAGTGGTGGAAGAAGTATTCAGATCTCTTACTTAAGTAAAAGTACTAATACCACACTGTGAAATTACTCCACTACAAGTAAAAGTCATGCATTCAAAACTTGCTGAAGTAAAAGTACAAAAGTATCAGCATCAAAATGTACTTAACCCTCTGGGCCCACTATCATTTAAGACCCTTTCAGACCCTTCGGACTGAAAATGTCCACTTTAAAAAAAAAAACACTGTAAAAACTTTACAGATTCATATTTTTTTTCTACTTTTTTCTGCATAAACCTCTTAAACAACTTCCACCCTGCTCTGAAGGGGTAGTAAAGTTGTACACAGTGTATTTTAGACCCATTAGAAAAATTGAAATTTTAGTTACAAAATATATCACGAAAAACAACCTTCTTCCAAAAATCATAACAGAAGTAAAAGTACTCTTAATGCAGAATGGACCCACTCTGATTGTTTTATATATTCTAAATATATTGTTGTTATTATTATTATTGATGCATTTATGTGAGGAGAATTTTTATTTCAGGGCTCATTTAAACTATTTAACAAACTGTTATGAGGTTTAATTTAAAAAAAAAAGTGTTTAATCACTTTAAATTTCTCATGTTTTAATGATAAATGTCGTCCTGAGCTGTCGTCAAAATGTAGTGAAGTAGTTACATAAAATAGAAATACTCAAGTAAAGTACTAGTACCTTAAAATTGTACTTAAATACAATACTTGAGTAAATGTACTTAGTTACATTCCACCACTTTGCTTTAGTACCCCCTGCATAAACTTAAACAGGGCACTCTGACATCAATGTAAAGCGGTGAAAATGTTTTAAATATAGTGTTCACTTCAACTTATATTGATGTTTCTAGGTGGCTAAAATATATTTAGCTGCTGCCCTCGTCCACAGCAGTACATTATGTAGCTTCTATGAAGCAGTGGAAAAACTTTTCAGATCCTTTACTTAAGTAAAAGTACTAATATCACAGTGTGAAATTACTCCACTACAAGTAAAAGTCCTGCATTCAAACCTATCTTAAGTAAAAGTACAAAAGTATCAGCATCAAAATGTACTTAAAGTATCAAAAGTAAAAGTTATTTTCATGCAGAATGGCCCCACTCAGATTGTTATATATATTCTAGATGTATTATTGGATTATTATTATAATTATTGATGCATTTTTGTAAGCACATTTCAACTTTCTAAAGATAGGGCTCATTTTAACTCCTTAATATACTGTTAAGAGGTTTAATTTATATTCCACACACACACACACACACACACACACACACACACACACATATATATATATATATATATATATATGTGTGTGTGTATATAAAACTTTAAATCTTGACCTAAAAAGTAACTAAAGCTGTTAGCTAAATGTAGTTGATTAAAAAATACAATATTTACCTCTAAATGTAGTGGAGTAGAAGTATAAAGTTACTCAAAAAGAAAATACTCAAGTAAAGTACAAGTACCTCATTATTGTACATAAGTACAGTACTTGAGTATATGTACTAAGTTACATTCTACCACTGCTTCTATGCCAGTACTTCCTCCTGCTTCTCCAAAATGTGCTCCTACTGACCGCCATCCACTAATAGTACACTGACAGCTCATACAACCCCACTTAAAAACCCTCTGAACTATCCCTTTAAAGGCATGCCAGTGTTTACTGTAATCTGTCATCAGTTAATTTCACAGTTTAGTTGTAGATTAGATCAGTCAACACTGCAACATCTTGATTGAATAAACTAACCAGTAACACACCAATCAACATTAAGTAACACAGTGTTTCTCCATCGCTAATTAAAATAATTGAACCTGCAGAGAAATTAACCTTGAAATTGCAAATGGGTCAATTAAAGTAGATTAAAGGAAGCACATGCACGCACACATCAGACCCACCACCACTGAGCAGTGCCACAGTGTGAGTGCAGTATACAGCGGTGCTGCTCTCTCTCCGATAGTGATAAATCGGATTGAGGCCTTTGGCCGAGCCATTCAGCTCCATTATAACAGAAATAATCTCTGTAATAATAATCTGTAAAGCGGCCAGTTGCTCACACTGATGAGTGTATAATTCCCTCAACAGATAATCAAATGTGGTGCTGATTATGTGCCACTCTGTACGGCAGCCTTCACTAAATGACTATTAATAGCAAATGAAATCAGCCTACAGTGACTGATTGGTAAATTGGTTTTATTCAGGCAGGGATAGATTTCGTCGTATGCGTGTTTTTTGTTGTTGTTGTTGGTGTAATTGGTTTTATTTGCAGTGTTATCAGACTAAACAGCCCAAGATGAACTTTAAATTTAGATTAAGTTGTAAGCAGATAATTTTGTTTGGAAGGTTTTTAATTACAGATAATGCTGATAATGTTCATAACAATTGGCCATAGCAAGCTACCTCCGGCCATGGAATAGATTCCACATTCATAAACAATATTAATTATATTTTCAAACAATAGACCAGTGCTCAAGGTTGTGTCCTGGAGCCTGTTGTAATGATACATTCTGTATAATGGCAAAAAGAGTAAATAAATGAATATTATTGCTTTTAATACATCTAAACTGAGAGGAATAACATTTTCTCATTAAACTATTAAAAAATGAAACTATAATTAAACATTATAGTTTACAAGTCTAATAATTTTCTAGGAAGTGTCCCGGAAATAACTATGTGGCACTAATTAGAAAGAGTGTTCACTTGGTACACTTCCAATTACTGGTAATTCATTGCTTGCGTAGTTTAGATGGTGTATTAATCAGCTTAACAAGCACAAATGAAATGCAAAGGGGAAAAAAAGAAAAGAAAAGAACATGAATTTACAAATATACAGGAAAAAAAGTTTCCACTTACAAAAGGACAATTAATAAACACTAACTTGCAGCTTTTCAGAGGAAATTCTTCTGAAACTCAACAACAGTTCCCTATATATATATACATGTATATTACTAATAATTATATTATTATAACAGTACAATTTATAACAACAACAATAATAATAATTCCAATAACAACCATCGTCATCATCATCAACATCATCATCATAGCAATAATAAAAATACTAATTCTAATAATACTACTATGATGACAACTACTACTACTACTACTACTGCTACTAATAATAATACCAATAATAACCATCATCATCATCATCATCATCATCATCATCATCATCATCATCATAATAGCAATAACAAAATTAATAAAAATACAAATACTAATAATACTACTTTGACGACAACAACTACTACTTCTACTACTACTACTACTACTAATATTATTATTATTAATAATAATAATAATAACAATAATACCAATATTAATACTAATAATCATCATCATAGCAATAATCAAAATACTAATACTCATAATAGTACTACGACGATGACATCTACTACTACTATTAATAATAATAATAATAATAATAATAATAATAATAATAATAATGATTATAATAATAATAATGTCATAATTTATAAGTTGATTTATATTGTGCATGACTAATCTTAACCTGCAAAGTAACTAATAATATTAGTTGTTGCCAAATAAATAAAAATAGAGGATTCAAGTACAACATTTGCCTCCGCAATGTCAAATTGTAAAATGGAAATACTTAAGTACTTAAAAGTTGTACTTGAGTAAATGACTTAGTAATCCTCCACCACTGCATGTAACACGTGCATGCACTTTTCTCCAGCGTGCATGCAGGCGACAGCAGGAAGTGCTTCAGTAATGCAGTGCCTGATGTGGACCAGCAGAGAGCGACAGATACCTGATTTGAAACGATGTTCTTCTGCTCATGTGACAGCAGCACTTACCTCTCACAGTTGATTCTGGCAAACAAGTGTCTCATTCTGCCAACTCAGGGGGTGTTATCATTGAATTTGAATGTTACTGTATCAGGTTCAGTCATTACAGACACATTCTCCCTCCTGCTGGAACGATCAGGCTCTCAAAGCTCATTATTGCAAAATGCTCAATCACCTCAAGTGATCCTTTATCTCCTTGTGACAAGAGGAGAAATCTGATCAGAGGACACTTCTAGGCCTCGGCCCATCATTGCTCAGTGCCAGCAGGAGATGACAAACACCCGGCTGCATGGGGGCCTCTTTGATGCGCTCCTGTTTATGGCTGTTTTGTCAGCTAAAAAAGCTGCTAACGTGAATATGGAGAATGAAATCAGAGCCTCCGTCTCTTTTCCTGTCTTTCTATCTCTTTGTGTCTAGTTTCAGTGAGCAGGAAAAGCAGCAGGACTGAATAGCACCTTCGCTGAGTGCCAGCAGAGCAGCTACACACATGCATGGATACACACACACACACACACACACACACACACACATACACACACACACACACACGCATGCATGCCAGGCAGGAGAGTGTGTGTGGTGGACCGGTGGGTGTCAATTTGCATGTAAATGAAATGGCTCTCAGTGCTCTTGTTTCCAACAGTAAAAGTGTCAAGGCTAAAGATGCTATATTTGGTGTATGTGTGCGTATTCATGTTTTCATGTGTCCACATTTGGACATAATGGTGTGTGTGTGGGCGTGCAAGACCGGGGAACCCATTTGAAGTCCATGTCTATACTTATCTGTTAAAGCACATTTTTTTGGGTGTTTTATTTTGGGTGTGGGAGCAGAAGTAAAGGCGATGACTGACGTATCCGTTTTTGTGTGTTCATTATTATTAACGCTCCAGGCGTTCTGCTACGTAACACAATCTGTCAGATGCTGTGTCAAACAAATCCTCAGCAACAGGCTCTTTGTCTTGTCTTGCACACAGTGTTTCAATCTTGACTGAGACTTCAAAACGATATTGTTTTAGATTGAACCTAGTCTGCATGACAAACAGTGGGACTGATCCACTCTGCTTATGTGAGAAATAAATGAAGTGACAACATTAAATCAAAAAATAAAATATGATTTTATTTTGTACGGCACACATTTACATTGATTCATATACATCCCAGTCTTCCAAAGGTTCATGTATGAAGTATATTAAATTTAGGAAGTTCTCCCTCAGCTCCTTTTATAAACTGTGTGTCCAAATACAGACACTCAGACCCTTAAAAATTTTAGTTTTTACTATTTTCCACTAGCTTGAGCAATGTTTGCCCTATGGAGCAAATACATGCTATTATCATGGTTTGCACTAAAGTTATTGCTGCTGTATTGTGCAAAAATAAAAACGCATCAAAATGTCGTTGCTTATTATTGACATATCCCACACAGTGTAAAAAAACAAACCTAGTATACAGAAAATAATTAAATTATTAATGACTTAATATTTGGTAGTTATGATCAGGACTCAAGTTAAAGATTTAACTTGGTGAAAGTCTGTGGTGGAAGAAGGATTCAGACCCCTGACTGAAGAAAAATTACTAATACCACACTGTGAAATTACTCCACTACAAGTAAAAGTCCTGCATTCAAAACTTACTGAAGTAAAAGTACAAAAGTATCAGCATCAAATTGGACTTAAAATAATAAAAGGTAAAAGTTCTTATTATGCAGAATGGCCCCACTCAGACTGTTTTATAAATATTATAAATATATTATTAGATTATTTGTATTGATGCATTTATGCAAGCATTTTGTAGAGATATGACACATTTTAACCATGTGATATGGGCCTACTGTTATGAGGTTTAAAATATATAATCACTTTAACTTTATCATGTTTTTTTATAATAAAACTTGACCTTGACCTAAACTTGTCAGCTAAATGTAGTGGAGTAAAAAGTACAATATTTGCCTCTAAATATAGTGTAGTAGAAGTATAAAGTTACATTAAATGGAAATATTCAAGTAAAGTACACGTACCTCAAAACTGTACTCAAGTAGAGTACTTGAGTAAATCTACTTAGTTACATTCCACCACTGGTGAAAGTGGAAAATGATATTAAAAAAATATTTTATGGCAGTCTTTTGACATAGACATGTTTGTTCTCTTTTTTAAATCCATTCACAAGGGTTAAAATAAGGCCTACAATTGTTAGCACAGTAGTCCTTTTCACTAGCCTGGGTATACCCAGACTGCCTTGCGCGCTCGAATTTGATTTCGAACCTCCAGGCAGTCTGGAAACTAAGCGATTTTGCTAGCCCTGTTTTAGGGATCCAATCACAGAGCGGGGAGGGACGGTGAGACGATGACGCGTACTACTCGGCACTTGGAAGCTTTCCGGATCCAACATGGCTGCTGCAGACGCGAAACTCTCTTTAGCTGTAGATGGTGTTTTAAATAGTTTAGAGCGAAAGTTGAAAGGCGAAAGGTCTCTCGGCAGCTCCGCTGTCCCCCGGCTGGTAGCGAGATCACCGGTAGCGGGGCTATTAGCGCCGCACGGGCGGTTTCTGCGGCTCGTTGCGCCGAGCCGGTGAGACCGCCGGTCACCGCCGGTGATCTCGCTCCGAATCGGGGGACAGCGGAGCCCCCAGAGACCCGCAGCAGCTTGTTTATTGCCCATAAAATCAGTGGATGTGTGTGGCTGAATGACATGAGGGGGAATAAAGCGTGAAAATAAATAATCTTGCAGAAAGCGAGAACTGGAGGAGCAAAGCAGCAGCAACACTCTCTCACAGACACACACACAACAAACATCCATTTCTGTTGCTCTACTACGTCATCTGGTATAACTGATCTGATTGGCTAAGAGCTACCTACAGACGCTTTTGATAGACATTCTAAGCGTCCAATAAACGGTTCCGGAGGATCGTAAACCACACCTCCTCTACGGAGAAATGCATTGAAGGTGTCCAGACCTAATCTCCAATGAGATTTGGTCTGGTGTTAGCCAGGCTACCTTTTCACTACTACTTTAATCAAAAGTATTTAGCTACATTTGAATTCAGAGTCCCAATAAACTGATAATAAAACAGAAGAAAATGAGATAAATCACCAGCTGCAGCAGAGAAGAGGCTGCAAGTGCGTCTGCGGCCGCAAGAGGGCAGAGCTCGATACAAAGGTTGCATCTCCTTTAATTGATCACTGATTTATTACACCGCCCCGCGAGCACGCTGAGCTACACAAATCCAACACACCCCGTATGTTGCGTCATCAACAGGTGCGCGCTAAAGCTAGCTAAACCATAACATACTAAAAAAGCTGTGTGACGAGCCTCTATCAGCTCAAGATGTTTGAAAACTTTTAGGCGCGAAGCAGGACAGAGACATGGACTGGTTATTCTGGGATGGACGAGGAGCAGAGACGTTTAAACCTGAAGCACACAGTCGGCCAGACAGGTAAAAAAATACTGTTCTTATATCGTCACCCTGTTAAAATAATCACCTTACTCATTTTTTCAAGATTTGCAGGAAACACAAAAAACTTCACCAAAAGTGTAACATATGACATTAATTGATCATTTCACTCAAAAAGGATGTAACAAAGGATGGTTATTGGCATAGTAATAATAACACTGTGTGTAAATTATGTAACTTAAGAGAAATACATGACATACAAAGCCTTACTGCAGTAACTACCCAAAGGGTAAAACTGAGAAAAACTGCTTTAAAGTTTTTTACACATTTTTTAACTTTCAGTGGATAAACATTTTCAAATTATTTATTTATTTATTTATTATTTTTAAGTGTATTTAAACTTGTTCAACAACTCTATTCAAAGATCTGTGTACTTTGAACCTACTGTTATAAAGTAAAGTTATATTTTAGTCACAATATAATTTTATCTCACTTTTTACTTTTACTTACACTTAATTACTATCTACATAATAATTTCCCTATCAAATAAACGTATAATTTCTATTATTCTGGTCTTCACTATTCAACACAATGAAGAAATACAAGGCTACAGTGTATCACAGTCTGCTTTGGTTTTGAGTTGGATTTTGTCATTACTGCAATTTTTATATAATTATTTATTTGAAATAAACCTACATTAAAATCTAAAACTTTGTCACAAGATAAAGAAGACATCAAGGTGTTCATTTATAGCTATAGCTGAATTTCGACCAAAAATGTAGTTACTGCAGTTAGGCTTTGTAGGGCAGAACACAAGTACAGTACCATGCAATGTATAGTAATATCATATCCTAGTATCTTCTGTAAGAATCTATGTACCATTTTCCAGAATATTACGATATTTTATGTAGGATTATACTACTACTGCTTGCACCCGCTGTGG
The DNA here is from genome assembly GCF_030273125.1 of Centropristis striata. Lineage (NCBI taxonomy): Eukaryota > Metazoa > Chordata > Actinopteri > Perciformes > Serranidae > Centropristis > Centropristis striata. Next base: position 12,383,069 of record NC_081527.1, on the reverse strand, counting down.
TGTCCGTTGCTCTTTTTATTTGCGGGTTTATTATGTGTTGGTAATTTTTGTTTAGTCCTCTTTTCTTGGTAGACCTTATAGGGCTGAAGATTGTGTATTTGTGCCTGATAATCAGTTGTAGGCTCAGGCTGTAGAGCACTGGCGGATTCCGGATGTTTGAGGGGCAGGGGCGGAAATAAAAATAAAAAGGGCAGCTGCACACAAAAAAGTGACATCCAAGACGGCACTTTCGCTGTGTTTTAATTAGGGCACTGTATATAATCAACTTACCCAAACCTGTAAAAAATGTAATGCGGTCCATATCAAAGGTTGGATTCTTATGAATAGTTATTTTGACTGACCTTTATTTATGTTTTCAAACTTGTTTATGTACTTCAATACATACAAGTACAGTTCAACATGGAGATGCATGTACGATTACTTTTGTTTAAAATTATATTTCTTTCATGTCTGTTCTAAAAAAGAAACAAGAGGTGCTACCTTTTATACAGTCTATGGGTGCTACACACGTCCATGGAGATGATTTACATAGTACAAAAAGTTACATAACATGCACAAATATATGCATGTATATATGTGTAAATATATATATATATATATATACTACTACTACTACAGACTAGTTATCATAATATATTTTACTGACTTTTATAAGGTACATTTCTCCAAAATCAGCCTACTTTCACTTAGAGAAATGCTCCTCTTCCCCGGCATCATACAATGTAGAAACATCAGGTAACACATTTTCTACTTGTTATTCCATTAGAGGTCTGTAAAAAAGCCTTCACACTGAGTCTTGATTTTGCAGCCTTGCCCAATGCCTCCAAGGCTTCACATTAATCGCATTTGAACACATGATGAGGCCATTTGGACTCCATGAACCAATGAACTGAATGTATGTGGTGCTGCTCCTGAACCTGAAAGCTCTAAGAAAGACAAAGAACACACCTCCTTTCCCGTCAAGGCCTGAGTCCTTAATCCACGTCTAGTAAACCGGCTCCCTAACATCTTCCCATATATTGTGCAACTTTCTAACTGCACCATCCACCATCTCCTGCAGTGATGTGACAGGTCTGTCTTCTTCTCTGCTTGACAACATTTAGACGGCCTGACCGGCAGTGACAGCTTCAGGAGCATCGTGTGATTAGACGCTGCTCCCGGGGGACGAAGGAGAGGAAGACAGAGCCACCAAAAGAGCTTTCTTGTTGTCTCTGATCTCCTCTCATCCACCTCGCTGCATGCCAGGGGATACTGGTTTACTATCTTTAGCCTGGATGCAAATAATATGGAAAACAGTGGTAGTAAAGTAGTCCATGTATAAGGGTTTAATACTTGATGGAAAGCAACTTTTGCAGATGATGCATGTGTTTGCACGTTTTTATAGCCATGGCTGAAAATGTCTTCATTATCATAAGCACTTAGTATATCATCTAATATATCACAGGCTGCCAGGTCACCCCTTAATTTCATGTAGACTCATAAATTAGAATATTAGGATAAAGCTCCATTAGAGCTGTGCCAAAAACTTTGGAGTTTATAAACTGACTTGAAAAGGAAAATAGCTCCATAGTCTGAACTAAAGCCTGACAGATATCTCGGTTGACAGATATTATTAGCTGATATCTGCCTATCAAAGGCACATCGGTATTGGTATATATGCTGTCCAATATGTGCTATTATGAAAACTTTTTTTACACAATATATAATGCAGAAAATCTTGCTTGGCACAATTTAGAAATGGTGTTGGCTATTCATTTTTTAAAAATAGTCAGCAATTGACTGACACTGAACAGTAATTTAGCTATTTATTTTATTCCTATTTATTGTTTTATTTTCTCAGTTGTCATTTATAGAATTGGCTGACAACACAATACATTGTTGGTATGATGTATAATAATGTTAAAAAATATTTCATAAAGTTTTATGTTTGAGAAAGTAGCTCTCTGGTTTCATTTGCAGAGTGGTGAAAAAAAACGGTGCACAATCCCCATAAAAAGTTTTAATTTAATTCCAGCTAAACAAATGACTATATTAACCGCCATATCGGTTATCTAAGAATTTTCCCCTCTAAAGTCAGTATCAGGATCGACCTCAAAAATCCCATATTGTTCGGGCTCTAGTCTGAACCATGTCATTTCATACTTATCATACTTATCTCCTATTAAATTAAAAGTCAACTGTATACCAAAAATAAATGTTTTCTGGCGTTCTTTGATGTTTTGTAAATTGTGTTCTAATAGGCCATTGTGATGGAGTATATAGTTTCAGTTGTCATTTTTTATACTTCTACAACTTAAATGTCCCCATGTTCCCATAGCGGGTGGCCTCTGAACCAAAGCCAATTATTACCTCAACTTCCTTAATTAGTTTCTCGCCCTATACGGTCTTCCATATGCATGTCATTATATCCGCTTAATTTGTCCAGTGAAAGAACAGAAGCACATGTAGCAAACACACACACACACACACACACACAAAGACATTAACTACCACTTTGTCACAACCTTGGGGCCACTGGGAGGTGGTGAAGCTGAACTAATAGAGCTGAGCTGGTAGAGGGCAGTGTGGCAGCAGCAGCAGCAGCTTAACTGACTGCAGGCGGGTTTTCTGCAGCTGCAGAGCTGAATGCCACCGCGCAGCACAGATAATGTGACGCTCTGCGCTGCTGCTCATGCTCACAGACAAATCTGATGGCACTGCATGCTGAATAATTGAGAATCTATTGTTTGTTTAGCATTTAAGATATTAAACCAAAACCATAGCAATACATTTAAACCTCTTTCTGAAGTGATTTTAATGCCTGGAGCCAGTTGAGTCAGATTTTTATTCTCCTTTTGTGATGCATTGGAAATGCAATTGATATAATGTTTAATTTTCAGTTGCGTACTCTGTGATCTACATTGGATTAAAATAAAATCCAATATATGTATCTTCTCTGGAGCATGTACTATGCAACATTTAGAAGTCTCATTTTTTCTGTGTGAGCTGGTTTTGTTAGAGATGCTGTTATTAAAAGGAATGGTTCACCATTTAAATCACCATTTGTTTATCAGTTACTTTTACTATCATCGTACTGTTTGACTCATTCAGGCTCACATAGACTCCTGTGCTTCTATGGAAGTGTTTTTGGTTTTAGTAAAAATGCATGTGTTAGAAGTAGCAAGCATACAACTGGACAGATGAGACTTTGATAACACTGCACGAGTTGTAAAGTTTAGATCTACATTTGGTAGATCGGTTACCCACGGATCGGAAGGTCGATGGTTTGATCCCTAACAATGTCAGCCTACATGTCGAAGTATCCTTGGGTGAAAGGAAATACTGAAACCCAAATTGCGCCGATGCTGTGTGAATGAATTCCTGGTGATGTCAGGTGTATAGGGTAGCCTCGAGTGGTGAATTTATGTGTGTGTGAACTGTGACTGAGCTGTCTGTTAAAGCTATTTCAGTGGTCTCAGAGACTAGAAAAGTCCAGTAACCATCATATAATTTTAAGTATTCTTTTAAAATCAATCATTTTTACACTGCTGTAGTACTTCTTAAAACATGCAGTTTTAACAGATATTACAAATCATGTACTTTCCGATTCTTTGTTAGGTGAATTGGGTTGGGCTGCTGGACGATGTCATCGTTCTAGCCGATAGCTGGTCGTCATCAACCACTGAGCCCAACATCATGATATCAAAGCCTCTTATCTCAGTTCTTAGTCTTGACGATGTTGCTACTGTAAAGCATGGAATTGGTTATTTGTCGTTCTGCTCTGGAGGTTGATTGATACATTTTTCTACGTCTTGGCTCTCATAACGGGTCGGTTGGGTGCATATTAAAAAAAAAGACCTTACTGTGGATTGGCCCAAAGTAGGCCTGGGCGATTATATGATCCCGATAATTGATCGCGATAAATTTCAGGTTGATTACAACGATCAGCTGTGAGCATATTTACTTGTTCAAACATGTCGGAAATGTGCGTGACAACAGCCAATCAGAGCGACTGTTTGTAAATTGCTGGAGAAGTAAACAGAAAGACCAAACGTGAACTAAACGCGGAGCTGAGGGCAGCGAAATAGATGTCAGCCATGACTTGGAGCAATAAACCTGGGAGATACAGGTGAATGTTGGGAAAGAGCAAAGGAAATTACAATCTATCCGCCGCTGCATTGAGAGAAAACTAATATTCACAGCTCGGCAGTTCACACACAGATATGGTGCATTCACTAGCATCACAAGTGTGGAACATATGAAATCTTACAGAAAAAAGAAGTTAACAAAACATTAACAGCGAGGGCTTTCTAACAACAACACATTTGTTTAATCATTTGAAGAAGTACCATCAAAGTGATTATGCGGAAAGCTTTTCAGTACAGATGCTTTAAAACTGGCATGGTCTTATAACAATTCAGTAGACATCGGCCAACCGTAATGGTGAAGAAACCAACCATGTTCTCAGAAGCTGTGCAAGATTGCACTTTTTTTTTTTTTTACCTTCTGGAACCTTTTCCCCTTCTTAATCTTCTGGAACCTTCTCTTGAAGTAACCCTAGAACCGTCCTGATCATAACTGTGACGTGATGCCACTTCAACAGGCAGCGAAACGTGATGCAATTACCCCACGTCCACCCATGCAGCTCGGCTCTCGCTCCTCCCGTGCTGGAAGTCACGGGTGTCTTGTGGTAGTTGAGGCTGATTGGAGTAAGCACCGAGACTCAGCTGTGTATCTCTACATCCGTCACGTCGTGTGTCTGACATGTACACATTCTTTATTTCACACACATGTAGAAAAGTGTGAGTGAGTGAGAAAAGGGTAAGAGGAGGAACACGAGTCTAGAGGGAGGGAGAGGGAGAGGGAGAGAGAGAGAGAGAGAGAGAGAGAGAGAGAGAGAGAGAGAGAGAGAGAGAGAGAGAGAGAGAGAGAGAGAGAGAGAGAGAGAGAGAGAGAGAGAGAGAGAGAGAGAGAGAGAGAGAGAGAGAGAGAGAGAGAGAGAGAGAGAGAGAGAGAGAGAGAGAGAGAGAGAGAGAGAGAGAGAGAGAGAGAGAGAGAGAGGTGGGCAGGCCCAGAAAAACGATTACTCCAGCTGCTCCTTCACAGCTGCTCTCGATTGCTCCATTGCACCTCTTTCTCTCCGTCCATCATTCCCTCCATACGCTCATGTGTGACTGGGCTGTTGGTTGTTGATGTAATGTTGACAAAGTACTCCTGAGTGGGAGTACTTAGCCGGTGTGGCGCACTCTTTCAATGATGTACAATTTAATGACGTTGCTGTGAGGATGCAGGAGAGGATTATACTTGATGGGATGTAAAACACTGTTAGTTAAATAATGTAGTGAAGGAATCATTGCTTTTATGGCTGTCTATCACAGTATTGCAGTGTTAAAATATGCATTTATTATAGCTACGAATAAACAAATAGCTTTTAATCACACACACACACACACACACACACACACACACACACACACACACACACTGCATCCTTGGCTTGCCTCCTTCGATATTCCTGTCACTTATCAGCCGGGTCCATCTCAGGGGGGAGGCTGCTGTTAAAACATGAGCAGTCCATTCAATACACTTCACCTAATCAAAGCTAAGCTGCTTGTGTAACTTCCAGTTCTCCACCCCATCAGAGTGTGTGATGGGGCCCGAATGAGTGTGTGTCGGCTTTCCTGGCAAGCTAAGGTGTGTACGTGCATGTGTGTGCATATATTGGGTGTTTTTGTGAAGCACACTTTGGGCTGTGTGTGTGTGTGTGTGTGTGTGTGTGTGTGTGTGACTCAGTGGGATACCTAAGCCCAGAGGAGTAGAACAACAGAAGGTACAGTATCTTAGTACAGTGAGGTAGCTTTTTAAGAAATTGAAACACGGCCTCTCTGTCACTTCCAGTAAGCGGACCCATTAACGAATTCAGAGGCTTAATGGTTCCGGGTTTGGCCCCCTTTGTGGTAAATGTGCCATTAAAGAGGGTTCACCTGAACCTGGCAGGTGTAAAAGAAAGACAGGGTGCTCTACACAAAACCCCATACATCTTTAACAATCAGCATTTAGTCTCATATTCATCCTTCAAACAGAACAGTCCTGCAATGGCTTCCTGTCGTTGGGGGAAAAAATGGATACAAAGAGGAAAGCTCTGTTGGTGTCGGTTGTCTTGCAGCAGGTTTATGTTGAATTGAGTGTATATGGTAGCTTCCTCCATCCTGAGCTCTCTGGTTGTTTCCCTCAGCACTGTGAAGACAACATTTGGTCAGTCATGCAGATTTGTGTGTTGAAGTTTTTTTCCCCCCTGGAAGTCAGTGTCAAAGTTCTTGTATGGCTCAACATATTCATCCACTAGAATGCTGCAGGAACGAGTCTGAAAACCAGGGAATGAGTCAGCATTTCTGCACTTCTGGTTCCATTTCAAAGTGAAGGGGTTAACGGTTAGACACCATAAATAAGGTCTGCAGCTTAATAGATTCCCATGTTTTGTTATAGCATAAAATATAAAACAATAAACAGTCATTTTCTCACTCGTGAAGTTTTTAAGGGACATGAAGATGGTTTATTTTTTTATTTTATTATTGATTTCTTTACCGATATGGGATTTTTGAGAACGATGCCGATACTGATCCTAGACAGAGAAAATTAATCGATAACGGATGTGGTGGCAGATATAATAATTTTTTTGAGTTGGAATGAAAATAGACCTTTTTGATGTGGATTCTGACCGATTTTTCACCACTCTGCAAATGTACCCAGAGAGCTACTTTCTCAAACATTAAACTTAAATAATCTTTAACATTATTATAGACATTATAAAAACAATGTATAACATTGTCTTCCAACTGAATAAATGATAACTGAGAAAATAAAGAATAAATAGGAATAAAATAAATAGCTAAACAAACATCATTGCAGTTCACTTCAAGTTTTCATAACAGGCCATATCAGACTTTCTTGCTGAAACAACATAGTTATCATAAAATTATTTTTTGCAGTAATCCAAGATCCAGTGAAAAAACCCCATTGGCTTTTTTGTCGTGGGATGCAGGCGATGCTAACTTCCTGGCTGGCCTACAAAATTATATCACCCCAGCAGCACTCTGTAAGGCTAATTCTGTTAATGAATTATGCTGTTCGTACTAAGCCTTAAGGAAGATCTCCCCACTGCTCCAAAAATGCACTTTATATCACATAATTAGCAGTATAAATTGATCTGTTTTTTTTTTTTTTAGCAAAATAAAACATTTAAGAATTGTAATTTCATGATTATTTGCCTCCATTTGACATTTCCGTCCATTTGTGGTTTTAGGCTGTATTATCTATTGCTGACCATAAGGCTACATATCTAAGATAGATGGCACTGTATTACTGTGAAGATGGCTGTCGGAGTCATTGCAGAAAAAATACTGAATTTTTTTATTTTAATGTTTTAGTCGTAATGTCCTTCCCTGATCAGACGAGATTAGAAGAATCACCTGCAGCTCAGTCGACACAACGGGCTCTCTTGTGTATTTGCAACTTCCACCACCCACAAACACCCTAAAGCATGGCAGAAACGCCCCCTCACCCCCCACCTCTTACTCATTTTTTATCTCCTTTGCCCTTCCTACTCCCCCTCCTCTCCACCTGCCCCCCACCCCTGTGTGTAGGTGGGTCCTCTCCTCTCCTCTTTCCGTCTCCATCCATCTCTCTTCCTCTCTTTGGCTCCAGCTGCCCTGCCATGCATAATTAAGTTTCAAGTGGAAGTGCACCCTCCCTCCCTCTTTCTCCGTTTTCTCTCCCTCTGTTTCTCTCTGCGTCGTTCCGTCTTCCTTTCTTGCTCTCTTGTGCATAAGAAAGGTGATGCTGGCCTGGCAGCGCTGGACATCTCTCTCTTCTTTCCTCTCGTTCTTTCTTTCTCTTCCTTCCTCCCCTCCCTCACCTCGTGCTCTCCTCAGACCTACACGGGGGCCGAGTGCCAGGCCTGTCTTGTTAAGTGATAATGTTAAAATGCTAAATCACACCACCACAGCCACGACTGTCACCGCCTCCCTCCCCGCCTCATTCTGAGAGGGGTCTCTGGTTTCACTTTGCTCTGTCATCCTATCCAGTCCTACTCATCAATACGCAATGCAGGAGCTCCATCAGCCTGTGTATTTCTCTTCCCGCCTTAGACAAGGTGATGTTTGGGGCCTGATCATCTCCATGTTAATGTGCATGTTAATGAGTTTGAAGTATCGGACTTCCTTCTTTCTTTCAGTTTCATGTCTTTTTCATTTATTCAGCAAGTAAAAACATTAGGTCACATTCAGGGGCTCTCAGTTTCACTCCCACATCCTGTCTGCACTTTGCAGTCCTCAAGAGATTCTTAAATTAAAACCTAATTTAAGGATCTTGTAGAATATCTGTTTATGTGTTATAAAGTCTGTTTTTGTGAATAACAACCACAAGATATGAATCAAGGATTTTATTAAAATTTAGAATTTTGAGCTGCTGAAATTCATTTACATTTCGGGAACCCCTGCCTTGCATTTGGAAAAAAAAATGTCTCTACTTTAATTGACTACATACATTTACCATAGTTATACTAAGTCGAGGCTTTTGTATTTTCTTAGCCAAATATAGAGTATGGCAGAAATGTTAATAAGTGATAATAGGGATGTAACGATGCATCGTCGGTTAAGATGAAAAATTACTAACGATAATAACTATCATCACTCTCTGTTGACTGCGAATAATGTCTAAAAGCTGCTGTGTGGTGAAATGCAGCTACTACCAACAAGTTAAAGAACCAGAACTAAGTTTTTGTTTTTTTAAATCTGACAAACCGGAAAACTGAACTTTTAAGAGGACAAAAGTGGATATTGGCTAACATTAGCTTGCTAACATAAGGCTAACATTAGCTTCATAGCATATAGCTAACATTAGCTTGCTAACATATAAGTAACATTAGCTTACCAACATATAGCAAACATTAGCTTGTTAACATATAGCTAACATTAGCTTACCAACACATTGCTAACATTAGCTTACCAATTTACTATCATTAGCTTACCAACATATAGCTAACATTAGCTTACCAACATATAGCTAACATTAGCTTACCAACATATTGCTAACATTAGCTTACCAAGATATAGCTAACATTATCCTACCAACATATAGCTAACATTAGCTTGTTAACATTTAGCTAGCATAAGCTTGTTAACATTTAGCTAGCATTAGCTTGTTAACATTTAGCTAGCATTAGCTTGTTAACATTTAGCTAACATTAGCTTGTTAACATATAGCTAACATTAACTTACCAACGCATAGCTAACATTAGCTTGTTAACATAAAGCTAACGTTAGCTTGTTAACATATATTTATTTTTTGTTATTTAACAAGAAATATAATTTCAGTTGCAACTGATTCTCTTTATTAAAGAAAAGAGAAAATATATTTTGTAGTTTTTATATATTTAAATATGCATTCATTGTGTTTTGCAGTTACACCCTTCCTCAGAAATGCTGTCATTCTGTTACAAAAAAAGCAAATGGTATTGTTAACACTGTATCAGAAATCGTATTGAATCGTGTTTTTTTCAGGGATGAGTAGTGTGACATTCAGATAGTAACTGTATCTAATTTGTAGATTTCTCTAACCTCTTGTAACTGACATCTTGGGGAATCAGTTTGTTCACTAGCCTGCTGGGAGTTTGACGGAGGGTTAAATATTTAAAGACTCTCTCTGTCAGCAGGTTTACAGAAAAACTTTTGCCTGATTCAAATGAAACTCTGGGAGGGTGTAGCATGTGCCGAGGAGAAAATGTTTTTCGGAGCGAATCATAGGACGGGTTCACAAATTAATCTTAACTTTTGTTGACATTGCAAGATGGGGCATTCGTGCTGCATTCATGTGGTGTCAGAATAATCAGAAAAATGTGTTTTCCAATCACAATTCATGGCTTTCCCAATCCATTGACTCTGCTTTATGTCTTCATGCAAATACTGGAAATAGCTACATACAAAACATTTTCTTTTTAGCATCCATGTTGTTTCAACACCGAAGTTAGAAGAATGACTTGACTCCCAACTCGGGAAAATGGGACCATTCGAGGAGCATGTGAATGCACCATTGGCTTTGTTTGAGGTCTGTGCTTCCCGGGTGCAAATCTAATTGTTAGTGAACCACAATGCCTCTTCTCTGTTTCTACATGTTAAATACAGAAGTTGTGATGTGTGGCTGGGATTTTGGAGTTGTTTTAAATGCACATCAAGTAACCAGTAATGTAACTAATAGAGGTGGGGGTAGAAATAGATACAGCATAGAATTATGATATTTTTGGTGGCAATATTATATTGATTCATGGGCGTAGCAGGCTCACTTTTAGGAATATACTGGAGATATTGGTATCATATGATATGTGAGTTTTTTATGTTTGTCAGGATATTGTGTCGGGAAGTTGTCGAAATAACTCTGCAAAGTTAGGCTTTTTTTGATGTTTCATTCAAAAAAATCAGAGCAGTGAAGCTTAAAGTTTGAGAAAATGCTGCAGTTGTTGTTGTCCATACATGTTTGATATCGGTTCAATTTGACTGAATTCTTTGTTGGTCAGTCTGTGGGTTTGTCTCTCGTTATGAAGGAATAAAAAAGACTCAAGTGAGATGAATAGATTGAGAATTTTCTCTTATTTGAAAAAAAATTAATTGTTTTGCAGTTCAACAGTTAATTCGCAATATATTGTATAGCAATAGTATCGTGACTCAAGTATCGGGATAAAATCGTATCATGATTCCCACCTCTAGTAACTAATTACCTATGCTGTTGTGTAAGTAAAGTAATGTTTTGTTTTTTAGTTTTTCATTGAGAGATATTGAGGAACTGATTGCATTTTGCCATTTTACTTGAACTTAATTGTCGGGATTTGCAGGCACAAGACAACGTTGTTTCGCTGTCTTCATCATTCTGCAGCAGAAAAGCTGTTTAAAACCTGGACTTTATCACATTTGCTCTCAGGTTCGGCCCCCATGTTAATGTAACCCTGGGTGAGTCGCTTGTTAGCCTATACTGTTTTAGTGCTATTACACACGCCAGTCCATCTTATCAGCTAATGCATTTTCCAGCAGCTACTGTACCACTGACCCACTGGTGGCCCTGTCACCAGCTTTAAGGCTTTACAGGATTTAGCCTGGTAATGTAGCTGGCTGGTTGCTCAGCCATAGCCGACATTAGGGTAGGATATCAGTGATTCATTACACAGGCATGAAGTAATTCCAAATGTCTGGATTATATCAGAATACAGTGTATAGAATTTTTGGCAAATATCTTCTCCGAAACAAATGAATTGAGTCATCCTTTGTAACTGAGTACAAACCCACTAAAAGTTGACTGTGAGCTTGTGAGGGTGTCCTAAGAAAACCTTTCCTGGAGATCAGGTATGTGTTTATTCATGATTATAACATGTATCTAGTAGCCATGAGCACACAGAGAGGCAGTTCCTGTGTCAGACATTTCCATCGCTCTAACTTGAGCCAAGCCTTGAATATCATCCAAGGCCATCTGTTGGGTAGATCCTTCGATATGCTAATTAGGTTGTGCCAATCTTTTCTATTTACAATTGAGGCCTGACAGTGTCTCTGAATAGGGGAGATCTACTATGTCCCAGATTAATTTGAATATGAATTGGGTTTAGTCATCCCCTTCCTTGAGAGATACGTTTTGTTAATTATTGATTCATTTTTCGTTCTTAAGTTACAAACACAATTTGTGCCAAGGGACAACCCCTTTGTTAGCAAGATTAGGTCAAAACCTAGTACTATTCTGGAGCCTGTCAATGTGTTTAATTGTGGTCAGATTGTTAGAGGGATAGCCAGCGGTGGTGTCTATAATGTGAACTCCTGACTCAGTGAATTCATGCTGCTTTAATTTAGAAAAATACCTGTGGGCTAGGAAAATTTGTCCTTATTTGTGAATGGAAATTAAAGAATCAGAACAGAAAATGGACTATAAAAAGCTAAAAATGATCATCTAAGCCAATAAAAAACTGGAACAATCTTGAATCTGATGCAAAATGTGCTTTACTTTGAATATAGGAACAAACCAAAGTCTGGCAGTTTTACCAAGTGTGCTACAGCTCCCAACAGGCAGAAAACAAGAGGAGTAAGCAGACACAGAACAAACACACAATGTAACCACAAGGGTGTTCCTCAGGCAGTGCGTGGAGCAGCTTGAATAAAGATCGCTGGATGATGTCACACTGTACAGTCTTAACTCTTACAGAAGGTAGAAACCTTCGCCTCAACATGTTAGTAGTGTTGGTGCTACACTTCTTCAGGTTTAAGGGCTTAAGTCTACAAAAGTCGTATCCGTGGGCACACTTACAACACACCTGTTTGATGTTTAAAAGTTATTAAAACTGAATGAAATGATTCTGATAAATCCCCGTGCAATTTCTATATGGTCGAGATCATGGCAAGTGTCTGTCCCATTCTCGTCAGCACAATATCTTTGCTTTGAGGGAATATTTTCAAATTTGGCACAAACACCTACTTGGACTCAAGGATGAACAGATTAAATTTTGGATGTTAATAGGTAAGGGTCACTTTGACCTCACAACACACATTTTTGGCCATAATTCAAGAATTCATACACTGATTATGACAAATTTCTAATTGGATAAAATTGTGAAGTTATGACATTTTATATCAAAAATTGATGTTGAAATTGACGTTGAATTTGCAACATGTAGCATTGTAGCATTGTCTGAGGTCAAGGCTTCACATGAGTCTACACAGACATAAACTGCAACTTGACTGGTCATCAGAGGCATACATCTGCAAGGCAGTTATTTTAGTTTTATGTAGCAGTAGGAGCATAGTAAATGGTGATGCGGACGTACGTGTTGGAGGTTAATACTCTCCTAAACTAAAGCACACACCTACAGTTTGTCATCTAACAAGCTCAGTGTGGCTTGTTGCAATATTTAACTGATTCACTAACACAAACATTGCCAAAATGTGTCCATATTTTTATGCAACATTTAGCGGGAGCGTGTCTATGTTCCCCGGGTCCTATGTTCCCCGGGTCCTATGTTACCCGGGTCCTATGTTCCCCGGGTCCTATGTTCCCCTCTTTGTATGAGACTGAGTAACATAGGACCCTTTTTCCCCACTTTTCCCAAAAAGGGTGCTATGTTCCCTGGTCTGTTACTTTTTCCACCATTACTGCCAAATTCCATGGCAAATAGGCCTATGTAGGCCTACGGGCTGTTTGACGCGCATATGCAAATAACCTAATCCTAACTGTAACCCTGAAAGGAAAAAGCTAAGCCTCGATGCAAAACAATATGATTAGGGGTGGGAATATACAGACATGAGTAATCCTAGATTTAAAAAGCAAAAAAGTGAACTGCAAAGTAACCAGAAAGAAGCTTCTGAGCAAATTGAAGTTTTGGGCTGCTTGAGCTAAGGTGGGCCATGAGACGGTAGGCCTGCTGGCCGTGCTCTACCGTAAAGATTAATAGATTGAGGGGAACATAGGACCCTTTTTCTGGAAAAACGGGGAACATAGGACCTTTTTTCTAAAAAATCTTCCCAGAGCGGGGAATTAGGAAAGGAATGTGTTTTTTAGATGTAAAAACAAGGATAATTTTTGGGAAAAATGTTGGGACATTTTCTTTCTGCAGAGAAATAGATGAGATTAAAACCACTCTCATTTCCGTTTAGTAAGTATGAAGCTAACATGGGCAGCTGGCTAGTTTAGCTTAGCATAAAAAGATTTATTCCATATTCAAACAGTGTAAAAAATAAACTACTAATATCAGACCTTTCTGGATTCTTTATGGTACAGAGCAAGGCTAGCCGTTTCCCCCTATTTCCAGTCTTTATGCTAAGCTAAGCTAACCAGCTGCTTCACATTTATCGTACGAGAGTGGTGTGAATCTTCTCAAAAAAAGTGAAATGAATAAAACTTTTCCTTTTACAGGACTTCATTACAGCTCAGATAGAATTGGCTCAAGTCATGTTGCCTGATAGTTCACGTGGATCAGGTTGGAGCCACAATTTTCTGAGACAGGGAAACTATAAAGTGTCTTTGTGTGTCTGGTATGTCTTGCATCATGCCTTAATGTAGCTGGATACTGGGGGGTTGTGTCAGCCATCGCTATGCAGAGCATGTCGGTCATATACAATGAGACAGTCTTGTAATGTGTCAGCATGAATTACTCAAGCCCGCTTCTTCTGATCTTGATATAAATTAAAGCCACGATGTAAACAAATCAAAATTTAACCACACCATGTTGAATAAATAATATGCCGTATGTGGATTCTGTTTCAATCCATGTTTTCTCTCAGTTTTTACCACTCTGCTTATTCAAATCTCCAGCAAGAGCTTTAGTCAGCTTCTAAAAAAAGGACTGACTTGACGTAATGGGAACATTGTCAAAACATCCTCAATCTTTAACTCCTCTCTTAAAGGCCCAATCAGGAATTCTTCTGACTGTATACATGGAGGAATTTTCCCATGCATCTTTGAAGGATGTGAGAAACAGATGGAAAATCAGAATTCCGTGTGTTTCATAATTCAACCATATTCAACATATGGATTTATTTAACACAAGCTTTACAAGCATTTCTTTGTAAACAAACATTCCATAGTGTCTGAAAATTAGATTTAGTTAAATTAGACACCTGCAACCTCGTAGAATACCCTACATACTCAATACCATCATTCAACATACCTTTGTGTCAATACTATGGATCTTTTCAGACCCACTCAGATTGTTTTATATTCCAAATATATTATTTGATTATTATTACTATTATAGATATTGATTATGTTAGCAGCATTTTACTTTTGTCAAGGTACGGTTTATTGCAACTACTTTATATTTATTTTATTTTTAAACATGCATACACATCATAAACTAATATGTTTTTCATGTTAAATCTTGACCTGAAAAGTAACTAAAGCTGTCAGCTAAATGTAGTGGAATGAAAAGAACAAAAAAAACAATATCTGCCTCTAAAATATAATGACGTGTACGTATAAAGTTACATATATTGAAATACTCAAGTAAAGTACAAGTATGTCAAAGTATACTTAACTACAGTACTTGAGTAAATCTACTTAGTTACATTCTATGTTGCTACCCTATTGCATTGTGGGATATTCATTGCACACTGTAAAATTTCACCGGAGATAGTATGCAATTCACGTAGTATTGGTTACATCCTTCTAGACTCCCATACTGTTTTAGCACATGTGGTAGTAAGACATTTCGGACTTTGCCCTTGTGTTGTATGATAATATGTGTCAATCATTTGAGATTGACAGGAGGTTCCAATCCATCTACCCATTTGTTCACATTTGACTCACAGATGGTGTCTTTAAGGGACAGGCAAACTCAGGAAGGGAACTATATGACAAATATATGCTGAATAATTCTGTATTATTCATCCTCGTATGGACAACTACATTTGTGCCCATACAGACATGCGTGGATTGTGTTCCAAGGCCACACATCCATATGTATATACAAAATCTCTGACGCACAGTTTCTCTCCCCTCCTTGTCATTCTCGCGCATAACTAAAAAAACGTAAGCCTTGAAATCCTCCTCTTACAGCCGGGGCTTTGGAATACAATCCATCGCAGTTCATGATGAAGAGGCAACTGCTGTAAAATCCAATTGGAGGTTTATGGAGATGGATGGAGATGAATACCTCCCTCTCTCTGTCTCTCCAACATAAACATGCACAAATATGGACTCGCTCGCACATGGACACACTTCCTCTCACTTTCAGAGTTACATGAAATCCACCCACAATTATTCAGCATCCCGCTCACAACTGCAAGGGAATCTTTCAGCAGCCTGGGTTTGGTCTCAGCGGGCAGCGCTTCACTGCTGAGTGTGCAGCCTCTCTCTCCTTGGTGGGGGGAGGCCTCCTCTGTCTAGGTATTATCCGCTCCCATCTAATATTCATCAGCTACTGGGAGATTCGTGACGACAAGTCAATTTGATAGGCTAACAATGCACCGAGGTGGTCGGTGTTGTTGTGTGCACATGCAGGTATGCAAGTCCACATTAACAACACAAACAGCGCACACATGGGCGGGCATGTGCACGGAGGCCAGGGTGCGTCATGGGAATAAATATAGATCTTTTCAGTGGTTAGCTGTAATCGGCTAATTAATTCTTATATATCTTTATATATAAAACTTGTTTTCATATGATTTTTCAGAGATTTTAATGAGTTTTAATCCATCATTTAAAAGGCACAATAATACAATTTATTACAGAATTTTGAATTTCATGAATTTACTTTTTTTTTTAACTTGGCCATTTAAATACAACTTTAGTTATTTACTTTAATGGTGTATTTAATTTATAAACAATAATTCGCTAAAAATTTACCATCATAAAAAAAAGAAGAAAAATCTGGTCTGTCACTGCATGTGTGTGCATGTGTTTGGGAGAGCATGACATGTGATGATGGCTCATGTAACAGCAGCACACATGTGCACTTTGTGTTTCAAGTGTACAGTAAATGGACGGCCGAGTGTTCTCATATGTGGCACGTAAAGCTGGCTGTGAACTTCCCCACTCGACTATTTCTAAATAGCTTCAACACAGTACACAGAGGCACCTGCAAAACTGACATATTGCATTGTTTTTTTCTCTTTTATCCTATTAATAGATTGTAAGATGAGGACAACATGAGACAAGGTGAGTTGAGATGTATCATGTTGAAACAAGGTGGGCACTTAAACCTACTGAGCCATGGTATGCTGACACCATGTAGTAAATATTGAGCATACTGTTTGAGGCAATACCTTTTTTATATACGTAATAATAAACAGTAAATGTTATCAGAGAATAATAAAACTGATGACTGCACAGTGGCACTGCATAACACTTTTCTAGTCTCTACACGTGTTTTTGTGGCAAAATGGCTGCAAAACATTCCTCAGACTTTCTCACTGATTCCCACAGTGTGTCTTCACGCACACACACAACTGAATCCCCCCTCGTCCCCTCCCCTCTCTCCTCTTTCCCTCTCTTTCTTTTTGGCATCCATCACTGTCCGCAGCAATGGACTGCGAAACAAATTTCTATCACTATACATTACAGGTTAAGAAAGGGAGCTGGGAATGTGTTATATATGCCGGGTTCGATTTTTATGTAGCGTCTACGGGCTCGTCCATCATTGCTCTGCTAGGCACCCCTGTGCACCGGGCCCCTGACGAGATGTTGTCTTGGCACCGCTATCAATCACCCCACGCTTGCCCGTGCCCGATGTGCGGAGGGGGGCATGTGTTGTAGCTGTGGGACTCCCTCCCTTCTGCTCCCTGCGCCTCTCCTGTGCCCCTGTGACGGTGACGCCAGCACGCACAGTTATTTGAATGGTGTATTTATAGCATGCATTTTGTATTTGGGGCCTTAGTCCCTGTGTGCCCTCTGTCGTTCTGATTTAATCCTGATGCTTTAAATGACAGGAGACGATTGAGTAGTAATTGTGCAGGCCGCTGGGAAAACAAGGTTGGTTTAGACCCACCTGGCACCACTCACCCATGCAGAGATACTTGGGTCAGAGCCATTAAGAAAACATGAGGTCACGCCTTCATATTAAATATATGTTAACCCCAGCTCTATTGCCAACAAGCCTACAGCAGATTGACGTATACGGTGTATATGGGGGTTGGATGCAGCGCTTTGATTTGTAGCTTCATCGCCTGATATAATTTCAGTCCACCAAGACCATTAAGGAATAAACCTTTGCCGCTCCGATGCCTTAATATGTCCATTTACACTCGGTGTGTCTTTATAGATGACACGTAGGGTTAAACAGACACACAATGCTGAAGCGTGTGCCTTTGCGTGGCTGCTCAGGCTACTGCTAGACTAATCCTTTTTCTCCCAAAGTCAGGCGGATTATGATTTGAGGAGTACTCCTTCGCCCTTCACACTCCACGGTGAAAGTCACCGACCTATCAGAGAGCACGGGGGGTAGGGTGGGGGTGGGGGGGGAGTGGTAGGGAAGGTAGAGGAGCGAGAGAGAAGGAGGGAGACGGGGGAAAGGGCTTAATTAGGCCAGATCACCGCCCGCTCTCCACCGCCACCATCCCCAGTCCCCGCACTATTCCCTTAGATCCCATCCACTTAATGTTCTGTGAAATCATATTCCACTCCCCAGAGAAGAGAGAGAAATCAGAACAATAAAATGACACATTTTAAAGAGAGGCAGCACCACGGGGAAATAGACTGTTAGTGACACATGGAGGATGTTGTGGGCTGATGGATAGCAAGCACATCTGTCTGGCCCATTACCAACAAACAGCATTAGGCCCCAAACACAGCAGTCTGGAAGAGGCATTTGCACTTCAGTCAAGTAAAAGCAAGTTGCCTGCATTATTTTGTATTTTATGTCCAGTTATATACCTGATATAAAATGTTTTTTCTTAAATAAGCAAAATCCCAACTAACAAAAGCAATATATGAATTTCTATTTCTGTTTTGCTAAGATAAAACAACCTTGTGTTTTACATCACATACTCTGCCCTGCCCTAGCTTTTACTTTATGTAGCTGTGAGAGTGACAGCAAATAAGTAGCAGCTTGTAGAATGTGGAGTGTTTTGGTTTGGTTTTTTAGCTCAATTTTGTAGCAATTAAAGTTTACAGAACTTTTATATTTCTATGGCATAATATTTTTCAAATAGTAAAAGCCAAGCAGCAATGAGGGAAAAGTTATGCTGGAGTTGTCGCTTCCATTCAGCTTTTCTAATGAGATAATTTACATAAAAATGTTTGGATGGAAACATGATGTAGCTCACAGCTCAGACTGTAGTTCAAGCATAGTGCGAATGTAGCTGAGGGAGGTAGAGGGAGAGATTGTGCCGCTGGATGCCCTCAGAGCGCAGACCGGATAAAAGATGTGGACGTAGACTCCGGCTCTAAAATGTGAAGCCAATGTGGAAGCACCTTAAACCTGCATTTTTTGTAGCGGCCAGCAGGGGGCGACTCTACTGGCCTCCAAAAAAAAAAAAAGTGATGATGTCGAAGTCTTTCTACACACTACAAACACAGTATACAGTTTTTTTTAGTTATAACTCAACTTTATGTAAATATGTACTCATGCAAAATTAAATAACCACTTGATTAAACTTGAAATAAACAACAACAAAAATGCATTTTGACCATTATTACAAGCCTAAAATAATTTTATCATGTTCATAACATTAATTAATTTTGCTTGTATGCACATTTGATCTAGAAAAGTGGGAAAAAAACACATAAACCCTAGTGGTAACAGTGAATCTCCAGGGTGGTAGTCTGCTAAAAATACTCTATAGCCTTAAGGGCTTGGTGGAAAAAAAAAGACAGAGCCAAATTTGAAATGTCATTGCGTCCCTTGAAGGTTAAAACAATGCTGCTAATAGCTGATAGTTGTTCCACCATACTTAAAGATTATAAAGGTGACGTCAGCTTTAAATCAGAGCTGCATCCTGCAACAGCCGATTCAAGGTAAGGAGTTAAACTCTCTGAAGAACGGACGTTGTTACAAATTAAACCTAAGCTGCTTTAATTCCTTAATTAGAACTGTGTCTGTGTCATTGTTCTGTGTTTCCCTCAGCTCCATTTTAAATTTGCCACAGTTACCCAAATGTACACATGCACGGTGTAAACTTATAGTAGAAAGGTTGCGTTGTGAATAACAAAGTAACATTGCATTTGGGTGGGGCCAAGCCTTCTTTTTCTACAGTTTTTTTTCCAGAGCAGAGGCAGTGAAGCAGACAGGCGGCCCCGCGTGCAGCGAGCAGCGGAGACGTCCAGCAAAATGGAGGTAGACAAACAGACAGAGGCACCCAGCGTCAACATACAGACAGACATGAGAGAGGGAGGCTGTCAGGGAAGATACACATGGAATATAAATAATACACAGACTGGACAAACAGCTGGCCAGACAAAGACAGACAGGCGAGTTGACACACACACGCACACACACACACACACAGAAACTGACGGGTATGAAGACATGCAGGCGGTAGGGCAGGGTGGAGGAAATCCAGACACCCATGCAGAGTAGATGGAGGGCAGACAGACCGACCGACAGGCAGCGGGGACAGACCATGCTGCCTCTCCACACCTCGAGGACACTTTGGCAGTAAAGAGAAGCTAAAGCTAATCCCCCGCTGTGTTTAGCCAGTTAGGGCCCTTGAAGAGGAGAGAAAGTGGCTTTACACCCCACCATGAGAGACGGAGGGAGGGAGTGAAGAGGTCCAGCTTTTTCCAGCCAGCCAGATAGCATCTGGGGTTTTTTTTTCATTAGGACACAAGGCAGCATTATCATCCAGAACATCTGAATTTACCCCCATCCAGTCCGCTCTGTCTATCGCTCCCCTCCAATCATTTCTAATGCACTCCCTCCTTCCCCGCTCCCTCCCACGTCTCCCACTCAATCAAACAACCCTGTTTTTGTCCCTCACTACCTCCGAGTCCTCCGTTGTCTTTCCTCTTCACACAAGCTCTTATTCCTTCTTTGTATTCTCCTATTTAGGAGGGGAAACGGCACCATTAAGTGTACTTTTCAAGATCCTCTCAGCTGTGGTTTTCACACCAATGTTGGCCTAAATTCACTGTGGAGAGAACTCGATAATACCTTGTTCCTGGATGTTGCTTGTGCCCAGAAGTCAGGGCTAATTATTTTGTAGAAGTGCAGCAGGGTATCTGGTGGGGCTGCATGATTTGGAAAATTGCAATGTTAACATGATATCAGATGTAATGATTTTTGCATCATTATTTTTTCGCAAAAAAAGTCGATTTGCGGGCTGAGAGATCTTTGCAGCACTTGCTCTTAATTCAGAATAATAATTTAACATATTTTTCCTTTAAAAAATATTGCGCCTCCTGCAATTGGAATATTGCACAGGTCTGTGTAGCAATTTTGAACAAATTTTAATTCAATATGCAGCCCTAGTATTCAAAGCAATGATCTAGCAATTGTGTAAATGATGCAATGATGATGAAACAGCAGATAGTATACATTGTTTTTATTGTTTCTAAATAAGCCTTGCCTTTTTTTTTTTAAACCCAAAAACAATAAAGCCATTGTATGAATTTATACTTAAAGCATATGCCAAAAAACAAGCACCTGCCTACTAATGTTAAAGGTTTTCAATAAGTAATTTAATATAACATTAGGTTGTGTTAAACAACATTTAAATAGCCTACTGCAATGGGAGCTGTATTTATGTTCATAGCAGTAATATGTTATGTGGTCACAGGTGTAGTTTTTTGTTGGTTGTCCTTTAGCTTTGAACATAAACTAGCTTTAAGATTTTGGGACTGTTTTATAATTTTAGTTTTCGAACCGCTGTATAAACGCCCCCTCTGCGGCAGTTTGGCTGCTCGTGTTTCTCTCAGTAATTATACGCCTCTGATTAAGTGCCTGAGTGAATAATGCAACCAGCTGGAGGACTCCTCTCTGATGCATGCGTTTTTTTTTTTTTTTTTTTCATTTTCTTCTTCTGCGGTACGGTATGCCTGGGTCTCCCCCCGCTGTGTGACCTGCGGGTGACGGGGAAACCTGCCATCAATGTGCCCGGAAACCCTCGACGCCAACACGGCACCATGAGCTAAAAATAGTCCGCTGGTGATAAATAATAAAACCTCTCCCCATATGCCAGGCGTCCCTCTACTTTCCTCCTGATTTCAGTCTGTGCGGCTTATCGTATGACTTCATTTGAATTGGGTGCATGTTGTAGAGAATTGTTAGGCTGTTATGATGGGCACTGATTGGACTGGAGACTCAATAAATCTTGAATAGTTTTTTTTCACTGGTAAAACAAGCATTATAGACATCAGGTGTACATGTCTACAGCCTGTTTCAATGCAGTTTTAAGGAGCACAGACCTTTACAATATAAATATTATATTGCCTTTCTCTCAGTAAATGGTTGTGGACATAACAGGTCTAAAAACAGACATTTAAACGACGGAGCTATGACATATAGGCCTGCATTAGCAGTGAAAATACTGTATATTATAAAACTAAATGCCATTACAGGTTTATTACTGTAGGTTTATTACTGAACACTCTCCCTGATCAGCATCCTCATATCCCCCTCATCCTCCACAATATAATTATACTCCATAATTCAGACTCCATCTTTCTCAAACAGCTGTGTAATTTAAGACCGATGTAAAAAAAACAACGAAAAAACATGCTAAATCAAAGAAAGCAGTACCGTCCTGCGTGGAGAAAATGACACGGCGCTCCCTTTTCTGTTTTTCCTGGCTGTCTGGTCACGATTCAAAGCCCTCACAGCAGGGAGCTTTGTGTTGATGCTGCTGCAGTCCGCATGGGAACCCCCCCCATACAAATCCACCCCTCCTCCTCCTCTTTCTCCTCTCCTCTTCTCCTCTTCCATCTCTCCCTCCTCTTCATCCCCCTGCTGCTCCTCTTCCTCCTCCTCCTGCTTCTCTTTCTCTTTCTCTCCTCCACCCACGCACGGCTCTCCACGACCAAGAGGCTAAAAATAGCATCAGGAATCCCCGCATCAATTCAGAAGAAGGAGGAGGAGGAGGGGGGGACGTCAGCGCACACACAAGGTCATAAAACCCCCCTCCAGTGCTTTTCTTGATTTGTCACAGCTCCCATCAGCATTTTTTCTTTTTTTTACCCAGGAGACCCACACCGTGACAGATTTTATTTTATCGTTCCGAATTGATAATGTATCGATCCCCTGTAAATCATATTAAACGCCCCTCCTATAATTAATTTCGTGACACAGAAGTGGGAATGAGATTTCACTGCTGACTAAAAAACAACAAAATAAAAAAAGGGGGCTTTAAAAAGCTGTTTTTTTTTTTATCGGAGCACAAACAGGTGGAGGAGATGGGGAGAAAACACAAGAGGAGAGAAGAGGGAGCAGCCAATAGCTGTAACAATAAGCCGAGCATGTGCTTGCAAGAAATTCAGCGCGTGTATCCCCCGTTATTCCATGCTACAAGCGACAGGAGACTGCAATGACTGGGAGAGCCCCTATTCTTAGTAGGAGACTATTGATTTTCCTGCTGTCATTTATAATCACCGTTGATGTGTCTTGTGCAAGGAGAGAGCCTGCATGTGCAACCTCCATCAGATAAAAGGTATGTCCTTCCCCTTTTCCTTTCCATTTCTTTTCCATCAGTATTAGTTAAAAAAGAGGGGTGTGAAAAGATTGCATGATGAAATTGCAATTGCAGGCTCTAATATGTGTCGCTAATAACCTTTATAGCCCACCTCATTTGCATTTTCACACCTAACAGCACTAGTGCATGACTTTTTTTTATTGCAGGGATGATTTTTCTTATCTGACATACTGTAGATACACCTCAAGGAAGCAGAAATGAACCATTTCTGAGTAACTGGTGTGCAGTGTGGAATATAAAGGGGTATCCCCTGCATTAGATTAATATGAGGTTGCCTATGTGTGCAGTATTTCAACTTTTTTGTGCAGATGGTGTAAGTGTGTGGTCCTCCTTTAAACGGTTTCTAAGGGATGTTTCTTAGAGCTTTTGTTAGAAGAGGGTACAGTCCACCTCTGCCTGCTGGTGGTGAATATGGGGGGTCAGTTGGTCATCTCCTTTGTGTTTGTTGCGGCTCTGATGATGAGACGCTGGACCGAGTCTTTGAACCTTTGCATTAGTGATGAGCTTTCTCCTCTCTTTATCTCTCATCACCATATTTTACAACTGAGCCTCTCTTGTCAAACGCTAGTCTCTTCCGCCCACACAGGTATGCACATGTGTTCACATGTGCACCACCCTAAAGGCGCATGTTTGGAACACAAACACACACACACACACACACACCCCGTCTTTACCTCACGCACATCAGACTGCATTATAAACGGACCTTGCTCTGTCTTTGTCCCCTTCGCTTCCCCTCATCATCAGCTGCTCCATTTAATGCAGTGACATCATTGTGCTCTGTGAACAGAGGTTGATGGTCCGATGCTCCTGCCAAGGCCACACTGGAGAAAACGAAGCAGGTGTGTGGTGTCGTGTAAGCGCAGACAAAACCCAGAGACATCTCTGTCACCGCTGCATTAACACTGCCAGAGCTTGATTAGAGGTAGGAAAGAGTATGACGTGTAACGTTTTTAAAGCCAGTGAGATAACGTCTCACAGAGAGATGAACGAGTTGAATGAAAGTGGGAGCTATCAAATGGAAAAACAAATCTTTGAAGAAATCTATCCCTTACTGTCTGTTTAACTGTCTAGATGAAGATTTTATGTTTTTTTCCCTGCACTAGTGGTACACTCAGGGCCAATTGGCCCCTCATCCACACCCACTTCAGCATCACCACCACCCTTAGCTCTGATACAAACACAGCCCAATTTATGCAACTCCATGACTGTATGCAGAAATATTAAAGGACACTATGGCAATGGCACTTTTTTCTTTGCTGAAATGTAGTGTACCTTTTAATATGATATCTGTCCTAACAAGTAGAGGTGGGTGAAAAAATCAATTCAGCATAGTATGGCGATATTTTGCGTGGCAATATTATATCGATTCATGCCCGTATCGATATCAATATTTAGCATTCTGACGGCCGGCGGGTCAGTATTTTGGCTGTGGCTGGCTCACTTTTTTTGCAAGATACTGGTATCATATGAATCTAGATGATCTAAGGAATCTATAGGCGTTGGGATATAGTGTCGGGAAGTTTTCAAAATACTGCTGCAAAGTTAGGCTTTTTTTATGTTTCATTCAAAAAAATTCAGAACAGTGAAGCTTAAAGTTGAGGAAAGTTTGAGAAAATGCTGCAGTTGTTGTCGTCCATTAATGTTTGATATCAGTTCAGTTCAGTTTGACTGAATACTTTGTTGTCAGTCTGTTGGTTTGACTCTCATTGTGGAGAAATAAAAAGACTGAAGTGGACAATTTTCTCTTATTTGACATTTAATTTTGTGGACACAAAATGCAGTTAGACAGTTAAATCGACATATATTGTATCCCAATACTCACCATATCGCAAAATGCTTAAAATCGCAATAATATCGTATCGTGACTCAAGTATCGCGATAAAACCTAATTCACACGTCTACTTGCAAGATATCATGACATATTGGTACCAGTGAACGCCTTAAATCAGGGGAAGGCAACCTGCAGCTCCTTAGGCCATTTCCAGTGGCTCTGTGGGAATTTGATAGAAAAGATATAGATAAGCATAACGAGTGTGACATGTCTGAAGCTATGCTAGCTATGGATCCTAAATCTCCTGAGGCGTTTATTAGTGTCTTGCCTCTCATTTTGGTCCGCACTGCATTCTGACAAAAACATATTAATGAATGCTTATTTAGACCTATTATTAGTAATGTTGATGGATTCATTTAAATAGGTTCTATTTTCTTTCTGTTTTGTGGCTCCAGAGGATTTAAAAAAATATTTTTAAAGAAAAGCATCTGCTTGAATATGACATATCTTCACTTTAGCTTTAAAAAGGACTCTGTTACGTTGTGTTGTGCCCGTCTGCCTAGCTCCTCACCTCTGCCAGCTTCTTCTGTCAAACCTTTCATACTTTTTGGCTTGTAATGTGTCCATCACCTCTCTATTCTTTTAATTTTCTCATTCTCTCTCTATCCTGGCTTTTCTTTTTTGAGCCCCTGACACCTCACTTTGACATTAGATGACAAATTGAAATATGTTAACAATGACTATAAATTTACTTCTGCCAATATCGTGATACAGGTCAGTAAGTATATTGTTGTACTTGATCCCATTCAAGGGTCGACTAAATAAATTTGCACTGGACCCCTGGGATTTGGACCGGCATCATCGGTACCCTTTGACCCCCTCATGTGAGGGCCTGACTACATTTGTCTTTTTGCTAAATATATACGGTCGCCCATAAAGTTGGAATAATTCACTGTTTTCAGCAGTGGTGAAAAAAATAAAAAAATATTTTTTTTTTTATCAGTATCAAAATGTACTTAAAGAATCAAAAGTAAAAGTACTTGTTATGCAGAATGGACCCTCTCTTATTGTAAATAATTTGTATTGTATTCTAAATATATTATTATTATTGATGCATTTACGTTAATTTTCTCAAGACAGGGCACATTCTGATTAATATACTGTTATGAGGTTTTTTAGGCTAGAGGATATTTATAACAATGTCTAATCACTTGAAATTTATCATGTGTTTCAAAATAAATCTCGACCTGTACCTATCTCGAACTAAAGCTGTTGGATAAATGTAGTGGAGTAAAAAATTACTGTATCTGCCTCAGAAATGTAGTGGAGTAGAAGTAAAAAATTACATAAAATTTAAATTCTTAAGTACAAGTACCTCAAAATTGTACTTAAGTACAGTACTTGAGTAAATGGACTTAGTTACATTCCACAACTGGTTTTCAGACACAATCCTCTGTTATTTTTTCATTTTTATTGTGATGTGTTTGGAGGAGATGGATTCATATGGTTTTGAGAAGATATACACTTTATCTGTTAAGAATAAATCATATTGTCACGATCATTTCATGGAAAGAGGTAAGAAGAAATGTTTTATTCCAACTTCATGGGCGACCGTGTATTTTTTCACTAACATTAAAATGTTTCTCATAATCTAATTTATAATCTTACAATTAAGAATCTAATATTGCAGTAAATTAATACAGCTGCTTTTCTTTAGTGTGTGTATGTGTGTGTGTGTGTGTGTGTGTGTGTGTGTGTGTGTGTGTGTGTGTGTGTCGACTAAGGTAACTAATTGTCCTCTTGTTCATCCACTGAGATGGATGAGAACTCTCACCCCTCTGCTGCTCTAAGCTTATGGCTGTGTGTCAGGATTACCCAGGATGCTTCTAGAGTATCCCCTTCTTCCTTCAATGGGATCTCATCTCATCTCATCTCATCTGGGCTGTAACCTGGCATGCCCGTGCATTACAGCTGCTGCCTGCATGGGCCACTTCATCATTCCCTGCACCTTGGCTTTGCTCGTGGTGCTAATAGAAAACACTTCATCACAGTTGTCCGCCTCGCACAGGCCTTTCCGCTCATTTATGGGACTTTGGGATGCTAACATGTCAGCTGGTATTTAACAATGACTCTCCCCGTACCTGCCTCTCTTCCTGAATGATTGCGAAGCTGCTTAGTCATTTGAGTATCCAGAGCAAATCTAACTAATGATCTTAGCTGTCAGAGATAAATTCCACCATTGGGCGCAGGGCCCTGCCGCTGCTGTGGCTGGCAGCGCGTATCTCCCAGACTCTCCGTCTCAAGCATGCCCCCGGTATCATGTCACACTGGCTGCACCGAGTGTTCGGTGACGCCACAGCCTGGGTTGAGTCACGACTCATCTCTTATCTCTGGGATCGCAGGTTGTTTATCATGTGTGGAGCATATCAGCGTTTACGCAGGCTGAACGCATCCGTCCAGCTGAATATGTGTCACATTATTCACTGTTCATAACACTAGATCATGGCACCAAACTCTCTGTCCTTGAGGCATCAGTCCAGTCAGTCATAGTTGAGTCAGATGACAGTGAATTGACAGACTAATTCAAGATGGCTGCTTTACGCTCAGCTATAATGCATGGCGCACCAAGACGAAGAGTTTAGAAAAAACCCTGCTTTGCCTTTTTTGTCTCTTTCTTTTTTGCAACATCCTCCTTAAACATTTTTTTCCCTCTCTTTGCCTTCAGAACAGCTGCATAGTAGAAGTGGGCGATATATATTGTCTCTGATAATATCTTTGACGTTGTTTTGACGATGTGCAATATTTCATTATCAAGTATTAATAATATCTCAAAAAGGAATCAAACGAGAGGCGCATTGACGGTAGAGGAGAGGTGCATGAAAGTCACTTTTTTTACACTATTAAGAAATGACAATATTCCACTTATTTGCTCATGCTTGTATTTTTGAGTAAATAAAACAAAACAAACTAGAAGGGAAGTGAAAGAACGCAGATATCCACTATACCTTATCTCACAGTGTTAAATAAATTCATAAATATTTGTATCTGTCCTGTGATTTGGATCCGTTCCAATATTTAATGGGTTCTTCCGTTCATCATGCTACACTCCTCCACCAAGTTTGATGAAAATCGACCCTGTAGTATTTTTCTGCGATCCTTCTGACAAACAAACCAAACTGAAGATGCCCTTGGTGAAGGGAAGTAATCCCTTCAGGTAATCTGTTTTAAAGGAAGTAACTGTATTCAGAATACCACCACTTAGAACTGTAACTGACTAGGTTATTTATTTGTAATTTAAACATGTTTTCCTCAATTACAAAGTCAAATTCCCCTGTACTCCAACGTGCAAGTGAAATATAACACACAACATATAAGATACCACAAACAGTGCAAACAGACAACAACAATGGACACAACATATACAGACAAACAATGGACCTATAAGTTATATAAAGAAAATGCACAGTGTGTCAGAGTGTAGTCAAATTTTGAGGTATGTTACTGAGCTGCTGTAATGAAGATGCAATGTAGAAAAGTGCAAAGTGCAGAGCAGCATGGAGATGCACTTATAAATATGTACGATATTGTGGATATAAAGAGAATAGTGCAAACATAGAGTTATTTTAAGTTATTTTGACAATCAGTTGGTTTTAGTTTGTGTAATGATCATGGTATTTTTCTTGAGTGAGTTGAGTAGTCTGATGACCTGGGGGAAAGCTGTTGTTGAGTCTCTAACTTATATAAGACCATTTTAAGATGTAAATAAGCAAAAGAACAATTTTCTTAGCTCATTAAAGGTTGATTCTCTCAATTTGGAAACCCTTAAACAGAACTTGAATTACAAACCAAAATAGATTTATTATTGTGGATGCAGCGACAGTCATCTTTAACAGAACACACGGCTTCATCAGAGTCATTCTGTTCTCATAAAAAGATTCCTCCAAACCTTTCCACCACCAGAGAACCACAGGACCAAACCTTCATGCCTCAACCATTTGTCCTTCAGTTGCACCATAATTTATTAACAGACATCCGCCACTATTCTGAGCCACACCGGCAAATGCGATTGTTAAAAATTTTAAAAGCAAAATTTTAGCTTCAAAAGGGCAAAAAAAGGTCAGGGCAGCTCCAGGAAGAGCTGGAAAACATACGACTCTACTTAGCCTGCTGCCGGCGCGACCTGGTCCCCGATAAGTGGATGAAAATAAATGGATGGAAAAGTCACCTGGGTTATTTCAACAGCACATGGGCTTACTTACACTGTGACTGTGATCACTGTAATGAGAGCAAACAAACATGGACTGCACTTCATTATAAGAGGAGCACAACCTTCTGCCCCGTGACATCATGACAGTCTGGAGGCCTGCCGGGGAGAGAGGCCCTTTAATAAGTGGATGGACTCCAGATTGAACCCCAAAGCAGCCATGTGTTCTGTCAAAGTGAAGTAAAACTGTTCAGATTAATATTCATTAATGACACAATGAACAGTTGAGATGGCAGGAACAATGAAACCCCACTCAGAGGCATACCTAAGTAACGATAAGAATAGCGATTATAAAAACACATATGACTTATCTCTCAGCGTAGATGATTGTGTGTAAAGATAATAGGCTAATCTCTGTACCTGTGTGTAATTATTTTTGGTTCACTTCACAGTACAACACATTTTCTATCTTCCTCTTCTTTTCAATTGAACTCTTTTGATCTATTCTGTGTTGGCGCACCTGCTCTTTTTAGATATCTCTCCCACTCGGTCCGGTTTCTCTCTCTCACACACACACACTGCACACTATCAGTTTCTCTCTTTCTCTCACGCACACACGAATACTTACACATCTCTCTGCTTCACCCTGGTTGGTTTTCTCTCTCTCTGTAATTACAGGCTTCTTATCTACTTCCTATGTTACGTGCTGCAGCCATTGGCCTCCTCCATGTTTCCTCCTCTACCATTTTAGTGTCACACATCTTCCGCTGCTTCTCCCTCCAGGAGCCAACAAGGCAGAGACACACAATATGCTTTAACATGGCCAGAGCGGCCAAGTTTGACGGCTGCATGGGAGAAATCCAAGAGGCACTAAATTCTGGTGGCAGCTTTTGCTAGAAAGAGGCCGTTTGAGTGAAATACTGTAGCGTCGTTATGGGTGTTTGTGTGAGAGGGGGAGCGAGAGGGGAGGAAAAAAAGCAAGACTCAGAGAAAATGTGCGCTTTGGCGTTCATAGCCGGTTAGGGAATGAGTGTTTGTGTGTGTCCAGGAGTTGTAAAGTTTGATTTAATTATTCATGTGGAAGCAGTAACATTGCTTCCCAAACTAGCAAATGAAACTCCATCTTGCCAAGGAACTCACACAGGTCACAGCGACCAATTACTTAATGAAAATGATCAGGTTTCTAATGCAGCTCTGGCCAGAGCTCCACTCCAAATTCCTGCAGTACTTCAAGTAGCTATAAAACAGAGTGTACCTCAGCTTTCTTCCAGTGGTTAGGCAAAGTGTGCCACCGCTGCAGTCTTTAGACCCATCAAAACTCCAAACGGCTGAACCAGCTTTAAGCAAAGGATTATTACTTATTAAGAATGGCTAATGTATGATGTAAAAGTTGGCTCCCGAGCATCTCTTTCTCCTCCTGTCTCTTTGGCTAAGCCTCAACTTCTCTCTCTCGCACTAAAATGTTTCTGTTGTTTATGCTCATATCTTTCATATAATTCCAACCTATTCTTATGGAGAATAAGATGTTAAAGTCTATCTTAATACTCAAATGCGTATGTACAGTACAAGTGTTGTTATCGTGTGTTTCTCCTCATAGTGGTTGTGAAGTGACCCCTCAAAAACACAACTCCAATGTCACAGATAGGAGACAAAATCCACAGTTCCACTCCACAGACTCAAACATTCAGTGACCACTCATAAACCCGAGAAAGGTTATCACTTTGCTTTTGAATGTGGACTTTGTTTTGATAGATCATGAGGCAATTCGTTCCACAGAGTGCGACCAAAGTAGCTGAAAGCATTGTTTTGTTCTTAAGTTAACTAAGATTTCTTATTTTAGTCATTTTTAATGCTTTTTTTCCATGCACATCTGTGGTTAAACACAAGATTTAAAGTGGTGCTTTTGCATGGATTCTTTGTGGAGAAAATGTCGATTAAATCACAAAGGTTTTCTTTAGTGGTGGACAGCCTTTAAAAGCACCCACATTTATTGACTCTTGATAAAGTTACAGAATGGTTGTATATTCAAGAATTTTCAACTTCTGATTCTGCAACACCAAATGTTTAAAGTTACATGGTCTAAACTCGACAACATCCCCTCAGCACATCAGCTGAGTCTGTAACTCTGGTTTTTAAGGGTGCTACACACATAAAGTTCACTTTCTTAGAAAACCGCCTTGTGATGACCTGAGAGGTCTGATTGAAAGTTCAGCTGAAGCGACAGAATTTGAGCAGCTTCAGCAGCCTGTCTGCTAAATCAGGAGGGTGTCTTCTTAAAGGGACAGTTTCAATCAAAAATGCATACTATTTTTCCTCTTACCTGTAGTGCCATTTATTAATATACAGTCAAGGAAAAAAATATAAGACCATTGTTTTCTTTAATTCCTTGTTCATTTTAATGCCTGGTACAACTAAAAGTACATTTGTTTAGACAAATATAATGATAACAAAAATTGCTCATAAGAGCTGATATCTAGACATTTTCCATGGTTTTCTTGATTGATTCTTGACTAAGATCATGATAAAAAAAACATGGAAAATGGCTAGATATCAGCTCTTAAATTAAGCTCTTATGAGCTGTTTTAGTTATCATTATATTTGTCCAAACAAATGCACTTTTAATTGTACCAGGCATTAAAGTGAACAAGATTTTAGAGAAAACAAGGATGGTCTTTTCCATGACTGTTAAATGTTTTAGTGAGAGGTGCATCAGCTGTGTTGGAGACATCAGCTGTAGCCTTATCTTCAACATAATGGAACTAGATAATAATAATAATAATAATAAATTGTTTTATATATAG
Organism: Centropristis striata; assembly: GCF_030273125.1. Lineage (NCBI taxonomy): Eukaryota > Metazoa > Chordata > Actinopteri > Perciformes > Serranidae > Centropristis > Centropristis striata. The sequence continues at coordinate 12,351,167 of NC_081527.1, read as the reverse complement.
GCGCCTTTCTTATCAAGGTCAACATCCAGTGTCAGAGTCAAATTTACAATAAATAAATAATAATAATTGAACAACTTGGCACTTGATGTCTCTTTCCAGAGGTTACTCCAGATAATCCAGAGACCGTGTTGTGAGCAGTGTCATGTACAGGTGCATCTCAATACATTACAATATGATGGATGTCCAAGTCAATGTCCAAGTCTTGAGTGCATCTAGATGGACATACCTTTCAGAGGCCAACATTTCCATATTAAACATACTTTTTAAAATTGGTCTTTTGTATAGTCAAAGTTTTTGAGATACTGACTTTTAGATCTTCATTAAATGTAAGCCATAAACATTATAATTAGAAGCAATTAAATAAATTGAGACATGAAATGTGTGTGTAATGGATCTATATACTGTGTTATTTCCACTTTTTAAATTGAAATACTGACATGAATAAACTTTTCTATGATATTCCTATTTATTGAGATGCACCTGTAGTAACTATTTTCTTTTTGTAGCTGTCTTACATAAAACTGCTAACAACAACAGCAGATGATTATATGGAGTCACTAGGATTTTGAGAAAAAGATATTGCTGTTGAATTTTTCAAATGTTCTTTTTTTTTTGTTTTTTTTTGTTCCATCTTATATTGGAGATAAAGGTGACATTTCACCAAAACAGTCCTGATTGTTTAATAGCACTAGGTTAGTGGAAAAATGTGTTTTTGATTTTGTGGTGGGATGATTTGGGGGGGTTTATAACTGTTTTTAGCTACTGTTACTATCTCTCCACTACAGCTCATCAAGAAAACAGTTAAACTCAGAGAGAGGATTAAACATTTTGTCCCCATCTCTTGTAGTGCTCACCTACATTGCCAGTAACACTTTTTCAATGTATATATACATTAACTTTTGGTTTACATTCTTAAAAAACACTTAATGTATCTTTTTTTTTATCGCAAGTTTTGTGTTACCAAATAACTAATCCTCACAGCTGCGAGACATTTCTGCCCGTCATGCGTTGGACACTTGTCCATCCTCTGGCTACTTGACACCACGACAGAAGCTATTTTAGTGGCGTGCGTCCTCAGTCCTCAGCAGTACGGACAGCACCGTCTGCGCCCAGCCTCTCTCTGTCTCCATCCAGCCGCTTTCCTCTCCGCTGTGACAGTGAAGCCTTTACCGTGCATGCAACAGCAGCGAGCAGCGGCTCACACACACACACACACACACACACACACACCAGGCTGCGAGCCGACTGCAGGCTCTGCATGCAGCTCCCATTCTTAACATTTCTGCCTGGTAATACAAAACCAGGCATATTGTGCTAAATTATTAAATACACACACTGCAAGGCTCGAGCTGTATGGCGTGAGGTAATCGCAACAGCCCTGTTTGTTTCATGCTTTTCTGTGGGGCCAACAAGTGGAAATGTGTTTTTGAATTAGATATCATATAGTGTGTTTATTGTTCCTCTCATGATTTTTTTTATACTCTGGCACTTGATGGACGTGAAACTAGAAGGGGAGGCGATCATTTATAGTTGATCATAAACTAAAGTGGCGTTCAGGGTATATCTGGGCAAATGTTTGACAGGCCTGTGGATGTGTTTGGGTGACGTAGCAGTAAAAGTGATTTCTTATAATTCAGAGTGGTTATGGCAACATTGACAAAGTCGATCTATTGGGTCCACAGTGGATTAAGATGATCCACCATGTGAGCGGGATTTAAACACCTTTCTGCGTCTCAATAATCCCGCTCTTGTAATATCCTAACAGCCTTAAGGAGTGATCGATCCGCTGCAACCTGTGCGCATAGCAGGCAATGGACCGATATTCAGTCGAAGGCGGTGTTTTGGCTGTACAGTGACGTTTTAAGGCAGGTCTTGGTCAAACCTACCAATGATACAAGTCGGTCCTATTCTGCTGGGACTGATCGCAATGAACGGGTGTCGGAGCTCTGCACGGCAAAGGAGCAACCACAGCGAGACGAGGCGATCAAGGGGATGCGGCATCGGTACGCGGGAGCTGTCCATCAGCACCAAATCCCCGACGAAAAGCAAGCGAACAGCAAGCAGAGCCGAGACCCAGTCGCTCCTGTTTTCAGCCTGCCGCCCCCGCCCTCTTCTCACCATCGAGACCGCACTTCGACCACCGCCGCTCACCGCCAGAGCCTCCAGGAGCTCCCCTGTCTGAGCCAGCCCTCTCGGAGACCTGTTCACAGCGGCGACCCTCTACCTCTGGCGAGCTACGACACCGCCCAGCGACCTTCACACCGAGGCAGTGAACCCAGCACCGGGCAGCCGGCGCACCTGCAGCAGGATCCCTGGGCCCCGGCCGGCTCTCAGCAGCAGCAGCCGCCGCCGCAGTCGGAGAAGCAGCCTGTTTTTCCGAGCTGCCACTGCAGTTTTTCCGAGCAGGAGGCGAGCCTTTCTCAAAATCATCACCATCCTGCCGATCCTCTCTCACCGCAGCCCTCCCCACCTTTTCCGCCGCCTATACCACCGCCACCAACGTCGTCCTCCTCCTCTCTGCCGTTTTCCCGGGAATCTAAAAGAGGGGATCGTCTCCGAAGGAGTGCCAATAATTACCAACAGGCAAGCATCGTGGAACGCTGCAGGGGAGGAGGAGGAGCAGGAGGGCACCGAGACCACAGGCAGTTGTTGCAGCAACAGCAGCAGCAGCAGCAACAGCAGCAGCAGCAACAGCAACAGCACAGTCATTTAAGACTCCAACAGAGGGACCCCTCCCCTGAAGGAACCCGTGCAAACTCGCAGAAAGGGCGCTCTTTAAATGTATGTGAGTCAACAGAGGCTAACAAGAGAGCATTCGAGTCTCAGACTCAAGACCTGCAGCAGCAACAGATCCCACAATTACGAGCGCAGCAACAGCTACTGGTGGGGAGCAGCTTGCCTATCAACTACTGCGCCAGCGGCTCAGGAGAGCTATGTAGGACTCACCAGGCTCCACTGCTGCAACAGCAAGAGCAGCAGCAGAAGCAGCAGCAGCGGCAGCAGCAGCAGCAGCAGCAGCAAGGCGCACTGGGGCTCTGTCCCCAGCGTCCGCAGCACTGTGAACAAGACCGCAATAAGTCTGGGAGGATCACCGCGCAAGGCGATCAGGCGCAGCCACACAGCCGCGACTCCCGCGTCACCCCTCCGGTAACACAACAGGCATACGCGGGGAACTCATCTGCGACTGGCAGCAACAGCAGCAAAGACAGCCCCAACTACGGCTCGAGCTATCACCTGTGGCCAGAGAGCCCGCATAAAGGAGAGGAGAGGATACGCATCGACCTCCATAAGGTACATGTCCCCCCTTTTTTTCTCTCTCTGCGGAGCTAATTAGCCTCTAATGACAAAAACAAACTGGCCTCAACGTTTTCACACAATGACCACGCCTGTCATATGATTATGATAGAGCACATTCGCCTGTGTGTGCGGTGTGCACGCGCGTGGTATAAATATATATATTTGTGTGTGTGTGTGTGTGTGTGTGTGTGTGTGTGTGTGTGTGTGTGTGTATGTATGTTAATCGTCATTCAGTGTTCAGGCAGCTTTTCTCCTCCAAAGCAACCGATGTAACACATGTAAGCCAAAGCGCGATATAGCTTATCTAACCTGGTATTTGTTTCATTTGGTCACACAGGCACGCGCATGCACGCACAAACGCGATCGCGAACACACGCGCACACACACCTGTTCCATGTTGCAGTGTTGTTTTGGGTAGCACACTGACAATATTCAAATGACGCTCCCCGGCAGCTGAATTAGAGACAAAGCGTGTGTTGTTTCCACAGAAGCGACGGGTTTCTGAGCGGGGGAATGTTAATATCTTGGCTTCCAGACACCAAACGGTTAGCTTTATATCATCAGGGCCTGTACCTGTCACTGTGAGCAGCTCCTGGCTGGCTGTTCGACACACTTCCAAACTCACTTTATTCACCAGTATGTGCTAGATGTTCAGCTGGGAGAGCTGTCTTGCACTCAACAAGTCAATACAATGTAATATGTGTAGTATAGACATCAGCCTCACAGGATGTATTACATGTGGCCAAAGAAGGGACAGCGAGAAAAATCAAAATGACAAGCACTTTAGATAATTAGATACAATATTCAAAGTGATAACGTGGATTAAAACAGAGATGATATTCGGTAAAAGAAGTTAAAATGTGGTGACAAGGTCAGCAAGTATGTTGTAAAAAAAGAAAGAAGAGAAAGAAGAAGTAAAAGTTTATAGCAGTGTGATTCAAATGATGTCAAATCTAATTCTAATTATTCATATAATAATTAACAGATGTAGATTAAGTGGCAGAATAAATCTTTCTAGTCTTTATTATTGCTTCCCTCAATATGCATAAAAATCTGTCTAATGTACAATTTCCAGAATTTTGTGAATGAGTGAGTGAGTCGAGTTTTCTATCTGGCTGCTCAGAGTTCAAGAACAAATTGTTTTGGAACAGAAAAAGCCAAATCAAACTGTGAGACGTTAAAGCACACTGTTGTCGATTCTACCTACTGACACAAAAATAAATAATCTTACCTTTTTACAAAGTGTGATCTCCCCTTAGAAATGTGATTGACAAAACATGCCCAGGTGTTGCTCATGCCAGTGGACGTATGGATTTGAACGCATCTTAAATGGGAGGGTTATTATTCTTATTTCCAAATAGGTACCAGTTGAACACCCCCCACCCCCCTCTGTTGTTTTTGTTTTTCCTCCCCCATTATTCCCTCCAGGTGCAGTGAAGTTTTTATATCGCAGGATAGGAAGAAGAGAAAATAACGCGAGGCACTGATGAGGGTGCAGCATCTAAATAAGAGCATCAGACTCCCTTTTTAAAATGCTGCAGCTGTTTTCAGGGGCTGAGCTGGCACCAGTAGCAAAAGGTGGTTCATCGAACCACCTTGACATGACTGTTCTGAACTTGGCTCAATTTTGGAGCATCAGCAGAAACACTGAAATGACCAAAGGACTGAAGGGAAAGTTAACTTTTTACTTGAAGTTGCCACTATCCTGTTTGAAGTCAAAATCACACGTTTTTAGTTTTACTGACAAGGGAATCTAAACCCAAGACATGAGGTGAATTAAGATCGGTTCAAAAAAATACTGTACGACTTGGTGCCGCAACATCATATAAGTTTACTAGTACGTGCATGGGTTTCATGTTCGTCATATCTGCTGTGTGTGCTGCATCGTGAAGGCATCAAGTTAAAGGGATAGTTCATTTTTACAATATTTTTTAAGTGGGGTCATACTTATTCATAGTCTGTGTATTACCTTCAGTAAATGTTTGTTGCAGTGTCCCCAGTTAGGAGAATCAGGCAGGAGTACCGGCATGGAAGCTGAGCAATGTACTGCTGTGGACGGGGGCAGCAGCAACATTTATTTTAGTCACCCCAAAAAAAAATAAAATATATATATCAGTTGAAGTGTCCGCTATATTTATAATATCTTAACACCTTTACCTTCCCATTTGGCAGCCCTGTTTATGTTTACGCAGGGGGAACTGAAGCTGTGCTATGCTCTCATCAAAGCCACCAGACTCTATTGACAAAAACTGTAATTTTACCTTGCATAACACAGGAGTTGCTGGTTTACAGCCGCTGTGATCATCTAAATTTAGTTGGTTTGTGCTATTGTGTGACTTTGGTGCTTTAAAGGGTTAGTTCAGATCAGTGGTGGAAGAAGTATTCAGATCTCCTACTTATGTAAAAGTATTAATACCACACTGAAGAATTACTCCACTACAAGTAAAAGTCCTGCATTCAAAACTTACTCAAGTAAAAGTACAAAAATATCAGCATCAAAATGTACTTAAAGTATCAAAAGTAAAAGTACTTGTTATGCAGGATGGGCCCTTTCAGATTGTTTTATATATACTAAATATATTATTACATTATTTGTATGGATCACCATTTAAATTTTCTCAAGATAGGGCTTGTTTTAACTACTAGATATACTGTTATGAGGTTTATTTTTCGTAAAAGTCTTATCACTTTAAATTGATCATGTTTCATGTTAAATCTCGACCTGTAAAGTAACTAAAGCTGGCAGCTAAATGTGGAGTAAATGTTCAATTTTTGCCTCAAAATATAGTGGAGTAGAAGTATAAAGTTATATAAAATATGTTTTTTTTAAAGTACCTCAAAAGTGTACTTAAGTACAGTACTTAAGTAAATGTACTTAGTTATATTTCACCACTGGTTCAGATTCACCTCAGTCTTGTTTTGACGAGAGACTAGATAATGACTTCAGTTTCCCCTCCACATAAACGTATACATGGCTCAGTCACATAAAGATAAAGGTCTGAAAATGTTATGAGTATAGAGTCAACTTAAACTGATATTTATCTTTTTTATTTGGCTTGAATACATTCTGCTGCTGCCCCCCATCAACAGCAATACATTAGCTTTTGTGTAAGTACTGTACTGACCACCATCTACTGTAGTTAATACGCTGACTATAAATAAATACCTCAGGCCACCCCACTTTCAAACATCTTTCCTTAAATGGTGTCAAATATTATGCGGCAGTTATCACTCTAAATCAGTTTGGACCTTGCTGAGAATCACCAATAAAGTAAAAAAAACCCACAATATCCACCCATTTTCTTCTATAAAATCGTATAGTGTTATATAAAATATCTGTTCAGGATATTGTGACATTAATCTTGACTGTATACTGGAGAATGAAAGCCCATATTGTCCTAATTATAATGTAAAACGTCAGTACAAAGAGTCTTTGGTAAGTCATAAAATAGTCCCAGTGAATGCTCATTACTGTTTAAAGCAGCTGGGATTTTAACAAGCAGCAGGACCATTATGTCTTTTAAATCCATTCTGATTATGATACTGAGAGTTTTTTCTGCCTTTTTCCAGGCTGATCTTGTCTGCCTCTGCTGGAAAAAAGTCAATTTGAAGCAGGATACCAGCAACTGTCTCCTAAGAATTATATTGCCATAAGACAAAACTGCATTCTCATTTCAAGGGAAACATACTTCCTCCTGCTTTATAGTTTCAGCCTTCAACACTTGTTTAATGTGTGAAATGGTCAAGAAAATATCATGGTTTGGGTTAAGATAAGTACGTTTATTTACTGCATCTACACAATGATAATGTGTTTGTGACCTAATTTAGGTAAGTAACTTTACATATGTAATCTATGCTAAAATAAGTAAACTCTCTGTGTTTGTTTAACATGGGTCACTAACGGTAAACTCCTGGGGGAAAGTCCTGTATTTGTTTAACCTCTCCACCCACCCCAACAGTAAGAGTAGAAACATATTTGTTGAGCCATCGATAAAACAAACTGTATGCTGGGGAAAACCCGTTTCTCTCTAAACAACATTGAAAATGCAGTTTCGATGTATAGAAACAACCGAAACCAGTCATGATCACAACAAGAAAACAAGATATTCAAGACAACTTTTTCTAAATATAATCACTATGGCAATATGACTTTAGCATCATAATGATCTTTCTTTTGCTTCGCAGCTTTCCAGCACGTAATTTCCACTGTAAACAAGACATTTATTTATCACACAACTATTACATAATCCAGTTTCAATCATGAAACAAATCTTAGAAGTCCTCCCATGCAGGGCCGACTCTGCCTAAGTATCAAACCTTTTCCACTTGCTCAGATCCGATCGTGCCAAGTATTTTGATACGGCTAGACACGCTTATCTATTCACGGATATTTGCGGGATCGTGGTTACATCTTATTGACTCGCCCCTTAATGAGACAGCCCGTACCCCCGCTCCCATTTGAAATCCCTTAAACAAAACACTTGTGACAGAACAAGCTTGATAAAGTGTATACGATTACAGTGTCCCACAGCACACCCTGAAACTCTATACCCAGCCCAATGAACTGATGGCAGGTAGTACGATATTGTGTCCCGCCTCAATAACATTGTGCTTTGAAAGGTGCATTGCTGCTTCTATTGTGATCGGCTGTGTAAGTACTCTAATGCCCGCCACTTACTGCTATGGTGATATCTCCTGCAGGGACACTGTAGTACATAAACACGGGTGGATTTGTTCTCGTTTAACAAGGCTGATGTCTGAGGATACGCCGCCGTCTTGTTTGGCAGACAAATTGTGATTAATCCCTTTACAGTTGGTCAAATTTGGTGCCATTAAGGGCCTGAAATTAACACGGTGTTTCTGAAAATAAATAGAATTAATGTAAAGTTTCAAATGTGTTTTTTAACACATTTAAGTAGCTTCTGTCCCAGCATGTGTGATATGTGGGAGCCTGAAGTTTGTACCACTCTGTAACATAATGGAGACGACTCTTTTGTACAAATCGAGGATTGATGGTGGTATTTTTTTAAGTATGCCTATTTGCTTCATTTCAAGAATTGGATGTGAAGTTTGAAATGTCAAACTATTTCCTAAGTCAATTATTTTGGCAATGGTGTTGATTCTCAAATATATAGGTGATAGTGTAAAATGTAGTGCTGTGTATTGGCAGAAATCTGGCGATACTGTAAGCAAGACGATTTATTGCGACTTTTTTAATGAACACCCAGTCCTAACTTAAAAAAAGACTTTGTAAGCTTTTATCACAGTCCCTGTGACATCCAACATCATAGTGTAATCCGTCTGCTGTGAATCTTTGCATGTAAACTATTTTTTTTTTTTTTATGTTTTAAAAATTGATACAGTATCACAAAACATAATATTGTGATATCAAGTGTATTAATGCTTTATTAGACTCATTATTGATTCCCAGATTCCGGGTGACAGTTTGCACCGTTTACAGTTCAAAACTACTCAATATTAGTGGCAAAGTAAGAGGATAATCTTTATATTTGACAGGCTGAAGCCACAGGAAATGACTTAAAGGGTTAATAACTTATTCGACTACCAATTTTGTCAATTGTTCATTAATCAACGAATCATTTTAGCAGGATGGATTTGTTAGGAAAACGTATATCCAGGGAGAAAATAATAAAAATGTATTGGATTGTTTCTTAGATTTGAGGCTGCAACTAACAACTATTTTCATTATCAATTATTCTGCCAATTATTTTAATTATTTTGTTTGTAAACATGTAAAAAAATCTATTTCCTGAAGCCTTAATGTAGCCTTAATTGAAGTAATCCTAAATCTACTCTCAAAGTAGTTGATAATTGATTAATCGACCAATCATTTCAGCTCCTCTCAGCTTATCTGATGCTGTAAACATTTTAATATTAATTTATTATTTTTTATTATTATTTTTTATTTGTGTTCCAAGCTCACTATTCCCTCGTCATCATGTGACGCAAAATCTATCGCTTCGTAGTTTATTCAGTAAAATTCCCCTTAAAGGAAATGCAAATTTAGGTCTTTAAAAGTAGAAAGGAATAAAAATATTCATCTCCTGATGCGTCTCTCTCCTCTCCTGTCACATCACCCGTGTTTGCCGGGTGCAGCGGGCCTGTAAGCTGCTCTGCTGTAGCTGCGTGTGTGTCAAGCGAGTGCCAGCCCACCTTTCTGGGGAACATAAGGTGGTATGTGTCATTGCAGAATGGATGGCTTGAAAGAGGAGGAAAGCTATTACAGTAAAGCTTTTTGTGCAGATCCTGCCAAACTGAAGCCCAACACACGTATAATCACCCTATATGATCTGGGAAAGGTCAACACAGTATATATCAAAGTGCCACTTGCAACCAACTTAGTGTCTCTTTGACGCTGTCTGGAGGATTTAGTGTGGTTGTGGTTAGTGGTGGTTGTGTGTGTGTGACTGATTTTGTTCAGCAGACATAAAGACAATAAGCATTTCCTTTAAAAAGACTAGTGCAGTGTAGTGGTCGACCGATACAGGTTTTTTAATGCCAATACAGATTATTTTGACATCAGTCTTAACCGATCCCTGATATGTGCTGCCGATTTTTTTGGGCCGAATCTTGAAGCCGATGTTGCCTTTTCTCCCTCCATTTACATGATAAAAATGACACAATAATAACAAATGTAACACAAGTCTCAATTTAAACAAAAAAAGAAACATTTCTTAACAAAACAAATAGAACATATTAACAGTTGGATAGCAAACAATGTGTATGTTGTTCTAGGCCTGGAGGTGGTGGCGCCTCAGATGACTCCAAATATTTGATGTGTTTTTCTTTTTTCTGGTATCAGCAGCAGCTCACCAGAGAATGGCAGATGTTGCACTGAGCCTTGCCTGGTTTTGGCTCAGTGAAATGGGCTAATTGATCGGCAAACGCACGCATGTATCGGCTGATGCCGATACAAGTAAAAAAACGCAAATATTGGCCCAATATATCGGCCGACCGATGTTTTGGTTAGGTATGATATGAGGTAGGTTAGATATTTGGTTCGGCTAGTGCAGTGCCCGTAGGAAGTATCTTTCTGTCCATATGATGCTTAGCTGTCAGTTAATAAAGTTTTGTTTTTACTGTTTTCAATGCATCAAACTGATTCAGAAGAAAGGGCTTAAATCTCCGCTTAGCATGCTAATCGTGAGATAGCACATTACACAGTGTGCTGCACTAAAAGTACATTAACATGAAACCAATTAGCTGATATACTATATTGCATGTAAGTATCTCATATCAAATAATTATGGGCATTACGCCAAGCAACATGAATGTCATCCCTGAATTACATAGTAATGCAACATAAGAAGTGAATAAAGCTAAATCTCCGCTTAGTATGCTAATCATGCTAAAACAATGTCTGCAACTCCATAAAACACTTACTTTTCATAATGTACGCACATCATCCATACACATTGAACATTGATATTCGTTGGAAACTGTTAGAATATTATTTGAAGATCGAACCTTGTAGCGCACTTTAAAACTCTGAAAGATAGGTAGGCTAAATAGACTTACAGATGAGACGAGTCTTCATCGTGGAAATCCAGAGCAAATTGTGTTACTGACCAGGTGTAGGCCTATCACACAATGGGGCGGAGCTCCCCTAAAAGGCGTCCGATCAACAGTGCAATGCCGCAACACATCCTACGTAAATAATGATATTTTGAAAAATGAATAAAAAAATCTTCAAAATCGAGGAAGCACATCTTCGTGCCATGCGCAAGCCACATATGAAATCTTCATTTCATATGTCTGACTAACGGTCAGCGAGATATGCCCTCGACACACACACACAGACACACACACACACACACACACACACACACATGCACTTCTTGCTTTATAGATAGATAGAATTCCTTTAGTAGTTTTGAATATTTCCAGTTTTGCTGCTTTTTTAAAATCCATTTAAAGCTTATTTTTTTCACATTTTTCTCCTCTTTCTCAGATTTTCCTACAACTGATATTTTTTTTCCAACTAAATACCAGAGACCTTTGTGCTCCCCCCCCCCCTTCCTGTAGAAATTAAGGGAAAATGCTGAGGTAATTGGGCTGCCGGCCCTCTTTAAAAAAGTAGTTAATCTTATCAGTTGTGTGTTTGTGTTGGCTTTGCAATAACGCTGAGGTAACGTTGAATGCTCGGGCCTCGGAACAATTGATGTCGACAGATCTGCTTACAGCGTTATGATTTACTAGTGGGCTTATGCCAAGAGAAACATTATGTTGATTTAAACTTTCTCTATCGGTCATCTCTCCGCTGTTGTTACAGAGCCCCGCGTTTGTTTTTCTCTCATTAGTCGTCCGTGTTTCCACTGCCTGCTGCTTTCGAGTCTGAGAGCCAACACCTTGAAAGTAAACACACCTCGCTGAACAATTAAATGTCAGACAAGGGGCAGATCCTAGTTCACATTGTGCGCATATGACGAAGGAGCAGCAGTGCTGTAGATCCCTGATAACGCTGACAGTTGTATGAAGAGAAGTAGGTGTAAGCTGTGGGAGCCTCTTAGTTTCGGCTGCAGCTGGTAACACACAGGCAGTAAGTATGAACATGAAGCTCTTTTAATAATTGATTGCTGTTTTCCCTATATTTTTTTTTTTGTCCGCTGTGTTTAAGTGCTACGCTGCGCTCCTGCTCTGAAATAGATTTGTGTTACCATGTGTGTTGCTATGGAGAGATCAGCCTGGTATTGTTGTAGCTCTCTCTCTCTCTCTCTCTCTGGGGGTATTGCGTTTGGTCAAGGAATCATGTGCAAGAACAAGATTAATCTTTTGGATTCATATCACACTCGCACATACGGTACACACATACAGCATGGGCCTGCACACATGTCACACATGACACACACACACACACTGTAAGGTAGCCCACACAAACACTGATATTACTGTAAGTGGTGTTCAAATAGTGCTCCACTTGATATAGTTCATTCGCTTTGCGTTTCATTTGAGTGAGCCAGCACAAGGAGAGGTGTATTGAATTACTTGCAGTCCAGTTGAATACAAAGAGTGGAAAGAAAGCGTGTTGGGGGTTTCCTCGCTGCTTACTTACGCCACGGGTAGAGCCACAGCATGGCAGATGTTTTCGCTCTGCCAGCAGTCAATGCAATTTGTAACCTGACTGTTCGACCTCTCATGATGTTTCCCTTTTCTAATGTGTGTTGTAACTTACAATTTCTTTTTTTTTTTCTTTCTCCTACTGAGTCGCATGCCAAGTCCCCACCACGGTTCTTTGCTTAATAAATGACCGCAGTTCATTTATATGGTAATTCCTGTGAGATGCTAGCCAAGGGATGCCAGGCATATAATGTATCACCTCAATGCATATGCTTTATGGCTAATTAGGTTATTGATCTGAAGCTGTTCCTGCGTTAGGGCATGATCACAACACAAAAGAGTATGAGAGTATGAGTAATGCAGCTGTAAGCAGATATTTGTCATTCATTACAGTGCTGGAGAGTTGTACGATGGCGGCTTCATGTGTGTGTTTGAGCAGGTGTGTGCGCGCACGCGACTCCACATATCTTCTGATATTGCCGACGTGCGAGCTCATTAAGTCATTTCAATATTGCCTGCTGGCTGTTTTCAAATGTTTGTTAAACACTGTGTTTGGTGGGAGTGCAGAGTGCAGTAACGAGATGTGAGAGATGTGTGATTTCATCATACTTTGCTCACACAATCGACTAACGCTTCGCTTGCAGCCTGCCCTTGAAAATGCAAGTTTGGAAAGCTTCTCCTGCCATTGTGAAATTCCATACAGAGAGTGTTTGGTTTGCATGTGCGCCAGTCGTGCTTATGAATACATGCATGTATATTCTGCCTGTGCACTCTCATTGGATACACTTTTTTTGCTCCTCCTTCTCATTGGGTCTTATGCCCTCTGGTCAGAGTTTGACTGCTGATCCCCCGAGCCGCCGTACTACTTAATTTACAGCACATGATACACAACCGTTCCCCTGTAAAACTCAATCACAGCCTCCTCTGGCCACTGATAAATATTCATTGAGGAACAAAAAGCCTCAGTTGATCCGCATCTAGTCATACCTACTCTGCCTTTAGCTGTTTATAGAAAAAGTGAGTACAATGTGTTACCTTTACAAACAAAACACATTGCTATTATAATTCAAATTTAAGCCAAACCTCTCTCTTTATCCACAGGGCAATCACGATCATGAATTTTAGTCCACAAACTGTCGCAATTAATTTAAATAGTCTTTTATGCTGTTTTTATGCCACACAGCGGCACTGTTGTGTTTGGCTTTGCAACTAAAGACAAATCCATGTTGTTAATTTCAATGGCTGCTCATCAAAATTATGTGATTGTTGACCAAGGATTAATCTCCAAGAAGTTTGCTGAAACAGTGTTTGATGCCTCGCTTTGCTGCAAATAGATTTGTTTAATATAGCTCAAAAAACATAGACTCTATATAAAGGTATAAAGCTGGAATATCCTGGATAAGGACGCCGCTATCTTGTGCTGGTGGCATCATTTGGAGCCAAAGTCTGTGTAGGAGTGATCGGTGGTGAAATCAAAGTATCGAGGTCCCGCCCACAGCTGTCATGACCTCACACCCCTATAAAAAATGAAATAACTAATAAAAACTAACCTTTTCAGAAAAATTAACACTTCATACTCACACTTCAATTTCACTCACACACAGTGTGAGTGAAAAATGTATTTGTGTACTTTCATTTTTTGTTTTGCCCACATCACGTCGGGATTTATGACCTATACAGCAGCCTGCCACCAGGGGGCTATCAAGATGCTTTTACTATTGACTTTTGTCGATCTTCATAGGCAGTCTATGTTCTAAAAACTGTCATATTGGCCGACTTAATAACAAAAATGCAGTTCAGTAAAGTTAATGAGCAACTTGGAAACATAAATCTTGCGTTAACCTGCTTCTGCTTCAACACCTGATCAGGAAGCACAGGAGAGACTTGCTGAAGTTGAAGATCACTTTGGTGCTACACTGTACATCTAACACTGCTCGACAACTTTACTGCTAATTTCTTCTCTCAGCAACACCTGTCTGCTTTAAGCCACCCTGCTTTATCATGTATTTTACTCTAAATGGGACCATATTTTACAAAATAAACATTGGGATGTATTGAAGAATACTTGATTGAGACCATAAATTAATTTGGAAAATATTTACTGAAGTACTAATAAATCAAGTGAAAAATAGGCTCTTTTTTTCATAGACTTCTATACAATCAGACTTCTTCTTGTAGTCAGTGGAGTCGCCCCCTGCTGGCCATTAGAAAGAATGCCAGTTTAAGGCACTTGGCTCTAAGTGCATCCACCTGCACGCTCTCTCTCTCTCTCTCGACTACACTCTTGCTACACTTGCGCTGTGCACGCGATGTTTCCATCCAAACATTTTTATGTGAATGATCTAATTAGAAAAGCAGGATGGAAGCGACAACTCCAGCATAACTTTCCCCACAGCTGAAACACACTTGTCTCGCCCGTCGGGGAGAGTCTCCGCTATAAATAAAGAGCTGTTATCGGCACCTCTCTGTCACCATCTCGCTTTGTAAGAAACAAACATGTCTAATATGAGCTAAAACAGAAGAATCTGCCCAACAGCAGTAAGGTCTAGACAGCCAAGCTATCTTTGTCCATGTTTTCCTCCTGACATTGGAACCGTGTGTTTAGCTGGACGGCCAGCTGATTGAAAACGCACATATTCACTTTCTATTTGTTGCCACATTTGGCTTTCATTTCCATTCAACATAGAACCTAACAATATTCACTCAAGTAATCGCGATCAGGCGATTATATCGGCTAATCATGGTGACAGGCTTATATACAAATTACTGTGTGCATGTGCTTTGATGTCGCCAGCTATAGTGGCTCTTCTCCAACACACAGGCTTTACAAATAGAAACAGGAGACGAGTTGAATGAAGCTGCTTTCCTTCAGCATTGCCACTTCTCCCCCCCCCAACCCCTCCTTCCTTCGTTACCTCAAATCACCTAGCTGGTGAATATAAAACAGCCATCATGGATATGCAGCAACAGTATGATATGTTGAGGGCCTGCTGAGGTTCATTACAGGTGATGTAAGCTGCAGTAAAACATCTGTTCCATGGGGCATACATGTTCACGTCTCTCTGCATGTTTTTTGAGAGGTGACGCACATTTGCATGTTCGTTTGTCTGTGGTTATGTATAAGGGAAAGAGAGCAGGCGGGTGAACGAGTGGGAGGATAGCTTTAGTATATCATTATCATGTGGATGCCAGTCTTGTCTTTGGATGGGAAAGGTCACATTACCTCTATTGCAGCGTCCAGTCATGTGGAAGAGCCTCTTCTTCAGGAATCCTCCAGTGTAGTCCTCCTCCTGTTTGAATCACAGCATCGGGGCTCCGTGCTTAATTATGCATCTGCAGTGGTGTTTACAAAGAGGAGGAATACTGTATGTGTTAATGGGTGCGAACATATGTTTGCAGTCCATAAAAAAGCATTGATTTTATAACAATATATGAGTTCTATTTTTATTTATCTTGGTTTATGAGTGTTCACACAATGCTGACACGAGAGAAATGTAGCACCTCGCTTCCTCCCTCACTCACTCTCCCTCTGTTTTTCTCCGGTTTATGTTAGCAGTTTCTATGGTGTTTGGCTCCCTGCGTGCTGTAGTTCCTATACAGCTGCTCCAGCCTCCATTATCGGCCTCCCTTCAACTGTTAACCCCTTAATGGGCCAGCAGTCTACGCACTTCCCCTTTTGTTACTGCCATTTTCTCTTTAACCCTTACGTGAACAAAGCTGCCTTCCATCTCTTCCCTTCTCTTTCTTTGAGAGTCCATTTTCAGCTCCCAAGCCACCTCTTCTTCTTCTGTCAGACTGGGAAGAAAAAGGCTGTTTAAAATAGAATCAATTTACACTAAAGGGCCCAAGGGGCATTAGAAAACTGCTGCACTTAATTTCATAACCAAAAAAAGAAAAAAAAAATCACAGCTGGAGGCTGTTAGCACATTTCCCAGAACTTTTATCATGTAAGACGTAATAGAGTAGGATGAAAGACAGCTACGTTTGATTGTAGTACAGTGTGGGTCTGGTTATGGTTCATCTACCTGAATATAAGATTATATGTGGTGTAGTGAGTACAGTTTATATATATGTGTGTGTGTGTTTGTTACATTTCCGTCTGTGGGTGAATACAAATGTGCTGCTTTTCCAACTGGCCTTTGTCTCGGTTCACCAGAGAAAAGGGGGGGTTCAGAGCCAGATAAGGATATTCAATTAGCTGAAGTCTATGGGAGTCCGCTGCACCAGTCAAAGCAAGCTGGTGCCGGGTGACATATGGTAAGGGCTCTCTCTGTTAGTGTGCAGGAGCAACGAAACCTGATATCTCCTCATTTCATCTTGTCACTGTTTCAGTAATTTTCCCATTGGAATGTCAAACATATACTGTCTGCTTCATGAGATACCAGTTTTTTCCTGTTCTCTCAAAGGGAAAGTCTCGTCTTCCAAATGAAAATGGGAGATAACTAGAATATGGGGAATAAAATGGAATAGTTCTCAGATGAACACAGTTGAACATTAAACGCAGTACAGTGACGCATACCGTTTCTGGCTAACAAATACAACAGAAAACCCTACGTATCCAGACATCACAACGTAGTCCCCCCCCCCCAGCAGCTTGATTTTTGACCTGAGAGAGAAGGATCAGATCTATGGTTTTTCCAAGGTTAATGCTAGGATGGATGCTGGTAAGCGTATCCCACGCTCTCTCCACTTCACTCTGCGCTACCAGGCAGCTACTTTGCCAGAAGGAGAGAGGATGGCGGCTCCAGAGACGGACAAGATCCTGCTCTCCTCCAAGCAAAGGAGTTTGCCAGTGGCAGGAAGGGAGGTGGAGAGATCTTTGTGACCACTTTTCCACCAAGCAGTTTGAGGGCCAGTTTTGAGCCAGTGCCTAATCTCAAACCAGTTCTTTGCATTTCAACAGCAAAAGAACTGGCTCTCTGCCAGGAAAACTGTTTCCAGAGCTGGTCACGTACCAAGAACCACTGACGTCAGGGGCTGGGGGCGGGATTATTTTGACCAACAAGACCAACTGTCATTCATTTTATTTTATTTGTTTAACTGCAATGTGACCGTTATGGGCTAGCGTTAGCTGACAACAAAGGTTTCAACGAAAACATCAACATCTTACATTCAGTGTTATTACAAGAGTATTAATTTGAGCAAAACTAGCTTACTGTATCAAATGCTAGCATGAATTACTAGGATTAATTTTTAAACCAAAACGTATTTAAACACAAAACTCATTTAAATATGCAAGATTAGTGTGAAAAGGTGGCAGGTTTCTTCCAAACGCCCATCCCTCATAGCGATCAAGTAGGTCTCTAGCCTAACTGCCCTCGTGAACGCACACAGTTGCGCTCTGCTGCATAGAGTTCATCATGCTGAACTTAAGGTGATAACCACCAGCAATCACTTCTGAAAATGCTTTGCTTTTTGGGGAATGTTCTTGCAGATTGGCAATGTGAAGGACGATTTAGACCTAGCATATATGGCCACTGGCTAGCCTCTGTTGGGCTCAGTTTCTGTAACCAGTGTAGCATTACACATGGTGGAATTGGTAAGCTATCTAGCTAACTAGCCAGCTGCTAAATTATTAAAATTTAACAACTTAACGCTTCATCCACACACTCTTGTCACAGCGTAGTTGCTAACACCAGATTATTGACAGATTTGGTTGGCTTGAATCAAGCTTGTGCTCTCCCTAGAGGCTTGGTGGACTTTGTTTTGTTGACTGGATATGCAGTATTTGCTATTAATGTATTCGTTCTGCATTCTGCAGCATTTTTTTTATTGCAGCATGTTTTCTGTTGGTTTTTGTTTACGATTTTTGTATGTTTTTGAATTGGCAATGGAAAAGTTTTGACCCTTGTTGGCCACTGTAGTTAATATAAACAAAAAGCTGTGCGCAGTTGCAAGGAAAACCTATTCATGTCATGTCATGTTATTTAAAATTGATATATTCTCTGTGAGATATTGGTGAGGATTCACTTTGACCCTGAAATGCTTAAAAAAGAACCGGAGAGTTCCTTTGATTCCCCATCACTCTCTCTTCCTCTTCCTCTCGTGTCCTTTAGCTTTTCCTGTTGGCTCGTGTCGTCCTCACGTCATAAATCTCAAGCAGGACGTTTCTAGGCAGCTCTCCAGTCAATCTTTACTGAGTTTGTTGCGCTATCGATCTGTCCTGTGCTATAGGTTGTCCTGGCTTCTCTCTCCTCTATTGATGTTTTTGCCTCGGGGAAAGAAAGAAACTGCCTCGGCCTGAATTTACAGCGGGCTCGTTTTCAAATGACTTACAATCACCTCGCAATGAAAATAGAAGATGTCAGGAAGCGGTATTTATACATTGATACTCTTGTTGGATCTCAGAAGAGTGAATGCAGTTTGATTAGAGGTCAAAATTGTGGGATTGCAGAGTGGGTTATGGGGCACTTAAGGGAGATAATGTCTGTGAGGGATATATGGCCACTGTGGCTCTGTTGGGTTGTCAAATAGCCGCCAGGGGAACAGTCCCCTAATGAAGATGGTTTAGTCCTCTGGGTCCACATAGACTGAGCTATATTTCAAGCTTTTGTGGTTGGGTGTGTGTTTGTGTATGTGTGTCTTCTGTCCCAGACCGCGTCCATTATCGGTCGGTTTGATAAGTGCAAAGAAGTATTGGTATGAGAGGCCATTTAGGTCATAAATCATACTTCTCCTAACATCATTATTTTACATAATGTTACGCTGTACTCTCCTTGACATTACCATGCCCTCTTACATGTACAATCACTAACTAGACAGTTTTCTATAGCACCCAACTATCCTCACACTCATGTTAGACTCCATTAATATAGTGTGAGAGGATAATTGTACAAGTGAATGACAATGGAGGGCATCTACGTGACATTAATGTACACTGAAGAGCCTACAGTCACACCCTCTCTTCTACTATTTGTCACGCACTTTCATCACTCAACAGCTTTTTGTCCTCTAACACATGTAATTACAGCCTTTCTCATATACTACTGATTCTTTAACGTCATCATTTCTTACTAAAATAATCATTCTTTTTCTAATCAGTTATCATCCATACATGACTGTCGTGCTTCAGGTCAGTCTTCACTTCTTCATCAGACTTAACCCCGACTGTGCTTATTGAAACCTTGATGCGTGTCACGACTCAACTCATACTTCAGGTAGCAGGAGGGAAAACATATAAGGTCATATTCTTAGTATATGCATTTGCAGATACCAAGAATATGACCTTTTTGCAGGGGCATTGTAAGGCTGATAGTTTTTCTTAGAATTCAAATGTTCAATCATTGTGAAAACATGAGATATTAATTCTATAATGGCCTGAAGGAATTTAAAATTCAGTCTATAGTGTTTCACTGTGAAGTTTGTGAAATGTGTTCTGTCTTTATCTATTGCATGCACGGATTCCGGTGCATTTTAGGTTCTGCTCTTTTTTTAAAAATAGTAATAAAATCCATCTAGTTAATTTTGGTGTAATCAACACGAGGTGCACCTGTGGCATTTTCTAGTTCTGTCCTTTTTCAGTAGAGTTCACTGGGTAACACAAATCAGATTCAGTGGTGGGATGTTACTAAGTGCATTTACTAAAGTACTGTACTTAGGTACAATCATGAGATACTTGTACTTTACTTGAGTATTTCCATTTTATGTAACTTTGGCTGACAGCTTTAGTTACTTTACAGGTCGAGATTTAACATAAATCATCATCAATTTAAAAATTGATGATGATTTTGGTAATTATCAAGAAAACCATGAAAAATGCCTAGATATCAGCTCTTAAATTAAACTCTTATGAGCTACTTTTGTTGTTATCATTATATTTGTCCAAACAAATGTACCTTTAGTTGTACCAGGCATTAAAATGAACAAGAAATTGAAGAAAACAATGATCTAATGTTTTTTTTTATCCATGACTGTATGTTTATGGCATTGTGTTTGCATTTACTAAATGCAACATTACTGGATGTGAACTTAATTCATGTTTTTCTTACATAAGCTGTGAGAAGTATAAAATGAAGTTGGCCACTAAGAATGAATGTTTATAAAGGATTAGAGTAAGGATGAGAGGGATTTCTGGCCTAAACCTCCTCATAAGATTCTTGTTTGAGATTAGAAGTTTGTGTGGGAATGTGTCAAGGACTGGGTCTGCCTCGTTACGAGGAGGTTATCAGCACAAATCTGGCATCAATCAAGCAATCAGCCATAATGGGAGCGATATGGGGCAATACTGTTGATTAGCTAAAATAAAAAGGGAGCTTCCGAGAGCTGATTAGTGCCACGTAGAAATGCTCTTTTGATCCCATTTCCTTGTACAATGTCAAACCTCGAGGAGCAGGTTTTATGGAGGCATTAATGCATCAACATCAACACTGAGATTATGTGATGTGAGATATTATATTACACCATCACTTATCTAACCTTGAATAGGCTTTTACACAAATAAAGTGCATTTTAATATTTTTTCATTAAATTCCCTACTTACACCAGCCTTTTTCTTATTTAGATTATAAGAATGGTTTTTTTTTCTCATATTTTGTTACTTGATTGAAATTCATTCTAAATGGCAAGAGGACAGTAAAGCAAAAATCTTCAAACTTAACTATCTGCAAATGCTTTATGATTAAACCAATAATGGTTAGAATACAAATGTAATACAACCACCACAATGAGGGAAAATTGGTCCATTCTAGTTAAAATCCACTTTCATTGAGTGGTCCTAACTTTTTCTTATTTCTTTATTGTTTTCCTAACATGAACATGCTGTCTGTCAGCTGTTGTGTCATTTATGAGCGTTTTTTTTTTTTACCACCAGCAAGTGCAAACAAACTCTTTGAGTGGTCCTGGCTATTTTCCAAGTTATGTTTCAAGTGTTTCTCTGGGAAACCATGTTTGCTTAAGTGACGTTTACTAGTTTCGGGAATATTCAGCAGGAGTGAGGGCAGTGGGTGCCTTCTCTTTGCTCATTTGATAACCACATTTGAATTATACTGTTGCCTTAAAAAAGCACAACAACAATTAATTCTATAATGACCTGAAGGAATTTAAAATTCAGTCTATAGTGTTTCACTGTGAAGTTTATGAAATGTGTTCTGTCTTTATCTATTGCATGCACGGATTCCGGTGCATTTTAGGTTCTGCTCTTTTTTTTTTAAATAGTAATAAAATCCATCTAGTTAATTTGGTGTAATCAACACGAGGTGCAACTGTGGCATTTTCTAGTTCTGTCCTTTTTCAGTAGAGTTCACTGGGTAACACAAATCAGATTCAGTGGTGGGATGTTACTAAGTGCATTTACTAAAGTACTGTACTTAGGTACAATTATGAGATACTTGTACTTTACTTGAGTATTTCCATTTTATGTAACTTTGGCTGACAGCTTTAGTTACTTAACAGGTCGCGATTTAACATAAAACATGATCAATTTAAAAATTGATGATGATTTTGGTAATTATCAAGAAAACCATGAAAATTGTCTAGACATAACAATGATGGTAAGAGATTGATGCAGGTCCAGTTTTATCAAAAGCTTGTCTTTGCTGGACTGATGAAGATGATTGATTGGGTTTAGAACCTATGTCATGTGTCCATTACCCCTTCCTTCTGATTACTTTAGGTCAGGGGTTTTCAAAATCTGCCCCTCATGAGGGTTGTAAACAAGATGTATAATGTAAATATGGAATCAGCTGCAAGGTTCACCACAACTCGACTCAACTCACTTTTAGTACCATGTCCTTTGATTTATTTGGTTTTCCACTGCTAGTGCTTCCTTGATGTAGGCTGGATTCTCAGCTGATCACCATGGCGATCACCACATGAACCTGACATGAATAAGGGTTACAAAGGGGTGGACAATTTCTGGTCAATTTCCAGACTCTTTCCATGGGAAGTTAAACAGTGGAATTTTGGAAATATTGATAAATGTATACTATGGAAATTTATGTGAAATTTATGGGAATTAACTAGAAATTGGGGTTAATTTAAACGAGCTGTACCATATCAAAAACATAAATATAAAAATTGTGTTTTGTCATAAGCAGACATCCATGCAAAATAATACAATTTTAAAAAATGACATTTCAATAGATTTTTTGTCAGTAAAACTTCATCAAGTTTTTTAAATTTGATTGAACAATCAATTATTTAATTGAACAACTGAAACATGAATGTTGCGTTAAAGACTCAAATAATCTGGTTGTTGTAATTAAGATTATGCTAAAATATATTTTCCCCAATTATATTAAGTTCCTTGTTAGGGGCCAACCTTCAGTTATGTCGAAGTTGGATCCTTTTTATCAACATTTATGTCTACACTTCTTCAAATGTGTAGTGTAGTTTTGCACCCTTCTTTTAAAAAAAAAATCTGGGTTAAACTACAAAAAAACAAAAACTGTGGTTGCTATTAAGTGTAGCTTGGCTATTTAAGTTTGACTTGACTCACATGGAGCCCAAACTGAGGTGGTACAGAAAAATGTTCCATGTACCAGGTGGTACAATCCACAAGTTTTGCTTATGGAAAACCAAAAACAGAGTGACTCAAGCTGAGTCAAGCCATGCCGTACCATTTAGTGGAAATGTGCTTTAACTGAAGCCTTTTTTCTTTTGTTTTTTTATACCTATATTTGTTCACATTTTGGCAAACTGGCACCATGAAAAGTTAAATAAAATGAAACCAGCTACCAGCAGTTGTTTAGGTAACGCTTTAGATTAAGGTCCTTGTAATAACCATTAATTAACAGGTAATAAGTCTTTACAAGATGCTTATTAACATTATTGTGTGTTTATGAGCTTATATAAGTGTTAATAATGGCATTACAAACACCCATGACCCACCCATTATGTCTTTGCCATGCCTTTATTAATCTTATTTTGTTTGCTTATTGATATTAAAATATACTTTATTGCTCATCTATTATAAGTTAACTATAAGCTAACTATGCTTTTTGCAACTACCGGATCTAAAGCGAGAACAATGCCTTATTATTTGTTAATTAATGGTTATTAAGGACCTTATTATAAAGCGTTACCATTGTTTACAGTGTATCACAACATTACTTTGATATTGTAGAAAACTATATGATTCTCATGTTCTTGTGCTAAAAAAGAGCATTTTTCTAAGCTTTCTCTAATACTTATACACATGTACTTGCAGTGGACATGGGCATAAGTATATACTTAAGAAGTGATGTACTGTGGCTGAATGATCACTCCAAGAAGGAGCCCTCAAAGCCTCCCCCACTTCAACTCTCCCTCACAGCTTGAAAGCCCCTGCTCAAAGTCATAAACAGGACATCCTCCGACCATTTAATTTAGCTGCTGTCAAACGGTTTAATTATATCTGTAGAGGAACATTTCCTGTCGTGTGTTTTGGAATGTTGGTAACTGGGACCAGTCCATCCATTATGCCCCCGATCTACAAATCAAGTTTCTAGCAGCCCGCCCCCTTTAATTTGCTGCAAATTAAAATTATTCCTAATGAGGCAGTGGGTGTCCCACAGGGAAAGTATCCCCCCATCCGTTCTAACCCCAATCTCCCCAGGACCTAGTTTATGAGACGCACACTCACACAGGTTCACATAGAGTAACCTTGTTGGGTCCTAATTATAATAGCATTGTGTCTCTGCTGAACACAGCGCGTTATTAGTCCTAACAATAACACATTCCCACAGGCGTGTACCTATGTCCTTTGTCTCCGTGGAGGGTTTGTCTTGTTTTTGCCTACTTTTTTTTGTTTTTAATCTCTGAGAGGAGAGCATGGGAGTGAAAAACAGGGGGAGAGCTCTGCTAGAGCCCAATAAATATCTCTGTTATCAAGCCACCATCATTTTAAACTGCATGTTCTATGCACAGTGCTTCTTTTTAACACAGAATTAAATCTGATAGTTTTTCCTTGGATGCTAAATAAATCTATAGTAGCTTTTGTATGTAGCTACAACTCAGCATGATTTACTTGTTCTGAAAGAAGACGTTTTTTTAGAATAATCTTTAGTTTTTTATTCTAATGTGCACATGATATATGATATGACTTTATTTATCCCATAGTGGGGATATTTAGTTGTCACAGCAGCTCAAGATACAGACACATAGATATAGAAGACAGAATAAGAATATAGAAAATAAGACATATACCTACATTCTATACACATACATACATTTGTGCTATTTGGCATTTATTATTAATATATCTTTTTTGTGTTTGTTGGTTTTCCTGAAAGTACTTTGCATTTTACAGATATTGCACATTGGAGGAAATACATTTTAGCATGTTAAATAGGTGAAATAAGTTTTTGCATATAGTAGTATGAACATCAATGAATAAATATATTTTAATATATGCAGAGATATACACATTATAGTATAAGTGGCATATGACATATGTAATGTAGGAAAAAATACAGAAGGCCTAATATATGCCTAATGTGATCAGATGTAAACAGAGGTAGTGCAAATAAGCAGTAAAGTGACCTGGTGGAACAAACAGTGCTGTATTATGTGCTGCTACTGTTAAACAGTCTGATTGCAGCCGGAATGAACAACATAGTAGTTCTCCTACTTCTTCTTGGCTTGGTTGTATTACTGTCATTTTTTCACTGGTAAATACAAAAAATACAAAAACTAACTAATTATGGCCACATCATGTTTCAAATGAGTCATAGTTGGAGTGAATGTGATCTTTTAAAGGATGCCAACACTCTACCAAACAGTAAAAGAATCTCATCTTGTTTCTGCTGTGACTTAATGCTATTGTCCCATATTTTAAGTCTAGTTATTTGCCTCAGTAAAGGTTATAGCATCCCCGAGGGGACGGCAGTGCTGAACTTGATTTTTTTTTTCATTGTATTGTCACAATTTATTGTGTGTAGATTTTATTGTCGCCTGTTCTTCTCTTGCTGAGTTGCTGAGTTGCTGTGTTGTGCTCTCCCCTCTGGGGATTCCATTAAAGCCATTGATAATAATGGACACGTCTTTACAGGCCGCAACCACTCGCAGCTAATCATCCTCACTGAATGACAGTGAGTGTTTAAGCTGGCTTTAGTGTCCGAGGTGGTGGTCATGACAGTTTGGGTTATTGATACGTGGGTCCCATTACAGCCCACCCACGGGACCCCGTGGTAATGAGGTCTTGTGGTCAATTCTAAAACCATCCGATACCAAGAATCATTAGTTCAAGGTACAAGTACTCTGACACCTGACCCTTTGGGTTTATGTTCATGGATCAAATTCTGATAATGAAACGAGTCATTTCATTGAGGTTTTGATGTTCTCTCTTGTATAATGTCATGTAAAACTATGGGGAAAAGTTATTTTGGGCACCATGGCATCACATAACGGATGGGGAAGTTGTAATTCCACGGTTTGGACATGATGCCAAATTGGTTTAAAAGCCTGGTGTTCTGAAGGTTTGATCCAACCATTTAAGTTATTTTCATCTGTGTCTGTACTCAGAATGAGCAGAGCTTAAACTGGAATTGGATGCGCCTTGGACTGGATCATAAGTTGATATTTTAAGCCTGAAAATGATATGGGTTGCTATATTTATCATTTATTAGACAAGTATTTATAGAAAAGACTTGCTTCGGAGCTTCAGATCAACATTTTTGATCACAAGACTAAGAACTATTTACAGAACAAAGCTATCCGATGAGGATTTTACCTCTTCAGAAGTACAAATAGTGACACATTTAGTTATAAGTACATTATCCGATATTTGGAATCAATACAGGTGCTGTATTGTGTGTTTGCAGCTGCTATTAGAGCTACAAAGTACTTAATTACACCAGCAGTAACCCCGGGTGTGACCTTTGGTTGATGTGATCCGCCAACTATATGGGAAATGAGCCTTCCTTTATTGTCAAGTGATCACTTTGTTCTGTCACAGCATTACTGATGTTACACACTGAACATGAACAATATGCACAATCAGACATGAGTAGACGTGGGACTGGAAACGTTTCAATAAATGCATGAGGTGAAAAGCACACTTGGCATCGTTCTTTTCATGCCCTTGTATTCCAGTCTTGTCTCACACACTCGTGCGAGCTGCTCACTTCAGTGCACATCAAGCAGTCGTCCGCACGCTCGCCGATCATACCAGACATGTGAAGTCGGCGCGAGGAGATTCTGTGAAAACTCTTTAAACGTCGGCCGCCTCTTCAATCTCCAGGACTGTCGTGTCTTGGTGAAACACTTACAATAGCTTCGACTTATCCCGCGGAAGGGCAGGACAGCCATTATTTAACGGCAGACATCCCTACAGAGATATAAGGACATGAAGTATAGGGTGATAAGACTCGGCACACAGAGTCTCACCCTTTCTTCTGCTGCAAGGAAATAGCATTCTACTTAAACTCTGATAAAGATGACACATTTTAATTCATGGTGAGACATGATATGCACCCGTATGCTATTCATTTTTAGATGCTCTTACAAGATCGCATTAAATATATATTGTTTATTTCCATCACTGCAGCTCATAGAGAGCTATGATGGAGGATTTTCCCTTCATGAATGTGGGGTGCAGCCTCCGGTTTTCCTCCGTTCTTACCAGCGCTGAGTAATGATCCACATGCTGGTCAGGGATGGACGGAGGAGCCCTGATGCCTGCTGGCCTGTCAGAGAAATGTGACAGCGTCTAGTGTGCGGGGACAAACTGGAGAGTGTAGCCTGCAGCTCTCAATCACTCCAGGGGCTGGCAGAGACACCCACAGGGAGCTGTCTTCCCTCTCTTTCATTTATCTCTTTCTCTTTCACCCCTTCTATCTTTCATGTTTCCTCAGTTTCTGCCTTATTTCGTCGATCTACCTCACTCTCTCCTTTGCTCTCTCCTTTGCTCTCTTCCTCCCTTTCATGTCAGCCTTGTCGGCAGCCGTCCGCCACTCGCAGATTTTACACACTGGCATACACGTGGATCTCCTCAAACAATTCCTCCTCGCGCTTGTTTCGTCGCCGCACACTGTCTGCGTCAATATCCGACCTAATCCAGTGCCTGGCTGAGGCTCAGCTTGTTCAACTAGCACACATATGCACACATCCACCCACCCACCCACATACAACACACACATAATTAAACAGACTGGCATCCACATGCTCGAAACTCCCAAACAAACACGCGGAATTGAACACATTTGGTTTTATAATGCAAAATTCCATTTTTAGGGTATATAAGCCTTTAACACTGCAGCACAGAAGCCCCACACAACACTAAAGAATGAGGATTTTCTATTAGATTTGGGCTGGCTGGAGAGAGAGAGAGAGGAGCGAGGCAGAGAGTTGCCTTCATTTAAACTGTTCTGCACTGAGGCTTTTCAATTTGATTATGAGGCTCCATTTCATAGAGCCGGGATGCTGCGTGCCATTCAGAATGAAATTGAGCCGTCGGTCGGCTGGACAAGCAGCCTCCCCGCCTAGTCTCCTCTGCGGGGGCATCGGGGGACGACAAGGGCAACGCTGGCCCGGCGTGCCCTTTTCGCCGCACTGTTTAGTCGGGTTGCAGGGGGAAATGCGAAAAAGCAACGGAGCCCGGGTTGCTGGCTAAGTGGGCGAGAGTATGGAATTGATTGAAGCTGTTTTGATGTTTTGGAATGTGATGTGAGGACTCCTGCTGCAAAGTCTGTGAAGGACTCTTTAGTGTTACAGAGGAAAAAAGTCAGCCATACATCTTTCTATCACGTCCTCATTGTGCCCGTACGGATGTTCTCTCTCTTATTTGTCCCTCTTGAAGCTAAAAAAAATCCTTCCAGACAGTCAGTGTTGATACAAACTGACTGATTGGACGGCTGCCAATAGTCGGGTCAGTCCTGACCTGGTTCAGTGACTGATGATCACCAGAAACAGGTAACTAAAGCTGAGGATGTAACAGCAGCCCTGCTCTCTTGGTGTCCATCATCAATCCTGTTCATTTACATTATTGGAGCAACACTTCCTGGGATGTTCTCCTTTTACATCTCAGGGCTCCTGACTGTCACAACATGGCCTTTTTACTCTGATCAACAGTCATGTAATTGGTCATCGGAAACCAAATTAGGGGTACATTTTGGGTCTCATTCTAAGCCTCTTAAGCCCACATAGGCAATGAAACACCTGGACGAGGCTTTAGGTGCAGTGTAAAGTCATTGTGACAATAATACAGGTGCATCTCAATAAATTAGAATATCATAGAAAAGTGTATTTATGTCAGTAATTCAATTAAAAAAGTGGAAATATCACATTGTAGATCAGGGATTGGCAACCTTTACTAACAAAAGAGCCATTGTTGGCCAAATAAAGAGATTTTTTTTCGAATGCAGCCGCAAACCTTATTTTAAACCTTACAATAAAGATTAAAAAAAGCCTAAAATTGAGTCTAAATTAACCTACCAACATTACTCATAGGTCATAATGAGCATTTATTAATATGATCTTTGTCAGAATGCGGTGAAGACCCAAATGCAAATGAGGCTGTACACAGGAGAAATATCTCAGGAGATTTGAATCGAAGATATCCTAGCTAGGGAAACACAAAACTAGACTTGAAGTTGGCAAAATTTAGAGGTTATGCTGGACCATAGACTTTCGTAAGCTATGATCGACAGCTGACACAAGTGTTTTCAAAAAAATGTTAATACCGTGTATAAGCTTCACATTTTAACAATGAAGACTACAGATTGCTTTAGGCCTACACCAATGATAAATTAAAATTAAAATGTAAAGAAATTAACGTTTCATTTCGTGTAGTTTTTTTGTCACATCCACATGGAGTCGATGCATATGGCCTGAAGAGCCACGTTTGGCTCCGGCTGCCGCAGGTTGCCTACCCCGATATAGATGCGTTACACACAGAATTAAACATTTCACGTCTTATATTATTTTATTTCTTCTAATTATAATGATTATGGCTTAAATTTAATGAAGACCTAAAATTCAGTGTCTCAAAAAAAAATAATATCACAAAAGACCAATTTAAAAAAATATGTTTAATATGGAAATGTTGTCCTCTGAAAAGTATATCCATCTATATGCACTCAATACTTGGTTGAGGCTATTTGACTTGAACTACTAGAAATTGACTTTTCCATGATATTCTGATTTATTGAGGTGCATCTCAATTTCAGCTTTCATGTTGTGTTACTATTGTACATTTCCTGAATCATGTGATTGCATGCATCGTTCATGCCCATTGTTGTAAAAGCACTATTCAAATTTCTTAGAAAGCTGAAGGCTCACAGTGTAGGCATAATTTACAGCTTGTATCTGGCATATTTTGTCATAGTAAAGATATTTATTTATTTTCTAGAAAATGTCTAGTTTATGTCGAGAAATGTTTTAGGGAAGATTAATTCTCTTAGAGAAAAGGCCTCTGGTCTTTTATACTTGATGATTTGCCCTTCTCTAACTTTATGAACGGAGGAACCAATAGCTTTTCAAAGCCAGTTTACTTATACATGGCATCATAGTACAGTCGGGTGGCTTAAGACCAGATTTGACACGTGACACGTTGGACAAAGGCACCACATTTTTTCCACATGCTCTGAATCACCATAAGTTTCAATTTTTGGAAGGAGCCACTTCATCAAGATTGCGGATCAGAGATGGCAGCCATATGAAGTCTATGAGAACCATTATATCTTCCAAGCCACTTAGAAGGCCAATCTTGGTTTCAAAATATAAATTTTCTGAGTCAAGGAATCAATAAAAGCTTTTGCAAATATCACTAAGTGATTATTTGATCAAAAAGATATGTTCATTGTGGCCATGTATTTACGTAATTTCCAACTCAGCTCCTAACAGTACCGCTCAAAAATTTGGGTACCAGGAGAGCAGGGCTGCTGTTACATCCTCAACTTTAATTACCTGTTTCTGGTGATTGTAGATTAATATGTAAAACTATGATGGAACACATGGAATTGTGTAGTAGAAAAAAAGTGTTAAACAAACCAGAATGTGTTTTATATTGTAGATTTTTCTACATAGCCACCTTTTGCTTTGATAGTCTTAAACACATTTAGAAGTAAAAACCATCCAGGTGAACACCTCATGAAGCTGTCATCAAAGGCAATCAAATCATATTCTGGTTTATTTAGCACCTTTTAACTACATAATTCCATGTGTTCTTTCATAGTTTTGATGTCTTCAATCTAGTATCAATATACAATATTGAAAATAATTTTAAAAAAAAAGAAAGAAAAAACATTTAATTAGAATGTGTGTCCAAACTTTTGACTGGTACTGTACATTTAAATAAATAGTTTTAGATAGTTTGAAGGACTTTATCATGCACATAAATCATGAGTGTTCAGTGAAATGGAGGAAAATCAATGAGAGCCCATTAAAGGAGCGGTCTGTTTGTCCAGTCTGGGGGCAGGAAGGATTTCTGTCTTAAATCAGAGATCAGAGTTGAGTCAGCTCCATGAATCCACACCTTGAACCAACATGATGTTCTTTGACTTGCTGGTGTCTCATTAACTGTAGTGATAGAAGAGGCTGGCTATTAATCAAAGGGTTGGTGGTTCAAACCTTGAGCAACATACTGAGCCACAGTACTTCGATACTAGGGATGGGTGTATTTAGTTTAATTTATCTTATCTCTGACTGCGTATCAGTATCACTGAACTGAAACACAGCCGAGCGTTCAGTTCTGCAGCCGTACGTCAATCAGCCAATGAGCTGAGTATTAAGTTGGATAAAGCTACAGTTTGTAAATTGAAAGTCGCAATCACAATTATAAAACACATAGAAATACAAGAGTATTAATTTGAGCAAAACTAGCTTACTATATCAAACCATGCTAGCATGAATGACTAGGTTTGATTTTATCCAAAACGTATTTAAACACAACACATTTAACTACACAAGATTACTGCAAGATTACCACCGGTAGAGGTGTTTCAGGCACGTCCAACTGGTAGGAGGCCCCGGGGAAGACCCAGAAAACGGTGGAGGGATTATATCTCTCGTCTGGCCTGGGAACGCCTTGGGGACGTTGTGGCTGGGGAGAGGGACGTCTGGAATGCCCTGTTTAGCCTGCTGTCCCCGCGACCCGGCCCCGGATAAGCGGTGGCAAATGGATGGCTGGATGGAAGATTACTGTGAAAACTAACCTCATGCCTCTTCGGGGGCTAAAACATAAAACACTGAACTCCTTGACGTTATCTTTACAGTTCAATCTCACTTGAGTTAGTTTTACGATTGACAAGTCTCTTTTTATCCTTTCAAAGTAAAAGTGTCTGTTATCAAAACAGTTGCATAGTACTGTATGTATGTATGTATGTATGTATGTATATATATATATATATATATATATATATATATATATATATATAGGTTTCTTCCAAACGCCCATCCCTATTCGATACTGACTGAGAGAAACAGTAAAAATATACCCATGTACTTTAAATTGACAAAACAATCAAAACAAGATTTTCTACAAACATGCACAACCTTTGTGTGAGATTTTTTTTCTTTACAGATATCACAGTCCAACACCTACATTTCCATATCAAGCATCTCAGAAAGTTTGACTGGATCTAAAAATACTCTGAGCTCAGAGCAGGAGCTTCAGAGTTATTTACTTCCTACACAAAAACAGGAAATTCTCTTTTGACAATGAATGACATCATGTTGTGACAATCAAAACCAAAAGAATAATGATGTTTTTGTAGCTGCTCAGTACAAGTTGTGCTGGAGATTGGACACAGTCAGAAGACTGGCGGGCAGATATACTATAGAGGTTGATGCAGGGAAATGGCAAGCAATTTACGCACTGTGAAGACTTATGAATATTTAACAAAACGTATTAATACAGCCTACTAAAATGGCCGATACACTTTGATTGCTTATGCCAGTTGAGTTCAATCCAGCAATATTTCTTATGCTGCTGCGCCAGTACATGCATTAGGGTGATTTGGCACTGCTGCTAGTCCTCTGTCATAGTCTTCAGTCATAATTTTATGTTGATATTGAGTTTTCATTGTTGTAAACGGCTCCTGATGATGAGAAAATCCCCAAGGAGTGTCAGATTTCAAGAAATGTTGTGTCTGTAGAAGACCCACAACAGACGTGACTCAATTAATTTGGTCTCAAGTCCCAAGTCATTGTTTCTGGGTCAAGTCGTATTGACAACAGTCAGGATTTTTTATATTTTATATTGAATATTTAAACTGAAAACATAAAATAAACACAGATGAGTCATTCAAGTCATCATGAGCCCTTAACTTCCAAGTCATTTATTTTCTGTCAAGTCATCAAAACAGACTTGAGTCGACTCAAGTCCACATCTCTGTTAAAATGATTTAATATACAGGGATTCTGATCCTTGGTACATCTTACGGCACCTGTTTCCAATAAATTATAAGTTGCAAGAATACAATTTCTGGGAATGAATAAAATCTGTATTGTGACGTTTAATCTACACTAGAAGTGGCCGATATATCGTCTACGATAATGTCGTTATCGTGTTTTGACGATGTGCAATTTTACATTATCGAGTATTTATAATATCTCAAAAAGAAAACAAACACAAGGCGCATAAACAGTAGAGGTTGCATGAAAGTCACTTTCTTTACAATATTCAGAAATGATAATGTGCCACTTATTTGCTCATGCTTGTATGCTGTAAAATATACCTCAGGAGAGAGAACCTGAGTGTTTACTCATTTAATGTCTCTACATTGTAGTTTAACTGGGAGTCTCTTGAATGTTTGAGTTTAAAGAAAATAAACAAGAGCTGTTGTCCTGAAACACTGTGTCTATCCAGAGATG
Source organism: Centropristis striata (assembly GCF_030273125.1). Lineage (NCBI taxonomy): Eukaryota > Metazoa > Chordata > Actinopteri > Perciformes > Serranidae > Centropristis > Centropristis striata. Next base: position 12,318,062 of record NC_081527.1, on the reverse strand, counting down.
TCCTGGTAAGCAAGAAGAATTTTAACAGCTTTTTTTGGTAAAGAAATAACATTTTAAAGGATATCATCACATTATCATTATCGGAAAATTTAAGAAAATAATCAAGATATTTTTATTTGCCCATATGGCCCACTCCTAATCTACACCTTATCTTTATTAAGGACCTTGCTGTTATTTTAATTTGTTTACCTGAAGTCCAGTTTGCTAAATTCGGCACTCCCTGCTCTATTTTTATCCTCAAATAAAGAACAACAGCTTGACCACTAGTGCCATATCAGCATCTATTTCTGCAGTATTTCCTGTCATTCAACCCTAAAGTTCACTTGCTGCACAGTCTTGAAAAGTGTAGAGGGGTCCTAATGGCACAGATTAAAAAGCAATTTAATACAGAAAAGGGGATTAGAAACACTATGGGCTGCACTAATCCTTAACCTTTAGTCCTGTTCTCATGGAGCCACAATATGCGCAAGACGATAGCATCACAGGACTGGAGTTAGTAAATTTCCATTAGGGCCGCCCTTCTTTATTCCCACCAGCACATTTAAAGGCATTAGGCATGCTTTGTCAAGGCTAATAAAAAGGGCCAGCAGTGCTATCACACACCCCCGACTTGTTTCGGAAAAAGCACTGTTCCATGTGAAGTTTTCATAACCCATTATGATAATCTGCCCGAGTCTCTGAAGGGCAGAGGATAGACAGGCAGATAGATGCTTCTGGGGTGACTGCTCTACAGCCTCTGCATGGATTGAACATTTTCTGTCTGTGTAGCCGGGACAGAAACTCACTCCTATCTGCCAGGAAGAGCAGACACGACGGACGACTCAATGCAAGGAGTCAGAACAGAAAAATAGGAACATTTTGTGCAGGTGATAAAGAAGTAAAATAAGAGTTTCACATATTCTCTCCTGTATTGGTGAAATTAGAAAAGATGTATACACAGAATTCTATTTTTTGGATGTTAATATATGAACGTGTGCTTTTCAACTTGCCCCGAAATTGCCCCTAACCTGAACAGACACAGTGTACAGTGTGCATTACCCTTTCAAAGGAAAAGGCTTCCCTGGTACTCTCTTAAAATAGTGGAAATCTCACATTTGTTCTCTGTGGTACGCCTGATTTGAGAAGGTCCACATTTCTTCTTCTTCGTCCTCTTTTGGGCAGCCCGCTTCTAATCTCTGCAGAGGAAGAGTGTTTCTGTGATAGGAAACAGGGTCACGACGAGCATTAATCATTCATATCTAAATTTGTGCAGCGCAAAGATTCAATTTTCTGCACTTTGTAGGATCCACTGTTGGTTATATGGTTTTATTTATACATCAAAGTCTATTCATTATTTATTTGTTTTGGAGCCATCCAATTTTGATGCCATTTTCTTGAAGGAAGAGCCGGAAACAAACTGTTAAGTAGAGGGAGGTTTTGACTGTTGGAAAATTGTGGTTGTCTTGTTTTTTCAACATTTAAAAAAAAAAATTGGTGTTGGATCCAAAATAACGATTTTTATATTTACTTTGAATTGAAGAATTATTTATAAATATTAAAAAAAAATGTATGGGAGAGACTAAATTTAAGTTGTTTTTATGCCATTATTTTCATGCCTTGATATCCACCACTATGTATGTAGTCAAGAAGAAAACGACAAAGTAAAATAAATATGATAAAAAAGGAAGGAATCGGGGAACTTAAAATGAGCAACCGTGTCTCTGTTATCTGCTCTCAGTGTATGTTCCTCGTGAAGAAGAATATTTGGGACTGTTGATATTTTGGTTCGTACTGTATGTTTGGCCACATGTCCTGCTGAGCACTAAATCTGTCTGCTTTTATAACCAAAATTGTTTTGCAAGATCCTTCCCTCTCTGTGCCCTCTCCAGAGCCACAGAGATGTAACTCCCACATCAATGCTCTATTTAAAGTCCAAACCTGTATGTGTCTCTTCAACCTACTGTCAGCTTTTACACCCTTTTTTGTTGTGATAGTATTATCACTCTTCTTCCTGTTCACAGGCCACTACTGAGCAGAAGAAGCTGAGCCATGCTGGATCCAAGCCCTCCCTCTCCGAGAGCAGCGGCCGACTCCCTCAGATAGCCATGAACACCTGCAAGTACAATGGCGGAGTGGTGAGACCACTAGTGGGCAGCCTGGCGTCCTCGTCACGCCGCAACCTCGCGGAGCTTGACTCGGAGACGCAGCCCTTGCAGACGCTGCACAGCTCTGGCCTGGAGGTGGTGGTGTCCAAGGGCAACGGCGGCGAAGACCCCAGCAAGGCGTCCAACGAGAGCTTGGTCAGGGAGGGCAGCGGGCGCGGCGGAGGCAGGGCGCCGCAGAAAAAGAACAGGGACATTGGCTACAAGCTCGGCCACCGGAGGGCGCTGTTCGAGAAGCGGAAGCGACTCAGCGACTACGCACTCATCTTTGGGATGTTTGGGATTGTTGTCATGGTGACGGAGACGGAGCTGTCATGGGGGGTTTACACTAAGGTAGGTTGTGCATGTGTGTGATGAATGAGTGGGAGCTTTGTGTGTTGTCACTGCTTTTGTTAAGTTTTGATTTGTGTGGGGTTGGCAGCTGTCACATTTATGAAGAGTGATTATTAGCACAGACACTGACGTACATTATTTAACAACGGTGATGGGAATATTGCACAAATACAAATCAAAAGCAGTGTCATGTGATCTATGCTGTGACTCACAGTCTATCGATTGGAAAAAATCTCAGATTTTGCATTTACATGATATTTTATTCAGGAATTTCTTGACTCCGGGCCTGCTTTGGTTCCTAGTTGTTTTTCTTAAATATCCACTTTTTCATTAAGGGCATTAGATCAGAGTTTAGCCAAAGGATTCGTTCCACGACTGGAGTCATTGTGGCTGTCTGTCATTCCCTGCGAAGCCAGCATCTGAAATCACTAGTTCACAGCAGGAGAGGGAGATGGAGAGGGGGATAGCGGAGTAAAGGGGATGAAGAGAGATAGATATGTAGAGACTTAGGCGGAGCGAGAGACAGATAAAGACGAGTAGAGATGAAGAGAAAGGTCAATAGGAATACAATATGGGAATGACATTCCAGATGCCCACCATCATATTTTACTTTTAGCAGGTCAGAGTAGAGACGACGCAGCACATGTTGGGAACATGTGGGACTCTTATGAAGGACATCAACAGAGCAGCTTGGTGTCAGGGTCACAGTGACCAGGTCAACACCCCGTGACCCGTTCTTGTCCGTCAGTATCAGTCAAACACTTCTGCTGTGTCAAGTTATTGTGGGGAGAATATCGTTCACTCAGTGCACTCAGAGCAGCTTCTATCACAATATTTACAAGGCTGTTTACTTGGGGAGCTGACATTGCAGTGCACTGCAGTATATAGTAGGTCACAGAACAGGTGTCTCTCATCTCAGGGAATAAGATCATCTTTTATCAACACAATCACAAGTGTGTGAGTAAAAACTGAAACGGGCTGAAGACCTCGTATGTGGTTTTGTGTGTTTGAACCCTTTAAATACAGACTGTGTATATTTAATCATTTTTTATCATTTGGGCTCCAAAAAATCCTACAAGGAGAACATCACAATAATTTTCATTCTAAGATTGATATGGCTAGCGTGTTAGCAGTTGCTTATTTGAAAACATTCAGCAGTAGCAATAAGTTACAGTCATGCTCCTAGCTATCTGACAAATACAAACAAAGTCCAATTTTGGCTCTTGTAGCTCTGTTTTGTTCTTCACTGCTTTACACTTTAACATTAGTTGCTAACTTTGACTTTTCACTAACATTAGCTGTTCACTGACTGTTAGCTAACTTTGTCAGTTCACTGACTAGTTGCTAACATTAACTTTTTTTCCCAGCTAGTTGCTAACTTTATATGTTTAGACTAGTTGTTAACTTTTACCAACTTAATGCTAACTTTTTTCCGGCTAGTTGCTAGCTTTGTCTGTTCTTCAGCTAGTTGCTTACCTTTTCCGTTTACAGACGAGTTGCTAACACTAACTTTTCTCCGGCTAGTTGCTTACTTTGTCTGTTTACTGACTAGTTGCTATCTCTTGACAAAATTAGTAACTACCATTTCCGGTTTGGTGGCTTATCAAAAACTTGGTTCTGGATAAGTAAAACAAAGCAAAAGCTAAAAGACGCTAAAACACACATTTGGGTGATATCTGTGAGGGTTCGTCATGGCAGCAGACCACTTTAACAGTTCACCTTCACTGTGCAGCTTTATCATCATTGCAGACTATTGTATTGAGGTGGAACACATTTATTTTCTACCATTTGAGCAGCCATTGGTTTCCATTTATTTTACTATTTCATGAAAAGGATTTTCGGATTCCTGAGTCTGGCCTGTGATACTGTCAGTAATAAGTTAAGGCTGTTCGAAAGAACAACAATAACAACAACTGGGACGAGATGTTGTATTATACAGAGGTAGTTGGTACTGAATCAGTGGGTGGTCGTCCTAATACTTTGTAGGCAAACCACCAAAGAACAAGAAGAGTCTCAGCATCTTTACAGAAATCATCACAGCTTCCTACTGTAGGGGAAGGAGATTTTTGATCATATAACATCCTTTAATGTGAATATTTTTTTGTCATTTTTATTTTGTTTTCAAAGTTACATTATTGTCACATGGCCCTGTAGCTGTGAGAAGTGAGATTACTTAATGATCGATATATTTGGAAATTATGTATGTCAGCTGACTGTTACAAAGCTTGTTGGTCGTGTGAGGCGTTATGATAGTTTTTTGCTTTTTAAAATGATCAGCATATGGGCTAAAACATACAAACCACTGGTCTGGAACATATTAAAAAAAAATTTTTACACTTGTGTATCAGTTCTATCTAAGTTTTTAAATGTATTCTTGATCACACATAGGAATGTGTGTGTGTGTGTGCAATATAATAAATCAGCATGGTAATCTATACCATGATTTATGGGGTTTTAAGAAAGTCAATAGGTTTGTCTGTGACTGTTACTGAGAGGGGTTCAGTCCATTCATCAAGCTGACCTCAGCTGAAATGGAAATGACCTCCCGTCTCTGAGTGTCACCGCAGCTCCCCCTCCCACCTCAGACAGGTAGCGTGTGCTGCGGATGGTCCATTTTCCATCTCACGTCACATCACACGGCAGACACTTGAGGCTCAGCCAAGGTTTTCTGAGCCCTGAAGGAGGGAAACACGTTAAGAGGCAGTGAGCACTGGGACTGAAAAATCCTTGAACCTCTGGCAGGTGGATTAATTGGTTTACTCAATGTTATTTCACCAGGGACTTCTCAAAACAATTTCAGACATTAGAATGTCTTGAGAACATGTCGTCGACCTGAGGGGCAAAGCAATCTAGTTGATAGCTAAAAATACATTCTGTAATATGGACCAACGAAGGACGGAGTAATATTGAGCAGCTCTCACTGTCACCACACTGACGATTATGAACGATATTTCCACTTCTGTTGTTCTTGCTGTTGTTGTTATTATAATAACAACCCTACGATCATTAGCCTGCTGCAGAGCTGCATTTTTACACCATGGCTGTTAAATTGATTTATCAAATGGCATTTTACCAACATAGAGGGGGGGGGCTTACAGGTTCTCATTTCCTAGATCTATGGTCCCCATGCACACACACACACACACACACACACATGCACACACACACCAACACAACAGTGCAGCGCAACCATCCAGCTGGCCTATTTATCACCAGCAACACTCGCTGTGGTGGCCCCCCTGCTAATGCTAGCCTTGCCTTTTCTGCACCTACCATTAAATGGAAAGTCCCCCTGTTAGTGCTGGGCTTTGATTAATTGGTAGTTTAGATGGCGGGGAACAGCAGCCATAGATAATATCAGGCTGCACCTACACCTGCAGCTGCATTGTTTAGCAACATCCTGACTGCACTGTTTGTGTGTAAAACCCCATTATCTGCTCTCAGTTAGACGTTTAAGCTAATAAGTACTATGTGTGCATGTGTGTGTGTCCACCTGTGTGTGTGTGTTTGTGTGTGTGTGTGTGTGTGTGTGTGTGTGTGTGTATACTTTTGTGGGCATGTACTCATTTATATGCATGTTTTAAATGTATACAATTAATTTAAGTCAACAGTAGAAGCATTTATTTTCAATAGCTTAATTCTGTGTAACAGTAAAAACAATCTGCTTTTTCACATATAGTTCAAAAAGTGTTCACAGTTTATCTTGCTATTACTATAAATAAGATGTGATTCTATGTAATAGTTGTATTCGAGACTATTTCTAATGTCCCTTTCCTGTCTTTTTCTCTCACCATAGGAATCTTCATACTCATTTGCACTGAAATGCCTTATCAGCCTTTCCACTGTTATATTGCTTGGTCTTATAATAATGTACCATGCCCGGGAAATCCAGGTGAGTCTTCCACATAAAAATTACTCTAATTTTTTTTTCATTCTACCAGCAGCTTTTGGTATCAGTGTTGAGAAGATAATTATGATGATAGGGTTTCTGATTTGGCAATCAAGCCTTGCTAAAAAAATATTTGAATTGAAATACTATTTTTAAAAGTAATTGCTATGAAAAGGGAATTCATGCTCACAATAAAATATAAATTTATGATATGTGGTTGTTGTATTAAAGTGTAAGGAAAGACAAATACATTTATTTGATTGAACAGGTTTTCAGGGTGTTTTGTCAAACAATTAGAAAACTATTTATACACAGTACCGTTTTTTTCTTAACTTCATTAAACATACATTAACAGTAAATATAATCCAAGCACACCAGCCTAAATCTCAGACATTATGTTTTGTTTTGGCAGCCTTTTATTGCATCTCAGTTTATTTTTTGTTGTTCTGTTTGATCTGACCTCCAGACTTAATTAAATCAAACATACAAATATCTGATGCCACTTTCATACAGTTACAGTATTACACCTAATTTCTGGATATCTTCACCTTAATTTTGCACACATTTTACTGTAATTGAGCATGACTTTTCCTGGTCTTTCTTTAGAACTTCAAATAAAATCTTTGGTTTGATAATAATAAACACTTTTAAGTAGGGATGGGAATAATTAATCAATGATCGATTAATTGTCGTATCGTAGAATTTGGTCGATCACGTGGAATTTTTAATTGATCTGTGTATTTTTTAATCTTAATTTTATCTATGACTGCGTATCAGTACTTATTGAACTGAAAGCGTTCAGTTCTGCAGCCGTACGTCAATAAGCCAATGAGCTGAGAATTAAGTTGGATAAAACTACAGTTTGCAAACTCAAAGTTGCAATAACAATTATAAAACACAGAAACACAAGAGTATTAATTGGAGCAAAACTAGCTTACTTGCTAGCATGAATTACTAGGTTTAATTTCATCCAAAACTTATTTAAACACAAAATTAATTTAAATATGCAAGAAGTCTCTTTTCGTTCTTCCGAAATAAAAGTGTCCATTATCAAAACAGGTTTTTGCACAGTACTGTATATATATCTTTTATTTTGCCCATATATGCATGATTTTATACATACTGGAGTATGTATAAGAACATAGCGATTAATTGATCATTAACGTTATAGATGCTCAAGTTTGCAGGTTTCTTCCAAATGCCCCTCCCTACTTTGAAGGTGTGGAGGCTCGAAGAAAATGCTAAAAAAAAAGCCAAAATCTTAAAAAGAACTGAAATAACAAAGTGAAGAAAGGTTTTAAAACAAGTGTGTTTTTCTGCAGCTGTTTATGGTCGACAATGGTGCGGACGATTGGAGGATAGCCATGACGTATGAGCGGATCTTCTTCATCGTGCTGGAGCTGCTGGTGTGTGCCATCCATCCCATCCCGGGCCAGTACGTCTTCACCTGGACGGCGCGGCTGGCCTTTACCTACACGCCGTCGGTGGCCGATGCCGACGTGGACATCATCCTCTCCATCCCCATGTTCCTGAGACTCTACCTGATAGGCAGGGTCATGTTACTCCACAGCAAGCTGTTCACGGACGCTTCGTCTCGCAGCATCGGCGCCCTCAACAAGATCAACTTCAACACACGCTTTGTCATGAAGACCCTCATGACCATCTGTCCGGGAACTGTTCTGCTGGTGTTCAGTATATCCTCCTGGATCATTGCTGCATGGACTGTGCGCGTCTGTGAGAGGTAAACACAGGGTTGTGAATAATGGATGTTTCTGGGGACAGAAAAACAAAATGGCTGATGCACATTCACGCGTTGTGGATTACTAGACACCTTTCTGCCTTCACTCTTGTCTCTGTTTTGTCCCAGGCTTCTCAGTGTTTCCTTGTTTTCAGTCGCTTTACTGCACTGGTCCAAAGAGTTAAGTGGAATCATCAGGATAGGTCACATATAAATGCTGTCCACATGTGTGCAGGAAGCCATACTACCACGTACTACTCCACTACGTTTCATTAGCCCAGCAATCGCTCCACAACTCCCCACTCCTTGTTTTTATTGCTATTTTAGATGGCTTGTCCATAATTCATGAGTGTCTAATTGTTTGTTTGCTGAATGGTTTGTTTTGGTAATGCAGAGCAGCCCCCAGGATCCCCTAACCCGTTTTCTCCCCAAAACTGCGCATCGAGCTTCGTCTCAAGGGGGCAGCAACGATTCTCGCTGAAAATGAAAGAGGCAGGGAGAAATGAAAAGCTTTTTCCTTTTTTTTTCTCCTTTCTCGTTTTGCATTTGCATAGGGAAATGAGACGTTAATGCCAGCTTTGATGTTTCAAAGTCATTTGTGCGTAGTTGGAGTGGAAGGGGGACTTGAGTAGGGTGGGTGGAGAGCGGAAGATCTATAGCAGCAGTTCTTGTCAGAACCAATATGATACTGTACATGTGCTGCATCAGCTCAGACAAAGGCGTTGAGCCAGGCCCTGACTACAGATGCTCAGTGTCCTCCTGCAGCTCACCGCGCCTGCTTTTACTAAGTACCTCTCCTTCCTTCCCCCCCTCCCCTGTGTTAACACCTGTCACTAACCACCCCCCCCCCCTCGCACGCCCAACCCTGGATCCTCTCAGAGCCTCAGCACCTCCAGCTGCTGGTTGGTGGGTTTAAACCTCTCAGGGTGAACCAGCAGTGAGAAGAGCAGCTGACCTTTGACACCAGCTGCTCTGGAACACAGTAAAGTGTGACTGGCATCACCTCAACCTAATGTTGGCACGTGTTCTAAACAACACACTGTCCGAATTTGTTTACTTTTAGTAATGCCTCTATACAGTCCACCTCAGCGGGTTACTGAACTTTATATTCCTCAGGGCACTGCTTCACTATCTCTCTTTCTTAGTCCCGGCCTTAAAGATCAACTGTAGGTCGATATTTACTGAGAGTTACACACGAAGATCAATACCACTCTCACGTTTGTACGGTTATCGTGTAGCTGGAACCTGCAGCTGGTTACCTTTGTTTAGCACAAAGACATAAAAGCAGCGTTAAGTCCAGGAAGTTACTGGTCACAGCTCAGAGATTGGCTAGTTTTGCACCAAGCTGCCTGTGAAAAAACAGCAAAAAAATACATTTTACAGATTAAATCAGGGCTGTGCTTTTAAAAAAGAAAAAAATAGGTTTAAACTATTCAAAATTGTTTTTAAGAGAGCAAACCAATCTAGGTATATTTGTTTGACATAAACTTAAAGATCATGCATACCTACACATTATAAAATTTATACATAAATATAATAATTTCCTAAACTGAGACCGTAGACCTCTGTCTCAATGTGCAGTGGTTATTCATGAATATGAATATTCATTGACAGCACAAGATGTGAAGGGTTAATTGGAAGATTTTTCTTCCATTTGAACAGAGCCAGGCTTGCTGGTTGCTAGCTCTGGCTACATTCAGCTACAGTACAGAAAAGAGAGTGGTATCAATCTCCTCATCGAAGCTTCAGCAAGAAAGCAAACAAGTGTATTTCCCAAAATTTCAAACTAATCTTTTAAATGTAATATTTAAATTATTGACTTAATATTATTTAATTACTAAGAAGGAAGTTCCACATGAAAACTACCAGAATGGATATCTGACACATCGCTAATCCAACCAAATGCCGTTGTCGCTACACTTTCCACGAGCAGTGCATGCCGTTAGCCCTTTGGTTTCAGTTCCAGAATAACGTGTGTTCAGATGGGTGGATTTGTGCGTCACTACGGATGGGTGCAAGCATGCACATGTAAGTATGTGTGTGGGCATGTGTGTGTGTTTGTATAATGTTTTGTTGTACTTTCTATTTCCCCACTATGCTGCTCCATAGGGATACCATGTGAGTCCTCGTTCTCTAGCAGTGGAAAAATAAAAAAAACAACTTATCATTTTGCACCGAGCTGGCGCCACTGCTGCCCTGAGTGGGTTTGGAGGGTGGGGTGGAAGTGGGGAGAAGGGGCAGCCTAAAACAATCAACCGATGATCCTTTCCAAAACTCAGTATGGTAAAGGAGGATTAGGCAGGCCCTCTAGTTGGCATGAGAATGGCACCAAACAGGCTTTTAGTGGCTGTAGGAGCACAGCGGAGACCAACGGTGTGAGCAGCACTTTGAAGCAAGCGTCTCTTTGCTAACATCGTGTGTTAGGCCGGTAGGGGCTGGAGGAGAAGGAGGAGGTGGAGGAGGAGGAGGAAATTTGTGCTAAAATGGAGCAGCTCCTTCAAGTCACCTTCATGAATGTGCCAGAGGGCAATTTGTCTCATTTTTTTTCCCTCTCCCTCTCCTTATGCAATTGTTATAGATCCATATTGCACAAAAAGTCTTTTTAGCAGCGACTCCAAAGATTTGTCGAGGAGCAAAAGCCTTTCTGTTCTTTGTGTTCACACATTACCATCCCATTATGTGTCTCCCTTCACAAAATTAATTGAACAGTGTTGTAATGGGTTTCCACAGACTTTTTGTTGCTTCTGCCCCAAAGATTTTGCTCTAGAGGTGAAGACAGTTTGTCTCCTGTAGCCAAAAGAAGGTATGCGGGGAGAGGACAAAGTCTTTTTGTCCACTAGGTAATGTAATTTTTGTTCGTGGTGTTTCTAACTATCTAGCATGATTTCGATCGCCAACTATATCAGTTTTAAGCTAGGTAGGTAAATGAGGGCTTTCCATTGTTGCACAGTTTCTTAAATAGAGCCACTCTTGAAGGAAGAGTACTTTCTGTGCTGAACACAGTGTCTCCAGTTTTTGTTTACACCCATGAATTGAATGTCCTCACCCCCCCTCGCCCCCTCCCTCTGATAAACATCAAAACAGCATGCAAGTTTTCATGTTTACCTATCAATCCCATCATTTCGAGTAAAGAAAAGAGAAAAAAAGAGGCGCTTGTTTCCCAAAGTGCTGTGTGTGACTTTTGTATCTTCTGTTTAAACGCGCCGTTACACTGTCACACATCGGCCACGCTCCAAGCCAATCACAGGGCAGTACGGTGTGAGATTGGACGAGCACGGAGTCTACCTGGAAAATGCCTAGATGGGGGGAATGAAAGACACACAAGCAGTGGGGGGACAGAGAGGGATGGAGGGGTGGAGTTGGGAGGGATGCTAATGTTACAGTAGATGGATTTAATGCTGGTCACTGGGCCGCTTTCCCTTCTTTCTTGATACAGCCCATCTTCAGAGCTAACCTACCTCAACTAAGCTCCTTAACTAAGCTCTTTTAGCTTCTCCCTCACTACCATAAGGCTCCCTCCCTCTCTCTCTTACTCCTGACTGATCCCTTGCAGATCTCCTACTGTACCCATCTAACGTGGCATGCTTTGCAGTTTTTCCTCATCTCTCCCCACTACTGATTCCCCGTCCCTTTGCCTCCCCTTATCCATAACAAGCAGGCCTAATCCGGCCAGAACTCAGTTACACACTTGCATGCATGCCTTGCCTGCCTCCCCGGTCTCTCACTCCTTTTTCTCTTTAACTGTTATCTAATTCTTTTTCCTCTCCTGTTCTAACTCTGTTATCTGAGACAAAACGCTCTATTTCGAGGCGATGTGAGACTGCTGTTTCTCACCTCGCTTTCTCCGGTGAGGACCCGTAGGCAAGCTCTCAGAAAGTTTAGCTGACTTTCCCTCAGAGCGCAGCGCTGGATTATCAGGCTTGAGTTACTAGTCAGCTACACCTACACCCAAGGTCTGACATCCAGATTGTGTCATCGCTTAGCCACAAGATACAAACAGCGGCAGCCAAGAACAGGCTGTCCGAATGTCTAACCAGAGAAACGCACACCGGTGCAACTTGAACTTTCTCACACCAACCACAGGTTTACATAAAATATTAAGGTAGATTTTACAACTTTACAGTTCCCAGGCCATGAGTGCATTGGTACACTGACACAAATCTATTGAGAAACAAATTATTTTGAGGAGAGTTTCTTATTTTAAGATGCTAACTCATTCTGACGGTTTTCATTGTTTTGAGATACCAAGTCATTATTTTGACATTTTTTTCTCATTATTTTGGGAAAGTTTGTAATTATTTTACGACACAAAATCATAATTTTGACAAGTTTTCTCATATTGACTTGCAGGATCACTATGTTCTTCCTTTTTGTTTGTTTATAGATTTTACACCCTTTTCTCCTGGCTAAATGTATGATAACTCTGAAATGTATTTCAAAAAAATGTATATCCACAAATACTGGCATAGCTGACAGACACTGAGAGTCACAAAGTGAATTGTCTATACAGTTTGCTGTGTGTGTTCCCCTAATCTGAGTCATTCACAGGATTATCACTAAAATGAGCATCTCTTTCACAAAGTCAGAGAGATTTTATGCAAATTGTTGCAACCTCAAGGACAGGTGGATTCTCTATGGTTTGATGACTTGATCTGATAATTTGTTTTTAAACTATGCACGCACTGCAGGCATAGTATTGATTGCAGCCTATGGCAAAGTCATATACAGAGCCCGCGAAGCATGTTTGCATAACAGAGATTGTGGAACTTCTAATCACCCGAGATACGATCTGCACTGGAGATCATGAGCCGTGGCAGCGCTGCTCTTTGTTCAGAGACAGGTGGTAGTGGCTTAAAGTAAAAGATTCCTTCTGATGTTACTCTTATTCATTTTAAACGGCCAGAGCAGCCTCAAGCTTGGAGAAGTATCCCCACTTAGCTCAATTAACACCTATTATTTCTTAAGATTGCAGCTACATAAAGCTTTATGAAGCTTTAATCTCTTTTTTGACTATAAAGAATGTGTAGGTGCAATATAAATACTGTGAAGGTATCAAAAACTCTCAATCCACTAAGAAAGGAACACAGCCGTACTCTGGAACTGTGACTTTAAACGCACCGTCAGGACATGTGATGTCACAAATATATAATATACAGGTGCCACAGTGCTGTTACAGCCATTCCCTTACAGTTACAGACAACGGCAGTGCAGACATTCAAATGTGGAAGACTAAGAAATACTGACCAATCACTACAGACTTGGCAGGGGGCTTAAAGAGACAGGCGCTAAAACAGAGCATTTCAGACGGAGGGTGAATACAGGTTTTTTAACAGCGATTTTTTTTTTTTGGACAGACAGTATGAGAAAAAATATTTGTTATTTTTTACATTAAAGTATATAAACATGTTCTAGTACAGGGGTCTGCAACCCTTACTAACAAAAGAGACAATAAAAGGACAAAAGAGACAAAAAAAAATGTCAGAATGGAGCCACAAACCTTAATTTGAACCTTAAAATGAAGATTACTATTAGGTCATAAAAAGCATTTATTAATAACTAATGATTTTGTCAAAATGCAGCAAGGACCAAAGTGCAAATGAGAGGCTAGACACAGAAAAAAATATCTGTTTCTCCCCCCAAAAAATTTGAGCAATAAAATGTACTAGTACGTAGCATGTACCTCACACTTCAGTATTTTTCCAAACCGCTAATAAAAGACGAGACAAAGGTATCAAAGCTGAGAAATCCTTTTCTCTCTACTCTTAGACATGTTTGTTAGATATAGATTTCTCTTTAGGGTCTCCGTGTGTCTCACAGCAACAAACAAAGGAGAACAAACCACTAGAAATTCAATCTAATTAGTCATCTCAATATAAAAATTATTTTTTACTTAAAAGCCATGACATTTTTTTTCCGACAGGCAGTTTGTGGGGCAGCTGAATGTGGGTAGAGTTCAGGAATCTCATGGGTTTTAATGAGAAAGTGTTACCTTAATGCTAAACGTAGTGTTGTGGGCAGCAGCACAGCAGATTATAGGTATTTGTAAGCTCTGAGTGCATTGGGAAGACTGGGAACATGAAAGAAAATGCTGAGGTGTACTTAGCTGGCAGTGGAGGTGGAGTGGTGGTGGTGTTTCAAAGCTTGTCGTGTCCCCTGAATGTTGGATACCCAAAGTTTGCAGCAAAGCAAACTTAAACACGACTGGGTATGTGATGAATGAGTATATTATGTCGAGGAGAAAATACCTTCTTTTTTTTAAAGATTATAGAGACTGTATCCCAAATCGGACACATCTGCAATGCTGCACTTTCTGGTGTTTTCACAGTCATTTTGAATAAGATTGCCACTACCAGTGGAGGTATAATTGATTTATACATATTTAACAACCTACATGTGAAATTTCATTTATGTACATGGAGATTTACATGTCAAATTACAATACGAAAGTAACTCTGATGTGAGAAAGCAGTAAGAACACTCGGTTGACACTCAGACGACGATCTTAAAAGTACATCTGTATTTTTACTGTACTGTATTTTATTGTGAAGGACAGAAGTACGGTCCGGGTGTGTTGATAACAATGGCTGATAGCAGTGTTATTTATTTGGCTTACCGAAAAACATCCAATTTTCCCCGAAAAAGTCAGCAGCCCCAATTGTTTTACAGCGAGGAGATCCAATTGTCTGATTTGGGATACAGTTAGCGGACGACTAATTCACCGGCATTAGCGTCCTTTGGCTGACTCTGGTAAACCCGAGGCTAACATACACAGTTAAAACAATATACCGTTCGAAAAATAAGAAGTCAGACTCTAGTTTCACACCATTTAATTAATTGGAAGCATAACATGATCATTTATATTAGTAGTTAATGTGAAATTTTGATAGAATCTTAGCCGAACGATGTCCGATTTGGGATACACGTTACATGTAGACTGGTGATAAGTTGTTTACAGGGAATGGGATACCAGAACTCAGTTGATTTTTTTTTGCAGGTGTCTCCAGTCTAATTCAATGAAATATCTGTAATAGGACACTCACTATCTGATGACCCCAGAGACATAACCACACTCCAGCACTGAGACATTAAGATTAAGGGTTTCGTGAACGGAGCTTCCTGTCTGGTGGCCTTATAGATTAAGAAGGACAGAAAAGGCCTGACTTTGTGAAGTGCTCAGCTCAGATATGAAAGTTTTGCAAGGGTAGCGCCACAAGACTGTTTCAAGGGCTTACCTCAGCTGACGTCTTTTACTTCATTATTTGTAATGGGATGACTTGCAGGAAATCTCGCTATTAATATCAGTGTGGCGGACTCTTTGGAAGTTCTCATGCAGCATCTTTAAAATGGATGAGATTCACAAACACACACGCTTGATCATTTCTGGCAAACGAAGGCCTGAAGCCTGCCTCGTTGCAAAATCTGCTAATCCAAGCAGTTCTTTACTTTTGGGTTTACAATTTAGTTGGTTGACAGCAATACATTATGAAAAATGCAATATTAAAGTGCAATGGTATTGCTATTAGTGCAATGAAATCATTTCATATCCTGCAACCAGTACACAGCACACCGGCTCATTAAGTCAATCTTAATCATGTTCAGTTCCTGCTACGCAGCAAGACTCTCAACTTTTTATATTTTGTTTAATTTGGCAAAAGTACAGTTACAACACACCTTGTAAGACCGCCACACCTCCATGTTTGATTATCAGATGAGGGGTCACTGTGACATTGAGCCCGTCGACTGGTCATGTGTGTTTAAGAATTCATTGACTAGAGTTAAACTCGGGCATAAAGCCAGCGGATGAAGATGGCTGCGGATACGACACTCTCTCCTCTGCGTATATGTTTGAATTGAAGTGAATGGAACGCAAAAGTGTACACACTCCTACGTACAGTCCAATAAATACTCTGTTACGGTGTTGTAAACCTTTTTCAATGGACACATTAGAAGAAACAAGGTACAGGGTACATAGGTGCATCTCAATAAATTAGAATGCCATACAAAAATGTATTTATGTCAGTAATTCAATTCAAAAAATGGAAATAACACATTATATAGATCCATCCAAACATTCCATGCCTTAATGTATTTAATTTATTTTAATTATAATGAGTATGGCTTACATTTAATGAAGACCTAAACATCAGTGTCTCAAAAAAATGTAATATTACAAAAGACCAATTTTAAAAAGTTTGTTTAATATGGAAATGTTGGCCTCTGAAAGTATGTCCATTGATATGCGCTCAATACTTGGTTGGGGCTATTTGACTTGAACTACTGGAAATGGACTTTTCCATGATATTCTAATGTATTGAGATGCACCTATAGATGTAAACGTGTGTCTTTCCAAGCTAATAACAATACAGAAACCCCTGTGAGGCAAGTTTTATTTATTTTATTTAACCTTTATTTGTACAGGTACAGGTAATCTCATTGAGACACGGGGTCTCATTCTCAAGAGAGAACTGATTAACATACAACAGCAAAACAACACACAGTTACATAGAACAGGACATTCACACAAAGAGGAAACAGAACACAGTCCATAAAAGTAACAAGAGCGAAGAGTCATGGCAGCAGTTTAAAACTATCTAGAAAAACAAGAGCAGACCCCCACAGACGATCTCTCCAGATTTTGTAAAATGAGTTTAAAATCCTCCAGAGGAACCACGCTGGCAGTTCCTGGCAGGTTGACGGGGCAGAGTAGGAAAAGGCTTTTTTCCCAAATTCTGTCCAGACCAGGGGGACAGAGAGAGTCAAGAAGTCCTGGGAGCGCAGGCTACAGCAACACTGTTTATGCGACATGTACGTGGATAAATAAGAGGGCAACAGACCAAGGATGGTTTTGTAAATGAAGTTGTACCAGTGCAAAACTCTGTGCATGCCAATTGACGAGGGAATAGATAGTACACTGGCGTGTGAGGGCTTTACAACTAGTTACGAATCTCAGAGCTCCATGATAGACGGCATCCAGGAGACGAAGAGGTTGAACTGAAGGGTTCATGTACAAAACATCCCCAAAGTCCAGAAGAGGCAAGAAAGTGGCAGTGGCGAGGTTTCTTGGTTTTAAAGGAAAAACAGGATTTGTTCCTATAAAAGAAGCCCAATTTCAATTTCTAAAAATAAATGAGAAAAGAATTCAGGTGATCCCATCTTTCAATAGTTTTCTCTCCTGAGTTAATGACTTAAGAAAAAGGTAAAAAAAAGGAGTCTTCCAGCATAATCTCTCCTTACATTTTTCTGTGGCAAAACGTTTCGCCAGGATCATTTTTCTAAGTTACTTTTGTCTGAGTGGTGCACTTCAGCCCCTTGTGGTTGAAATGGGTATTACAACCACAACAAATCACCTGGTAAAACTTTAGAAACATTATGCTGTCAAAACTTTTTTTTAACCCTTCATACAACACCTTTATGTAACTTTACAAATAGTGCCTTATATCCTCATATTTACATATTCCTGAAAGACGCAATATAAATTGCAACAAGACAAAAAAGAGTCTATAGCCATGCTCTCTGCTCTGTGAGGCGACACAGTGATGCTAACGTCGGCGTACTAACATGCTCACAATAGGCGTGTTTCCATTGGGTACTTTTCCCTCTAGTGAGCCGCTATGAGTGTGGCTTGGGAGAGAGGGTCCACCCAACCTCACTGGTTAGCAGCTCAGGTAGCGGTTCAGAAAGTACCTGCCGTTTCTGACTTTACTGAGCAGCGATTTTACGCATGCGTGATTCATTTGCAGACTGGTGCAGCTGGACGCTGAGGGGTTAACATCTCTGCCTCTGACTGCAGCTGGGAGAGACCGCTGTGGGAGGACTTGCCCGCTTGTGAGTGCTTTGGGATGGCGCCTGCCACTTGTTAAGCAGAGTAGGAACGAGTCTCCAATAACACCAGAAAAAGTTGTTTGATTTGTCGCTAGTCGCTTTTTTGAAAAAGAGTCACTAGAGGGGTTTGCATAGTGGCTAAATAAGTTGGCAACACTGCTTGCCAAGTAAGTCTGTTGTCACATTCAAAATCTGTTGGTTAGCCGCTACAAAAGTAGCTGTATGCGGACAGAGGCTAAGGGGAACTAACTAGTGGGCGTAGCCAAAACATTCAGCCGCTTTCCAAAAAGTACTCAGCGGAAACACGCCTTATGATGTTAAGCCAGAATAATGTTTTTCATGGTCATCATCTTAGTTTTGGGTGTTAGCATGCTAATATTTGGTAATTAGTAATAAACACAAAGTACAGCAGAGGCTGATGGAGTTGTCATTAGTGTTGTGGCTGTTTGGTTAGTAAGTTAAAAAAGATGTAACAGTTCATTGAGAAAAGGACATGTATCTCAAATTGTTAACACTTCTACCGACTAGGCTCAAATTCTTTTTATTTGTTTTTTCTTTAAATATGAAATTGCACATATCATAAAATTGCTACAGTCCACTTGCTGCTGCTATTGCTTGCTTGCTTGCTCGCTTTGCATATTGGCTGTGCTGTAAAAAAAAAAAAAAAGCACTGTTAGATTTGCAGTTTTTTAATTAGGTCATCATCACTTTGAGTTTAATCTGCTCATGTTTACTGCAACTAACACACTCCCAGAGGAGCATCCCAACATATTTGTCCCCAAGTAATCTCAGCCACTGCTCAAATTCATTTATATCAACAAGACTTGCACTCGTTGAAAAATTGTTTTAATTTGTTTTTGTTGATGTGAAACCAAAATGCAGGAAGAAGAGTGGAAGTGCTGTTATTGTACACAGGCGATCGCTGCAGAATGTTAAGCAGCAGCTTTTGAATGGAAGGAGTCATTTGCTTTTCTGTGGCAGCTGACCGGCGGAAGAAAGTAGAAACAAAGGCGAGGTTGTGGTTCTCCTTGAGCAAGTTTGGAATACAGATGTAGTGTCAGCTTATGCAAGTGTTTTTCCTCCATGTTTATATTTTAGTGACACAAACAGAAGTAACGTTGGTGTGAAACAGCTTTCTTTCTTCTACTTTTGTTCTTGTATTATGTGTGTGTATGTGAGGTAATTCAGTCCAAAACAAGATAATAACCCTTTAACCCTTTGGAGTCTCGGGCTATTTTGGTCGTTTTTGAATATTCTACCTGTACAGTCATGAAAAAAATATTAGACCACCCTTGTTTTTTTCAATTTATTGTTCATTTTAATGCCTGGTACAACTAAAGGTACATTTGTTTGGACAAATATAATGATATTGACAAAAATAGCGTTAGAGTTTAAGTCAAGAGCTGATATCTAGACATTTTTTCATGGTATTCTTGATAATAACCAAAATCAATAATGTTTTTCAGCACAGCCTCACCTGTATGACCTGACAGGTTTTTTTTCACTTTGACTTACTGGATCAACATTTTTTTTTTGAATCCAAAAAACATAAAATCAAATTCTGAAAATATTTTTTTTTTACTTTTAGTACACTTTCGTGCTCAATGAAGAATTTTTAATCTTGCATATTTAACATGTAAGAGGTAAAATGATGGCTTTAGCCATTTAGTTACTTTGCATATTTGTATTCTAAATATATTTGACCTTATCTCCGGTTTTACTTCATCATTTCAAGACAGAACTTTAGAGGGAAGTTGACTGCACGACTCGACGTTGCTTCATATTAACATTGTGATGTCATAAAGAAGTCGTGATTTGACTGTGCTGGGTTAATCATGACTCCAGAGGGTTAAAAATTAAATCCAAACCTTTGAAAGTGCTGTACACGACATTCATTCAACAACATGAATACAGAAGTTAACAAATATTTGCTCTGTAACAAGATAGTGGGATAATGGCGCCCTGAGCAGAGAATGAAGCCCGCTTCCTCTGTGTGTGTTGTAATCCAAAACTTCTCAGTTCTTTGTTTTGGTAGCATTCATGTTAGTCCATGTTAGTCCATGTGAGTCGCTGCCTTAAAAAAGGTTAGCCCTTCCTGTGTTCATTTCCCACTGGCTCGTGAATTGCTGCCACGGTTACCTCTGAGAACAACCCGGTCTCCACGACAACACAAACTGGCCTCAGAACGTTGCAGAAGCCGTGTTGCCCTGTTGAGTGTGATCAGCTCCGTCAAATCGGCAGTCCACAAACCAACGGGTGATGTCACTGTCACCAGTACTGTACTAAAATACAATCATGAGGTGCTTGTACTTTACTTGAGTATTTCCATTTTATGTAACTCTATACTTCTACTCCACTACATTTTGTGGCAAATATTGTACTTTTTTACTCCACTACATTTCGTAGTATCAGTTTTTCAGGTGGAGATGTAACATAAGAAGCATCATCAGTTTAAAGTGATTAGATTTTTTCTTTTTTAAATTAAACCTCATCACAGTATATAAAGTAGTTAAAATGAGCCCTATCTTGAAAAAATGAAAATGGTGATCAATACAAATAACCTAATAATATCTAAAGATTTTAAGATGAATTACTTTATTAAAACCCACAATGGGGATATTCAACAGTGGGCAGCACATTACTGCACCCGGGAGCTGTGCAGGGGGGTTAGGTGCCTTGCTCAAGGGCACTTGCGACTCTCCAGTTACAAGCTTGATTCCTAACCTCGAGGCCACAATCTGAGTGGGTTCATTCTGCATAGCGAGTACTTTTACTTTTGGTACTTTAAGTACATTTTGATGCTGATACTTTTGTACTTTTACTTCAGTAAGTTTTGAATGCAGGACTTTTACTTGTAGTGGAGTAATTTCATTGTAGTACTAGTACTTTTACTTAAGTAAGAGATCTGAGTACTTTTTTCACCGCTGACTGTGACTACATCCATTATATGGTTAACCCAAATTAACACTGTTATCACAGCCACCTCCGTTTGCTTGTGACGTCAAGAGAGAGCCGTGTGCAGCCGATCCCAGCCCCCCGACTCTGAATGTCATGTACAGCACATTTAACCCTCATTTTTTTAGAACGTTTTTGACCACATTTGTCATTTTTCACTTTTGTTTTGGCAATCATTTTGGCTTTGATACTGCAAATGGCATGATTTTTGGAAGAAGGTTTTTTTTCTTGATATATTTTGAAGTTCAATTTTTCTAATGGGTCTATAATACACTGTGTACACATCTACTACCCTTTAAGGCCATTAAAGCCAAAACCTCCACTTCCAAGAAAACGCTATAAAATGTTTACAGATTCATATTTTTTTTGTACTTTTTTCTGCATAAACCTTTCACCCTGCTCAAAACTACCGAACATTCAATCATTTTGAGGATTTTAACCCTTTAAATGCCCGTTGACACAAAAATGTAGATATTTCCCATATAGTAAATATTTTTTGGCTGGGGCATTTGTTTTTATTACAGCCTTGGATATGTCAAAGATTAGCAACAAAATTGATTTTGTCACATATAGTGACATTATGTAATCAAACTGGCATTTAAAGGGTTAAAATCATCAAAATGATTGAATGTTTGGTAGTTTTGAGCAAGGCGGAAGTTGTTTAAGAGGTTTATGGAGAAAAAAGTAGAAAAAGATATTAATCTTTAAAGTTTTTATAGCATTTTTTTTGGAAGTGGGCATTTTTGTCCTTAATGGCCTTAAAGGGTAGTAAATTAAAGTGATCCCAGAGGGTTAAGATAAATGCTGACAATAACGGGACAGTTTTCATTGCAAAGCAGTGAAATTTAAGCTAGTAATGTTGCATTCATTGCAAATAAAAGCTTTCCTTTTGTTAATTAGCAAACTAGAACTAACTATTGCAGTGTTTCCAGTCAAACATTTCAGATATTCCTGATAGTTTGTGTGTGTATTTGTGTTTGTTTATGTGTGTGTGAAGGGTGTGTGTGGCTCTTTCATATTTGCTCCATCAGTACGACTCTGTGTGTTCATAGGTTGTTGTTGTATTTCCTCCCAACTTGTCTCGTGTATCGTGAGCTCATCTACACACAGTTAAAGTAATAAATGACTGGGAATCATTCATATCAGAACACATAAAAACATAAATAGTGCTGGTTATAGGGCTGACGAGAGTAATTGATACATTGGTGATAATTTGAAGTGATTGATGAAGAAGGCTGTCGTTATTATTATTATTGTTGAATTTCAGATTGAGCCGTAGAGATCGTGTTGTGTGAATCGTGCTGTACTCCCTCCTCTAACCCACCACAGAAGCAAAGTTTCAGAGCTCATTTGGACGTAAATTACGGCATTATTTTATCAGTGGATAAACAACATCATCTCTGAAATATTTGACTAAGTGATTTCAGGGTAATGCTTTCGCTGCAGAGTGTCTGTCAGGGAGAATTTAACAGCGGGGGATAAAACTGTCTGCTCTGGAAACTATATACTTCTTGTCCTGGAATAGGTTGAAAGTGGTGCCAGCTCTTCTCCATGCTATTCCAAAACTTGACACAGTATATTGAGAGCCTTAAAATGCTATCGATTAGCTCCCCATTCAGCCTCTGTCTCTATTCCTCTTTTGCTGTTTCTGCTCTTTTTCCAAGAGTAGAGAATTATTGAAATATGCTTGTTGCAAAAATATTTTCCACCATTACGAAAACAGAAACAAGAGTTGCTAAAAAATGCTGCATTTTTGTCAAAGCATATTTCTGGAGGTATATTTACAACAGAGAATTCACTCCATTGTTCCCTGTGCTAAAAGGTGCAGCACATTTCTGCCTGCCTTGAAGACATGACTCACTCTCTGCTTGCCTTGATAACAAGATGAATGAAATTAACATACTAGTCACTTGTAATTACAATATTTAGCCAGCTGATCAAGTTGAGCCCCCTGGCAGCTATCAAAGGGCAGCTGGTGAAGTGTTGGGATGCAGGTAAAAGAGACAGGGGTGTCAAATTCAATGAGCTTCTTCCTTTGTTACTCATCCAATCCTACCCCACTGTTTACAAATGAAAGCCCGTCCATGAAGACGTACAATCCCCCCTCCACCTGGTGATACTGCGGTATTTGTCAGAGGTGGTTTTCATCTCTTAGTGGACCCCAGGTTTTCCCCTGCTCCCCCTGCTCTCAATATACTGGCTTTTGAAGCATGCAGGATGCAGACATCTTCTTTATTCCTGCATGGTATTGCACAGACTGCTTTTCTGCATGTCATTTAAGAAGCTTGAATCCCACAGACCGCACACTTTTTTGTCATTCTGAGGGAAAAAAAAGTGCTCATAGTTATTTTTTCCCCCTGACTTTGAGCATGAATAGAAACTTGAGAGTGGGAGTTTTAAGAACTTGCAGAAGGCATGATTAGTTCATGTATGATAATTGATAACAATGATCTGTCTTGGAGGAGAAAGAGGAGCGGGCATTTGCCTTAAAAACATTTTTTTTTTAAAGGAAAACTTCCAAGTGATCATTTGGCCCCAAGTGCTCCAATCTGTACCCGTGCACTAATTAGAGGTGATTGTTCTGGCCATTTTGAGTCCACATGCTGGGTCACCGCTGGATAGTTCCAAGTTGTTAGCGATTCATGATTGGCCCAGTCGGAACTGCCTTTAGAAAAGCCTTAACAAAATCCCAAGAAATTAGACTCCATCTACGTCGTCTTGTCAGAAGGATGTTGGCGAGATGTTGTCTCAAAGTGTTTAATGAATATTTGATTTTAACTCCAAAATTAAATCTTATCTGATCTCCTCCTAGACAGCCCATTGGGAATAATTAGACGAGTTGAATGAGGGTGGGTGGAGAAGGCAGATTTGCCTCTGTGATGGACTTTTGTCTTGCTGCAAAAGGTATGGGAATGTCATCATCAATCCAGCTTTGTACAGTGTCTGTTTTTTTTTATAGAAATATCTTTGCATATGCACTGTGGGCCTTTGGAGTGACAATTCAAGCATGGCTGTCAGCTATTTTCAGCAAACAACATGTTTGAAGTGATGATTTGCATTGCCAAACCTTTTTTTTGGGGCAGCTTAAACTCTATGGAGGAAGATTTGCAGTAAACCGTGACCAATAAGCCAATTGTTAGTTTGATTCAATGCAGCAGTTTGTGCTTTTTTTGGATGCTCTGACATTACATTTGTTGGGTTGTCATATTCAAATCAAGTTTGACCTGCGGTACTCTTGATCCAGTCACTTACAGCAATGTGGCCCGTCTCTTTGTCATTTGAAACATGTTGTCTAAAATTGTCATTTCTGTGCAAATGTATTACAAGAGTAAGTGATTTGGCCACAGACTTATTTTTTAACGCTCCTTCATGTCATTCCTTTCGCCAAATTGTTAATTTGTATATTGACAGACACTGAACATCAAACACATGTTCAGTGGTGTTGCGCCCTCAGTTTGAAATCATTCCATCAATTTCTTTCAAAAATGACATTATTTGCTTTTTTCTGCCTACGCGTCAGTTTAAAGGGATACTTTGGATTTTTCAAAGTGAGGTTGAATGAAGTTCTTGCCCATAGTCCATGTATTACCAACAGCAGATGGTGGTCGGCACGCCCCCAGTTTGGAGAAGCAAGCAAGAGTAGCAATATACAGTCGGGGTGTAAATCACGGGTTTCAACACGATATGAAGTCAACTGTGGCACGACTTCGTTTTGATTCAGGGGCCAGCGATCAATATGAGACGATATATCATATACCCATTTAACAACCTGTTCCATTTATATCAACTCACAAAAAGCAACTAAAATAGGATTTAACGATTTTATTTCTGAGCTCTTCCAGATATTTAACTGACCAAAAAATAAATAAATAAATAAAAGAAGACCTTGTGCTCACTATAAAGTGCCATGTTGCATTTAAGTGCAAATGTTTTTTTGGGTTAACTTAAAGAGCCTGTGATGATCTCTCAATTAGGGATGGGAATAATTAATTGATGATCGATTAATGGTCACATGGAATTTTTAATCGATCTGTGTATTTTTTTAATCCTAATTTTATCTCTGACTGCGTATCAGTACTCACTGAACTGAAACACGGCTGAGCGTTCAGTTCTGCAGCCGTACGTCAATAAGCCAATGAGCTGAGAATTAAGTTGGATAAAGCTACAGTTTGCAAACAGAAAGTTGCAATAACAATTATAAAACACACAGAAAAACAAGAGTATTAATTGGAGCAAAACTAGCTTACTGTATCAAACCTTGTTAGCATGAATTACTGGGTTTAATTTGATCCAAAACTAATTTAAACACAAAAAATACTTAAATATGCAAGATTACTGTGAAAACTAACCTCATGCCTCTTTGGGGGCTAAAACATAAAACATTGAACTTTTCTTGACGTTATCTTTACAGGATCACCTCACTTGATGTACGATCAACAGGAAGTCTCTTTTTGTCCTTTCAAAATAAAAGCTTTCTTTATCAAAACAAGCTTTTGCATAGTACTGTAAATATATCTTCTATTTTGCCCATGTATGCATTTTTTATACGTACTGGAGTATGTATAAAAACAGTGATAAATTGATGAATTGATTAATTGATCATTAACATTATAGATGCACAAGTTGGCAGGTTTCTTCCAAACGCCGATCCCTACACCATTCCCAAGATCGGTTCTATCTATGTGCACAGTTTACTTCTTAAAACTGGGAGATCATCAAAATAAAATTGTATAAAGACGGCAATATGCTTCAATGTTTGGGCTTTGCATCAATGCAGTTGGGTTGTTCACTCATTAATCGATATATATTGTTCTATATCAATGAATCCCTACACCCTAAATATACATTTGTTGCTGCTGCCCCTGTCCACAGCAGTGCATTATTTAGCCGCTGTGCCGGTTTTCCTTCCTGCTTCGCCAAATTGGGGGCAGGCTGACCACCATTTATTGTTGGTAATACACTGACTATGGATAAGTACCTCATTTAACAACACTTAAAAAAATCCCTACTATCCCTTTAAGTTTTTTCCCCATTAAACATGTTTCTCCATTAAACTGTCTCAGGCAGAAAATATTCAAAGAAGATTAGAAATTAAAGTGTCTCTTGCAAATCCATTGAATTTACCCACACTTTTTTCTCAGAATGGACTTTTTCTTAGACTCTGTGCCAAACTGGCTTTTACAAAACAGGTGTAACACCTGGCACCATGATTTTTTCCTCCTCCTCTTCGATCTTCACCACCTCCACCTCCTCCACCCACCACCCCTGTTTGGTTCACACGGCACCACGTCATTCTCCAGCATGCTCACGTTCAAGAACCTGCGTACGCGTTTACTCACTGTGTGTATCCCACTTCTGCTTATCTTCATCACTTCAGGTATCATGACAAACAGGAAGTGACCAGTAACTTCCTGGGAGCCATGTGGCTCATCTCGATTACCTTCCTCTCCATCGGCTACGGGGACATGGTACCACACACGTACTGTGGGAAAGGCGTGTGTCTGCTTACAGGGATTATGGTGGGTTCCTTTCTTCTTCACTCAGATACATATATAACACTCTCACAGGACAACTGGAGCAGTTATAAAACTAAACCTCAGCTCTCACTACACTCACTGCCAGCTACACTCCACCATGACTGATCCTACTGCAAAAGAAACACAACTTTGAGATAACTTTATATATAATTCTGCTTGTGTAACTTTAGGAGAGTTGATAAATAAGTGAAGATTTTGAGCAATTTATGGTGACAAACAGTCAAATTCAGTCTACTAGAATCACATAAGGTGTCTAAAGTGAAATAATTTAATGAGAAATCATAGAAATTCACATTTAAACTCACTTACATCACTATATTGACCCGATACAGTCATGGAAAAAATATTAGACAATTGTTTCCTTCAATTTCTTGTTCATTTTAATGCCTGCTACAACTAAAGGTACATTTGTTTGGACAAATATAATGTTAACAACAAAAATAGCTCATAAGAGTTTAATTTAAGAGCTGATATCTAGCCATTTTCCATGGTTTTCTTGATAATAACCAAAATCATGATAAAGAGCTTTTTTTGTTGTAATCGTGATATTTGTCCAAACAAATGTACATTTAGTTGAACCTGGCATTAACATTAACAAGAAATTAGAGAAAACAAGGGTGGTCTAATAATTTTTTCCATGACTGTATATATGCCTTTCATTTGGCACAATCCTGTCTTACATATTTTGCTGGTTTATGTATGTTTGGCCTGCTACACTTTTCTAATGAATTCCAAACAATTTCTGTCTGAAAAACACAACTTGTTTCAGTTATTTTGCTGTACTTAACTAATGTGGAGTTATCATACTGGAAAAACAGTAGAGATTTAAGTCTTCCTGGTTAGATAACATGCTCAGGACTTTGAGCTGCTTCGTCTTGTTTCTTTTCTGGTTCTTGTTTTTTGATTAGTAATGGAAAGCTCTCAAACATAATGTTGCTGTGTTTGTTTGACTGTGTCTTCGTGCAACAGGGAGCTGGTTGCACTGCACTGGTGGTAGCAGTGGTAGCCAGGAAGCTGGAGCTGACCAAGGCTGAGAAACATGTCCACAACTTCATGATGGACACACAGCTCTGCAAACGAGTGAGTCACAACAAACCAAGTAACACTCAATGATTGATTATTGGTTGTTAAGAATTTGGTCGACCATGTGGAATTTTTTAATCCATCTTTGTATTGTTTAATCTTGATTTTATCTCTGACTGTGTATCAGTATTACTGAACTGAAACACGGCCGATCGTTCAGTTCTGCGGCCGTATGTCAATAAGCCAATGAGCTGAGAGTTAAGTTGGATAAAGCTACAGTTTCCAAACTGAACACAGAAATACAAGAGTATTAATTTGAGCAAAACTAGCTTACTGTGTCAAACCTTGCTACCATGAATTACTAGGTTTAATTTTATCCAAAACTAAGTTAAAGACAAAACACATTTAAATATGCAAGATTACAGTGAAAACTAACCTCATGCCTCTTCGGGGGCTAAAACATAAAGCTTCTTTCCAGTTTAATCTCGCCCTATTTAGTTTAACAATCTGCAGGAATTCTCTTTTTGTCCTTTCAAAATAAAAGTGTCCGTTAACAAAACAGGCTTTTGCATAGTACTGTATATATATATACATCTTTTATTTTGCCCATGTGTGTAGCGATTAATCAATCAATTGATTGTTAACATTATAGATTCTCGAGTTGGAAGGTTTCTTCCAAACGCCCATCCATAAAATGTATTGCCTTTGTTTTCTTCTTTTTAAAAAGGATGCATCAATGTTTTGTTTTAAAGGATTAGAGACAAAAGTTTGTCTCTTTATTTTTTAGTTTGTCTCCGATCTGAGTTATTTTTTCAGGCTGTTAATAAGTAGCCTAAAGAACAAAAACTAGACCCACAGACAGGTATATAGACCACTTATAAGAACACACCACTCTAGTGTCACACACAATCGGACATGCACTTTAGTAGCAGAAGGAATCAGAAGTAGGCTTAATTAAAAAGAAAACTTTAATCATAGGAAGAGTTGTGATCTGTTTTGGACATGTCGTGTTGTGCCATAACAGAAAAGGTACTAATAAATCTACTAAGTCTTCATTTTTCTACACATACATTATTATCATTTACAGATACAAGTTATTATAATATCGAGAGACAGCACTTCAACAGTAAAATAAAGAAAAAGTCAGTACAGTACAGTACAGAAATACAAATTCTAATTACAGATAACAGACAAGAAAAATAAATAAGTAAGCTGTTTAAAACAACCAAACCTAAAAACCGTTTCAGACAGTTGCGGGAAAGTCTGCAATCAAGCTACGGAATTGAAAAAAATGTTTTGGGCATATTGATCCTCAGTGTGAGTTGAAGATCATTTCAGGTTGCATTAAAACAAAAGGCTGAAGTTCAGTCTGCACGCGGGGAACTTTGAGAGTAACCCAATTAATTGATTAATCGTTTAAAATAGTGTCCATAATTCCAAACAAGTCAGACAAGAGGTCTTGTTGTACATCACAACATATGGTACATTTTTTATTTTTACTCTGCTGATTTTCCTTTCAGTAACCCGTCTGCTATTCAGCTCGCTACCTGCAGCTGCTTGTCCTCAAAGCTCATGAGAAACTGCAAAAAAATATTTTTTTTTTTTAAAAAGCCAACGAGATGCAGCATTGAAACCTGGTTTTCCTCAGGCTAACATATGAAGTCTACTCACACAACGTCGAACAGTCGTGGCTGCTAGTGATGGAGACAGAAAACAAACACACACTGGGAAAGCACCTTTGGTTGCAGCCGCCCTCGTCAAGTGGATTGATAATGGCCGCTCAGTAATGCTCCTTTCAGCGGCCTGCAGTGAGGGAAAAGGCAGAAGAGTTGGCAGCGAGCCAGTGAATAGCATAGCCGTGCATTTCATGTCATAAATATACAAATGTCAAGTAGGTGGTAATCTGTGTGAGTAATAAAGAAAAAATGGTTTTGATAATCACCCGTTTATAGTGATAAATTTCAAGCGGACAGATGTGTTTCAACTGTAAAATAAACATTGAGGAAGTAAAAACAGTTTCCAGGACGTCCTCATTATGACAACAGTGCAGATGTCCTACACGGACACTGATCTTATTGTCTCACATCGTAAAAGAAGTAAACTCCCCCACATTATGACAGCCAAGTAACCTTGGTAAATTCCTGACAAAGCAAAGCTTGTAACTGGTATTGAAAAGCTATAGAAATTTACTCTACTTCCTTATCTGCCACTTTTAATCACAGGTTCCTGACTTTATTTAATCTATCAAACCTGTACGTCCTCTTGGACAAGCTGCTGCACATCTCATGTCTGTCTCAAGGTTATTATAGTTAACGAAAACTAACAAAATAATGATAACTAACTGAAAAATATGATAACTAACTATATTGAAACTATATTGTGGTTACAAAACCAACTAAAACCATCTAAAATTAAAGTGAAAATGTCCTTCGTTTTCATCTTTGTCAACTTTTATTATTCGTAAACCTTTTTGGTTGACATGAAATCTATTTATTTATCTCCGACCAAACAGCTGCCAGTAAGTGAAGTAAATGCAGGAACACAATCTGTTTGTTGAGACTGGGATGTCTACATGACTATGTGAGTCAATTGCCTTCAAAAAGTTCAGCACTTCACTCGAACCAAAAATCAAAACACCCGGAGCTGCAAGAGTGAAAAACCTTATTGGGGCTGAGATAGATAATAAAAGGAAATAAAGGCAACATTTATTGTGACCTCTTTGAATCTCGCACCCAACAAATACCCCATTACAAAAAAAACTAACACTAACACAAATAAAAACTAAACAAAAACTCAGCATTAAAAGTAATAAAAACTAATTAAAACTAGCAAACTCACTGTAAAAACCAATTAACCCTCCATGTGTTTGTTTCTCAGAAATAGCAAAAATGGTTGTGGGTCAATTTGACCCGGGGCATGTTTAATTATCCAAAAGTGTCAGAAACTAAAAAATACCAATAAACATTGTTTATATTTCATTAATAACTCCATTACTAACCATCTCAATCAATATTTAGTACTGGTGTTCTTTACCTCTCACAGATCATGGTTCAATGAGGATAATTGTTTTTCATTAAAAAAAATGAAATGCATGTTAAAAAATGTTTTATGTACATTGGAAAGACCTACATATAAAATACAATGGTTTTTACATGACATTGATTTTTTTTTAAATTGTATTTTACATTTTTAAATTATTTCTTTTTTATGAAAAAACACTTTTAACTATTATTTTTGGGGGATTTTTAAACTTTGAAATGGGTCAATTCGACCTGCAACATAACAGGAGGGTTAAAAGTAACTGAATTTGAAAACAAAAATTCACAACGAAATTAAATGTAATTTTAAAAAATCCCAAACTATTATAACCTTGTCTGTCTCTGCCGTGCTTCACAGGTAAAGAACACAGCTGCCAATGTACTCAGGGAAACATGGCTCATCTACAAACACACTAAGTTGGTCAAGAAGATAGATCACGCCAAGGTGCGGAAACACCAGCGCAAGTTTCTCCAAGCCATTCACCAGTAAGTCCTGCTCCACCTGGTTTCCTCTTATCTAATGTGTAATAAAACTTTGGACAGAAATATGAGAGTTGTTCACCAGCAGCCAGCCACCGAGGGGAATGAAACTACAGTGTGATATTAAAAAATACTTCTTAAGATGTTCAACCCATGTGTTATTTGTGGTACCTAATATTTAGGCTGTGTTATTAATAGCTGTGCTGCTTATAAAGTGATGAAATGTAGCTGTAGCTGAGAATATTTCTAGTGTCCTCGATGTCCTCTTCTAGAGTCCTTTGATTGTTAAGTTCAGAAACATGTAAAAAAACACACACACACACACACACACATACATAAGCACACACACTGCAATCTAGTGTAATGGTCCTTCCTATCCCCCTCCCCGTCTCCCTCTCCCTCCGACCCCCTTTTACCCCGTGCTTACAGTGACAAGTGTAATGGTTTCACTCGTTTCGTGAATGTTGTGGGGTTAAAACTCTGTACTGTGTTCTGTCTTTGTTTTGCTCTATCACCGCAGAGCTCAGAAGTAAGTTGAGTCTTCTATGTATCCTCCTCCTCCTACTGTTTCCTCAACATCCTCCTCCTCCTCCTCCTCCTCCTCTCTCCATGTCTGCGTTTGACATGCATGAAAAAGAAAAGCGTCTGTTACCAAAAAAAAAACAGAAAAAAGAAAAGAAAAAAAGGCTGGATGCTGAATTGTTTTTGTTTTTCTTTACTTCAGTGTTCCATTTACTTCCCTCTCCCTCCCATTTCCCCTTTGAATGGAATGAAACAAAAAAAAAAGCATCAACATTTTGCCACCGGTGTCAGTAGTGGAGGGTTGTTGTCTGGAGAGAACGTGTGAAAGAAAAAGCATCTTGCACAGAATGAGCTTGGAGCGTTGTTGGCCTGGTCAGCGGTTCATAATCATCTACGGTGTTCTGTATAATGTTGCCCATGATTAATATAGCTGCTCTGGAGGCTATATTAACCTGAACTCATCCTACACTCCTGATGGCTTTGTGATGCCATGAACACACGCACACACATACACACACACACACACGCACACACACACACACACACACACACACACACACACACACACACTGTAATGTACTGTAACGTCGCTCTCATCAGGTTGAAATGTTTGCTGCTGGGTAACACTTTATAATAACCATCCTTAATAAAGGCTAAATTGATAATTAAACTTGAGTTAATACGGATTTTACTCTTAGCAAACTATGCAATAGTTATAAATAAGGTTTCCTGATACTATAAATTATATTATTCAACAGTTTCTGTTTCCAACATTATTTCTTTTTTTAAAAGTATTTAAAGTATTTGTTAATGATAACTCTTCAAATCCACCTACAACTACTGACTTCTTCTTGATTTATCTTTTTAATTATTTTTTTATTTACTTTTTTTGTTATGTAAAGCATCTTTGAGTGTTGAAAAAAGCGCTATATAAAATTAATGTATTATTATTATTATTTTAAATACATACACATTGATTTGCAAACAGTCACACAACTCTTAAAAAGTTGCAATTGATGATTATAATAATTTGTAAAAAGTTAGTAACACTTTCAAAAGCATCCCTAAGCGTAATTTAGACAGATATATATTAATGTGTTATTATATTAATGCACAAATAATCACTCTTTTATAAATCCTAAATAGAAGATTCAATGAAGCCAAATTACTGTTAGTTGCTAATAACTGCTAATAATTATAAACAATAGGAACTGCAACTTCATAATAACATCCAAATAATGTTTTTAGATGATTTCCAAAATCATTTTAACCCCTGACAAAGTATTAATTATGTAAATCCATTACTTTCTCTTACATTAGTGTACTTTACGTCTTATTTTTGTTTTTATTCTACCCTATAATTAATTTTAAGCACCTTAAATCAAATTAAATTAAATTAAAACCTTAAATTTATTTTATGAATTGTCTTTTTACCCATTTTTAAAAAATATTTTTTAATGGATGTTTATGCTTTTGTAAAGCACTTTGAATTGCTTTCTTGTCTGAACTGTGTGTTACAAGTAAACTTAATAATAAGAATTAATAATACACTAAATAATATTTATAGATATACAAAGTATTTATTTATTAACCGTTTAACAAGGTATTATAATAATCAATTGCAACTTTATATAAGCCATCCAAAAAAAATGTTTAAAAATCATACTTATCATTAATACTTATTATAGTACATAAAATTCATAAAGAATAATAAAATGAGTAGTAGCATTTCTTATAATTAGTAAAGATGATTCATTATCAAATCATTGTTTGTCAACAGTAAAACAACAATTAACAAAAGTTTAATCATCCATCAGTTTACCATGTCTTGATTATAGTTGTTCTAAAGTGTTACCTGCTGCTGTTATAATATTGATTTTTTTTTTTTTTAAATCTCTTCTTATTTTGAGATCAAACACCAAAGCTCGCACACGACACTGACGACATCAGCACAAAAAGACAAGCCACAACACGTAGGTTGTGGTTTTGTGGGAGGAAATTGTTTTCATAATGCGCTACACTAATAAGTAGCGCTTTTAGCTTTTAGCCCCCATTCTTCGACAGCCACGAGGGATAACAAAGCCGAGCAAACAGACACATGCGAGCTGAAACGGTTTCCCACAGAGATAGAGCCGTAAGCGAGCAGTCTCACTCCGCTCTGATATACTGATTTGCACATGAATAAATGCCCTTGAATGTCATCCTGTCTCATAATTTGCCGAACAGGGAAATTCTTCCCCCTCGCACATCCAAATGATGGCTGTGTGATGCCACCGCTAACAATGACACATTATTCGCATCAGCATTCGCAGTTCTTACGGGGCCGTAATGTATTTGATTAGAGATAAAGGGGCACAATGTTGAAAGCATCACAAAACATGTCCGATGTATCATTGCACAAGTTATTTGAAATGTCTATGTTGCCGTATGTTCAGCAGTGTCAGTAGACAGTTTATTTCTGGCAAGCTTCATCTTTTATCTGTGGCATCCACACACATACACACATACACGTGTACACCCATCACACACACACACACACACACACACACAGACTGAAAGACTCACTTTTCATTGTGCACAAAGTCACTCACAGTCACTGCACGCTTACTGAATGACCAGTGTGTATATATGAAGTCCTACCACTGAGCTGTGTGTAGCACTGACAAAGGGCATGTCATCTTTTTCCTTTTTTGACGTCTTACTTTTGGGTGGAAAGAGATGAGAATGTTTTGATTTCAAACATGGATTTTTTAAGGTTTTCTTGTATGGAAGCATATTGCATTCTCGCTGGAAAAAAAACATCATGTTTTGTCACGGTAATAATACCTTTTTTTGGCATCATATTGGGATTTTTTTTTTATTGAGAAACAAATTCTTTGTAACAAGATCATCTCTCAGTACTAAGACTTGTTATTAAGCATTTTTTTTAAGTTTAGTGGAAAAAAATGATGAGAAAAAGATCTTGTTATAACAGATAAAACATGATAAACTCAGTCTTTCTTTTTTTCAAAAAGAGCGTAGTATGCTTCTGATAATTTTGCATGTTTTGGTTGGTAATGCATTGACCAAGACCAGGAATGCTTGTGCATATATATATACATATATATGTCTCTATATATGTATACATATAGATATGTAAAAGTCATATATTTACGATGCATGCAGGCAGTCCTCTCTCTTCTCAATGTCATCAGTGAGAGCGCGCCTGATAAAAAATGTGTTGTTCCTCCTCCTCCTCCTTCTTTCTTCCCTATTGGCCCTCTCTGCCCCTTCATCACTCCCAAACAACCTGTCTCTCTCTGCTCCTCTCCTGCAAACCGCCCTCTACTCCCTTATTCCCTCCGCTGCTCTTCTTCGCCTCCGCTCCTCTCTCCTTTGTCCACTTTCTCTTTCCCTTATCTTCCTGTTCCCACCTCCCTGTGCCTCCACCAGACTGCGCAGTGTGAAGATGGAGCAGAGGAAACTCAATGATCAGGCCAACACCTTGGTGGACCTGGCGAAGGTAAGTCTCCCATCTGATGCGTCTTTAAAGAGGCTAGAGTTAATATTTAACCCTCTGATTTCTCAGGAACAGAAATATTGTCCGTGGGTCAGTTATACCCGGGGATGTTTAATTATCCAAATGTGTCAGAAACTAAAAAAATCCCAATGAACATGGTTTATATTTCATTAATAACTCCATTACTAACCATCTCAATCAATATTTAGTGCAATGGTGTTCTTTACCTCTCACAGATCTTGGTTCAATCAGGATAATTCACTTGTTTTTCTATAATAAATCCATGTTCAAAAATGTTTTATGTACATTGGAAAGACCTACATATAAAATACAATAGTTTTACATGACATTGATTTTTTTATTTTTTTATTTTATTTTTAAAAAAATGTCTTTTTATGAAAAAATACTAAAACTTTTTTTTTTTTTTTTTGAAGATTGTTAAAAAAAAAGTTATGTACATTGGAAAGACCTATGTATAAATTACAATAGTTTTATATGCCTTCTGGCCGAACGGTACCTGTCTGCTGCTTCCAGAGACCCCTCAACCAGCCAAGACCGAAAGGCCTCCTTCTTCAGCCTGGCGGCCTCCCTCACCGCTGGTGTCCACCAGCTGGTTCTTGGGTTGCCGCCACGACAAGCACCGACGGCCTTCAGGCCACAGCTCCTACCAGCCGCATCAATAATTGAGGCTTTGAACATGTTGAACATGGAGGTGTGAGTTGAAGACCCTGCAGACAGGGGCCTCCGCTAGACGTTCCCAGTTCACCCTCACTACACGTTTGGGTTGCCAGGTCTGTCCAGCATCCTCCCCAGCCACCTGATCCAACTCACCACCAGGTGTTGATCAGCTGACAGCTCTGCTCCTCTCTTCACCCGAGTGTCCAGAACATGCGGCCGCAGATCTGACGATACGATAATAAAATCGATCATCGATCTTTGGCCTAGAGTGCTCTGGTACCAGGTACACTTATGAGCAACTCTATGTTCGAACATGGTGTTTGTTATGGACAGTCCGTGACTAGCACAGAAGTCCAATAACAGAACACCACTCCGGTTCAGATCGGGCAGGCCGTTCCTCCCAATCACCTCCTCCAGGTACCATCATTGTTACCCACGTGAGCGTTGAAGTCTCCCAGAAGAACAATAGAGTCTCCAGGTGGTACCCCTTCCAGGACACCACCCAGAGACTCCAAGAAGGCCGGGTACTCCGAGCTGCTGTTCGGTGCATACGCACAGACAGTCAGAGACCTTCTCCTTGCGACTGCAAGTCGTTCCTCGGGGAGAACTCCAACACAGCAGCGCTCTAGGAGTTTGGTTCCAGAGCCCAGGCTATGTGTGGAGATGAGCCCAACTATTTCTAGTTGGTAACGCTCCACCTCCCACACAACCTCGGGCTCCTTCCCTGCCAGCGAGGTGACGTTCCACCTCCCCAGAGCTAGCCGTGAAAATGTACAGTAGTAAAAATGACAATATTTCCCTTTAAAATGTAGTGAAGTAGAAGTATAAAGTTACATAAATAGAAACACTCAAGTAAAGCACACATATCTCAAAATTGTACAAAAAAAGTACAGTACTTGAGTAATTGTACTTCTTATACATAAATCTAAATCACTGGAGACAATATTGGCAAAACAAGACCAGGAATATCTCTGAGGCCTCTTCTTTACTTTTGCTGTTTCCAAGTTTTGTCAAATAACTAAATTCCAACTCAACACAGAGTGAATTCCTGTTTCCGGTAGCATCTTATATGGCAGTGTTAGAGGAACCTGGCTGTAAGAGTGTGATGCAGTCATGCCTCGGTAGCTTCTGTCCTGCTGTATAGATGTCAGCTGACCCAGCGGAGCAGAGCAGAGAGGGGGTTCAAAGGGAGGTGCATGACTGCAGCCTCATTTGATGTGGATGGCATTTGCACTCCAGTGTGTATTTTAAAAGGTTCTAAGGCCAACTCCTTTAATGTGTGTTTACTTGCCCTTACTCTGCTCGATGGTCGGATCCATCTGTGTACACCCTACAGTGGTTCAACGGCTCAATGTCTCTTTGTTAAGCCCCGTGGTGAAGTAACCCTTTCACACTGATATATGACAGAAATCATTTAATTTCTGAGCTGTTCTAGTGTCTGAAAAGGGCTACTAGTGACCATTAAATTGTGCCGCATGGTATTTACTTTGTCAAAAAAAAAGAATGGAATACAAAGACTTTATTATATATTTTATAACATATTATTTTGCCACGGACTGAATAGAAGAATCACACGCATTAACACTGCATCCACTGCGGAACAATAAGTGCCTAAATAATAGAGACACTTTTCATTATATGAGTGAGTTGTGTAAAGCATATACATAAAGCATTAAAGAGCGTCTCTAAATGGATTGGAGGAGCTGGTTGTGAAACGGTGGGGAGATAAAAATCAATGCTGACTCGCTGAAACTATCCAGCTCCCCTTCACACTGCTTCCTGTCATTAATTCTCCCTCCTCAGACCAAGTAGGTCTGATTTAGACCGTCTGCTCATGTAATTTATGACACGAAAGGCTTTTTTCTTGGGTACGTAGATATACTGGGGCGGGCTGATTCATTGTGTTTGGCTTCCAACAATTCCGAAAATAAGATCATTGAGATAAAATGATTATTTTGCCAGTTTCCCAATAATGCTCTCATTTTGTGTTCGGGTTATAAATCCAGCGCATCGCTTTTCCTTTACAGCGGAGTTACTGACTGGAATTAAATATAGTTAATTTAAATGTTCAATATATATTCTGCTTGTGGCAGTGCACTACAACATATTTGATAACGTATTTGACAACGTATTCTCATTTTTATTGGTCCATTCTATTTTTATCTATAATTTTATATATTGAATAAAATACAATTATTTATTAGCTTTTAGTAGGTTGTGAAAGTACACTTATTTTACAAAATAGTCAATCGTTATTTATTTTTATTTTATAGTTTTATATTATTTAAATGTGTACAACGCCGATTCCATAATAGTTGGGATATCATCTTAAAGATAAATAAAATGTTGATAATGTGATCATCAATTGAAAACTGTCCAAAGACAATATATTTTATGTTGAAGCTGATGAACTTTTTAACTTTTATAAATATACACATTGTCCCAACTGTTTTGGAATTGGGGTTGTTGTATGTATTTATATTTTTGTGTCATGTATTCCTATTTTTAAGTTTATTTATTTATTTATTTGATTTTCAGATAAAAAAAAGTTCAGTCATGTTTCCAAAGTCAATACAGTATATAAATAATTGTGATCCTTTATTGACCAAAATAATCATGATTATGTTTTTTGCCTTAATTGAGCAGCCATAGTTCATACTGCACCTCCTGTAAATGTTATTTGCTGCATATCTCCTCGTGTATATTAAGTTGTAAAACAGATTTTTATTATTTGTCATCTTGCCTCTCCCTCCCTTGTCCGGCCCTCCTCCTCTTCCCTCTCTGTCCTCCTGTTCTTGCACCTCCCCAAACACATTTACTCTCTCTCCTTCATTAGACCCAGAATGTGATGTATGACCTGGTGTCAGAGCTGCAGGAGCGCAGTGAGGAGCTGGACAAGCGCATCGGCACATTGGAGGACAAGCTGGACTCGGTGACGGGCAGCCTGCAGGCGCTGCCCTGCCTCATCTCCCAAGCCATAACCCAGCAGCAGCAGGACTTCCTGGACGGCTTTGTTCACCGCTTTCGGCCCGCCTCACTAGCTTCAGAGCGCTCTGAACGCTCCGAGCGATCCTGGACTTCCACCGCCCGTAGGCGGCGCTCTCCCTCCACAGCACCACACACCTCCTCCGATAGCGGATAACCTTGAGAAACCCTCTGCAATCACCTTCGAGCCCCTCCTCTCCCAACTGGTCCCCTCATTCTGTCCCATCCAAAGTCGTCCCTGTAACCGCTGGCGAGTCCAGGTCTGGACTAATAATGAACCCATATCTTGACCCCTGACCTGATCCTTGCCCTTATTCTCTCCCTCCCGTCCACTCCCCCCTCCCTCCCCACTCAACATCAAATCCAAAAACCAATTCCTCTGTGACTGAGCCTCTCAGCACAGGACTGGATCAGAGCTACTCCAAAAGAACAAAGAAAAGCAAACAAAGACCAGAAAAAACACAAATGCATCCAAAAAAAGAAAAAGAGAAAAAAAAATTTAAAATGACTGAAAAACCGAGATAAAGTAGAGATATGGTTTATGTTTTAGCCATTGTATGGCTGTTCAAGTTAGCTTTTTTGTAAAAGCCCTTGTATAGTTAAAAAAATGACTGAGTTCAGGGTCGCTGGGGTGAGAGCTGGCTATCACACCGGAGAGTCCTTAACCACGAGGGGGGAAGTTGGTCTGTGGAGCCGAGGGCCTCGGCTCACCTGCTGGCCCTCTGAGGCCATGGAGGACATCCGTCCACCCATCCGTCTGTCTATCTGTTTGTCCGGTGAGGAGAGCGAGACAAACCATTGGATTTCCCTTTCAAAAGACTAGTGTCATGGATTCTTTCCCATAGGTGAGGCTGAAAGCCTTAGACGAGGCTGCGAAAGCGCTGACTTCAGGTCAGTGTCTGAAGATGCACTTAAGGGGGAGGGGAAACTGTCACACAAAAGAAGAGCAAAGGGGATGCATATGGCATTACTACTGGGTAGGAAAAATTTACACAGTTGCCAACTTCAAGGTTTCAGCTTCCTTGTTCTTACCAAGGGAAAAATGAGAGCGACTATCTTTTTTAGTTACATATTGACATGTGATTTTTCAGTGCCTGAATGTATAAATAGTAGAGGGTTATTTAATTACTAATTTCAGAGCTTTTTTACAATGTTAACAGTCTGAATACAGCATTGCATTCCTTTTTCAGATACATTCCTCTCCAAAAATTTAAAGAAATGTCTTAATGTAATGCATAACATTGCCTCCATTACACAGCAACTCTAAATGTTTTTGAAAAACCTTTTTTTTTCTTTTCTATTTCTACTAACACCGTGAGAAGTGAAAAAGCTCAGAGAGTAAGCGAAAGTGAGACAGACTGAGAGAATATTTGTAAGTGTGTTTGTCAGAGAACGAGTTCACTTTTAGCTCAATGCTGCACACTCATACACACAACAATGAAATATGTAGTAGTCTACCTTTCTCACCAACACTAATTAGAGCTTCCTGTGGTCTTCAGATAATGGCATGGCTTCAGGTCTGCTGGTATATACGGCCACACAGGCACACATCACTGGTCGAACTGAGAAACCAACCCTGCCCCCTTTGCATGGTTCTGTGCAACAATGATAATGAAACACAATCTTCCTCGGATGGCTTGATGATTTTACATGATTTTGATTTTCTAACTTTTTGTTTGGTTGTTGCCTTTTCTTTCTTTTATTTTTTACTTAGAACATTTTTACTAGGATACCTAGAGTTTTTAGAGTTGCCGAACCTAGAGAGTTGCAGTAATGTGATTCTGTAATGCATTCCCTGTTTAAAAATATGAGGTGAAGAGAAATTAAGAAAGAATACTGAAAGGATACAAATAAAAGTGCTGAAGAAACTTTGATGGATGGGTTCCTCTGCAAATTTGAAAGAATAGTTTTGGGAAATAAGATTATATTTTTTCTAGCAGAGTTTCAGATGAGAAGACTGATTCCACTCTCATTTGTTAGAGTGCTAACAATCTTCTTATCCAACTGAGTAAGAGAGCGAATAAGCCAAAATTTCTAACTGTTGCTTTAGCGTTACAGCGTCAGGCTTCTGTTTTATCTTTTCTAAGACGTTCACTATGATAGGAGGAGGAGTTAGAACATTTTGAATCTCAACGGCATGGTGTATGATGCATCCTAAAGTTGTGATGACTTGTACATTTTTTGATTTGAAGAAAAAGTTATTTTTTGTTTCCAAAGTCCATCTAAAAGGCAGACAAGGAAGTCAGTGGGTTAGTGGGCTAGCATGCTGTCCTACAGTAGTTTGAATGATAGATAATCTGAGTCCCAAAAGGATGTTAGTGCTAAAAAATCATCTTTACAGCCCCCTAAGCTAACAGACAAATAGGAATATTATTATTTGTGCATCTTAATTATTCCGAAGCTGCTTTGGGTTGAATCTGGGTGAAGTCTAAATCCTGTGAGACACTGAGCTCTCCCACAGGCTCTGGACTGGCCAGAGAGCACATTTAAGAACATGTTCAGTTTGCTACGAGTGGAACTTAATCAAGCATGAATATTAGCTTTTTCCTTTCAACTTGAGTTGATGAAGCATGACTCTTTACTGCCCCCACCTCTCGCCACTTCCCGTACAGTGCTACACTCCACCCTTCCAGTGCGAAGGGATCTATCACGCCATTACAGTCTCTGTTTCAATCAGTGTCGTCCACAGCGTCAGGACGGCTAATGGAAGACTATCTGCTTGATTGCCACCTTACCTGCCTTTTCATATCTAAGGTTTCCACCTCTTCATTACAGCGAGGGTTTAGCCTGGCGTTTGTCATCTGTCATCATTAAGAACATCAGTCCTCCAACACACAAAGAGGCTTCCCAAACGGCCCGCAGCGAGTGGTTTGAATGAAGAAGAAATACAAAGAAAGGAAGGAGCGAGGGAACCCCCGGGTCATGTTCCATGTTGCACTCAGTGTGTAATATTCAGTCATAGATGCGTCATAGATGTGGAGTGTTTTCCCCAGAGAGATGTGAGGGAGCTGGTGTTAAGGACTTCATCCTTTATCAGGCGACAGGAAAGAGGGAGAGAGTAGATTAGGGGGGAAAAAGAAGAAGATGAGAGCAATAGTTCATTTGTGAAGAGCAAGAGTGGGTGTCCTGTAAATATGACCTCATTGTAGATGTCGCCAAGTAAACGGGACGAATGGTGAACCGCAGGGGTGAAGGTAGCTGGGTGCAGTGCAGCATCTTGCAGGTATGCAGTAGAAAAACATTTAGAAAGGATACAATTCTGTCAAATTAAGGATAACATTTAATTAATTTCGTTTTTTGTTTTTTTTACTGCTGATGGAGGTATAATCAGGTTCTGTTTTTACCCTGTTGTAAACAGTTTGTTTTCCTCTTTATCCTGTCACCAACAAAGTCCTGCCAAAACACCATTCCAATATTTAATAGTGACCCAATTTTCTCCGCCAGAAAATAAAAAAAGTATTTTGTAGTTGAAGTGAGGGACATTCATGATGTTATTCTGATGATGGTAGATGAGTCAAAGTGATAAACGCATCCCAGAGTCTTTTATTATCCTGAAAAAGTAGGCTTTTCCTCATAGAGCAGGAATCAGAACACACTTCTACTGAACAATACCAGAGTGAAAAAATCCCCAAAAGTGAAGAAATGTAACCCAATCATTGTTCTGTGTACACTGCCACATGATGCATAATGTACGTAGTAGCACTGGAATAAATCAACTTTTAATGGATGGCAAATGGGTTTAACATGTTCTCTGTATACTGTTCGCTGTTCCTTCATTTTGCAGGTGAACTTTTGTCCTAGCAAGGAGAGACACCAAGGTCAAACCATTAAAGACTATCTTCAGCTATGATCATCACTCTCTTCTTCTTTCTGGCAGCTAGTAGATGAACCTTTAATATGAAACAATTTCTTAGGCTTTGTTTTCCATTAAAGGTGCAGTGTGTAAGATATGGCCAGTTAAAACTTTCTAAAAAATGAAGCAAGATTATCAACAGAATGTGAAGAAGTTTTGACGTCAGGTCAAAGACTATGGAAGTAAATCTGTGTCATCAGAGTTTGAAATAAAAAAGATGTTGAATTTCTAGCACTGAATATTTATGCATTGAAATTATGTGTCTGAAAGTTTTTTAACATTAAAATTAAACTGCAAAAAATTCAACCGCAAAAAAATTCAACTCATTTTTTGAGATTTAATTTTTTGCGGTTTAATTTTTTGTGGTTTAATTTTTGCGGTTGAATTTTCTGAGGTTGAATTTTTAAAGCTAAAAAACATTCAGATGCATAATTTCAATGCAAAAATATTCAGTGCTAGAAATTCAACGTCTTTTTTTATTTCAAACTCCGATGACACAGATTTACTTCCATAAAAGACAGCTATGTATTGTGTTGTGTAGCTTTTCCTGTCTTGTTTTACCACTTGTCACAGTAGCATCCAGTCTGTCCTCAGGACCCCACACGCGGCTCCACATCCGCCTGTGTATTTTCTCTGCTGGGCTGTTAGTCTCTGTGCGCTCCACTGAGCAAGTAATCACTCTCATCCCTCACAACACACTCTACGTCCCTTGAACGACTGTGAGTTCGGATTGAGGTCCTAATTTTAGTTTCAAATGTTTGCTCTATATTTTTGAGCACATTGCAATGTTTATTGAGTGTTGAATTGTAATATTGCATCTTAAACAGTTATAAATAAATAAATACACAGGTATGAGACTTAGCTGTGGGGCTGAAGCTATTAAATATAAAACTAAAACTTCAAAAGAGCTTCCACACACTCAAATCTTTGCAAAGATCATTTTAACTTGCAAGCTGTTCAGTCAGAGACATTCATAAAGGCAAGAAGAAGACCTGTATGTGTGTTCAGATGCACTTTTGATTGACTTTTACAATCTTGAACAGTGTCATTGCTGCAATTAGTTATTCATGTTCATCATTCTTGCACAAGGTGAAATTCTGCCCCCTATTTTGCTACAAGTGGCCAAAAATTACACAGTGTCCCTTTAAAATTAACAAAATAACGGTTCAAAACCCTGCCATGCACGACCTCTAATCTGAAACTTCTTCACACACTGTCTACCCCAAAGGAAAAGGGAACTGGCAGCAGCTTAAAGCCAATTGTGACAGTGAAAGGTGAGTTGGCACATGTGTTGACAGATACAGACATTGCGCGGCTCTTACTGAAAAACTGCTAGGCAGGGACATCCTAAAACATGATTACAGGAGGATGTATTGACATAAACATAAACATCGCTCCAGAGGACACACAGCTGCTGAGGCGCTGTTCCAAGGTGAACTATGAGCTGTACACAACACACACACACACACACACACTGCCATTAATGTTCAAATAACAAG
Source organism: Centropristis striata (assembly GCF_030273125.1). NCBI lineage: Eukaryota > Metazoa > Chordata > Actinopteri > Perciformes > Serranidae > Centropristis > Centropristis striata. The sequence continues at coordinate 12,274,070 of NC_081527.1, read as the reverse complement.
CTACTATTCATGTCCACATGCACAAACAAGGCCCAGCCTGGTTAATTACAGCCAAATCAGGAGGGACTTGGCAGCAGAATGATATCCCGCAAGAATGGCCGAGTCAGTCACCCTGTAGTTGTTGCTATCCAACCCCAAAGACATGCAGCAGTGGAAACACAGCTCCTCTGCTCCTCATCTCTCCCATAGGAGCACAGCATCACTGCATGAAATATTGGGCCTTATGGAGGAAGTGATTTATGAACAAATGTCCCCTTATTTTTGTCCCTTTACACAATTGTTTTTATTGTGTCAGTAGATTTTTGGGGATTTACAAAAGGTGTCTTATTGTTGCTTTTCTATGAAGAAAGAAGTCTTACCAATATAAGAAAAACACATCTCATCTTCACAGTCTTTCGGATTGTTTGTCCAATGCAACACATGGCAATACAAGTAAATTTGAGGAAAATGGGAAAACCAAATTTAAAAAAAAAATACAGCATAGGATATTAAGTGCTATAGCTGGGTTCATTATTTCCCTGTGACACTAGTATTGATGCTCTAATTTATTAACAATATGTTGATTTCTTTACTGTTGAAGTTCTTCTTCTTCTAGTTTTTTTGATGGCATTGCTACAATTTTCTGGTATGTACCAAAATATTTGCACGTCACAACACATTTATGTTTTTAAACACGTTAGTAATGTTGTGTTTTTGTGGGAATAACTGATTTTGGGGTCACAAAGTGGTGTAGAGGTTAGCACTCTCGCCTCTTGCGGCTCTTCTGTGTGGAGTTTGCATGTTCTCCTCGTGTCAGCGTGGGTTCAAACCGGGTACTCCGGCTTCCTCCCACAGTCCAAAAACATGCACTTAGGTTTAATTGGTGACTCTAAATTGCCCGTAGGAGTGAATGAGAGTGTGGTTGTCTGTCTCTATGTGTCAGCCCTGTGATAGTCTGATGACCTGTCCAGTGTACCCCGCCTCTCGCCCAATGTTAACTGGGATCGGCTCCAGCCCCCCACGACCTGAGTGCGGATAAGCAGTTAAGGAAAATGAATGAAAGAATAATTTGGATGGTTCATCATTTGCTCCATGGGGTCCATTGTATTTATCATTTGATATATGATATTGTGAATAATGTGTGATTTCAAACATATATCAGAATCGTGTTTTATAGTGCAAGCTAAAATGAAAAATGTTGTCAATTACAACCGACTTAGCCACAGATATCCAGCTACTTTAATGTCCTGAACAGGTCAGCTTGCCTTTTTCCTTCTGTAACAATGTCAGTCTCTTAATGAGCACAGTTAAGTCACCCAGCTGCTCCTTACTCTTGTATTTAAGTGTGAAAGACAAGAAAAGAGGCATCAAATTACCAGAGATCTCCCCTAGAGGGTACTGAAGTCTATCGTGAGGAAAGAGGAGAAGGAAGCAGGTTGCAGAGGAATGAAGATGACCCTCGGAGTGGCGGAGAAGGACGGGGGAGGAATCAGCTTGCAGGGGGTTGAGGATCATCCCAGAGTGTGAAAGGGTCCTTCAGGGACAGCTTGTGGCAGGCAGGGGAAGTTATTTATTGAATTTATTACAGGCCCCACTTTTCTCCCTGTCTGCCCCGGGAGCTAATAGCTAGCAGCTGCATTATGCTTAATGCCCTCCCTATCACTTACAGCTAACGTGGTTTGGCATACACTTGGGGAAATCAGAGAGAATAGGAGTATTGATTTTGGTTTTTGGCCTTTTTTTAATACACAGTGCTGGAGTGGTGGAGAGTGGGTGTGAAGGGCCTTTTCATTCCAACAAATGTTTTTTTGAGTGTCATTTATTTCAGCATCAATCATTTCTCTCTCTATCTTTCTCTTTCCATCTGTACCTATCTGTATCTCTCCCTCCGCTGCACGTTTCCCTCTCGGAGGCAGAATGAACTGATACAAATGAGGTTGTCTGTTGGAGGCTGCCGTATCTTTTCTACTTCATTTAGCTCTGCAGGAAGAAAAGAGCCTTTTTCTGAGCCCTCAAGCCATGTGTCAGGACTTCAAGCATGAAAGTGCACATGTATGTGTCTGCAGTGTGTATATGCCTGTGTACACTGAGATACACACACACACGCACACATAATGTATACATGTAGCTTCCCATTTGTCCTCCACTTGACAGAATCATTCCAGCCAAGGCTAGAAACTCAGATCTATGATCACATCTCACATCACTCACAAGAGCAGTACTGTTTTTATCAGTTATAAAGATTAACTCTCTCTACAGCCACCAACACTTACATCACTCACTACGGCCTCATCTGTTAATGCTTGATCACCCAGTACATCACTATTTAACGACGCACTCAAAGTCAGGCCACTGATCGATGCCTTTGACCCTTTTGAAAGAATTGTTTAAGATATTTCCTGCCATCGCACCACATACAGTGTGAGCAGAAGCAAAACTGCACTGTAAAATGTTAAAAATGCATGGAGGTCAATGGGAAAATTACATTACAGGCAAGACAAAAGTAAGTTGTCCCAAATCCACTAAAGAAAATTAAAGTGCTGGAGAGAAATTAATCAGAGGAACAAGTTGGAAGAGCTTCAATGAAATATATCTAAATGACAAAAGGATAATGACAATTTCCTCTTCCATTATCGAAATTTGTCTGGAACTTAAGGAATAGTTCATCTTTTTTTAGCCTTTTTCTTTTAAGTGACACATGAAGCCAACTTCATGTTCAAGCCAACCATGTAAAATATTACTTGGCTTTTCTGCATCTATGAGCCAACAGAGCATTAGAGATGTCCAGCTACATCTGGTTTAGCGATTCACTTACTTGAATATGAATAAAATTATTAAATCCTGCGGCTCATTAATACGGTTTAAACTTTTTTAATGCCTTACCAATAGGTTTTTTGCCCTAAACCTAGGTCAGTGGTTTTACACCATAAATCCACAATAACTGCAGCCTTTTTAACAACCGTGAACTGTACTTGTGTGCTATTTTTAGAGCCTGCCGTGAAACGCGAGCCGCGATACGTACCTACGTGTCAAAATGGGCGATACTGACACACAACCTCTTCTGTCGTTTAGGTTGGAGAACTTTTTGTGTTTCCAGTCTTTATGCTAAGCTAAGCTAACTTTCTCTCGATTATAGTTTCATATTTACCATAAAAAACATTTACAGTTACTCACTTATTTTCTTAATCTATCTTTTTATAATTTTACATTTGATAACAGGTATGCAAATATTTGTACGAAATGTAGTTTAAAAAAAAAAGATTTCACATATGGTCAGTGCTCCATATTCATGCTTCACAGGACAGTGAGACCTGTATGTATTAATAACACTATTAAATACATCAAACTACATGTCAGACCTTTGCTTTATACACACTTCCAATACATGACTTTCACATTGTTCTGCATATTATTTGCAGCTGAGCAGGCACCTGCACCGTCAGTAGAGGACATGCATGGAAACAACAGATGAGGTAGCCCGGGGCCAAGGCCACTGGTGGGACTCGCTACTCACTTGAGAAAGTGGGTTGCATTATGTGTTTACTGTACTGTATTGGCTACGAGTGCTGCAGTGAGTGAGAGTGTGTGTCAGAGAGATAGAGGGTGGAGGGGGGGGGGGGGGGGGGGTCACTACAGATGTCCTTGCCTTGAGCTCTCTCTACATGAAAATCCACACTGCTCGGAAAGAATAGCTGGCACAGAGTGACGTCACGTTACACAGCAGGAGTCAGACACAGAGGGTTAAATCTTAATGAAGAGAAGATTCATTGCTAAAGGGGAATGTTGCAGAGAGACGGACTGGATACTGATTAGATTAAAATAACCACCTGCACTTGAATCATTATAATATGTTAAAATCAGTGTGCATTTTGTACTATTCTTTACACATTGCTAAAGAAACACGATCAAAACATACTAGAACATAGATGTCAGTTGATGTTCACAGTGTTTCATGCAATTTAATGCAACAGAGTGAGAAAGAGGGACACAGAACCTACTCAGTGAGGAAGAGAGAGAGAGAGACTGGTGGTGAAGCGTCTACGTGAGAAGCACAGGATCTTGCTGCCCTCTAGTGCCAAACACTCCCCTCCGTGGCGGCAGCACAATGTGACACAGCTGAGAAGAGAATGAATTATTCATAAAAGACGGGATGATAAAGCAGTATTTCACAGATCTTAGATATGAGATGTAATTGATATCACAGGGCTGATATCAAACACATGCTTGTCTCTAAAAATAAGTGTAATCTTGTGGACAAGCCACTGTTTTTGATAGTTTAAAGAGATAGCTGTAATACTTTCAGTGTTACAAGACACTGCTAGGCTTTTATATGTACAGAGTAGCAGTATTAAAGAACGGATTATCAACTTTTTACCCTTTGTTTAATCAAAAAAGTGCAGATGATTTAGACTACAAGTAGTCTAAATGGCCATCCAGGCTCTTTCAAAGCACCTGTTGTGGGTTACATGCATGCTCACCACCTCCTCTCGTCAGTTTTATGAATGTCAACAGTCTCTCTCTCTCCCCCACAGATTAACCCAGCAGTGCCAGTCAGCACCAGCACAGGGGCGGTTCAGGTTTAATGTTTAAGCTTTTACTCCCCCCTCAGCTCTCCACACACACATTAGCCAATCGGCCTGCGTGTGTGGAACTGAGCGTCTAACACTCAGAGTGAGTCACCTGAGAGACTGAAGAGGGCGAGCTGAGTGGGCCCGGTGGACACGGTGGACATTTTACTGCAGGTATCAGTTCCTGTTTCCTTACAAACTAGCCGATCAAAGTCCAACAGCGTGACCGGAGACGATCTGGGGTCAAACGGGTAAGAAAAGTAGTTTTGAGGTATTTCTTTGTTGTCAGAAAGACAAACATGATTTGTGTTATTGATGTGTTTCCACTTTGTGACAGTTTCCTGACTGTGTGTTAGGAGCTGGCAGCAGCAGCTTGATGTGAGTCACAGCTCAGCTTAAACTCCTCTGTTATTAGTTGAGTCTGAGCTGCACCGTAGTCCTGTTGTGGTCCCTCTCTGAGCTGTTTGCTGCTGTAGCAGAGTGTGTGGTGTTGACTGCTGTCAGCCCACACTATTTTTTTCCTATTAATTTTCATCCAATATGAAAATCTATTAGCAGACTATAAATACTTACTTGAGCTTTGTAGGAGAGACCTGGCACAATTTTACTTATTATATTCCTTCATAACTCACAGAACATTTGTAATACACAAGTGATCTTTTGATATAAGATAAATATAAATGTGCCCTGATATTGAATAATATATTTAATATATATATACAGTTCAGGCCAAAAGTTTGGACACACACCTTCTCATTCAATGCGTTTTTCTTTATTTTCATGACTATTTACATTGTAGATTCTCACTGAAGGCATCAAAACTATGAATGAACACATATTGAATTATGTACTTAACAAAAAAAGTGTGAAATAACTGAAAACATGTCTTGTATTTTAGATTCCTCAAAGTAGCCACCCTTTGCTTACTAGAATATAAGACATGTTTTCAGTTATTTCACTTTTGTTAAGTACATAATTCCACGTGTTCATTAATAGTTTTGATGAATTTACAATGTCAATAGTAATGAAAATAAAGGAAACGCATTGAATGAGAAGGTGTGTCCAAACTTTTGGCCTGTACTGTATATATATATATATATATATATATATGTATATATATATATATATATATATATATATATATATGTATATATATATATATATATATATATATATATATATACAGGTGCATCTCAATAAATTAGAAATATATATTTTATATATATAATACTAGTTAGAATATCATAGAAAGTTTATTTATGTCAGTAATTCATTTAAAAAAAAGTGGAAATAACACATTTTATAGATCCATTACACACAGAATGAAACATTTATTTAATTTCTTCTAATTATAATGATTATGGCTTACATTTAATGAAGACCTAAATTTCAGTGTCTCAAAAAAAATTAAATTTCAAAAGACCAATTTTAAAGTATAATACATAAGTATGTTTAATATGGAAATTTTGGCCTCTGAAAAGTATGTCCATCTATATGACTCAATACTTGGTTGGGGCTATTTGACTTGAACCACTGGAAATGGACTGTTCCATCATATTCTAATATATTGAGATGCACCTGTATATATTCTTTATTTAACCAGGTAAAAGCTTCATTGAGATTAAAAAATCTCTTTGTCAAGAGAGATTTGGACAAGAAGGCAGCATAAAAAAGACTTACAACATTAAACACAGTTATCACTGACAATAAATACAAATACAGCCATCACAACAACAGTGAGCATCAGTAGCCAACAAATATAAAGTTGGAATAAAATATATATTTTTTACATTAAATGATTGTGACAATGTGATTTATTCTTGACAGATGTGTACATCTTCTCAAAACTTTATTAATCAATCTCTCAAACATATCACAATGAAAATAAAAAACACAATTAACAGAGGATTGTGTCTGAAAACAAAATGATTCCAACTTTACGGGTGACCATGTAATAGGTATTTTCACAAATAAGGACAAGACTGTAATATTATATTTAATGCAAGAAGTCAGAGTGTTAATAATAATTCCCTCTGGTCTCTCAGTGAACATAAAATCAGCATTATTTTCTGTCAAAATCTCACTGCATTACCGTGTAATGATAATGTAAGCTTGACAAAAAGGAAGTGGCCTTTATTACTTTATGTATTGGGTTTATACAAGCCAATCAAGTTAAAAAATGTAATAATACATTTTAACTTTTATATAGAATAAATGCTAGTTGTACGTCACAGTGACAACTTTTAGGCCCCATGTACACCTGCGTACTAACATTTGATCTGCATTTACAGCTGGCATTTTCTTATGGAGATAACACACAGGATACAGATATATGCCAGGTGTAAACAGGGTGATTCAGATGCTCCTCACATGGTCTGGTTGCCGAAGTTTGCAAAGTTGTTCTTCCAACTTGGATTTGTTCATGAACTTTAAATCATTATGTGGAAGGTGTGTTGTATTTTATTGCTCAGGGAAGTTATTGCTTAGAAAAAGGTGTAGTCAGGATTTCGCAATCATGTCTCATTTTTACATACAACCTATAAGTTCATGGAAGTCTTGTTAAAATCATCACATGTGAGCTACTGGGGTACCTAATTATACATTTTACAGCATCTAATTACGGCATATATGCTTATATGCTTATTATACATAACTAATAATTTATTTTTCCCCCCACAGTTTTTCCCTCTCCATGCCTCATAAGTACTTCGGATCATTTCTTTCTCAATGAATCACAAAAATCAGCCCGCAGCATGAAAAGCTGGAGCAGGAACTTCAAGAGACAAGAGCCTGAAAGTGTGATCGGGTCCTCCTCGAGCAAGAGGAACTCCATTAGTGAACCACCAGTGCCTGTGTGGGTTACTCACACACCCACACCAGATAATATCACAGATGATGGTGATACTACCTCCACGGGGCGCACATCCAGCACTCCACCGTACGCAGAGAAGGAGGACAAATCAGGGAGCATGAAGGACAGACTGAAATCCCTCATCCCTCCGTCGTGGGGGGGGCTGATCCATAAATGGACAAAGGAAAGTGACAGTCTTAATGGCTCTGAAGCCAGCACCAGCAGGATCCAGATCCTTCCTAATGGGACCAGGGTGAGCCCTCCTGTGAGTCCCCTGCTGGAGCGCAAGAACTGGGGCGATTCACTTGGCAACTCCAGCCACAACTCCCATAAGCCTTTGTTAAGGGAGAGTCCCTGTGAAGACCTGTTCCACGAGGGCCCACGAGAGGAGTCTCTTCTCACGAGTATCCACCCTGCAGAGTACTACGCTGAGAAACTGGAGGTCTACAACCAGAAGTACTCTTATTTGAAGTCCTGGCCAGGGTTGCTCAGACTTCTTGCTGGACTTCAGCTCCTGTTTGGGGGCATGGTCATAGCCTGCGTCATCGCCTACATCCAGAAAGACAGCGAGTGGTCCAACAGCTACGGACTCTATAACGGTGTTTACAACAATGGGCAGGGCCTGTCTGGGTACAGCTACCGAGGCCCTATGACTCCCTTCATCCTGGCAGTGGCTGGAGTCTGCTGGATTGTGACTCTGGCTCTCTTGGTGATGGGAATGACGATGTATTACCGCACCATCCTCCTCGACGCCCCCTGGTGGCCTCTGACGGAGGCCTTCATCAATGTGGCACTGTTCCTGCTCTACATGGCGGCAGGGATCGTCTACCTGAACGACTTGAACCGCGGGGGGCTGTGCTACATGACGATCGGCATTAACCCCATCATGGCCAATCTGTGTCGGGTGGACGGGGGCCAGATGGCGGGAACGGCATTCATCTTCATCAACATGGTCATGTATCTGGGAAGCTTCGTGGTGTGTCTGAAGATGTGGAGGCATGAGGCCGCACGCAGGGAGAGGGAGCACTTTGAGAAAAACACACAGGTCATTATCCTATGGAGATTTTATATAATCACTCATTCTCATAAAAAGACTTCAATCTTATTCAAGAGTTGATTTTATGCTCATGGATTTAGTATAGAAGTATAATTAAACTGACAGGTATGATTATCTGAGTTACTTAACCATAGTAGGGATGGGAATAATTAATCAGTTTATAATCGATTAATGAATTTGAAAAGAATTTGGTTGATCACGTGGAACTTCTAATTGATCTGTGTATTTTTTAATTTTAATTTTATCTCTGACTTTATCAGTACTTGTAAAAAAGCCAACAAGCGGAGAGTTAAGTTGGATAAAGCTACAGTTTGCAAACTGAAAGTTGCAATAACAATTATAAAACACACAGAAATACAAGAGTATTAATTTGAGCAAAACTAGCTTACTGTATCAAACCTTACCTTGCCATCTTTACAGTTTAATCTCACTTGAATTAGTTTTATGATCGTCAGAAAGTCTCTTTTTGTCCTTTCAAAATAAAAGCATCCATTATCAAAACAGACTTCTGCATAGTACCGTATATATATATATATATATATATATATATATATACATATATATATAAAAAAAATCTGGACTATCCCTTTAAATAAACTATATAATGCCCATACAAAACATGCAACTTCCAATTTAAAGTGCTCACAGGTTTTGTGTCACTTTATCCCCTTTGTTGTGTGACTCCTTTTACTCGCTACTCCTTTTGCCATATTTTGGTGTCATTTTTTTTATTTTATTAAGGACAACAGGAAGGGATATTATTACTAGTTGCAAATGAGCCAACAACAGTTCCACCAGTGTCAGATCAAATCCAATGAATTTTAAAGTCAGCCAAGATAATCCTCAGTGAGCATGCCATTTGTCAGTATTGATATATCAGCCTTTTCAGCTGGCAGTCGACCAGGATCCGTCCTGAAGCTGTAAACTGTGTTTTTTCTTAACTTTATTGACCATGCAGTCCTCTCTCAATAAATGTGCCAGAAACAGATCATTTAAAGGTGAAGAAGACATTCCTGTTCTGCTACGGTATGTGTAAAATGATGGGAAAAATCTCACCAAGCAGACCTGTGACTTCTTGTCAGGGTTAAGCAGGAAAATAAAGGGTGAGGTGTCAATGATAGTACAGATACAGAGTATTGGAACAAAGCTGCTATTGTCTGTGTCTTTGGTATATGTGGGATGTTGACTTTTGAATGGACCGCAAACGATAAATGCATACACAGTACTGAGCAGATAACTGATAAAAGCTGATAACGTAGCAATATCACTACGTTAAGGCTATGCAATTTTTTCAGTGGCGGGTTCACAGCCATGCTAGTAGCTACTTGAAGCTGCAGGCACAAGCCAATGTGTCCACAGTGACAATGCTAACACGAATTGATTAGCAGGAAGCTAATGTTTACTGTTGCTACGTCAAATCTGGATTCCACATAGCTAGTATACTGTGGTGGAGGAAGTATTCAGATCCTTGACTTAAGTAAAGGATTAACTAATACCACACTGCAGAATGACTCCACTACAAGTAAAGGTCCTGCATCCATAACTTACCTCAGTAAAAGTACAAAAGTATCAGCATCAAAATGTCGTTTATGTATCAAAAGTAAAAGTACATGTTATGCAGAATGGCCCCACTCAGATTGTGATATCTATTCCACATATATATTATTAGATTAGTATTATTGATGCATTTATGTAATTAGTGGTTTAATTTTCTCAAGGAAGGGCTACTTAATATACTGTTATGAGGTTTCATTTAGATTTAAAATTAAATTTATAAAATTTTTAATGTTAAATCTTGACCTGAAAAGTGACTAAAGCTGGCAGCTAAATATAGTGGAGTAAATAGCACAACATTTGACTCAAATGGAAATAAAGTACAAGTAGGCCTACCCCAAAATTCTACTTAAGTACAGTACTTGAGGAAATGTACTTAGTTATATTCCAACACTTGTAGTATACAGGGTACACTGGGTACTTACTTGCATAGTGTGTGAATTTCCAACAAAGTAGTAATGTCTCAAATTGAACTGTTTTGCAGTTACCAGACGATCACAACCAGCTTTCTTGCGTTTTTCAAAGTTTTGTGGTCCTTTCCCTTCTGCTACTTAGCCAAGATGGCGACCATTGAGGGAGAAAAGTGTTTAGCATGGTGAACTTTTTGACTGTTATGGGTTTCTGGGTACTTTTTGCCATAATTGTCAGTGTGAACACAGTTATGCACTCAAAATAGCAAGTCTAAGTACGAAAAACCATTAATTGAAACACAGCATTATATTTACCATAAAAATGACTGATTGACTTACATCCTTAGATCAGCTATCCAGCTATAATGGCCATTGGTATCGGATCTAATTTAATTAGCAAATCACACCCATCCAGTACACATCCAAAACTATATTTAAAAGCATTACACTAGACATAAGTGTGATTTTTGTTGTGCCAGTAATTTGTAGTTATGTAAATGAACACAGATGGCTGAGATATACAAACATTTGTACATTCCTTTCAACAGCTACCAAACTTATTACTGTTTGCAAATAGAGAGCATCACAGCCACCACCTACGGGTGAGAAACAGCACGGTCAGCTACTATATTTGACGTCAAGTAAGAATGGGTGAGAGGCCAGGAGTCAACATAATAATTCCATCTCCCAGCTGAGGGAGAGCAGCTTCAGAGGCTTACCTTGTCGAAGCAGAAGAATAAGGCAGCTTTTTCCCCTGGATGTACTTTTTTTTTAAATTAGGATTTCTCTCACACGTAGCTAGATCTGACACAGGCCTCCAAATATAGTGGTGTATATTCATTACATGACGTCATTTATGGGTTAATGCCTTTTTCTCTTTTACCTTTAGCCCCGGGAGGACTTCCACCAGTCCATCCCACTAACCACTCAAAAACCAAAGCGCATATCATTCAAGGATGAAACGGATACGTCTATGAGTAAAGATTATATGAATCAAAATGAAGTCCGTAAGAAGCCAGCCGGTCTGATCGGAACCACGGCGTCTGAATCCTCCCCCAGAGTACACGTCATCGCAGACTACATCATGTGAGTGAACATTTAAGCTAAGCACGTTCAAGATTCTCTTCACAAAGCGTTTCTCACTGTTGCTGTGTTCCAATACCCATACTTCCATGAGTACACTTAAATGCAGTACACTATCCGCACTCACAAAGTACACAGATTTCAGCAGGTGAGTGTTGTTCCAAATCTAATACTCCGTGGTGCACTTACCGGAAATGACGCTCGCGACGGCCGCCGCGGCTCGTCACCCGCGAAAAACTTCCGGCTTTAAACGGCGAAAAAATTATCCTTTGTGTTGTTTAATCTTTACTTCTACAATCCGGCAATATGGCTCCATTAACGCAGCAAAAGTGGAAAATGCGCCGGCGTCGTCGGCCGCCATTACAAACATTGTTTTCGAGCTGAGCGGCTCTGCCTGGCTCCGCCTCTTCCGCTACGTAGACAAGATGGCGGCCGTTGAGTGCGTATAGTGTACATCGTTCCACACTCAGCGTTTTGACCGTTATGAGTGCAACATCCGGGTCTTTTAGGTACACTTCTTTTCACCGCGATCGGAATCGGAACACCCTGCGTACTCAAACTAAGTAGGCTATAGTGAGTACGGGAAGTATGGGTATTGGAACACAGCAACTGTCTACATTAGTCATATATACTATTTAACATAAGATTAGATAAGATATGACTTAATTTATCCCACAGTGGGGAAATGTAGTTGTCACAGCAACTCAAGATACCGACACATAGATATAAGACAGAATAAAAAATATAGAATATAAAAATAAGACATATACACACATTCTATACATTCTTTACATACATATCTGCTATTTGTCATGTATTATTAATATATATTGTTGTGTTTGTTTGTTTTCCTGCGATTACTTTATATTTTACAGATATTGCACATCTCCAATGTGCAATATCTGTAAAATTGTTTTCATCAATTTCTTGTTCATTTTTAATGCCAGGTACAACTAAAGGTATGTTTATTTGGACAAATATAATGATAACAACAAAAATAGCTCATAAGAGTTTAACTTAAAAGCTGATATCTAGCCATTTTCCATGGTTTTCTCTTAAATTAAACTCTTATGAGCTATTTTTGTTTATTTGTAGGTCTAATATAGACCTAATGTGGTCGGATGTAATTAGTCATATAAACTATTTACTGTTCACACTAGATATCATGTGACTTATTATTCTTCCCCTACAGAAAGTATCCAGAGATCAGCTGTGTGGAAGAAAGGGAAAAATACAAGGCAGTTTTCAACGACCAGTATCAGGAATACAAAGACCTTCACAGAGACATCAGCACCACCCTCGATAAGTTCAGAGAGCTGGACGCCATGATGGCACGACTTGTCAGAGAGGGGAAAGCCCAAGAGGTGAGATATATGCAGCGGTGGAAGAAATATTCAGATCCTTTACTTAAGTAAAAGTACTAATACCACACTGTGAAATTACTCCACTACAAGTAAAAGTCCTGCATTAAAAACTTACTGAAGTAAAAGTACAAAAGTATCAGCATTAAAATGTACTTAAAGTATCAAAAGTAAAAGTACTCATGCAGACTGTTTTATTATAATGACCATGGGTCAATTGTTTAATTATCCAAAAGTGTAAGAAACTAAAAAATCCCAATAAACATTACCTATATTTCATTAATAACTCCATTACTAACCATTTCAATCAATATTTAGTGCAGATCAATGAGGATAATACACTCGTTTTTCATTAAAAAAAAATGCGTTTTTTTCCAATTTTCTTTTACATTTTTCATTTTTTACTTTTAACTGTTTTTTTGTTTTTTTTGTTTCTTTTTAGATTTTTAAACTTTGAAATGGGTAAATTTGACCTGCAACATAAATGGAGGGTGAATTTTTTTGTGTGTTAAATCTCAACCTTTAAAGTAACTAACACTGTCAACTAAATGTAGTGGAGCAGAAGTATAAAGTTACATAAAATGGAAATACTCTAGTTACATTCCACCACTTGATATATGTTAAATGACCTTTATTTTACCATTTCAAGAAACTGAATAAACCTTTTCTATAATAAGCTTCAAGGATTTACTTTGAGGTGAAAAGGTCATAATCAGCCCTCCTTATTATACAGACATATTGAATAAATCCTTTTGATGCAGACTGCTGTATAGATTTCTATGTCCTGTTCTGTGCAAAAACCGTTTGGTTATATGGTTATAATTCTCTTTATCCTTTAGGATCGGCAGAGGATTCAAGTCGTTTTGAAGAAGTATCAGGAGAAAAAGAATGTAAGTTTGTTAAAAACTGAGACTTGTTTCCATCTCAAACAATCAAAAAATAAAAATGGCATTGATAACATTTAACCCAGAGATGTGTTAGAATTGCTACTGCTGTGTAAACACTCAGTTTCATATTTGCTTTTCCTTCAATAAAGCTGTTCACTGATGCATGTAATATTGCTTACACCATAAAATGTGGGTTACTATGGAAATTCTAATTTAATGCAGCAACATTAGAGAATGAATCAGGCGAGACGCAGAGAAAAAAAAAAGACAGATTTAGGTAATAGAGGTCGCAGCCATTAATCAATAGATTATTTAATGTATGTGTTACTTCACAGGACCCAGGCTTCAGAGAGAAAAAGGAGCGCTATGAATACTTGAAAGCCAAACTGAGTCACATCAAAAGCAGAATCCGTACATTTGACCAGGAAGTCATGGAAGATGGTCAGACATGAAGAAGAAAAGGGAGAAATGTCTGCAGAAGACAAAACAAATCACCTTTCTGTCACTGATTGTATTGATTGCATTGAATATATTGTAATTTGAATGGAAATCATGTTTGTAATGGGTAGACTAAACAAATTATTGGATATTTTTCATGAAGGCATCCACATGAAACTTAACTTAAACTTAATACACCTGAGCTACAACATTATAAGGGCTAAAAGATACATTCCTTTTCTATCAATTGTCAAGTTGCATTTTTACCATTTTATGTCAACATGTTGATTCAGTGTTTTAAATTAAAGTTCTTCCAGTGAATTAAAATATTTTTTTATATGAACAAAAACAACCTGTTATTGTTTTTATTTATTTATTATACATACTGGCTGGCCTGCTTTCAGTATTGCATGAATGCTATGAATCATATAGAATATAGTCTTCAGAGCTGCAATTCATTTTATAGTAATGAAAATCGGTGAATCAGTGAATTTTTGATGAAAAGTGACCTATACTCTGAACCCCAACAAACGTGTCTGTGAAAAAAGGAAACCAAAACAAAGCTTAAAATTGTGATATTTCTTCAGAATCACTTTATGTCTATTCTACATTCTAAAGCATTGGAATAACCAGATCCTGTTAAAACCATTGAATTCTGCTTCTCAGGGACACTGTGAAGCCATGATTTATTCTGCTGAGACAAATGTTCATGTGACAAATACTCACTGAATATCAGACAGAACTGCAGACTGTTTACACAGAGTGGAGGGGAGAGGAAAGGACAGGAGAGGTTGTAAAAATGCAAATAGTTCAATTTGTATAGCATGTGGAGACCCAGTTTATTTTTCATGTATTCATGGCACAACCTGTCTCTAGGGCTGGCTATGACATAGCCAGACACCATGCTGATGAGTCAACAAAAGTAATTTATTAAAAGAAGCAAATTAATTAAATGTTCAACTTAATATAACCAAAGCAAAGAGCGTGATTATCAGTGGAATCAGTGGTGTAAGGTGTGCATGAGGGAATATATGGTGTGTGAATATTGTAAAGTGCATAAAAGAATATTCCATAAATTCCATTTTATTCCAGTTTTAAATATATATATATATATTCGGAGAAATTCAACTTATACTTTTCCCTTTTTTATGATTTATGTCATTATAACTGTTGGTACAAAAGACATTTTTGACATTTCGGTCCCTGAAACAGCTTGAGGTTCAGATGGTAAATGATTAATCAATTATTTTTTAATAGTTATTTCACTCCTGATCCAATAATCAATTAACTAATTGTTTCACTTCTGCCTTTAAGTATCCAATTACTGCACTGTGTGATCACCTGCAACCAGTAGTGGAAAAAGTATTCAGATCCCTTATTTAAAAAAGTACTAATACCACACTGTGAAATTACTCCACTACATGTAAAAGTCCTGCATTTAAAACGTATCAGCATCAAAAATGTCCTTAAAGTATCAAAAGTAAAAGTACTTCTTATGCAGAATGACCCATCTCAGATTGTTTTATATATTCCAAATAAATTATTACATTATTTGTATTGATGCTTTTATGTAAGCAGTGTTTTAATTTTGTAAAGAACAGGGCTCATTTAATTACTTAATATACTGTTATAAGATTTCATTTAAAAATGTCTAATCACTTTAAAAATCACTTTAAATTGATTATATAATTTATGTTAAATCTCAACCTGTAAATTAACTAAATCTGTCAGCTAAATGTAATGGAGTAGAAGTATAAAATTAGATAAAATGGAAATACTCAAGTAAAGTACAACTACCTCAAAATTGTACTTAAGTACAGCACTTGAGCAAATATACCTAGTTACAATCCACCACTGGATATATTAAATAACCTTTATTTTACCATTTCAAGAAACTGACTAAACCTTTTCTATAATAAGCTTCAAGGATTTACTTTGAGGTGAAAAGGTCATAATCAGCCCTCCTTATTATACAGACATATTGGATAAATCTATTTGATGCAGACTGCTGTATGGATTTCTATGTCCTGTTCTGTGCAAAAACCGTTTGGTTATAATTCTCTAGTAAAGTACTTGAGTAAAATATATTAAGTTACTTTCCACCACTGCCTGCAATCACGATTCAAAATAATAATATTAGTACATCATATATTATTAGTTTGCAGTACACATGCTTTATAGCCTAAGTGTAAAAGGCTCCAGCGGACAGCTCGTGCAGAGCTGAATGTTTGATGTGACGCTGCAGCCTATAGGGGATCTATGAGAGGACACGTGGGTCAGCACTGAGTGAACTGTGCTCCTGCTGAGACAAAAACGCTTCTCACGTTTCAGTTACGTTTTCTTGTAAAGGGAAAGCATCCAAGATGGGAAATGAGTCGGTTTACGATCGTGGGTGAAGTATAAAAAGAA
Organism: Centropristis striata; assembly: GCF_030273125.1. Taxonomy (NCBI): domain Eukaryota; kingdom Metazoa; phylum Chordata; class Actinopteri; order Perciformes; family Serranidae; genus Centropristis; species Centropristis striata. Next base: position 12,257,473 of record NC_081527.1, on the reverse strand, counting down.
CACCAGTCTCACAGGAATAACGCGATGAATAACAGCTGAGCTGCACGGTGCAAAGTTGAGAACGGTTCCAGTGTCTCGGTGAGTTGAGCAATATTCCTACTATTTACTGATCTATTTAAAGTTGTTAGGAGTTTCAAATAACTATTTCCTTTTATATTTGATCAATCATCTGAACGGTTGAGTGTTAAAGAAGACTTTTAGGCTATGATAATCATAGACTGTATATAAATAATGATGATAATAGACGTTTAAAGCCTTTGGGAAAGCGGCCAGCCAGGTGTTCCACTTAGAATGGAAAATGGACAGAAGCTAAATATTTAATTCAGATTTGTCTAGTTTAGATGAATTAGGAACAAAGAGCACAGACAGGTAAGTTTCATTAAGAAAGACATTTTTGTTCAGCTTTTGTTATTTGAGAGCAAAAATTGAAAACTTACAAGCAATTGATCACAAAACCCCAAACAGATCAGCCATGCCTGACTGGGTTTATTTCTCCGAGCTGACACTCAGCAGGTGCACTCAGGTAACATACAGGAGGTTCAGAACACGTCTGTGGTTCTCCCCTGCAGTAAACAACACGCATGGCTGCTCTGGCTCACCTCTTATCTGCTGTCTGTCTGAATTATTGAAGCCTGTTGGGTTGAGTTCCTCTGGAGTGATGAAGCATGGGTCAGCGAAACCGGAGAGGGCAGAGAGAGAGAGAGGTGCAGGCTGGGCAGAAAGAAGAGCTGGAAAAAACAAAAATTAACAAAAGTGCTGAAAGGACTAGGGAACAGGTATTAGGAGTTGTTGTTTTTCTCTCTGTATCATTTTAATATTAATAATCAATTTACTCATCAAGGCATCACTCTAGAGCAGGGTTGGGCAATTAATTTCCCCAAAGGGGCCACATTAGATACTGTGAAGGTTGCGAAGGGCCGGACCAGTACTCTGAACTAACTTCTACTCAAAGTTAATTTAATCACTTTATAAAATGCAGGATATTATCTGGTTTTGAGCTGCTACTGGTAAGAATGCATGTTATGATAAGACTTAGTGTTAATGTGGAGTAACTGAAATATAGCAGTAAAAAATAGTAAAAACTCCAATCAGTATTTCACTTTTCCAGTTATTTTAAACACAACATACATTCAAACCACAAAAACAATATAGAGCGTGTATGTTATGCAGCAAACCAGCAATTTTATAAAAGCAATTAACAAGGTAACTCAGCAGTGGCGGTTCTACACAGGGGCCTACAGGGGCCACTGCCCCTGTGAAGAAGCCCCTGGCCCCTGCTGTGGCTCCTGTGTCAAATTAAGAATAAAATGATCAATTTATAACAATGAACGACGGAACAATTATTACCTATTTTTTGTTCAAACAATATCTCATTGTACACAAAAGTAACCCAGAATGTGTACATTATAAATAAAGATGGTTTTCACTGTACTGCACTTTCAAAATAAAAAGAAGTAAATCAGTGTATTTGTAATCTTCCAAATATACATTAATGAGATTTTTAATAAGCTAAAATAAAGGTTTTGAATGCTTAAATATAATCTTTGCCGCTTTTCAATGTGCCCCTCTGATTAAACACTGGCCCCTCATTGGCCCCAACAGTAAAATTGGTCTAGAAACGCCACTAGTACAATGGTAGCAGTGTTTCTGTGCAGGTGCGTATGCATGCATGCATGCACAAACGTAAATCGCCTACAAAATAACAGCACTGCTGTTTTATTGATTTCTAACTTCCGGGTACAACACGCAGGCCCGACAGGTACAGCCAATGAGCCGGTTGTGGCCCCGGGCCCGACTAATGCTCAGGTCTGCTCTAGAGGATTGAGACACCACAAGGTTAGAGTGAGACTAGTTGTTGCCTCTAAAGCTGCACTTAAATGCATCAATTTGTGGTGCTGAAACATGAATTAATTTAGTTTTCCTCTCTTCCAGGTGAAATTGCAGTAATATCCTCCAAACCATGTATGAGCCTCGGTACTACGACAGCCCCCCCGTGTACAGCCCGCCTTACAGTACCACCTCCCACAGCTTCTACCCCCCGAGGAGGAGCGTCCACTCCCCGCAGAGCCAGTATGTGCCCTACGCCTACAATGCCCCCCCAGACTTCCACTACAGTGAGGAGAAGCCTCAACACTTCTACCGCTGGTTTTCTCCTCCTGGTTTTGTGAAAACCTTCCAAGGAGCCACCGCGCTAATGTGCTTCCTCATCTTCGCCTGCGTGGCGTCCACCTTGGTGTGGGACATGAATGGATTCGGGTACGGGGGCTACGGTGTCGGGGCTGCGGGGGGTGTCACAGGGATGGACGGCTACGGATACGGTGGCTCCTACATGACGCCGCAGTCTGCCAAGGCGGCGATGATTTCAATGGCGGCAATTAACTTCTTGGTTTCACTGGGCTTCCTGGTGGGGAGTTTCTCACGGTCGCGGATCATGAGGGGATGCAGGTTCTACCTCACTGTGTTTATCTGTGACCTCATCTTAGCTGTCCTTCAGGTGAGTCTCACCAAATGTTAAATGTGTTGATCAATTATTGATTCACTTCTCTTGCCAGAATGACTTTAACCCTCTTGTTATGTTGAAGATCAAATTGACCCATTTCAAAGTTTCTAAAAAAAATTGTTGAAAGTATTTTTTCAGGATGAAACTTCTTCTGCTTGGCTTAATAAGTGTAATCAACATATAAAATAAAAAATGATTAATTTCACATATTTGCATGTTAATATTACATGAAGAAGTGACTGGTTTTAATTTATCAACATACTCCGATAAAGAAAAAATGTAAAAATGTAAAATAAAAATTAAAAAAACTCAATGTCATATAAAACTATGGCATTTTATATGTAGGTTTTTCCAATGTACATAAAAAAGTTTAAACATGCATTTTTTGAATGAAAAACAAGTTAATTATCCTCATTGAACCATGATCTGTGAGAGGTAAAGAACACCATTGCACTAAATATTGATTGATTGGTTAGTAATGAAGTTATTCATGAAATATAAACAATGTTTATTGGGATTTTTTAGTTTCTGACACTTTTGGATAATTAAACATACCCCAGGTCAAATTGACCCATGAACATTATTGCTGTTCCTGAGAAACGAACATAACAGGAGGGTTAAACATCACACACACAACACCAGCAAACAGTTCTTTATAACATATCCAGCAGATGCAAAGAAGCGTTCAGAGATGTCTTCCTGGCCCATATTTATAATCAAAATGAAGTAAAAATGTCTATGGTTTATGTTTTTCGATAACAATTCTTCTGAGTGAATTGCGTCACATTTGGATGAGGCTTTATGTTCTTATCCATGCACAAAGGATCAAAGCTGATGGGAACCACAAAGGGGCTGTTTTTCTAACATGAATAATACAAAAATAGGCTGTACCATGTACTTGTAATGTATAATTGTAATTGAATAACCAGAAAACATATTGTGATATGGGTATGCGGGGGGATTAACACCTCAAGGAACTAGGTGTCCTTGCCTTGCATAGCCTGTCGAGTTGTCTGCGACTAAACCGTCAACCCCATCAGGTTTAACTTGATGAGGTGGACGCCCAACAGGACGAAAAATAAGACCTGTCAAAGGGCGGAAGAGCTCATCAAGAGTCAACAGCCATCCACATCTGGAGAGGAGATGGACACCACCAGATTACCTTGTCTATGGAAACACTTATGATGATCACACCAGACAACCACATACCGGATCGGCCGTGGCCCGGGTTGATAACGGCCACGTCCTCCATTGCATGGCAGGATGGAATCGAAAACTGGCTCTGGAATATTGCAAGTTGGACGAATATGACACTGCATAATGCAACAAAAACTGATGAAGATCGATCAAAATGGAAAGAACTGGTGCAAAACATCATAGCGCACCAAGGCCACTTGGCTACGGATTATGATGATAATGATGATGATTTTGTGATATATATGGCTATCAAGATATGAAGTTACCTACAGTAGACCGAGGATTCTGGCCATATCGCCCAACCCTAAATTAAATATTCACTCTCCGTTTATCTCTGTTTTGGGTTTCACCAGCTCCTGAAAAAGATCTGACTCTTAAGCTGCTAAATGCTTCACTATGTTCAACCAGCTAGCTCGATAACGGTTTGTCTGCCGTTTAATGCTGAGGAGGTTGTGTTCAGTGGGTTAATAGAGCTTTTGATATTGACAGCTGCTTGCTGTCTGGTACGGTAGGATTAGGGCCAGGTAGGAGAAAAAAAAAAATCATTATTAAGTTCAAGAAAACGGGTTGAAATGCCGAGAATAAAGTTGAAATACAATGTTGAGAAAAAAATGTATATAATATATAAAACAATACAATTTGTCTAAAAAAATCACATAAATTACACAAAAGCAGGTTTTCCCCAAAATAGTTGTTATGGTAGCCTACTGCCAAGAAGAGGTAATTTATGTGTCCGGGGATTTAGTTGTACTACACCTTAAATATGGTGGTTATTACTCATTTTATGACATTTAGGAAAATCCAGTTGGAGCTTGCAGTCAACCTAACTGTTCATGTAGACGCCGTTTCTCTAAAAAAAATGTTCCTCTGATGACTTATTGACACGAATCTGTGAATCTTTCCAACTTTACAGAAAACAAAAAGTTTACTTTATTCTCGTCATTTCAACTTTTGTCTCAAACTGCATTATGAAAAAAAAATCCTCCTCTCTTAATTTTTTTCTCCTACCTGACCCCAATCCTCTTCCGTAGTCTGGAAACAAAGTTAATTAAAAAACAACAACTTGTGGGCCAGAAAATAACAAAAACATAATAATAAATGTTGATTTGGCAACATTATTCGAAGATAGTACAGAATGCATTTAAATGACTGCTGTGATTAAATGTGCCTTTCCTCTGACTTCCAGGGCATCATCGACATCATCTTTGTGATCGGGGTGAACCCGATGTCTCAGAGCTCTCAGAGCATGCTCTACAACCCCATGCTGATGATGTGCCAGAACATCCAGGGCAGCCCCAGCTTCAGCGGCAGCGCGGGGGCCGGTTTTCCAGGGGGGTTCCCGATGTACAACCAATACCTGCACCACTACTGCTACATGGACCCAGAGGAGGTTAGTTAGTGGTTTTATTCTATTTAATCCCATTCTCCACTGTTTTATTCTCTCCTGATCTATGATTTACTCTCTTTCCTCAGGCGGTGGCCTTAGTGTTGGGTCTGATGGTGGTCCTGGCTCTGTCCCTGTCTGCTTACTACGCCTACAAGACCCGCAGTAAGATCTGGCGCCATGGCAAAGCTAACATCTACTGGGACGAGCCGCTGATCAGGTCGTCAGAGGGCCAGGATGTACAGGACTGGGTGAGTAACGTGTGTTTTATGATTTATTGCTTCATTGTGACAGAGTATGATGGTAACTGTGGTTGTGTAAATGATAGTAAAACAGTAAGTCCACAAAAGACTCATGGTTTAGGTTTATTTCTTTTTTTTACGCAGCTAGATAACAAAACAAAAGCTTACAATCTTATGTTTGCTCTTTTGATGTTACATGCAAGTATACAGGCAGTATAGGGGCGGTTACATTCACTTGGTCAAGTCAAAGTTTTTTTTTTGTGAGCATTTGGTTTCACAAACTCACATTAATCTGCTGCTGTTGACTCAGAGAACGCAGCTCTTTATCTTCGGCACACCCTGGTTTCACTCTGACTGATTATTAACCAGACTGGTGATAACAGACAGCGGCACAGACATAAAACCATAAAAAAAGACACATTAAGCATTAACCGGTCACAGCTAAGAGGTAGGTTTCAGGTTGTTGGAGCAGAAATGGTCACACTTGCTTTTCCTGCATATATTCATGATTACACACACACACACACACACACACACACACACAAACATATACACGCACACACGGGATGAACCTGAAAAGTAAATGACAAAACAGTGTTTCTTAAATGAAATAAGCACTATTTAATGAAGCCAGTCTAGAATATAGTGTGAAAGATTAACCCACTGAACCCCAAGACATTTCAGGACATTTTTTGCTTTTTTTTACATTTTGAATGTCTCTGATAAAAACATTTTTAATTAGAATAGAATGGAATTATATTATACAACACTTTTCCAAGTTCACACATGTCATAAATACTGTAAAAAAAAATGGTGTCTCCACATCTATACATATTGAACTATTTGCATTTTTACAACCTGTCCTGTCCTCTCCTCTCTGCTCTGTGTAAACAGCCTGCTGTTCTGTTTGTCACAATTTTAAACAAATTTTGGTTACAGAAACCTTTGTAACCTATGATCTGTTCAGACTGTCAGAAAGTTCATATTTTGAAGATAATGCCTGTTTTTATACTAATAATAATATATTACATTATATCGCGCTTTTCGAGACACTCAAAGAACTTTTTGCAGTTTCTTTCTATGATAAACTGTGTATCCTTGGCAATCTTTTTAAAGAAAACATAAGTTTCAATCCCGCCAGCGGGGTTCAGAGGTTTAAAATGAACAGCAACTATAATTAATTTAAGTTGGCAATATTTTTTTGAAACTATTATCTGTAAATTTAACCCAAAACATTAGAAGAGTACAGTAAAACTTTTGTTCTTCACTGTCATCCTGACCGATTCTGAAGCACATTATTGTAGAGGTGTATTCAGGGGCACAGATGGGATTTTTGATCTGGACGAAGCTGTCAGCAAATTATTTCAACTCAATGAGTATTTTTTTCACTCCATGCCTTAACCCAAATATGTTTTATTTAAACATTTTACAGTTGAAACCAGAAGTTTACATACACTATATAAAAAGACACATATGCTTTTTTTCTTACTGTCTGACATGAAATCAGACAATCACTTTTTCTGTTTTAGGTCCGTTAGGATCACCAAAATTATTTCTATTTGCTAAATGCCAGAATAATGAGAGAAGGATTTTTTTAGACAATTTTTAACTAACATTATTATGCCTTGAAACAATTTGGTAAAGCCCAGATGATGCTGTCATGTCTTTGGAAGCTTCTGATAGGTTTATTGACAACATTTGAGTTAATTCGAGACACACCTGTGGATGTATTTCAAGGCACACCTGAAACACACTGCTTCTTTGTGGAACATCATGGGAAAGTCAAAAGAAAAAGAAATCAACCACGATATCAGAAAGAGAATTGTGGACTTGCACAAGTCTGGTTCATCCTTTGGTACAATTTCCAGATGCCTGAAGGTGACACATTCATCTGTTCAAATAATTATACCCAAGTATAAACACCATGGGAATGTCCAGCCATCATCGCGCTCAGGAAGGAGACGGGTTCTGTGTCCCAGAGATGAACGTGCTTTGGTCCAAAATGTGCATATCAACCCAAGAACAAAAGCAAAAGACCTTGTGAAGATGCTGGCTGAAGCTGGTAAAAGTGTGTTATTATCCACAGTGAAACGAGTACTGTACCGACATGGGCTGAAAGGCCACTCTGCCAGGAAGATATCTGCCTGATATCTTGGTTGATTTCTTTTGACTTTCCCATGATGTTCCACAAAGACGCAGTGTGTTTCAGGTGTGCCTAAAAAAACATCCACAGGTGTGTCTCGAATTAACTCAAATGTTGTCAATAAACCTATCAGAAGCTTCCAAAGACATGACAGCATCATCTGGGCTTTCCCAAATTGTTTCAAGGCATAATACTGTAAGTGTATGTAAACTTCTGACTTTGAAGAAAGTAATAAAAAATTGTTTTAAAAAATCCTTCTCTCATTATTCTGGCATTTAGCAAATATAAATAATTTTGTTAATCCTAACGGACCTAAAACAGGAAAAGTGACTGTCTGATTTCATGTCAGACAGTGAGAAAAAAAGCATATGTGTCTTTTTATATAGTGTATGTAAACTTCTGGTTTCAACTGTATATGTACTGTAGTGTAAACAACAACCAACATATTTACATAAATGAAAATAAGTTTGTACATGAAATTCCCAGTGCAGCCAAACAAATTTACTGACTTGAAGCTGACTCAATGAAGGACCCAAAAACATTTCTCCTCCTTTCATTATCCTGAACTATGAATTATCCTGAATTATCCTGAAGCCTGTAAACCAGTGTTTCGCACAGGAATTTCTGAGACTATGATGGGGGGAACATATTTTAACAAATTATTGTAAAGGAGAATAATGGTTCTTCTAAGTTTTATTTAAGGCATCATATTTTGACAGTCTTCTTGCAAATTCTGTGGTGGACACATCCATGTGCTTATTTTGAAAGCTACATGTTTAGTGTTCAATTTACACTAAAAGTCTACATTTGTGTAGACCTTGAATGCACCGTTAACCACCGGACTCTCGGTGTGTGCTGCAATGTAAATAGTCTAACTAACAGAATATTAATCCGATGTTTTACTGGCGATGTTTGTCGCTGAAAGTGGGGGGGATGGATCGGGATCACTATGAATTTGGGGGGGACATATCCCCCCTGTCCCTAGTGCAGCATGGGTGTATTTAACATTTTCTGATTAACGATTATATGCTTTTATCTTTCTGAATCTTTAAATTGTTGCGTTTGCATGACTCTTTGTGCAGGAGCTCAGTTTAGCAGATCTGTCAATTAAATCATCTCATCGATCCATCGACAAACTCAAAGTTTTAGTGGAATTTCTTCGGTCGAGGACAGCCATAGATGCTGTTATACTGTGGATGAATATGGGCAATCAAAGCAGAAATTCCTGGCGACCGCTCAGCTTCTACCCACACGTTGGGAGCTGCTGTCCCAGCCCATCAGTGCTCCAGCATGTAGCAGGTATTCATGCTGCTGGAGAGCCTGTGAAAGCTGGGCTGTTTGTACTTCACAGTGGTAGCCTCGTGCGGTATTTAGCAGTGATTAATCTACTAGAGTCGCAGTGTACTATGAATGTATCATGTCCACCATGACTCATTATGAAGAGGGAAGAAACACACTCAATGAGTTTCTCTGGCGAGGCCCTGGCCTACATATTGCCTATCATCTCACTTCATCGAGATGCAGCAGGCCTTATTCTGGGGCATTCTTGTATTGCAGTGAAGATGCTTGCCTTGCAGGGAGGCATATATAATGTATGTGGCATGTATAATGTATAAAAAGGGTTGAGTTGCCTCAGTGTTGCTGTGTGAATCCCTACAGAGCGTGGTGGCGCTAAATGATTCAGTATGCGCTGGGACTGCTGCAGATTAGACTCGTGGCAAAGAAGTCATTTCCCCGTGTTTTGTGCTACATTTTTATTTAACGCAAGGGGGAAAAGAGGTAATTGAGAGAAAAGACTGCAGGATAACTAGATTGAAAGCAACAATACATTGTTTTTTGACAGTTGTACATTGATTGTAATAAATAGGACAGTGCTATTAATATTTAGCAACTTTAAATCAAAGAGAACCGACCATAAACATGATGTGGTGGGGTGTCGAGTGTGCAGCTCTTCCTCACAGAATAAATGTCCTTACATGTGTGTGTGTAGAACATTTATATATATATATATTATTTATTATATATATATTATATTTATATTATTATTTATTATATTTATATATTATATTTATTACACTAATCTTTCATTAAAAGTGCAATATTCCCACATTAAGATAAATGAAAATGACTCGACTTATGTTTTTTATTTTCATTTCAATGATTATTTTGTTGAGTTGTGTAATTACATCGCCCCAAATGTTTTTCAATAATTTTCAAATCCAGAGAAATCATTCATCGTATTCAATCTAACATTCACTTGCCGTTACATTTGGTCGCTTGTCAATGTCGTCATGTCCCGTTTGTGTGTGTCAGTGTTGTGGTTGTCTGACAGACGCTGTCATTAACTGACTTTCAGTGTTTCAGTTTTAAGCCACATTTATGCAATACGCTTCTTAAAACCTTGGTTATTTTTAACAATATATATATTTATTTATTTTTTCCCAACTTTTTTTATTGCTTTTCTCAACAAAAACGGACAACAAGAAAGACCATACAGGTGACAAATCTGTAAATAGTTACAGTGAAACAATTTTGTGACATTGAAGGATAATCAAGAGCTATATATAAATATATATGTATAAAAATAAGACAAAATAACATTAAGAAAGTAGAATAAGGGTTAGGAAAATAAATATTTAACAATATATTTTAACCAGAAGGATTTTATTCACTGGACATGCAGATCTTAAGTGACCTGACAACTCTTCATAATGAGCTGAACAGCATTGGAAAAACAGTGATTTTTAACATTAAACTGCTTTAGATAGTGTTTTACTGGTTTTAATCTCCTGGTCAATTTGTTTTGGAGAAGATGAGACCTCTGCAGATATATATATATATATATATATATATATTTTTTTTTTTTTTTTTTTTGTTGCATTTTCATTATAAATACGATACCTTATTATTTTAAGAAATCACTTTGTGGTCTGGAGCTGAAACAATTAATTCATTCATTCATTGGTTGATCGACTAAAAATCAATCAGCAACTATTTTGATTGATTGAAATTGTCATGGGCATTTTATAACATATTTACATTTTTTATAGACACAAAAATAACTATAAATGATTAATGAAGATCTAATTTGTAATGAAAAGAGACACAGCAATCTTCTCTGCATCTTTAGAGCAGATTTCCTTGTCGCAGAAAGTGTCAGTTTCACAAACACTGACTGGACTGAGCCGCACAGGAATTAAAAACACTTGAATTGCACAAAGCCATGGCTGCGCAGCACCTTTCTGCTGCAGTGTATCACATTCTCTGCAGCTTTCTGGGGGTTTCTTTCCACATAGACGATCATACCCCGTCTCCACATTCATGAGATCTGTTTCACAGGCTGCTTCTTCCAGACATTCGCATCAGCTCACTGGATACACTCGAATCCAGAAATAGGTCAAAGACTAGAAGTCATTAATGATGTATTACACAGTGTAACAGTAGATTACATGAGACATAATGCAGCTTTAGTGTTTGATATCCTCTATATTTGCTTTTGGCCGTGCATTTTAATTGTAATGCTTTGTTCCCACTTTTCGTTGCTGTAAAATGTTCTAACATTACTGTGTTGTACATAAATTTTCTGTTTCATAATCACTCTGTGCTGTTTTTGTTTTTCGTTAGCAAAAAGAAAAGATCCCCCGGTGCTGTGCTGCATGTTTACCTGATAGTTCAGAAAGATGGAACAGCAGAAATGTTTGTTCCACTGATTTCACTCCTGTCGCAACCTTTCCCAGTGTGCTCATGGTGACACACACACACACAAACACACTTACACTCCTCCTCTGGTAACATGCGTGCCATGTCAGACACAGATCAGAAAATTGGTTTTATGTGTTTCCTTCCAATTAATTGGTTCTGATAGTTGTTGAAAGAACGGATTTGAGGTGAGACACTGATCAGGGGAAGGGACTTCTGCTCTCTTTTCATTTTACTGCAGTGTGACACTGTGGCCAAGGCAACTGTGTGTGCGCGTGTGTGTGCGTGTGTGTGTGTGTGTACATGTGTGTGCGTGTTCTTGTACTTCCTACATAGTGAGGACCGGAACACGTTTTTAACCGACAGAGTGAGGACATTTGTGCGAAGTGAAGACATTTCGGCCGGTCCTCACTTCTTAAAAGGCTTGTTGAGAGTTCAGACTTTCTTTAAAGTTACAATTAGGTTTATGTTAGGGTTAGAGTCGGGCATTTAGTTGTGATGGTGAAGTTTAGGTTAAGGGTTAGGGTAAGGGGCTAGGGAATTCACTATTCCAATGAGGGTCCTCACAAAGATAGAAGTACAAGGGTATGTGTGTGTGTGTGTGTGTGTGTGTGTGTGTGTGTGTGTTTGTCCTTGTATCTGTCTAGCTACATGCTTACATGTCTGGCAGTGACAACAGCCTCTCTCATCTCATCCGAGTGTTTTTGAGTGCAGTGTGCTGTGCAGTGTGTAGAGCCCTCCAGTTCTGTACTTATGTGACAGATTTAGTGCAGAAAAGATTTTTCTTTCCAGCATAAATAAAATGCGTCTGACTCTGACTCCTCCTGAGGACTTTCTCATATTTATCATGATGCTAAATATTGCATTATGTGTCAACGATCTGCACTGCGGTGGAACAAACCCCCGACATTAAATTAATTTATTGTGGTATTCTGGTTCTCGTCTCTTGATATTGTCTCAGGTGAACCATGTGGGAGATGTACGCAGCACCCAGCAGGCACCGACTGTTGTTGTATCTGAGAGAGCCGCACCTGACCTGAGGGCGGAGAACAGCGTGGTTTCCTACGGCAACGGAACAGTCAGCATCCACAGTGGGGGAAATTATAAAAGCAACAGGTGAGAGATGGTCTCAGGTGATGAGTCTGTGACACCAGAACGCCACAGGATGCATCAGAAAAACATGTTTCAGTCCTGAAGCTTCAAACGGCTTACAGACCTTATCTGATGCCTCATCATACATTTATTAGATAATAATAAAAGTAAATACTGTCCGGAGAGCTTCTTCTGCCTGCATGCTTCAGTTCAGTTAAAACACTTCTTGATTTCACAAGTAACTAACTGCATATGGCCTATAACTTCATATTTTGACAGAAAAAATAAGCATATTGGGTCGCCCTTCGGAGTTTAGGGCTATTTTGGCAGTTTTTGAATACTTTTTAATCTGCATGTATTACCACTTGAAAAATGTTTACCATGTCATGTTGGTTTCCTTTTTTAAGCACAACCTCACCTATATGACCTGATAATTATTGTTTTTACTTTGACTTACTGGATCAACATTTTGTACCCAAAAAACAAACAAAAAACCCAATCATGCTCAATGAAGAATTTTAAATGTTGCAAATGTGATGTAATGTGATGCAAAATGTGTAACATTTTTTTCCCACCATGCAATTTTTGCCCATCATGCTCTTAGTAGAAACTTATAAAATGGAGGAGAAGCAGCTTTTGACTACAGCTGCTCTAGTGTGTGCAGTGGTTTGTGCTGAAAAAATAAATAAATAAATAAATAAAGAAGAGGAGAAGACATAAGAGGTAAAACGAGGATAACATCTAGTTCTATATTTTTGTACTTAATATATTTTTGACCTTATCATTTACTTGGCCGATCATCATCAAACAAAAACTGGCATGGAGTTTTAAGCCAGTAGAGGGAAGTTAACAGCAGGGCTCGATGCTGCTTCATTTTTACGTTGTGATGTCATGAAGAAGTCATGTGATTTCACCCTGCTGTGATGGGTTAAGTTCCCCTTGATATTTGAATATCAGCAGGCCTGAAAAAAGTGCTACACAAAAGTTCCTACTACAACTTGAAGTAATTGACGTTAGAGGTCCAGATCCAAATCTAACATGAACAAAGGTGGCTGTAGACATTTAAATACAAAATCAATTATTACATACAAAATCTCTTATATTTTTTTCACAGTTTCTCTGCGGACAACAGTAACCGTCGGGGGGTGGAGCCTTTGTATCAGAACAGCAGGGCCAAAGTTTGCTCCAGCAGCTCATCAGACGAGACTGAAAGCCTGAGGAAACCTCCTCCTTATAATGTGGAGAAGGGACCGAGGAAGGAGCCAGGGCCACAGCCTTCTGCTCCGGAGATGATGGAGTCCCCTTATGAAACTGGTTACACCACCGGAGACACTGGCAATGAGCTGGACCGGGACCAGGACTACCTTTACAGGTGGGCCACCACTCTGCTGCCAGTTAGTAACAAGTATTTAGGAAAGGTCAGGTACGCAGAGTCAGTAACTTCATTTAAATCACTTCTTAAAACCCACTTTTAAGACTTGCTTTTATGTAATGCTTTCTATTTTACTACTCCTTTTTACTTCTTCACTTTTTACTTTTTTACTACTTTTACCTTTTATTTTTTGTGTATCTGAGAATGTCTTTTGATTAACCTGCTCTGTCTTTTATTGTTTTTCTTTTAATGTAGGAATTGTTTTTAGCCTCATGGCATCATTCTCGTTGTAATTAACGGCTCTCTGTTGAAGCACTTTGCAAGCTGCTGTTTTTAAAAGGTGCTATATAAATAAAGTTATTATTATTATTTATTTTTTATGCATATTTTTACAGCACATACTACACTGAGGCAGCTCAAATCGTCAGGTTAGGGTTTCCATAATTCATCTGAAGAAATACAAGATAAAAACACGAATTACATTTGAAAATAAATTTAAATAAAGTAGCCTAAAGCCAATGAACTGGAGTTCCTGTAATCCAACACTCACTGAAGAGCTCTATTGTGTACATGCTCATTCGGATGCTTTCCCTCCCTGTAAGATAATAGAATAGTATTTATTAATTCATTTATGAATATCAGCATAAATGTTAGCTTGAAGCAAGAAACATTATATTCAGTGTGAGCTTTAAAGACAAGTATTTAACACCAATCTGAGAAGAAGCCTTACTCCCCTAAAGCTGAACTTTTTTCTAATTAATTACAGTAATAATAGAGAGAATGTGCCATCCCCTGGAAGAGTATTCATATTATATTATAAGAAACTGTTTTAATTTAATACTGGTCAGACAAGTGATTTCAGAAAAGCTTGTTCTCTTGTTTTTGCCTCAATAATATTTTTATTTTAATAGTAATTTATGTATGTAAATGTCCCACTTCAGGCTGTACCCAGAGATTATTTCAGACGAGCAGCGCCGACAGTACAAGAAGGAGTTTGACTCTGATCTGGCACGCTATAAGAGCCTCTGTGCGGAAATGGATGACATCAGTGACCAGATGCACAAGCTGAGCCGAGAACTGGACATGCTGGACGAGGACTCCATGAAGTACCAGGTACAGGAAACAGGAGGCAGGAACAGAGAGTGGAAATACTCAGGGCAGACTGCCAGGAGAGTATAGAGTCATCATAGCTGTGCCTTTTAATTATAACAGCTTCAGTTGTGCTCAGTATGAGTCTGTTGGACTGCCATAAAACACAAAGCAGTGACGATAAACCAAGTGACACAATTTCAGTGTTGTATTATGTTGTTTATGTTATAAACAGTCCCTTTAAATTTTAAACATGCTGCGGTGCAGCCTCTGTTAAAAAAACCTGGGCTGGATCCTACTGTCTTGGCAAATTTCAGACCCATCTCTAAACTGCCTTTCATTTCTAAAATTCTAGAGAAGATAGTTTATGCTCAGCTCATGGACTTTTTAAATGCAAAAAATATTCTTGAGATCTTCCAATCCGGTTTTAAAACATTGCACAGCACAGAATCAGCGCTTTTAAGAGTTTTTAATGACATCTTTTTAGCTACTGACTCTGGTCATTGTGTTGTCCTGGTGCTTTTAGATTTGTCTGCTGCTTTTGATACAGTGGACCATGAAATCCTGTTGGCTCGTTTGGAGCAGTGGGTGGGCATCAGTGGCACAGCACTGGAATGGTTCAGGTCCTACCTGTCACATCGGACTTTCTGTGTCAGCCTTGGTGACTCTGTGTCCTCCACTGCTCCTCTCTCATGTGGGGTCCCGCAGGGCTCTGTGCTTGGCCCACTTCTTTTTTCCCTGTATCTACTGCCACTTGGGTCCATCCTCAGAAAACATGGAATTTCTTTTCATTGTTATGCAGATGACAGTCAAATCTATGTCCCCCTCAGAAAAGATGACTCGTACTGTATTGACTCACTCCTAAGGTGCCTACATGACATCAAAGCCTGGATGTCCTCAAACTTCCTGAGTTTTAATGAAAAAAAGACCGAAGTCATGGTCTTTGGTGGCTCTTCTGCAAAACCCCCCCTGGTTGATCTTGGTTCTTTGGCACAACATCATAAGCCAATTGTGAGTAACCTGGGGGTTAAAGTGGACGCTAATCTTAAATTTGACAGCCAGATCAAAGCTGTGGTGAAGTCCAGTTTCTTCCAGCTACGGCAGCTGGCAAAAATAAAACCACTCCTGCAAGCACGGCACTTTGAGACAGTAATCCATGCCTTCGTGACCACTCGGCTGGATTACTGTAACGCACTTTATATGGGGGTTAGTGGGTCCTCCATTGCCCGCCTTCAACTGGTCCAAAATGCTGCTGCACGTCTTTTAACTGGCACAAGAAAGTATGAGCACATTTCACCTGTTTTAGCTTCACTGCACTGGCTGCCCGTTCATTTTAGGATTCATTTTAAAATTATTTTATTTGCTTTTAAAGCTTTAAATGGTCTTGCTCCTCCTTACCTCTCTGAGCTGCTGCACCCCTACTCTCCTACCCGCTCTCTCAGGTCAGCTGACCAGCTTCTCCTGAGAGTGCCAAGAGCTAGGCTGAAGCTCAGAGGGGAACGAGCTTTTGCCATCGCAGCTCCAAAACTGTGGAATGAATTGCCGCTGCACATCAGACAGGCCTCCTCACTGTCTCATTTTAAATCTCTTCTTAAAACCCACCTCTTCTCGTTGGCTTTTAACACCACGTAGAGTGTTGACTTTATGTTGATTTTATGTTGATTTTATGTTGATTTTATGATTTTTTGTTTTTATTGTATTCATGCATATTTTATTTTGTGCGGGCAGTACATTTTATATTTTATTTTATTTATTTTTATCCCATTTTTAATTTATTGCATCTTACTGATCTATTGTTTACTACATCTCTTTGTATTGTGTTATGTATTTATTGTTTGTGCAGCACTTTGGAAACCTTGTGTTTGCTAAAATTGTGCTATATAAATAAAGTGGATTGGATTGGATTGGATTATAAAATCATGGCAATTTACTGAGAGATTTTCTATTTCCATTTTCAGGGTGTGGCTGACGAGTATAACCGACTCAAAGACCTGAAAAGGGTGAGTGGAATCAGATCTGCTGTGTTATGATGTGAAATTAAAAGAACTGTTTGAAATTTTGGGAAATAGGTTTATTCTTTGTTTTTACGAGATCTAGGTGAGAAGATTGATACCACTCTCATGTTTGTTTTGTTTATTGTTTATTGTTCCCCATTAGCTGTCACCAAAGTGGGACGAGCTAGTCTTCCTGGGGTAAAAAAAAAAAATCACTTACAATGATAAAAAACAATGAAACATTGTAGATATCATTAAAACATCATCAGGAATTATTCAAATTAGTTATTACATTCATAAGTATTACATTCATTATTACATTCATACAGTCCAATCCCTACTCACAAATTTAAATAGGCCTAGTGCATTCTCAAATGGTACTTGAAAGATATTTTGCTATTCAGCTTACGTATATTTAGTGGACAATTATTCCAATGATTATTCCACAAAGGCGAATTCGTCCGTCCATTCGTCCTGAAATGTACAATACTCATCTTTTTTCCTTTTCGCCATCTTCTTTGTCAAAGGGTAAGCTCTGCATAAACTAGCTAGCTGACTGATTCAAAAGATGGAGAGACCAAAATCCCAAATTTAAGCTTTTAAAACAGCAATACACAGATCGATGGTATCTATGGATTTAACACACAGATTTAACTCTTATCCAACTTTCTGCAAAAAAGTGAAGGGGCAAATTTACTAATGATAGAGTGGATTGTTGTTATCTGCTTGCTAACATTTCACTTGTCTTGTCTTCCAGACGTCAGACTATCAAGCAAAGAAGAAGCAGTGCAAAGAACTTCGGCTAAAACTTTTCCACATCAAGCGTCTGGTGAAAATCTTTGACCAAGGTCTTTGTTAATATTTCTCAATATTCTGTCGGAACAGCTAAAGGATAAACACTGACAGGGTGCGACCTGGCAAAAGACACGAGGACTTTTTGTGTCTGTGTTTCGTTTTCTCCCCAGCAGTGGTGGAAGAAGTATTTAGCTCTCTTACTTAAGTAAAAGTATTAATACCACACTGTGAAATTACTCAACTACGAATAAAAGTCCTTCA
The DNA here is from genome assembly GCF_030273125.1 of Centropristis striata. Classification (NCBI taxonomy): domain Eukaryota; kingdom Metazoa; phylum Chordata; class Actinopteri; order Perciformes; family Serranidae; genus Centropristis; species Centropristis striata. Next base: position 12,239,705 of record NC_081527.1, on the reverse strand, counting down.
TTCAAAACTTACAAAATGTACCTAAAGTATCAAAAGTAAAAGTGTTTTATATATTACAAATATGTTATTACATTATTTGTATTGATGCTTTTATGTAAGCAGTGTTTTAATTTTGTAAAGACAGGGCTCATTTAATTACTTAATATACTGTTATAAGATTCATTTAAAAAAAAAAAAAAAAAAAGTATTTAAAGTCACTTTAAATTGACCATGTTTTTTTTATGTTAAATCTCGACCTGTAAAGTAACTAAAGCTGTCAGCTAAATGTAGTGGTGAAAAAAGTACAGTATCAAAATGTAATGAAGTAGAAGTAAAAAGATACATAAAATGGAAATACTCAAGTAAAGTACAAGTACCTCAAAATTGTACTTAAGTACAGTAGTTGAGTAAATGTATGCTCCCCAATTTTACTGCTTTGCTGTTGGAATTGTAACAGTTCAGCTCAACGTGGCCGTCGTACTGGCCTTACAGTCACTGAACCTCAGCTGTTTTTGACCCTAATGTTTACAACTTCTGTATTAGCTTTACAGCTGTCAGAGTGGATTACTGCTGTACTGGTAGACTTTTTTCTGCGTGGTTGTAACAACATGGCGCTGTTAACATTTGAATTTGTTGTAATTTGAATTTACTGTTTAATTGACAGTGTTGAAGTATGAGAAGAAAAATGTCAGTTTTTATACAGAAGCGACGTCATGACAGAAGATATAGCAACAGAAAAGGAGAAATATATATGTTTAAATAAATCATGTGTTACAAACAAAATTCAGTTTTTGGCAAATTAATTGAGTTTCATCAATACACTCTTGGTACATGTTGCAGTGTTTATTTGGCATTCTTCATACAGATGTAATTACAACACTTTTTCAAGTAATTTTAAAAAACCAAAACATAAAAGGACACATCATCTTTTGATTCTTTTAATAACGTTGCCATACACATGAAATTTTAAAAACGTAAGAACTCAGTAACACAAAGATAAGAAAACATTAATAGCATATTTATCTTTTTTTTCAATGACATGGTTGTGTGAATCGTTGCCTAAAAGAAGAAGAATATCCAAACGACTTTCAAAAAGCCCGGCAGTAAATCAAGAAGCAGAGTCACATCCTTGTGTTTGAGAACACTAAATGCTGAAATATGTTGAATTTTGAGTTGATTTTATCCTTTTTCTCATTCAAATATTTTACTTGTGATTTTGTAAACTCGCCTCTTGAAATTCCTGTGAGGTAAATCTTGGTGGACCAGCGAATCAGGGCCCATCTTCTTTTTAAATTGTCACAGATAACGTGATGTTTTGGCATTGAATATCTCTCCAAGTGCAGTTTTTCCACCAGATTTTCATCCATTACAGTATCGTCTCACAACAGCAGAAACTCACTCAGAGCGTCTCAAAGTCATCTCCGCTGTAATGGCATGAAGATAAGCTTCTTTTTGACATCTAAACAGATGACAGAGGTATTTTCATGTAAATACATATAGAAAAAAACATTTAGGAGCTAACAGTGAAAGCAATATTTAAATGTTTAAATGAACCTTGAATTACATAATGTAAAATAATGAAACAGTCTCCACTTAGCAGAGATCCAAAACAACATTTGAACATGCAAAAAGACAAAGTTGACCTCAATATATATACATTTCAATACATTTTCAAGGGGGTTGTACCCCTAGAAACAGCACTGATCAACATAAACTGGTATTTAATTAGTAGTGTTGGTTATAAACTCTCTCACCACCAACTATAACTAATTCATATATCTTGAGTTGTTTTACTAGAACCCGAGTTGATGTAGCCTGCCGTTTCTCCATAATAAAAAAAAAAAGCTTGATCCAAACGACGTTTAATCGCTGAATTCACCTTATTCAGTCAGAACTCATATTCAAAACACAAGTGAAAAATCACATTGGGGATCTTTTTCTCAAAAAGATACAAGACGAATGTTTGCGATGCTCGTTTCATATTTCATATTTGTCCCAAATTCATAATGAATAATAACAAGGCAGTTGTCAAAAAGAAGGCGGTTTCTGGTGAACAACATTTACAGAGGTTTGTGTTTAGGAAATATCAGACTGAAGCATTCTGATGTCTAGTGAGGTATTAGTCCACTCTCATGTAACTGTGGCTTTTTTTTCTTTTTTTCTTGAAAAATCAACTACAACAACAGTGAGCCCTGTGAATGAATTTAAATGCATTGTTGACTTGATGGTCAGGCAGTTACAAGAGTCCGTTCATCTCTCTCTCTCTCTGCTTTGTGTACTAATCACTCTGTTTGAAAAGCATCTCTGAGGATGATATGATAGACTTTGGTGGTTTTTCCTTGGTTTTATTTTTCCCTCTGTTCCGTTTCATATCAGTTTGTTGTGTTTCTCTTCAACAACGAAGCCTTCTCTTTGTCTTATTCAGTTCACCACTGGTCAGTTAGATCCAATCTAATCATGATACCGTATCGTAATGTTTGTGTGGATAAAAAGGTCACTGTATCACAAATGGTGAGCCGTGGAAAATGAGCCCAGTGTGGGGAAAAACAGTTCTGCTGACTTTCAGCGGCGGGACAGTTTTGTCCTCCCGATGTATTTGTAGCAGGGTGCTGCTGCCCTCTACATGAAACTGTAGCGTCTTTAGTCACTATGGCATGTGGGTGGTGACATGACTGGCTGTGGTGTCCATATCGGAGCCCAGCATGAAAAGCTGCTCTCTGGCCTGAGACCTGGCACCAGAACGACTGGGCTGGCAACAAGACAGATCCATCCTGGCACGGGCTCCTCTCTTCACTGGAGGCCCGCGTGGAGACATTTCATGAGGGGGAAATAGAGCGGTTACAGTACAGTACATATGACGGCCAGCTGGCACTGCAGTTTGCTAACCACACAGATGGATAGTGATGAGTCAGGAGGTTTCCTGTGGGTGCTTGTCGTCACTAATCCCAGGCGGAGACCTCGTCAGAAAGGGGGGCTACTGTCCCGGGACATACGGCCAGCTGATCGAGCTTCCGGAGAGCTGCATGTCACGGATCAGCGTCTCGATGGGTGTCTTTCCTACCAGGCGCATGAAAAAGAGCTGCGAGATGAGGCTGGCGGGAACGGCGCGCAGGGCCGGGAGGCGCAGGAGCAGGCGTCCGAAGCGCTGAGGCTGACTGGGGTACTGCATCCTCTCGTACTCCGTCAGAGCCACCTGAGCCTTCTCCTGCAGAGACTCCACGTGGACTGGGTCTGTCAGGCCACAGGCGTCTGAGAGGGAGGGAGGAGGAGGCAGTTACTTAATAGTGTGGGCAGGTTACATAAAGAGTCGTGATGAGCCGAGAGGAAGGTTGAAAGATAATGTGATAAAATGCCCCTGAGGGGAACACATACAAATATAGTGCCTCAGCATGTCTACGCTAAAACAAGATCACATTTATAAACCCAGAGCAGCTTTAAAGACACAGCAGCATGTGCTCATTTAGTTTGAAAAGGATTTGAATACTTTTTGATGAGCCATACGCATTAAGCAATTTGTTTTAAGAAGCCACTTTAAAAAGTCTGAAAATGCACAGTGCTGCATAATGATCAGTGACAGCACTAAATTATACAGCACATAGTGCATTATTGCATTTTCATTAATAAGCCAGGAGATGGTGCCATAGTAGATGGATTCCCAGATAATGGCTACCTTCAATTCTCCAAACACTTACTCAAGTTATTCATTTTAAGGCCTACAGTTTTACTGCTGTGGGACTGTAATGTGCTTTTAGACTTATTTTTATTTTTACTGTTTAACCCTAGCTATTGAACATGAAGAATAGTTTACCACTCGTGCTTACTTAGAAAATAGTTGCTTAATGTTTGTTAATGCAACTTAACCTTTACCCCTTTTCCACCACATTTGCTCTGGTTCCGTTCAGGTTTCTTGGAACCTTGGTGCTATTCAGCCAACCAGTGTGTGTTTACATTAGTTTTGAGCAGAATGATAGTAATCAAAGGTGTGACGTCAACAGAGGGTGTTGCACAACAGAAGTAAACAGTAGTAGCAAAACATCAGGTCGTACTGATTACCTGCAAGCTTTTGTTTGGTTATTTCAGTTTTGATCCAAAATACAGAGACCGACTGTTAAGGAAAACAACTATTATGTGTAAGACTCTTTCTTCTCTTTCCAACCTGTAGTATATGAAATGGCCACTGTGGGTCGTACTTCAGGTCAGGTAAAACCTGCAATTTTTTCGTTGCAGTTGGGAACCAGCTTTTTCGGGTTCTGAACCAATTTATTTTTGGTTGTAAAGCTCTGAACAGTTCAATATTAGTCCAAGCGAACCTTGAAGACACCACATTAAATTTCAAGTGTTTTCAAGGATTCCCAGCCACAATAGTGATCCTGTAAGTCTAACATCTGTAAAGACAACAGTTGTGTGCTGGAGTAAAAGAGCTACATTGTGTAACAATGACAGCAGATAAAGCAACAGATCAGCAACACTCACCTGGTGAGAACAGTGCGATGGCCTTGAGACAGCTGTACTCAGCCGAGTCCACCTGCAGCCTGGTCAGCTTGTCCACCTGGTCCTGGAACACCCTCACCTGGTCCATGAAGGACACCACGCGCTCCGCAGACATGGGCGAGGAGTGGAAGCCGGCCGCGGCCAACAAGGGAGCCATGTGGAGCGGCAGGGCCGACTGGGCCGCGTTGAGGATGAACAGCTCGCTCCAGCTCAGCCTCAGCAGGGCCACCTGTGGATTTGTAAGTGTGTTAATCACATTGACCTACACTGTCATCATCTATTTTTAATGTACACTGTATTCATTGTGTATTTATGTTTTCATGTCGACAACCGATCCCGTTTGTCTCCTACGTTTCCAAGAATCTGATAACAAGAGTGCAGAATATGCATCCAAATACAGGTACATCTCCAATAATTAGAATATCATGAAAAAGTTAAATATTTTTGTCAATCATTTCTGAAAGTGAAACTCGTATATTATATAGATTCATTACGTGTAGAGTGAAAGATTTCAAGCCTGTTTTTCTTGTAATTTTGATGATTCTGGCTTAGAGATAATGAAAACCAAAAACTCAGTGTCTCAGACAATTTGAATATTGTGAAGAAGTTCAATATGTGAGTCCTGGGTCAGTGGTGGTTTGGGGCCATGTCCTCTGCTGGTGTTGGTCCACTGTGTTTTCTGAAGTCCACAGTCAACATAGCAGCCATCTAGCAGGACATTTTAGAGCTCTTCATGCTTCCACAAGCTCTTTGGAGATGCTGATTTCATTTTCCAGCAGGACTTGGCACCTGCCCACACTGGCAAAGGTACTAAAAGCTGGTTCAATGACCATGGTGTTACTGGGCTGGACTGGCAAACATACTTGGCTGACCTGAACCCCATAGGAGTCTATGGGCTGTTGTCAAGAGGAAGGTGAGAGAGACCAGATGACCTGAAGGATGCTATAAAAGCAACATGGTGCCGTAGGCTGATCTCCTCCATGCCACAACGTATTAATGCATTTTTTTAAAAATTAATGTACTTTTCAGGAGCCTGACATTTGTGTTTAAAGTATCCTTTTTTTAATTGATCTTTTGTAATATTCAAATTTTCTGAGACACTGAGTTTTGTGTTTTTATTATCTGTGTCTATAATCATCAAAATTACAAGAAATACAGGCTTGAAATATTTCACTCTATGTGTAATGAATCTATATAATATACGAGTTTCACTGTCTGAAATAATTGACAAAAAATATTGAACTTTTTCACAATATTCAAATTTTTTTAGATCTACCTGTACAACAAATCTAATGTACTAACCTGGTCTGACACAGGCAGCTCTGGGAAGTAAGGGATGCTCCTGGCCCACTCCACGGTGCTGAAGAGTAGCCTGGCAGCCAGTTCACAGATGTTATCGATCCCCATGGCGTTATCCGGACCCGTCTGCTGGTTGTACTGGTGTCCAAACCGACTGCTGGGGTACGGTTCGGCTCGCAGCAGCTGGGAAATGAGCTCGGACACCGGCTGACCTCCGCCGCTCCCTCCGTTGTTGTTGTTATAGAAGTCGCCACCTCCGAGGCCGCTGGCGCCACCTATGGGCGTGATGGAGGGGCTGAGGCTCGGCTGAGGTGGGATGCGACCGCGTTGAACTGCTGTAGTTTAGTTGGGGTACAACGGGGAGGAGAGGAGAGGAGAGGAGAGGAGAGGAGAGGAGAGGAGAGGAGAGGAGAGGAGAGGAGAGGAGAGCAAAGGGAGCAGATAAAGAGGAGAAAATGTTGAAGGACAAGGGGAGGTACAGGAGGGGATTTGGAGAAGAAAACGGAGAGAAAGAAAACTTAAAACTTGAGTTCAGTCGGCGGTGTATGTCAGATTATCAGCAGATGGGCTCAACCTGATTAGGAAACTATTCTACTAGATTAAAAAGAGCCACAATCGAGCCCAGACTGATTCCTCAAGAACAGCGTAAAAGTGAGGAGGAATATTCTCGAGCTCATCAGGCTAGATGAAGGTTATCTATGGAAATAAAACAAAGACCCTCAGACATGAATTAACCCTCCATTCAAACTTGAAACCTCTGAAATTTGAATTACAACCATTGCAATTACAGTAACGTTACTCTATCGAAATCTTCATGCACACAGATTCATTCTGTGCTCATGAGTAAAGATCATCACTTGGTGTAGAGAAAGCACCGTAGCTGTGACAGACGGCATTACTGCCAAACCTCAGGCAGTGGGGCAGACTACTGACAGGCTTCATACAGCTTTTTAAAAGCAATATTCAAGCACTTTCAAGGCACCTAAACCAAGATACTATCCAAACTCACAAAGCCTTTATAATCACATCGAAAATAAAAAAAAGACAGCTTGTTTTGCACAGCAATCAATGTACAGTCATGGAAAAAATTAGACCGCCTTTGTTTTCTTAATTTTCTTGTTCATTTTAATGCCTGGTACAACTAAAGGTACATTTGTTTGGACAAATATAATGATAACAACAAAAATAGCTCATAAGAGTTTACTATTAGAGCTGATTTCTTGCCATTTTTAATGGTTTTCTTGATAATGATTTTGGCTATTATCATTATATTTGTCCAAACAAATGTACCGTTTGTTGAACTTGGCATTAAAATGAACAAGAATGCAATGATCTAATTATTTTTTGCATGACTGTATATTGTCGCTTTGTTTTGTTTAACTTTTTGATCATGATTAGTTAGCTTAGCTTGCATGGTGGGAGCACAGAGTGTGAGACACCGTGAGACAACGAACAAATATGGTGCCGGGATCATTTCAGTTTAAACATTTTTGGTTTACATGAGTGTAGATGAAACACCAGATTATGCTAAAAGAAATCTGGCTTTTTTTTCCAGGGGTATATTCAAGTTCAAGCATATTCCTAACCTTGATAACATAATGGTTAAAATTGAGCATTTTCTAAACTTTCAGACCCCAGAAGTTAATTTGGGGAATTCATGTGGTGAGCATCTGTTCTGCTGAAGTGTCCTTGAGGAAGATGCTGCATCTGCTCCAGCTACAGGAATGCTGCTCTGTAGCTGACCCTGACCTCTGACCTCTCTGTGGAGGTGGGTCAATCTCTCTGCAGGGACCCATAATGTGTCTCATTACCATGCTTTATGACCCATAAGCACGAGGGGAACACAAATTCCTTGCTGTTAAAATCAAAAACCTTCAAATTACATCTAAATATTACTTTTATTTAAGAATCACTGTTTTGTCATTCACATTTTCATGTTAATCCGATGTGTGCGTGTATATGTGTATATGTGTTTGTGTGTGTGTGTGTGTGTGTGTGTGTGTGTGTGTCTGTGTGTGTGTGTGTGTGTGTGTCTGTGTGTGTGTCTGTGTGTGTGTCTGTGTGTGTGTGTGTATCTATCAGCGTGACACTGAATGATGCCTCACTGTGGGCTTCACCACTTAAGGTGAAATCCCCATATTGGATTCTGTCCGATCAACAAGGCAGAGGGTTTGTGCAGCTTCACCCAGAGGCTTAAGGCTCTGGGACGCAGGTGTCTTAGCACTGTATCCCTCTCAGTCACTGTTATACAGGCACTAGATTAAGCCACTTAACACATGGCATTGAGCTGACACGCATGGCTTGCTTAGCCATGATAGGGCCGAGACAGCCATGTGTGCCATTTTCTCTACACTATGGAGTCTATGGAGCAGAAGATGCAAGATAATGACAAATTTAACTATGATTTTTTTTTATTTTTTAAGAGGAGCTGATTGGAGTAATGGAACAACTCTCTGAGGCTCTTCTGAAGGAAGTATAAATTATTTTCATTTTTTATGTCCATTGACCTGCAGAATTTGCAGTGGTGGAATGTAACTAAGTACATTTACTCAAGTACTGTACTTAAGTACAATTTTAAGATATTGTACTTAAATTGAGTATTTTTCTATTTAATGTAACTTTATACTTCTACTCCACAACATTTTGAGTCAAATATTGTACTTTTTACTCCACTACATTTAGCTGACAGCTTTAGTTACTTTTAAAGTTGAGATTTAACATAAAAAACATGATAAATTTAAAGTGGTTACACATCTTTTTTTTTTTTTAATTAAACCTCATAACAGTATATAAAGTAGTTTAAATGAGCCCTATCTTGAGAAAATAAAAACGCTGTTTACATAAATTCATCAATAATAATAATAATAATAATAATAATCAAATAATATATTTAGCATACATTAAACAATCTGAGTGGAGTCATTCTGCATTACGAGTACTTTTACTTTTGATACTTTAAGTACATTTTGATGCTGATGCTTTTGTACTTTTACTTAAGTAAGTTTTGAATGCAGGACTTTTACTTGAAGTGGAGTCATTCACAGTGTGGCATTAGTGCTTTCACTCAAGTAAGGGATCTGAATACTTTTTCCACTGCTGAGTATTTATAATAGTATTGGACAACGACAGTGTGTCCAATCTTTTCTAAGGGATCAAAATAAAAGGCGGATTTATGGATCAGGGCAGACAGATACCTTCTTTGCGCATGCCAACACGGAAACACTTCTTCAGTCGACAGTACTGGCACTGGTTCCTGTGGTGCTGGTCAATCTGACACTCTCTGTTCGACCTGAGGACAAAAACAAATGACTGATTTTTACCAACTTTCTTTTGAGATCAGAAACTGAAGTTAAAAATTCTGCAACAATTTCAATCACATTGTGATGTGAGCATACTCAAACTGGGAGAGCTGCCTCAACAAGTTGTTTTTCTGATTTCACTCTCGAAACCTAATAACAAATGTGTCTACGCAAAGCTTTTGAATGTATATAAAGACTTGTATTGATCGTATGATACCAACACTTCCTTCTCAAAGTGCTCTAGAACATTAATATTGCATCAGATTTACCATCAATTTTATCATGCTTATAAAGCACATGCATCTTAAGTAGAGCTGCCTGAAGCTATTCATCCATTAATAAACAACTTGATCCAACAACAAAAAAGAAATGTAAAAGTCATTTTTCTAGCATATCATGCCAAGCATTTTGTGTCTTATTGTCTCAGGTGTAAATTTATTTTCATATTTTATTTTATTTAATATGTTTAAATTTCTGACTTTAAGCAGATAGACAGACAGACAGACAGAGAGATAGATAGATAGATAGATAGATAGATAGATAGATAGATAGATAGATAGATAGATAGATAGATAGATAGATAGATAGATAGATAGATAGAAAGTGCAAATAATGGCCAGTTGCTGCCCCAAATTTAACATCATGGAACTAAAACTGCATGTTCTGTGACAGTAAATAACAGTCAAACGGTTGTACAGTTTATCTCTCTGTATAATTAATGACAACCGTCATTGTTTAACTGGCTGTGGATTTAGCTCTGGATAGATTACACAGACACCTTTGTTTACGATTCTGTGCATGACAGACTTCACAAACATTACACTTTTTGCAGCAACCTGGGGCTTCAATTAACAATAGCCTGCTTCAATTTTCTCATTTAATCATCTGATTGTCCCAAACACAAAGAACACAGAGTAGTCCATTTACTATGATACAAAACAAAAAAGCAGAAAATTGCTCAATTTGAAAGGCTGAAACCAGACTCTTTTTTTTTTAGCATTTTACTTTGAATATTTACCCAAGTTATTAAAATATTTTATTTTTTAATTTTGTTGTTTGACAAATGAATACTTGTTTGAGCTCTGTCATAGAGGCACATTTAATTTTGTAAATGTTACATTTGTGGTTTCCTTTCTTTCATTGAAAAACATATTACTTTGTCCAACTGTAACAACCTTGAACAAATAAGATTTTTTTTATGCATGATTCATCCAAGAATGTTTTGTAAGAAAAATCTTTTTCAAATAGAACTGAAATGAAGATTTTTTTTAAAAAGGCAGTAACACCACACATAAATAGTTTAAACATTAACACCTGGGCCTATGCAAAACTTGACTGCTGTTTTATAAAGACACTTGAAATGAAAGTTAAAGTATGGATACTACTTCGATACTTCTTCCCGACCACGTTTAAAACGATACGGTATCGAAGTGATAATAAAAAAGGAACCATTAGCAAACAAAAAAAAATAAACTGTGTGATGTGTTCAGGGACTTTTTTTCTGTAGCAGCACTGTGTGTAGGTCGCAAATACAAAAAAGAAAGAAACAGAAAAGAAAGCTTAAGTTATATTGTTGTTGTTTTGCAGTGGTATGAGGTAGGATATCGTTTTTTATGTAGGCTACTAAGCTATGACATTGTATCGAAGTTTAACGTTAGTATTGTAACAACCTTATGTCTTACTTTAACCAGGCGTCTTTACAAGTAAAATAACCTTTTTTTTTAAAATACCAGACTATCGATAAACAAATAAAAATTACCCACAATGCCCCTCTCACCTGCAAGTGTAGCTGAGGTTGCGTCGCACGCTCCTCTTGAAGAAGCTCTTGCAGCCCTCGCAGGTGAAGACGCCGTAATGTTTCCCGCTGGACTTGTCCCCGCACACCACGCAGTCCACCACGCAGGACTTGTCATCGTCGCCGGCCTCCATGTCGCTGCCTCCCGCCTGCGGAGAGCCGTCCTCCTCCTCCCCCCTCAGGTAGCTCTTGTCCCCCAACCCGTTTGTGCCCCCATTGGGATCTCCCCAGCCCCCACTCACCATGGCCATCGCTTGGTTACCGAACCACCGAAGAAGAAAATGGGACAGGCAGCCCAAGATGTCTGGCTACTGTCAAGGTAACATAAATATAAATATATATATATATTTTAAAAAGTCCAGAGTGTGTTTCCCTTCACCTGGCTGCAGAGAATTACTATTTCCTGTTTGCTATTAATTATTATTTTAAAGCAGCGGCAGAAGAGAGAAAATAAAAGTCCTCAGGCCAAACAAGCAGATGTCAAAGAAAAAGAAATATAGGCTACAGCATTGAGGAGGAGGGTGTCTGGCAGAAAAAACAAGAGCAGTTCAGTCTCCTCCCACTCCACTATGACCTGGAAACAGTCTCAGTGTGGCAACTTTTGCATGCCTGTGGATTTTAATTCCCCCTTTTCTTGTTTTCTTCTCCAGCTGGTAGCCTCTGTGTGATGTTTTTGTCCTTTTCTTTGGACCGATTCCTGAGATGGTTAAAGAGGCGTCTGCTCGATGGCTGCCCGGTCTCACCCTTTACACCTTTTCACAGGAAACAATGAGTCAAACATACAGTGCACATTCTCCTAAAAAGAGAGCAACGACTGAAAAAGATTTGCGAGCAAATGACATGAGGTGAAAATCTCCTCCAAACCACACACAGGCACACACACTCAGACACACACTCCCAGCTCTGTCTCTGTAGCAACAGTAATGGCTGAAAAAGGACCTCAGTGTAGCTCGCCTTAGCACATGCCTGGAGAGGCTTTGACCACCCCTCTTAAACTACCCCTCACACTGAATGTGCTCACACCAGTTATTCCTCATATAAGGCAGCTGTCTACTGAAAGATTCCCCTCCAAATCCTTCTAGAAATGATGTCAAGCTTACCTTAATGTGTCTCCCTCGCTGGAAAATAAATCCTTTTCTCGCTCTAGATCTTCCTTCCATGCAGCGAGGCTGAGAGTGCAGACACAGCTCTCCTATTCTGCTGTAATCCTCTCAGCGGCAGCAGCAGCAGCAGCATAGTGACCCACAATGAAGACATTCCACATCAGGCAAAAACAAGTTGATGTCCACACGTCACTTTCATGTGGCCACGGGCTTCTTCTTCTTCTCCAGCTGCAGCAGCACCGGTTGTTGTAGATCCTCAACACAAGGAAGTGATCTCTCTCTCTCTGTCTCTCTGTCGACCCTGCTTGTTGAAGCACGAGTGCTCGGTTGTGACGATATCCTCCGTGCTGCTTCCTTTACCAAAACAAAAAATCAAGAAAGCAGGAGAGCGTCCGTGTGCTCAGCCCTCCATAGTTCCTGTGCTTGCTCTCCAGGCACTCATGCAGGCTTGTGTCCTCCAGCCTTTTGTCAGTGCTTGCCCACCAAGAACTAATGACTTGCGGCCTAGCCCTGTGTGCTGCTTTTCGTCCGTGTGTATGTGTGTGTGAAGCCTTTCCCTATGGCTCAGGCAAACAGGAGGTGGGGGTGGAAGGGACGGGTGCTGCTCTTCCCCCCTCTCTCTCTCTCCCTCTCTCTCCCTCTCTCTCACTCCCTCTCTCTCTCTCCCTCTCTCTCTCTCTTCAGAGTCCACAAATCAAATTATGATTGAAGAAAATGGCCACAGCCGGAGACAGGCTGGATTTCTCAGCGTTTGCTTTTTTTTCTCTCTCCTCCTCCTCTTCGGCTCTCTTTCCCCTTGTCTGTTTTCATCCAACCTATTTGTGTGTGTTTCAGAGAGAGATCAAGCAAAGCGAGAGAGGGAGGGAGGGAGGGAGCCAGAGTGTGTGCAGAGGGGGAGGGGGCAGTCTATGTGTGTGTGTGTTTATGTGTGTGTGCTCCCAGGGATTTGACACTGCTATTCAAGCCCTGCGGTTTCCATGGTGCTGGCTGCCTTATATGGCCATTGGAGTCAAAGAGCAAAGAGAGTGGGCTGTGTGGGGCAGCATGCGCGCACACACACACACACACACACACACAGGAAGGATGTGGAGGATCTCTCTCCTCAGAGATGCAGAGAGCATGACCCCGAGGCCTCCAAAAACACCCCGACAATACCAGATTACCCTGAAGCCCTGCAACTACTGCATGCTCCTGCCTCCCCCTTTGTCTTATAGAAAGCAATCAAATGTTGAGGTGAAACTTTTTGCAATGCACGGTTTAAGAATCTGTGCAAAGTGGCAGTGAGGTGAGCTTTATTTCTCAAAGGGAGGATATATCTTTCCCACTTGAATAACACTTTGATCTGGTGAATACGTGCAAGCAGCCGGCTTGAGGGACGGCTCATTGTGCCGGAGATAAAGGTTACCGCTCTGTGGTCATTGCTCATTTGCTCAAGGCCCTCTGTCTGTCTTGGCGCTTTGTGGAGCACACGGTGATTTGTGTTCGAGGTTACCCCGAGAGGTCAAACTGACTTTCACACCCCTGCTTTTGCTAAAAAGCCCAGGGTCAAATGCAGATAAAGGGGAGGAGAAGGGCGCACAGCAGCCACGGATAAGAGCTTTAAGAGATAAGTGACGAATCTGCTTGTAAATGTGCTGCTCTTTGGGGTTGGGGAGGGGTTACACTCGCAGATATGGCCAGATGAAAGCGTCAGTCCCCTGAGAGATTCACTATATGCAACATGTTGTCTTATCTTCAGAGCGTTTACAGAGGTTTTAAAGGCATTCTTTCCCCCCAACAAACACTTTTATGGCATTCCTAAATCTAAACCGAGCTTTACCCCCTGGAGAACAGAATGTGTGTGTATGTGTGTGACAGAGACACATTGTCCTGGCCATTGTGCGGCTAATGGGTCATCAGAGGGTTGTGTGTGTGTGTGAGAGGGAGAGAGTGTGTGTTAATTTGAATGAAAGTCCCTTTAATTAGGCCGCTGTGCCTGCTTATTGTCACTTCTTGTGTTGGGGAAAGATTAGGCTTGTCAAATAAAGGCTGCTTGTAAAGATGTGTGTGTGTGTGTGTGTGTGTGTGTGTGTGTGTGTGTGTGTGTGACCCACAGAGCCGTTAATCAATAGTTTTGTACTTAAGAAATAAGTACGATTAAGCTAAATTGTTCTGTTTATTCGTTTTTGATTCTTTGCATAAAAGTAGATAATCTTAATGTGCATTTAGCTCAAACTTTTTACATTTTCTGTAACATTTTAATAATCACATTACCTAGTTTTAGTGCAGTCATCCCAAATTGTTTTGGGACATCACGTCCATATTGACATTTATTTCAGTCAATTAGCTACACGGCTAAAAATCTGGCTTTAACTTCTGTGGATTTCAGCCCCTGTACTCTGGATTTCTTCTACATGTAGCTTTATCTCACCAAATTGCAGCAGAATATTGACAATTAACTAATAATAAGTAATTTACATTAAAGTAGCATTTGAACTGGCTCACATGTAAAGAAGAAAAGTCTGATAAACTGTAGATTCAAAGAGATGCAGCGCATGCCGATCATTCCCACTTCTGTCTGTCTGAGAGATACCGCTGAGGGCAGAAGTGATGTGACCTTTGAACTGACAGTCAGGAATGTGGTTGCTCCCAACGAGGAATCCAGAAATGCAAGGCTGCAAAAAGATGCCTGTCGAGCTGCCAAACCAACAGATATCCAGTGTTACCCACACAAAGACAGCTGACGCTCAACAGTTTAACAGTTTTACCGGCAACTTGCAGCTTTAAATTCTCCTGAAACCGAAAATACAACTATTTAGCCTCTGGGCCGAGACTTCTTCTTCTGTGCGCCTCCAATTATTTACTGATAAGCAGTTCGAGACGCAAGAATGGAGTTGAGAGACGACGTCTAGATCAGATTGTTTCACGAGTAGCCAGTTTAGCTAAGTGGATAAAAAGCGTAATCGTCATCGGAGTGTTATATTTGAATAATTATAAGAAGGCAGTAGCCAATGTGTTTTACTGCACTGTAGCTTTTATCTTTGTCACAGGCCTGAAACAACGCGTTCCAACAGAAGTTATCATTTTTACATAGATATGCGCCAGTCAGAACAACACACACACACACACACACACACACACATTGTGTATCACAATCTTCGAACAAGACTTGGACAGCTGTTGGCCAAGGTTATAATAGTTTGGGATTTCTCATAAGTTTTAGTTTTAATTTCGTTGTGAAATGTTTTTTTTGTTTTCAAATTCAGTTCGTTTTTTTTAAAGACCATTTCCGGCATTTTACTGCTTTATTAGATAGTGACAGATAGAAAGGGGGAGACAGAGGGTAAGACATGCGGCAAAGGGACCTCAGGCCGGATTCGAAACCTGGTCCACCACAGAAAGAACTCGGCCTTAATGGTCGAGCTCTACCAGTGTGAGCCACCGGGATGCCCCAAAATCAGTTAATTTTAATTCGTTTTTAGAGTGAGTTTGCTAGTTTTAGTTTAGTTTTTATTTTTTTTAATGTTTTAATTTTAGTTTTTTTGTAATAGGGTATTTGTTAGGTGCAAGATTCAAAGAGGTCATAATAAATTTTGCCTTTATTTCCTTCGCTGCTGGATTTTTAGTGCCGCCTCAAAAAAAATGTGATTTGTAATATCCTGGCCGGACTGAAGACTTTCACTTGCACACAGTGAAAGGGCAACATTCAAAATCTACAGTGTTGCGGGAAATAAAGACACTGGATTATGTATGAAAAAAAGTTGACGAAGATGAAAAAAAAAAGACTGTCACTATAGTTTTAGTTAGTTTTGTAACCACACAATACAGTTTCAGTTAGTTATAGTTTGTTTTTTTAATATAAAAACTTATTTTTATTTCAGTTAACGAAAATGTTTTTTCTATTCTAGTTTTCATTATTTCGTTAGTTTTCGTTAACTTTAATTACCTTGCTGTCGGCCTCTCCACGTCATTGGTAACTGGTCAATATAAAGTCCAACTTCTGTAGAAGATGAAATGTGAATTATCACAGATCGGGGCTCATTTTGACTGGGATCCTGTGAGAGCGAAGTCAGTCTGCGCCCAGCGCTGCATAACTTCACCTGAGCATTGAGACCAGTCTTTTTTTCTCTGGTGTGTGTTTACTCTTGGGCTTCCAATCTTCAAACCAGAGACTTTTACAGGAGGATATCTGATGGGTTTCAAGATCACATGTTAGCCAACGTCTTCAGCTTGTTTTGGCCTCCACCAAGACGGTTTACCTGCAGTATTTCACATCTGCAATCTAAAGCCCCTTTTCAGACTGCCGTTTCAAGCAGCGATATTTAAGCCTCTGTGACGTTCCGCCTTCATCTGAATGTCCCAGAGGTAGTAATAGAGGCGTAAAATTGGCGAGACTGTTTCAGGCAAAACTTGAGTCCGACAGTAATCGAATCGTGTTAAACAAAATGCAGAACAACTTCTCTTGAGTCTGTAGAATCTCCACAGAGAGAAACAGCACGACGGGCAGTTCTTCCACCATTATTGTTTTGTAGAAGTGTGAATCAGCAGAAGCCCCACAATAACATTTCATCCCGATACTTGAGTCACGATACGATATTATTGCGATTTTAAGTGTTTTTGCGATATTGTGAGTATTGCGATACAATATATTGCGATTCAACTGTTAAATCAAGAATTGTTTTTCAAAAAAGAGAAAATTCTCAATCTATTCATCTCACTTCAGTCTTTTTATTTCTCAACAATGAATGTCAAACCCACAGACTGACCAACAAAGTATTCAGTCAAACTGAACTGAACTGATAGCAAACATGTATGGACGACAACAACTGCAGTATTTTCTCAAACTTTCCTCAACTTTAAGCTTCACTGCTCTGAATTTTTTGGAATGGAACATAAAAAAAGCCGAACTTTGCAGCATTTTTTCTTTTTTTCAACAACTTCCCGACACGATATCCTGACATGTTGCCTATAGATTCCTTAGATCTTCTAGTTTCATATGAAACCAGTATATTCCTAAAAGCCCGCTACGGCTTCTGGAAAAAACAGACGAAAATACTGACGGCCCACCAGAACACTAAATATCGATACTTCGCGGCCATGAATCGATATAATATTGCCATGCAAAATATCGCGATACTATGCTTTATTTATATTCTCCCCCACACACCTCTGTTGTTTTGAATCACTCTCTTTTCCACCGCTTATTGTCCACATACTGCTGCTGCTCTGTACACACCACAGATTGCCCGTGACCTTACAGGTTCATTGTGAACGGCATTATACCCAGTAAGGGAGCTCCGTTAATTAGGAAAAAGTAATGACCATGAAACACACAGTTGACTTATCAACCCACAATTTGTTTAAAAAAAATCTCAACTTGTACTTTAACCCCCAAACGAAAAGGTTTACTTCAGTCAGTTTAGGTTTCTGTAGTTTTAATGACCACTTTAAGTCCTCTCACTGTTGGCTTCTGCTGCTGCAGCCATTTTAAGTCACATCTATTTCTGGTTTCCCAGGGTTACACACACCTGTTGAGTCTTGTTGTGGACCACCAGCAGGAGTTTAAATAGACAAACAATTCCTCTTTGTCCATGTCTCTGCCAGAAAGTTAGAATTATTTGACTGTATAGCTTCATGATGTTGCCTTGACGGTATTTATTCTTTCTGAGAATAATATGTTGCCAACTCTTTTGTGACTTTGTCTCCTAAAAATTACATTCCCACACAACGAAACTGCACTCTCCATTACCTTTTTGAGGGAAACATATTTTCTCCTTGACTACAATTGTTTTTTGACATGTCACACATCAACACCTTTCTAAACAAGTAGTTTTGTTTCAACTGTGTGCTATTGAGCACTCAGTTTAGTTGTGTGTGAATCACAATCGGAAAACTTTACTGTCTGCCATGACAGAAAATCGTCTTAGACATGGCTCACATACAACAACATACAGTGCCAAAAGCAAACTCGGACAATAGATGTACTACATGTTTTCCTAAAAAACAGAATAAAATACATAATGAAGTTAATTTACGCAGGATAAAAATTACAATGTACTATGTGCAAAGCAGCAAAGTGTGTGTATGTGTGTGGATCATTACCTTTTATTTAAGATGGTTATGACAGTTGGAATGAAGGAGTTTTTACAAATGGTTTTCTTGGCTAGTGGAACTTTATAACGGCGGCCTGATGGAAGTAACTGGAAAGATTTGTGCAGTGGGATGTTTTGTAATGTGATTTGCTTTTCTGTCAACTGCTTGGGTGTGATATGATTTTTAGGAAACGGAATTGAAAATGGGATGTATTCTGAGCACCAAGAAGAAGCTGCTGAGCTTGGTTTAACATTGTTAAAACTCCTTGTTGAGCTGACCTTTCTTTAGTTTATCAGGGTGAGAGGGTTTGTTGTTTATAGGAGGAATATACGTCAATATCCATATCTGTTACTTGAAGCAATGATTAGAGTTTGAGCATGCCTGACTGGAGTTATTCCATGTGAACTGCTGCTGTAAATATGTGAATTTTCTTTCCTTTCAAATCTGGAACAAGTGTCAAGCAGCTGGTTTACTAAGTTCACTGAAGAATCCTGTAGTTTGAAAGGGCTTTATGGCCTTTTTGGCCCCTGAAATGACTCTCATTGCTGTAAAATCAGCTAGCCATACATTTATTAATACATTTCTAACTTCACACCATACAAATATAGAATATGTTTAACTGTTCTCCTCCTTTCTCTGACTTGGTTAGGTTGAGGAAAAGTACATTTGGGCTAAAATAAGGATGAGACATAGCTCTGTTTCTTACTTAATGAGGCGGTTACATATCTATATTAAGACACAAGTAAATTAAAATGGTTGACTTTTTAGAAATGTTGACTTTTGGTTTCACACAGGACATAAAGTGCTTTCCTGGGCAAGAATTATCAACATATTGCTAAAAATAACTTAATATTTACCTTTGTGGTAGAAGCAGATCGTGGTCGGAGCATCAAGATTCACCATCTCTGATTATACAAGTTTCTGATCGCAGCATGTTGAAAATAATGGAACAACACATTTGACGACCCGGAGCCTCAACAGGAGCTCGTTCTGAGCGTTTCTTTTCAAATTAGTTTGGTCGGAACACCAGAGCAGATTACAGCCGGTATAATAAAACATACTCTGTTTGCGCTTGGTTCCATGTTGCTTTGTTTACATTTTTTTTCAACCAGAAAGAAAATAATTGTGTGAGGAGATTTCCAGCTCTCCATCTTTGTACACGCCCCTCTTCAAATCTTTTGTTATTTATTTGGTCCTCTTATATATTTCTGCATTCTGAAAGCCAACCAGACTAAATACAAAACAAACCAAATGTATCAATTTCGCTCTGATTTTGACGAACCAAACAGACATGGGTTGTGGAAGCGCCCTAAATTAAAACCAAAAAAAATAAAGATCTAAATTTCAATGTTTGTATTAGTTGATTTGTAAGATTGGAGCTGATCCTGACTCTTCTAGATCAGTCAGCAGATCGTGAATCCGTAAAAATAGTGTAACTTGTATAATTAAACCGTTTAGGGCAAAATAAAACATTAATTATTCAAACTTTGTTTTATTTAATTGTGTGCAATCTGGCTAAATTAAACCTTGTGAAAAAAAACCCCTTCAGTTTCCCTGTTGGTCAAATTTAAAATAATCCTTAGTTTGGTTGTAAAGAGCAGATTACAGAGGGGTCATTAAACCCCACCCTTCGGCATTTCTCTGCAGGCCCAGACAAGACTCACTCTGCTATTGATTCTGTTAACATTTCAGCCATTTAAGTTAACCTTTAAGGTCTGTTACAGAGGACCATCCCACCATAACAAATGCGACCCCCTCCCCGCTCCTCCTGCATGTCCAAGTGTCTAAAGTTAGGCCGGCCCTCTCCCTGAGGCATCCCCAGCAACCACTGTAATTCAATCTCAGGGTGTTAGTGTGTGCTCTCAACCGCATCAGCATATGGAAAGTAGGTCTTTACTTAAAGTAATCACGAGGCAGCCTTCTCGCAGGGACTGTGTGTTTTCACCACGCTCTGATGGCTGTCAAATGTTTAGACTTGCAGTGACAGCTTCACCCTGAGACCAGAGTGACCTGTGACCTTTGAGGAATGGACAAGCCTGGAAACAAAAACAGAGGCCTTTTGTGCGGGTCAAAGGGAAAACATCTGCTGGGCTGAGGACACAGAGAGAGAAGAGGGGGATTAACTCTCGGGGATTCATCATTTGGTCTCTGCAGCCACCTCTGATGAGAGACAAGCACTGTACAGCACATCATTACGACACAAATCCTCCCTATTTTACTCATTAATGCCTCCGCGTGCCTCTTGGCTCAGCAGGAAAAAATTGATTAAAAAAAAGAAAAGCAGCAGATAAATACAGTATGAGGGAGAATTTCTTTGATATGAATTCTGCAGTCTTTCTTATCACATCACCACAGGAGCCAGTGGTCACAGCCAGCCTTTCATTTTTTTGGATTGAATTTGAGCCTGAATAAATGATCTGAGAGGATTGCACATCACAGTGCCCGTTGAGAAAATTCATTTGAACAATTCTGGCTTTGATATCATCATGCATTGTCATGATAAATGAGTGTCTGAATTTTTTAACCCCACTGAAGCGGTACAGTATAATTTAAATTCGGCGTAGCCCGCTCCGGAGCGGAGATAACAAAAGGAAGCTCATCCTCCACTTAAGGCGAAGCTGGCACCCGCAGCTATTTAGCACCTTATTGTTTATTTGTCTTTGTTCTGTCTGGTGGCTGAGTAAGGTATTTACCACTACCCCTCTGTATCTCTCAGTAACACAGACCTCTTTCTTAAGGCCAGCCATCTGATATGGCACACGGCTGTGATGTGAGTAACCAGATCCTTGAGAGCAAGTTACCAATTAGCCAAACATCTCAGGAGGGAACCCTCGCGGTGTGACTCGACGTGTTATTCAGCCGTATCGTTCAGTGGGAGCAGGTGAAACAATACAGCGCGGGGGTGGGGTGAGAAATGCTGGAGTAAAAAAAACAAAAACAAACAGGAATAAGGTTATTTTATATTAAACGGATAGTAAGACCTTTAAGGAAATACACTTTTTGAACAGTTGCTAGGCAACCAGCAGAGGCTTGAAGAAAGTATTGCTCCCAGCAAAGAGATGCTGTAAAATGTTTTCATACTTTTATACTGATTTAATACAGATTAACAAGTAAGCAAGATTTAGGATTTTATTAATGAAAGCCAAGACTTAAGATAAGATTTGACTTATTTTTTTACAGTTTGAGCCAAATATTGTACTTTTTACTCCACTACATTTAGCTGACAGCTTTAGTTACCTTTCGGGTCGAGATTTAACATAAAAATGTGATCAATTTAAAGTGGTTAGATTTTTTTTTTTTTAAATAAACATGATAACAGGATATTAAGAAGTTAAAATGAAGCAAATAATCTTAATAATAATATATTTGGAATATATAACAAGCTGAGTGGGTCCATTCTGCATAATGTGTACTTTTACTTTTGATACTTTAAGTACATTTTGATGCTGATACTTTTGTACTTTTACTTCAGTAAGTTTTGAATGCAGGACTTTTGCTTGTAGTAGAGTAATTTCAAAGTGTGGTATTAGTACTTTTAATTACGTAAGGGACCTGAATACTTCTCCACCACTGCATATATCTGAGAGTCCCTGCTGGCCTTTAGAAAGAATGCAGGTTTAAGGCACTTTTCAGGTCTGGAGGTTTCTGCTTGTTTCTCCCTGTTTTGTATTCTTTGTGTTAAGCTAAGCTAAGTGGCTGATGACTCCAGAGGTATTGATCTTCTCATCTGGTGCCAGACAATGGTATGAATAAGGGTAGTTCCTAAAATGTCAAACTATTTCTTTGAGAAGTAGAATTAACTTTGCTTGACATTCATTAACCTCAGTCTGAAACTTTGAAAAGCTATTACACCTATAAGACAGTAAAAAGGTTATATTTGGGCAGAATATACGCCTGTTTACATTTTTCCTACATGGAGGATTATATTTATTTTAACTATTCAGGAGCATAGACTGTATGTGAGACTCAGTCCATCAAATATTGAACGTAAATACTCAGATCTAAACAGTAAAAGCCATGAATAAGTAAAATGCAAGTTTTTAACATGATGCTTACAGGGCACAGCTGTGTACACGACATATTTTCACTGCTTTAGCTATGGATCATTTCTTTCTAAAATATTAATTCACATACATTCTTTCACTACATGTATTGTTAATTCGAGCTTTGAGTCCTGGGCTGCAGTTCCATCAATCCACCACAAGGTGGTAGTGTTCCTCGACAATTAATACTGTCTGTGTGTCCTCTCACTCAGTCCCAATGCTGTTTTATTACCCTTATTATTTTCATTATATTATATTATATATAGGGATGAAAACGGGTCTGTAAAAATGACAGTAGGTGGTTATTGTTGACATTTTATTTTTTAAATGTATTATTACTATTTTTCTTTTTTGTGTGTTGTTGTTTGTTTGTTCATTGTTGTCTCATTATGACTACATGGGTGTATGTGTACTTATGTGTTTGTAAGTTAATAACAAGTCATGTATGTTAATAATGGTAATAACAAGTTTATAAACTACATTTCTATGTGCTATACATACATGTATAAAAATGTTATTGTTATATACTGAATATAGTAAATTAACATAGGGAGAACGGTGGGATTTAATAAGCAATGGCTTCTTCCCACTCTTTTTGAACACAAATAAGTGTTGAGTCTTGTTGTTGTTTCATTTTGTGTTGTTGTCTTGTATTTATTGTTGTTCGTTTGTTTTTAAATGTTCATCTTTTATTTTGTGTTCAAATAAATTCTCAATAAATTACTTAAAATCTGCTTGTTTTAAATGGTAAAATTCTAATTACTGACCAGTAATTTGGTAACAGCAGAGAATTCTAACTCAATATGTATATATTATTTATACTGTACATGTATGTGTATGTAGCATTTTTAAAATGGTATCAGTTTTAATAAATGTAAGGCCAAATGTAGTTATTCTTGATATCAACATCATTTACTAATTTAAAGTTAAAACATTTTTAAATTATATTTCAAAACAATCTGCACGGCAAGTTTATTTCTATAGCACCTTTCAACAACAAGGCAATTCAACATGCTTTAAAACATTAAAAGCATTAGAAAGAGAGATATATAAAATTACATTCAAATATGACATTTTAAGACTAAAAATTAGCAGATAAAACATTTAAGAAAAAGTATAAAAGTACATTCAAATATAAAATCGAAAGCAAGCTGATAAAAAACTATTTAAAAAAATATATTGAATATAAAAGGAATAGAAGTTACAGTGCAGTATTACTGAAAGGCAGTGGCAAAGAGAAAAGTCTTCAGTCTTGATTTAAAACAGTTGAGAGTTGCAGCAGACCTGCAGTTTTCTGGGAGTTTGTTCCAGATATATGGAGCACAAACAAGAATTCTTCTTTATACTGTCTATTTTTATTTTTATTTCAGTTTTGTAGTTGTGTGAATACGGAGTGTGTGGTCATAGTGTTTTTAGAGAGCCAGGTGCTTTTCCACCACTTTGTGTTGGCATAAAAGTGTTAAACATATTGTGGACACCTCATGAGAATTTTCAGTTTTGTGCTGCTGTCTGAGATCTAAACAATATCTTCAATTACACCGAATTATAAAGAAGTGATGTGTATGTTTGTGGACTTCATGTTTCATGTTGTTATCAGTTGGTTAAAATTTTTACCCTATAGTGTTTTGCTCTCAACGTCCTCCAGACCATACGACCACACATGTTGTTTTATACTCACAAATACCCACAGGAGCATTTCCAAAGTACACTATGAAAAGTATTCACCCCCCTTGGATGTTTCACACTTTTGTTGCTTTTACACATGAAATCATGGTCAATATAATTTGGCCTTTTAAAAATAATTTGCAAAAAAACCCTCTTTGATATCAAAGTGAAAACAGATTTTTACAAAATAGTAAAAATTAATGAAAAATCTATAAGGTAAAATAAATAATTGCATAAGTATTCATCCCCTTTAAAGTAACTGAACTAATTGAACAGAGTTCCAGTTGATGCAGCAGTGTCTCAGTTAGTGAGATGGAGATCACCTGAGTGCAGTTGATGTGTGTCAAGTGATCGTAGTATAAATCGTATCTGTGTCTGGGAGGTCCAGTCTCTGGTTCATCACTATTCCTGCTACTTTTGTAAGGCACTGTAAGTTCCCTACCATCCTTATAATGTGGTATAACCAGTGGTGGAAAAGTATTCAGATCTCTTACTTAAGTAAAAGTATTAATACCACACTGTGAAATCACTCCACTACGAGTAAAAGTACAGAGGTATTAGCATCAAAATGTACTTTAAGTATCAAATGTAAAAGTACTCATTATGCAGAATGGCCCCACTAAGATTGTTTTATATATTCCAAATATATCATTGGATTATTGTTAGTGATGCATCTATACAAGCATCATTTGAGTTTTTTCAAGGTAGGGCTCATTGTAACTACTTAATATACTTTGATGTGGTTTAACTTATAAACATGCTCATGTCATTTTAAATTGATCAGGTTCCTCATGTTAAATTTTGACCTGAAAAGTAACAAAAGCTGGCAGCTAAATGTAGTGGAGTGAAAAGTCCAATATTTGGCTCAAAATGTAGTGGAGTAGAAGCAAAAAAAGTTACATAAAATGGAAATACTCAAGTAAAGTACAAGTACCTCAAAATTATACTGAAGTACAGTACTTGAGTTATATTCTACCACTTGGTATAACTGATCATTTCACAACATAGAAGGTCACAGTTTATGCAACAAAACTACTATATTCACAAATATTGGTAATTTTAAGCTACGGTAGAAGCTGCACATGGGGTTGTTTTCTGAAGGATGACCGTCTCTTCACTCTAATTGTGTAAATGAGAAATTTAAATGTTATATATTTTCTGCTGCTCACTTTAAGCTGTGGTATTCTGCAGGTTAGACTCAGCTGATCTCAGTGGATGTTGGGTGGTTGTTTGTTTTATTCATATTCAAGAAATATAGACATGAAGAAGTGGAGAAAGGGTCACTTGGGTTATCACTGATACGCTTTTTAATCTCCTTTTGTTTTTGTTATCGGCATGACGACACAAGCCTGAAGTATTACAGTAATGTCAAGGGCATTAGTTCACGCTCAACAAAGAGCACCTAAATCAAGGCAAAAAGATATCAACAGAGCTCCCCAGCTGACAGGAAGCCATCCCTGTAAACACTTGAGTTTGCTTCATGACTAACAGAACATTTCATACCCTGAACACAATAGAGCTGTTCCCTCACTACCTGACCCAGTGCAGGGTGTGATCTGTGACACCCAGAGGCCGCTCCAAAAAGCTGAATGTTCTGTCAGAGCTGTGTAAGAGCAGGTACAGTAGCTGGCTGGTGTGTGGGAGTGGTACGGCTATGAGCTGCTGCCAAATTAGGCTGTTTCACTCCCACACAGGCAGCTCCTGGATAAAGCAATAAACTGTATTTGCCTGGGTTGGATACATTTGG
Source organism: Centropristis striata (assembly GCF_030273125.1). NCBI lineage: Eukaryota > Metazoa > Chordata > Actinopteri > Perciformes > Serranidae > Centropristis > Centropristis striata. The sequence goes on along the minus strand of NC_081527.1, from coordinate 12,214,212 downwards.
TTTGGATAAACAGTTTTTGGGAGAAAAAAATGACATACAGATCCATCTATAACCTCTCTTAATTGTGCAATTAAAATGTTTGATGATATGAAGTTGATACAATCACACTGATGACGCTCAACATGTTCAGGATTTATATATTTTGTTATCTTTCCTAATATTAAAGGTGAAGGATTGGTGTCCATATCCAATGGCTGACTCTGTCTACATTGTATAAAATGTTCCTAAAGTTTTTTTATTTTATTTTTGTTTTAATCATCATTACTTTTTATATTTCTAGTTGTGTATTTATATTGTAAATTGTTAATACTTTATTGTATTTTTTACTTATTTTTACTCTTATATTTCTAGTTTATACTGCTGTTTATTTTTTGTTTTGTTTTTTTTGCTATCCACTTTGCTGCTGTAACTTTTGAAATTTCCCCCTTTTGGGACTAAAAAAAGGACATTTTTATCTTTTAACATCTCAAGGTTTCTGGGTAATTTTTAAGATTCTCTTTCATAAAATATCCTTTATTTTGAAATACATCTCTCTGTAGGCATCAACTTGTGGACATGCGTACTTATAGAAGTCTAAATAAATCAAACTAAGAGTATTTTAAACTCAAATTGTTGCAGACCTGGGCCTTCTTCCATGTAGAAGGTTCAACAAACTCTGAGTCTGTCCCTGAACTCTGAGCTGATTTACCTTCAGATGGGAAACTTAAAGTTTGTTGAAGAAAACCTACTCATCAGCAGGTTAGGTTCTCAGAGTCAGTTACCGTGGCAACTCAAAACCCAGAGTTTCCCTCATTTCAGGGTTAACATACTCAGAGTTTCCAGAAAACCCGCTTTCTGGAACAGGCCCCTGTAGTCTTGGCTTTCATTAGATTTTCAAAAATAGTATTTTTATCTTATGTTTGTATTGTATTTGGTATGTATTTTCAGAGCGGTGTGTATTTATTAGGGATGGGCGTTTGGAAGAAACCTGCCAACTTGAGCATCTATAACGTTAACAATCAATTAATCGATTAATCGCTATGTTTTTATACATACTCCAGAATGTATAAAAACATGCATACTGGGCAAAATAAAAGATATACATCCGGTACTATGCAAAAGCTTGCTTTGATAACGGACACTTGAAAGGACAAAAAGAGATTTCCTGTTGATCTTAAAACTAACTCAAGTGAGATTGAACTGTAACATCAAGGAGTTCAATTTTTTTAATGTTTTAGGCCCCGAAGAGGCATGAGGTTAGTTTTCACAGTAATCTTGCATATTTAAGTATTTCTTTGTGTGTTTAAATACGTTTTGGATAAAAATTAAACCTAGTAATTCATGCTAGCAAGGTTTGATATACAGTAAGTTAGTTTTGGTTCAGTGTTTCAGTTCAGTGAGTAATGATATGCAGTCAGAGATAAAATTAAGATAAAAAATACACAGATCGATTTAAAATTCCACATTATCGACCAAAGTCTTAACGACAATTAATCAATCAATGATTAATTATTTCCGTCCCTTAATGTAAAGGCCCATTCATGGAGGTGTGAGGTCTGTGACTATCAACAGTAGCACACAGTCACTGAAACTACATGTTGGTACAAGAGGTAATTTTTTAGGTCTTTGATCAGCACAAGCAAAGCTTCATTTAACCCTTTAATATGGCACTCATTGAAACCCTAGAGAATATTGGAGGACATTACATACAGCCAGAATGTGGACTGTGGAATGTGTAAAAAAAAAAATAAAAAAAAACATATGGACCCGGAGGAGGGGGGTAATATTTTAAGAAAAAAGTTTACAAAATTAAAGTGGTGAATCTGCAAGAGAAAAAAGTTGCAGATTTATGAGATTTAAAGTGGTGAATCTGCAAGAAAAAAGTTGATTTTTTTCTCCACTTTTTTCTCATAAATCTGCAACTTTTTTTCTTGCAGATTTGACACTTTAATCTAGTAAATTTGCAACTTTTTTTCCCCGTTTGTGTTTTGATTTTTATTCATACTTGGCCCTAATATGGCGTCATAGTCAAGTTCTCCTCGCACAAGTCACTGAAGAATAACTCAGTTTGTACGACTGTTTATTGCAGATTTTTTTTCTAAATTTTTCATTTTTACATTGGAGGTCAGGGTCAATAAAGTTAATATTATTATATTATTATCATACTGATTGGTCAGATGTCACGGTGTCACCATCTGTGACGTAGCCTGATCTTTGCTGATTAGCTGGAAGAAATCCATGTGGTTCTACGAGCTCACAGAGAGACATGGGGATCCACTGAAGTTACCAAATATAGTTCTTCGCCCGATAAAGGGTTAACTTTCATGTAAGATTGATCATCATATATTTATAGGCAAATATCACAAAACATCTGCACATTCCACCAAGTTTGTCTGCATGGCTAAATTCCACATAAGTACATATGTATTTTTTTAATTTAAACTGAGCCTTTGAAACAATTTTCAGAGTAACAAAGCATTTGACTGTTGCGGCTCCATGTGGTCGAGGCTCACACATTGTTAGAAAAGTGCAGCAGAGCACAGTTGGTGTGAAGAATTATAGCGCTGCCCTGCTTTGCACAGGAAATACTTATATCCTTTCTATACTGGATATATCCGTTTCAGACATGCACACGTTAAACCTTTGACCAGACTCCTACTTGTTTTGTTTTAAGTAGCTCAAAGTGTCAGACACGCAATGAATGTTTATTTATTTAAGGACTGATTAGACTGAAGCAGAGAGTTTCTTTAGGATATAAAAGCTGCACATCTGAGTTTTTGCTTATTTATTTAGGCCATCATGTAATATAAGGATTTATTATTTTCTCAATGATTCACATTTTAGAGGAGCTAAAGGTGAAAACTGACCAAACTCGGCATGCACATCAGAACTGCACACTGACAAACTGGATCAATTTAGCACTTCAGAGTTGAAGCCCCTGCCTTCATAATTACATAATTAAATAAAATTGGCCTTTAAAGCTCATTATAAATAAATGACAACTGTATTTCTGTTCCTATCTGCCAGTTTATGGTCAAACCTTTTCAGTTTACTCTTATTGTTATGTCAACTCAGTGGTGGAATGTAACTAAGTACATTTACTCAAGTACTAAAGTACAACTTTGAGGTACTTGTACTTTACTTGAGTATTTCCACATATGTATCTTTATACTTCTACTCCACTACATTTTGAGGTAAACATTGTACTTTTTACTCCACGACATTTAGCTGACAAGTTTAGTTGCTTTTCAGGTCAAGATTTAACATGAAAAACATGATCAAATTAAAATTATTTTGCATTTATAAGTTAAACCACATACAAGTATTTTAAGTAGTTAAAATGAGCTCTACCTTGAGAAAATTAAAATGCTGCTTACATAAATGCATCATCAATAATAATAATAATAATAATAATAATAATAATAATACAATAATGTATTTGGAATATATTTAACAATCTCATTGGGTCCATTCTGCATAATGAGTACTTTTACTTTTGATACTTTAAGTACATTTTGATGCTGATACTTTTTAATCTTTACTGAAGTCAGATCTGAGTGCCGGACTTTTATATGCATGAGAAGTTTAAAAAAAAAAATGTATTTTACATTACAGAACTAACATGAATTACCATTCAAACAATAGTAACAAGGCAGTGAAAGCTCAAGGTAGTGCACAGAACATTGACCCTCCTGTTGTATTGCGGGTCAAATTGACCGATTTCAAAGTTTAAAAATCAAAAAAATAATAACAGTTAAAAGTATTTAAAAAAATGAAGAAAAGTGAATATAATTTGAAAAAAAATCAATGTCATGTAAAACCATTGTATTTTATATGTAGGTCTTTCCCATGTACATTAAAAAAAAGTTTTAACATGCACTTTTTATGAAAAACGAGTGAATTGTCCTCATTGATCTGTGAGAGGTAAAGAACACCATAACACTAAATATCGATTGAGATGGTTAGTAATGGAGTTATTAATGAAATATAAACAATGTATTTTGGAATCTTTTAGTTTGACACTTTGGGATAATTAAACAAGCCCCGGGTCAAACTGACCCACGAACAAGAGGGTTTAAAAAACAAACATAAAAAGGTAAAGAAGTACCAAAAAGACCAAATTTAAACAACATTTAGTTAAAGAAACAAATAAAATTGGTCACATTTTGAATTTGAGCTAAAGATCTAATTTCCAGTTTAAAAAAAGATTAAGGTCAAACTAAAAAAGTCGAAAGGTCACAGAAAAGATCGCATGAGAACTCTGACTGATAGGATCATGAGTGAGGCGTATGAATTATGCAACGCGCCTCTCTTACTCATCTGAGACTCAGCCTGGCTGGCAACATCCCATCAATGGATCCATAATGTAAATACATCTTAAAAAAGGAACCTTCTGTATACCCGGTGTTTAGAAGTGACGGTAAAAACAATCTACTTCAACCTCAATTAAATCAACACTGACTGTTTATTTCTCGTATTTGTCTCCGATATCCTGCGTTTCTTGGCGCCTTTTATCTACAATCTTGTCCAAAGGGTTGCTGCAGCTTTGGCCATCAACAGTTCCTCTATGAAATACTGCTTCCTGTCAAGATGAGGCTTGGCACGTCAACAATGCCTGGCAGGAAAAAGTTGTGACTGTTACTGTCAGGCTCCTCTATTTCATTTTACATTGGTTTGTCCCTCTTTGTGTGTCTGTGTGTGTGTGTCCTGTGAGACAGAGGGCAGCTTACGCACGTCATCGTGTTGGACTGAGACTAGCAGCATCAAAGAGCCACTGGACGACAACGTCAGAAGAACAACATGAGCCATTGTCCTCCCGGGCTGCTGTGCACCGGAAAACGCTGTTCATGATCCCATAAAGTGTGGAGCAGTGAGTCCGGTGAGGGCTTTATGGCCTGACAGTTTTCACAGAAAACAGAAAGGTGTTGTCAGTGTAAATATCACCTCATCAATAACACCCAGCTGAGACTTTTCGCTAATGCTTTATAATAAGGTCCTTAATAACCATTAATTAACAAGTAATAAGGCATTGGTCTCGCTTTAGATCCGGTAGCTGCAAAAAGCATCGTTAACTTGTAGTTAACTTATAATACATGAGCAACAAAGTATATTTTAATATCAATAAGCAAACAAAATAAGATTAATAAAGGCATGGCAAAGACATAGTGGATGGGTTATTGGTGTTTGTAATGCTATTATGAACAATTATAAGATACTCATGAGGCTTTTATTAATGTTCTTAAGCATTTGCAAACTGTTAACAAGTTTCTTATAAGTGCTTATAAATCTCTTATAGCCTGCTATGCTTATATAGGCTTGTAAACACACAATGTTAATAAGCATCTTCTAAGGACTTACAAGGGCCTTATTACTTGTTAATTAATGGTTATTACAAGGACCTTAATATAAAGTGTTACCGACTTTTCTTTTTTACATACTGCATTTTTGCATTAACCCTCCTGTTATGTTGTGGGTCAAATTGACCCATATCATAGTTTTAAAATCTTTTTTTAGAAATAGTTAAAAAGTACTTTTTCATTAAAATAAAAAAAAAATAAAAATGTAAAATAAAATTTTAAAAAATCAGTGTCATGTAAAACCATTGTATTTTATATGTAGGTCTTTCCAATGTACATTTAAAAAAAGTTTTAACATGCATTTTTAGTTTCTGATACTTTTGGATAATTTAACATGCCCCAGGTCAAACTGACCCATGAACATTATTGCTGTTCCTTAAAAAAATAACGAACATAACAGGAAGGTTTAAAGCTTCACACTAATTTGCTCAACTTTAAATGTGAATAAAATAAGATTTTATACTGATTCCAAACATCTAAAACATTCTTTTTTGGTGGGATTTTTCTATTCTCTTTTTTTTATATTTTGAACAAAATGTTTAGTCCCACTTATGGCCATTTGAATTATATACAGCTAGTTTGTCAGAAATTATGTGCACCTCCCTAAGGGATGGCATTTATTTAAAAAATATCTTAAAATAAACAGACGTTGGTTTTGGCCACCTGATCACGTGGGTCGTCAAAACTAATTTATTACAGGAACCCATCGGTTTAAAAACATGCCAGTTTTGCTGTTATTTTTCCCATTGAGAACACTTTCATTAACCCTGGCATTGATGTAGGATCGGTGCCAGAAGTTAGAGCCAAGATAAAGATAATCTATTTTTTTCCCCCGCTACCAGTGCTTTCTGTACCCTCCTAAAAATGTGTGTCAGACTGTAACTTGGTACATTTACTCAAATACTGTACTAAAGTACAATTTTGAGGTACTTGTAATTTACTTGAGTATTTACATTTTATACTCCACTACATTTTGACACAGACATTGTACTTTTTACTCCACTACGTTTAGCTGCCAGCTTTAGTTACTTACAGGTCGAGATTTAACATAAAAAACATGTCACACTTGTGACATGCTTTTTGGATCGCTCTTTTCTTTTATAATCCTTTTTTGTGCTCATGAGGGCCGAGACTGGAGCGTTGGTTGTGCATGACCTCAAAAATTAACACTATGCATCTGTGAGATACAATAAACATATGAACATTAGGGGCAGTACCAGCCATTGTCACAATGTGCGTGACTTAAGGGCATTACATACATCCACAATGGTGGTGTCCATTTTTATGCTGATCTCAGAATTAACGGTATCGTATCCTCCTGGAGTGTCACCGAGTTTTTTTTTTTTTTTTTTGTTTACATCATGCAAATCCAGTAGTTCTATACCTCTATGTCTCGATGTGACTTTCAGTGGAATCGTCAAGTAACACTCTATTTCCTAAGTGATATTAAGTCATTTTTCAATTGCAAATATCTATAAAAATCCCTGTAGCATAAACCTTCTATTGTAATAAGTCCTTAAACATCCATCCATCCATTCTCGTCCGCTTACCCAAAAACCAAAAAGTTGTCAAATCTTGACTGGGAATACTGTAAGACCTTTTAATTTAAGAGCTGATATCTATCCATTTTCCATGGTTTTCTTGATAATGATTTAGGTTATTGTCAAGAAAAACATGGAAAAGGTCTAGATATCAGCTCTTAAACTCTTGTTGTCATCATTATATTTGTCAAAACAACTGTACCAGGTATTAAAATTAACAAGAGATTGAAGAAAATTTGTGGTCTCATAATTTTTCCATGACTGTATGTTAAACACAAACTTAGGGTAAAAAAAAAACCTGTGTGTGTGTGTGTGTGTGTGTGTGTGTGTGTGTGTGTGTGTGTGTGTTAGTGTGTGTGTGTGTGTGTGTGTGTGTGTGTGTGTGTGTGTGTGTGTGTGTGTGTTAAGGTGCAGCCAGTGGAGATGGCCTATGGGGGGCGGGGACTGAAGCCAGGACCACTTCCCATCATGGGAAGTGTGTGGCCAGAGGAGTTTATAAATTCCTAGCCATGTTTACACTTCACTCACAATCTGATCAATTCTCATGCTATCAACACTGCTGAGAGGAAACGTCTGGTCCGCGTCTGATTTGCATTTGGCTTTTGTTGGAGGAAAGGGCACAAGCTTTGCACGACATGGACTGTGTAATCAGCCGGCAGGTCTACAATAATTAAGCATTGTGTGTTATTGGTTCATTTGGCTGGCACAGGGCTGAGGACAAGTGTATGTTCTCTGATTTAGAGATGAACGTTGTTTGAACTTGGCTGACCACTTGCAGTAATCGTCGACCGTTACCACTTCTCTCTTACTCTCCTGTTACCATCAGCAGCCATGTATACCCAAGTGTCCAAGTCCAGCCCGCATGCCCATAAGAAGATGCAGTACCGCTCCAAGGGCAAGAGCTGCGGCTACTACATGCGCATCGTCTTCTTCTTCTCGTCGCTCATTCAGTCTCTTATCATAGTGAGCCTCGTGCTCTTTCTGGTCTACGGTAAGACGCAGGACTCCGCGTCCACGTCTCGCATCCAGGACCTGGAGGAGACCTTCAGCAGACTCTCCATCGAGAACGTGGCTCTACGACACCAGAGGAAGAACCTGACCAACCTACTCAACACCACCCTGACGGAGAAGGCCCGCAATGACTGGGACCTGGAAAGGTTCCGCTACGTCATCAACATCTCATCCATCCTCATACAAGACATCGACAAGAAGCTGGTGAGACACTGAGCAAAGACTTTGATTATTTTGTTATTATAGCCTTTTGATTAACATGCAGGTTCATGTCTGCATTTGTTTAATGTGTACTACCAACAGCCATAGAAATTAAGTAATGTAGACAATGTTTGTTACTAACTTTAACTTTTTAAAAAAGATACAGGGTTCGTATGGGTGCTTGAAATCCTTGAAAATGCTTGAATTTGAATGTTGTATTTTCAAGGTTTAAAAAAGTGCTTGGATTTTGGATCAAGTGCTTGTAAATGCTTGAAATTCTTACTGTATTTCTCTTGCAATCTGACTATATTCATCTATAGACTATAGATAATCACATGTTCAATGTAAAAAATAATGAGTAGCCTATCTGAAATGAAGACCGTTCACTTGGTTAAGTGAAATCTCCCCCTTTTAGTATGTAAGTACTCATCTAAAACATGCAATTTACAACAGCAGTAAGATACTGGAAAAGCTTGAAAATTTACCTTGAAAGTCCTTGAAAAATGCTTGAATTTGACCACTGCTAAAGTGTATGAACCCTGAATATATTTTGTACCTGAAATACTTGAGTCAATTTGAGCCCCAGCAGAGAAAAAGTTCCTTAAAAAGTGCTTCAGTCTTTAAAGAGACAGTTCACCTCAAAATCAAAAATACATATTTTTCCCCTTTACCTGTAGTAAAAAATCCTACTGGTAAAAATCCTGTTTTTGTGTAGTGTTATTTATCAAATAGCAAATAGCATTTATCAGTGTCATACTGAGTAATTATACATCACTGAATTCTATCTAAATGTAACTTTACTTCAGTGTTTTTCAGTAAATAGGATTGTTAACGGTTGTTGTAAGATCAGTTTTTAATTTTTAGAATAAGAGGCAACCCAACAGATACATTTTTATTATAATGATTTTGAGTAAAAGTTGCACTTTAGTGTTTAACCCAAATATCATATTTGTAAGACAATGGAAACATAATTATAATAATAATAATTATTATTATTATGATTATTGTTGTTGTTGCTACCCACTGAATAATAATAATAACACATATAAAAACCAGTGCCCATATTTGCGGCATTATAATCTTGGTTCATGACTGATACACTGTAACTGATCAATTGTTTTCCTGTTTGTTTACATTTCACAACTGGTCAGGAACAAAGCACTAAAATGTCTTTTCTTTCACTGAACAGAGTCAGTGCAACACCGAGTTGTTTATGTGCAAGAGCAAAAACTTGTTCAACACCGGTTGTGAAAGATCAACCACATGTGAGTATAACATTTCTTCAGTGCAAACCCAAAGAATAATCAAATTAATGGATGAATATATGAGCTATTGTCCATAATCATCACCTGCAGCCAAAAAATATATTTATCTTCTTCGTTTCTCTTTTGCCTTGATTGTTTCTTTTACTGAGCAGTCACTAATCCAAGCAACTGTAACTGTGGGCTGTTGGCTGACCAGCTGAAAGCCAGACTCGAGTTGGTGGACTCCAACTTCACACAAACGACCCAGAGGATGAGGATGGAAACGGACCAGATTGCCAAAGAGAGGGACAACCTTAACTTGGAAGTCATCCGTCTGCGCAGGGACAAAACCTCTCATGAAAAGGAAGTGGAGTTCTTCAGAAAAAGATGTAAAGAGGAATTCGCCCAGTCCTTGAGCGGCATCTCCAATGTTTCCAAGGCTTTCATCGAGAAGATCAATACCCTCTTCCCTATGCACATCCCCTTCCAGCTCACCTGTACCAAACAGAGGGAGAACCTGGAGCAGATCCGCACCAACTGCACCAGCCTGTCCATGGAGGTTGAAGACAAGCTTCAGCATTACCTGAATATAGTGGGAGGCCAGGTGTCTAACATCCAGCATGAGAACAGCCGCTTGAAGGCAGAGAACTTGCTGCTGAATGACGACTACCGACGGTGCAGCACGAACCGCACGGCCACGATCAAGCAGAACAAACAGAACCTAGACAAGCTTCAGCAGAAACACGATGAGGACCAGGAGAGACTCCTTATGGACAAGATGAGGCTAAATGGAGAAATAGAAGTCCTTAAGAACAATGTCAAGTATAGAACTAAAATGGTTGATCACCTGACAGAGCAAATCAAGCAGCTCAACATGTCCTGCATGCTAAAGGTAAGAAGAAAAGTGCTGTGGCTGGTTACATGAATGTGTTATAAACTCTGCAGAGAAGGTTATTTGGTATCAGAGGTTAATGAAGAATACAAAAGTCACACTGATATGATTGAGTGAGTGATGAGTGTTAAATATTAAGTGCAGAGGAGAAGGTGGTGAACATTTTAGCCATTTATCCGTATCTTTTAGCTAGCTGTTTGAACTGTTCAGTCAGTACTTGACTATTTCAACCATTTATCTGTTCTTTCTGCCTAACTATTTCAGTTCTTTACTGTTAGTTAAGGACTTTAACCATCTCTCTGTTTAGCTAAACATTTGAACTGTTTGATCAGTACTTTTGGATTAATATTCAAACTGTTCACTTTTAGCTAATTATTGAACCGTTTCTCAAGTTAATTTAAGCTTATTATCATAAATGTTTAGTTAGTTCATTTAACAATGTCAACCATTCATTCTAACAAAGAAAGTTTCAACCGTTTGTACATTACTTTTAGCTAACCAGTGGAATCGTTTAGTGGAATCGTCATACACTCATGTCATGTTCAGGTGTTACAGCTGACTTAATATATAGATATACAGACTTATTTGAATTAAATAATAATTTCTATGGTTTCAAATTAATTTAGCTGCTCCACAATCTTTCCACCACCCCAAGGCAACAGTAGAGATATCCCCTGATGCAAGGGGCTGTTTTTAGTGGGGGGGTCCCAAATATTTACCGGGTTTGCCTTTTCTCATAGTGCGCTCATAGCTGTTGATTAAGAATGTTCTTTAAATCAGGGGTTTGTGTCTTTAATCAGAAAGTGAAGTTCAATATAATCTTTGTGCCACTTGAAAATAGTTTGGTTTCATAATATCATGATAATGTTGATCCCATATTTACTTTGCTCTCATTTGATTTCAGCCAGGTTTTGGTGGACTTCCTGGAGGATTCCCCCCTCAGACACCACATACACAGTGGGGCTTAAACACTGGTGGTGGAACCAACCCATTTGGGGGTCAGCCTGGTGGGCCAGTGTCAGGTGGTTTGGGGTCGAACCTTGGCTCATTAGGGTCAGCAGCCCATAAACCAGCGACCGGGACGGGCTCTTTGTCATCAGGGTACAATAAGCCAGGGTCGACTGGGTTAGGTTCTTCAGGCTCGTCCCCCTACCCTTCCGGGTCAGGCAGTTCAGCATTCAATAAGCCAACAACTGGGTTGGGCTCATCCCTCTTGCCGTCAGGGTCAAGCAACTCAGCTGTGTCATCATACAATAAGCCATCGACCGGGTCGGGCTCTTCCCTCTTGTCGTCTACTGGGTTAGGTAGCTCCACCGGGTTAGGATCCAACAAGCCAAGCTTTGCAAATCCAAGTCTTAGCTCAGGTTCAAATAAACCAGCCTTTGGGACATCCTTGGGGTCAAGTGGGTTAGGCTTAAATAAGCCAACAACCAATGTGAAACCCTCCACAGGCCTCGGGTCATCCTCTAGTTCCTCTGGGTCAGTAAGTAAAAGTAATTCAGGCAGCTCCGGATTATCTTGGTGGGGGATGGGGGCCAGTAGCTCAACCCAAAATAAGCCAGGAAGCTCAACAGGGAAAGGACCATCAACTGGGAGCAGCTCTGGAGGAACTGGATCGTTATTTGGTGCGGGAAGATCGAGTGGACTGGGAGGTGGCTCAGGTAAGAATTTGTCTGCAGTTCCTATTCTGGGCATGGTTAACCCAAGTTACAAAAAAAGTCTACTTCATACCACTGGTGATATCCAGCCATGCTGATACTTTTTAGCTTAATTTACCCAGGTTTTGAGTAATTCATTTATGATATTTCTGCCCCCAGCCCAATAAAACAGAGGTGAATTGAAATGCATTGTTCTTCTTAAAGCACTTGACAATTTTGAATTACAAAAAGTTTTGTAGAAGCATCTCTCTTCACAAACATTGTTTTTCCTTAGTAGTTGACAGGAGAGAATTATCCAGAGTAATGAGCACAAGCTGCTGTTGACTTTTTTCATTCCACTTTCCTATGCTTTGTGCAGAAATGAATTTCTATTTAAACCTGATTCTCAGAGGAAATTGCTATCCCAAAACCTGGGTAAATAAAACCAAAACCATCTGCATGGATGGATCATTTGGGTGAACGAACCCTTTTAATCAAACATCACGAGTAATCAGATTGCATCCATCCATTAGTAACTGAAATGTTGATTTGCTTCCAAACTATAGATCATCATCATTCCAAAACTCAATCTATTTTTGAAGGAATGACTTTGATGTTTGTAAATTTTGTAGAATTTAACAATAGAAATGCTTTAAGCTGTAGTGTCCTAAAGCAGTTTGATTGATAACATCATGGGTAATCATGGCAAATCTCTGTTTTCTTGTGTTTAACCAACAGTCAACGTTGCTCAACACCTCAGAGATCTGCAGCGCATCATCAACCCCTCCGCCCCAGAGTGAGTATTAAGCATCTTTTAGCCGAACGTTGAGATACTGTGAAATTGTTGCTGGCTGAACAGTGTGTGTACGGAAGCAATATTCCATATTTTTTGCTATTGTGAGAAATCTAATGAAAAAAACATGAACAATACTTTGATTTCTCTAGGCAAGGCAAGTTTATTTGTATAGCACCTTTCAACAACAGGGAAATTCAAAGTGCTTTACACAACATTAAAAGCATTAGAAAGAGACATTCAAATATAAAATTTTAAGACTGAAAATAAGCAGATAAAATATTTAGGGAAAAAATATAAAAGTGCATTCAAATATCACATTTTAGAATTGAAAGTGGGCTGATAATTTTTTTTTTTTTAAATCAAATATAAAAGGAATAGAAGTGACAGTGCCGTATTACTGAAAGGCAAACCTCTACCCTGTCTGTGGCCCCAACCTACTGGTTCCTAATGAAGACATAATACCAATAATATAAATATATATATATATATATATATATATATATATATATATATATATATATATATATATATATTATTGGAGTGAGTATTTATAAAATGGTGAATGCAGAATATAAACTACAGTGCTCATGTTCATGTGAGGCTCATTGATGTGTTTTTACTAGTTTATGGACAAAAATTTAGCTACACAGCACAAAGAAATAAACCAAATCAGGCCTTGACGACACACTACTTCTAATCGGATAAGTTCATTGTTGGTTTTGGTGTCTTTCATGGGATTTGTTATTAATAATAAAAGTATATATCACCATACATCAAGAAATAATGTTTAATGTATGTTTTTCTCTCTTTCTTTCTCCCCTTCCTCCCTCCAGGGAGAAACAAGATCTCTCCAGAGTGTTGGGTTAGTCCATCAAAAACTAGACTAAAATAAATTTATCATCCACTGCATCTACTAAACAAAGCTTAAAGCAAGCTTCTCATACTGATTCACAGCTTTGAAAAACAGCTCTCTTAATGTAACACAATAGGAGGTGCACAGTTATGAACACCATGTAACACAAATGTGATGTTGTATACGATTTGTATATGATGAATATGAAGTACTAGATTTCAGACCCCAGGAAGACTGGCTGGTGCCACTGGCATTAGCTTATGGGGATCCTTTTAAATAAATGTTCCATATAATATACTTTTGTGACAGTGTATACTTTAATATGAATTTTAAAAAGTATGAATAACTTTTGCACTTTTAAATGTAAAATGTGAAGTTTGTGTGTTATTGATTTGTATCTACACAGTATGAATAGGCACATATTGTATTTGTAGACTGTAAATACAAAAATAAAATTTGTTTAAACATAAGCACATCAACTGTGCCTGTCTCCTCTTTGTAAACAAAGCTATTTCAGATATTACACAGTGCAGACCTGGAAGCAACTGTTTGTCCCCATGTGCGTCACCTATTGTGTTGCTAATTATCCAGAAATCACTCCCCAGCCCCTCCCGTAATGTTTGGACCGAGGTTTACTGGCACCAACATTTAATCCTTCCAGCATGTTTATGTTTACCTGCCAACCTGTCAGCGGGCTGGCTGAGGCAGACGGGAGGAACTCTTGGAAACACTCATGTATACATGCAGATGTAACAATGTGCCATCACTTAACTGTAGAGAACACGGATATCTATAACCTAAACAAAATCTTAATATAGTTTTTGTAAGAGAACATGAAGGGGGGGGGGGGGGGGGGGGGGGGGGGTTGTTATCTTCGTATCAAGCCTTGAAACACATTGTATCTTTAAACAAAAACACAAATTAATATAGAACAATCTGGGCTGTTAGTGTGTAGAGATAAATATCCTATGGTTTAATATTTGTGATATATAAATGGCACTTTGCTGACTTTATAGAGTTTTAAATGATTGACATGGAGCACAGAATTAATTCAGTGCCAATTGACCTTCATTTGGACCAACAACATCACCACGGAGCTGGTAAACAAGCCATCATGAGAACAGACAAACATCCTGTTCGTTGCACTGTAAGAGGATGGGAATGTTCTTTTAATTCTCAAACCGTGAGCGTATTGTGTTTGGCGCCAATTAATACATGCAGCACTTAGACTTGAGCGCAGGGAGCACTCTTTCCCGTCTAAAGGATATCCTTTGTTTAACATCAAGTGTTTTTCCACATTTAGGATGTGCAGCGTACTGCAGGCGTAGCTTAGAGGATATTAAAGGTCAACTGGTTAGATGCTTCTGGGAGACACTTTATTAGACTCACTGAGACACAGGAGGATGGTTAAATGTAACTCACTGGAAAATCATCATGATGTTGCTCTTCTGTTCAAACGTGTTTCCTGTCATCTCAGATAATTTTCCTGCCGACTCATGTCATTTCTTTATTCCCTGCACACAAATGAAAGATGTTGCCTTAACTGACACAGTGACACGGGATTGCTGGGAAAATACTGACGAACTGAGAGATAATATACAGTTAGGTCATAGTGTATGTCTGACTTCAACTGGGTTTGAACAACAACAATTAATGTTGCAGGAAGGGGAACATGAACTTGTACTTTCTTACATTTTATCAGCTGCTTTCAGGACACTTAAGTACACTTAATTTAAGTATACTTTGTATACTGAGCTTGTACACTTGATTAATAAACTAAAAGTCACTTTACTAAATGTATGTAAAAGTAGTATGCTTTGCATAGTTTGTGTACTTTATATTAAGTATGCTTTGTTTACTTTACATACTTTGTATACAGTATACAAAGCATACTAAGTATGCTTTTAATAAAAATACTAAATGTAATATATTTTATGTGCGATTAGTATGTAATATACTTGGTATACTTATGAGGTATCATTAGTACTACTAAAAAATATGCTATAATATGCAAAAATATGAAAAAATGCCTAGAAGAATTGATGCTGTTTTGAAGGCTGCTTATTTTACAGCATTTTTTCACACACCTGCCTTAGACTTTTGCACAGTACTGTATATATTCAGTATGTAATGTGTATAATATACTGCACCATTGCACTATTTTGATACACAATTAAGATGTCATTTTACATATACAATTATACTATATAGCAAACCAATGGAGGTTTGAAATGTATCTCAAACTGTCTAGTAAAATTGTCGTCACAATCATTTGGTACTGCTATTGACAATAACTTTACAATACTGCCAATACTGTGTGATTTTGTCATTTACGCAAAACAAATTCAACCAAAACTGAATAATATATAATAACAGGCTCTCAACAATCATCTGTTCTTCTATCCATACCACTGGGATCTGCTGGAGCTGTTCTTATGAGATCCTGACCCTTTTTAACAATATGTTAAACACAAAGATCAATCAAACAAATAAAATTAAAAATATATAAAAAATAAAATTAAAAATACCCACACTGGGCTATACTACACTACAACTCGGCTCACAGACACAGAGAAAAATACATATCGACAGATGATTCAGAAATTATATAGATACAAAAATAAATGACAGTTAAGCACCCCACATGTTCCAATCCTATGTAAATCCTCGTGTAAATATGGTTGAAATATTCATACCAATGTATAACATAAAAGGGTCCCATATTCTATGAAAGATGTCATCTTTATCACGCAGCATACATGTCAGATAGTCAAGAGATATATATTCTATTATAACATTATGCCATTGTGTTCTAGAGGGAGCTTTATCTGTTATCCAGTTTAAGAGAATACATTTTCTAGCACAGAAAGTTAACATTTTGTACAATTTCTTCTCATATTTATCAACAATAAAGCCATTTGATATCCCAAGCAACACGCATAATGGGTCACATAGCAGATTCTTAGATAAAATCCTATTAATCTCCTTCCCCACCGACCCTCAGTATTGTTGATAGAACTGATACCACTGATGAGGACTTGGGGCCATTGTGTCGCAGCCTGCCCAACCACCTCCCTCCTCCTCCTCCTCCTGATGCAGGAAAGGGACCGGGTGCTAATGATTACGACCTCCTTCCTCACCTGGGGTCGCAGATCTGTAACCTCTTTTGTCTGTCGCTGCTAATGTTCCTTCTTTACTGTGACTTCTAATTGCATTTCCTCTCTGCCCGGCCTCCCTCAGTCCCATGGCTGCCCAGGCTGGTAAAGACATCATGGGGCATAACCCTTTTCTGTTGTATAGATGCTATAGTGTTGAGAGGGAGGGTGGTCGGCGCTGGAAACAGCTGGGAGGGAAAATGTACCTCAGCACTGACGTCCTTTTGTGTAGAAGTCCTTCAGTGTAACCCTGACTTTCACCATGACCTCTTTCTGCAAAGGAGTCATGGAACAGGAAACATGGTTCTGTTTAATTGCTTAAAGAGGACGTGTTTGACTTTACGTAACCTGTGTTTGAGCCGCAAGATCTAATGTACCCTCGGTTTTATGGGCAAATCCTGCATTCCTAAAGCTGTACACGTGATGTCAACATAACAAAACACTGCCGAGGCTTACTGCAGTTCCACCAACAGCCCGGTTCTTCAACACATATCCAAAAGATCCATTCATTTGTCCGATAGACAATGTTATGTGACTCACTCGGTTGAAGTGCTGCAGCTCGGATGAAACGCTCTCCCAGTTAAATCATCAGTCTGCAGGTGTTAACAACTATGTTTTAAAATATCTGGTTCATTATTAAAAGCAGAAGTTACAAGTATGTGTAACTAAAAATGACACTTTCACTAACGTTCTGATTCATGCACCTGTGACTGGATTGTTCTTTATGGCAACGACAGCTGTTTATGGCTATTTAGAGTCTTTAGTCATCCTAAAATGAGAGATAAAGCACGGCTTCTCAAGGATACGTTTAGCACTTTATTTTTCTGGTACTGTCTGTCTGAAAAAATATCTTTATTCACCCTCTGTCTGAAATGTTCTGGCACATGTCTCTTTAAGGCCCTCTCCCAAAAATGCAATACTGGTACTGTAGCAGCAGTTTCTTCCTACATTTGGTATAGTTGTGACATTACAAATGTACAGAAGTCCTAACGGTTCCTTCAAATGCACAATTTCAGAAATACTGGCTATTCCTCTGTGGATATAGCATTTGATACATTCACAGTATTAATATAGCTCCAAGACCTACTTTATAATCAAAAGACACTTTTTCACAAAATGGGCCCTTAAATGGGAACAGAGAATGGAGAAAAACACATCTGGAAGCAGCAGCAGCCTCTTAAACTTTACAGCTTTATTGGGCCCTTTTTTAGGCTTAGTGGTTTATACTTAAATCTGCTTTGAGCTAAATACAACAGCAGCTTGCTAACATGCCCACAATAGCTATGCTAACATACTAATGTTTATCAGGTCACCTATAATGTTCACTGTCTTAGTTTAGTGTTTGAATTAGCATCAAACACGGTACAATATGGAGCTGACAGGAATGCCATTATTTTTCTTTAGATTTGTTCATATATCACATTACTGGGTAAATAGCTTTTTTATTTGATTATGCCACAAAATGAAAAATGAAGGAATCCAATACAATGAAGAAATATACACTGAAAAAATAGACAATTGTGTGACTAGTAGTCACATAAGCCACAAAACATTTTTACACACTTGCTCTTCCTTGGTCTGTATTACCCCTTTTCGACCAGAGCCGGTTCCACAGCAGCACCAACTCTTTGCTGGTCTTGAAGCGCGAACCGCTTACTTAAGGGGCTATCGGACCAACAAGACCAACTAAAACACGTATCATTCATTTATTTGTTTTTTTAACTGCAATGAGATTGATACGTGTGAGCTAGCGTTAGCTTACAACAAAGTCCAACATTAAGATCTTACTTTCAGTGTTAATAAGAATGTAATCGGCGTCCATAGTGATTAAAATGAGCAGCACCAATATGTTGTAGAGACATGTAGTCTGCTGTTGTTAATATGCTGAGAGGGAACAGACGTTAACAGTGACGTAATGATGTGGCTCTAGAGCCTGTGGAAAAGCAAACAGGTTCAAAGCTAGTTCACAAGTTGAACCAACTACGAACCAGCACAAACTCCAACCGGGAACCGTCTCCGGTTGAAAAAGGGTATATGTGTACATGCAGTATGTACCAAAGTAAAACTAAACAAACTGGGAAGGCAAGGCAAGGCAAGCTTATTTGTATAGCACAATTCAACACAAGGTAATTCAAAGTGCTTTACATACACATTAAAAACAGCAAGACACAATTGAAAACAGTAAAAACAGTCAATAAAAACCGGGAAATAGTAATAAAAATACAAATAAGATAAAATAAGATACAGCAGGATAAGAAAATAGATAAAATAATAAAAAGCACAAGTCAAACATTGTGTAGTTAAAAGTAAGGGCAGTAGAGTAGAGCAGATAAGTGTTAAAGTTAAGAGTTCGCTGCAGTAAACAATAGTGTTTTTAGTCCTGATTTAAAGGAGCTGACCGGGAAAAAAGAGGCTTTACTGAGTAACAAATGTCATTTTCTTTAAGTGTCTTTTGTTGTTGTGGATGTCATGAGTTGAGCTGCTGTAATCTCAGACCAGCTGCAACAGTGTCCTATTTATCTATCTCATTGATTATCCATCACATACTGGGAGCTGGTGAGGCAGGGGTCGAGAGAAGATTACAGATCATCTTGTCAGCTAAGAAGCAGCCAGTGGAGCTAAAGCCACTGCAGTTATTTGTTTCAATCCCTCACAGCCGCTGAGAGACATCAGTCACTACGTGTATGTCAACACTTGTGTTGGCAGCCGTGAGGTGATGGGAGAAACCCGGCTCAGCAGGAGGATGTCGACCCTCTGACCCTGGGAAAATAAATATTGGTTTATAATGAATAAATGACACCAACTGTTTCCTGGTAGTTTACAAATTGTTTAGAGGTTATCAGTCCTCTTTTTATTTAGAGTTAAACAGAAAGTGAAAACCAAGACAAGTGGAATATCCCAAAGTTAAAAAAATCTGTCATGTTTCCTTAAATCCCATGGAGTCCATTCAGAAGGTCAACTGATTCCAGCTCTGTCAGGTATAAACAAGAAAAACAAGTTTTTATAGAAACAGGGCTTTCCCGGCATTGTGATGAGCTCTGATCTTGCCTATGTGTCATACTAAGGACAAAACTAGGATATGGGAAATACCCATCAGTTTTTTTTTATTGCATTGTTTGTCTGTCCATTCCTGAGAAATCCTCTTTTTTCCTGTTAAAGGATTGTTTCGGATATTTGTGCCTATTTGAATCAAGGTTGTCACATTTTGTATAGCCATGTGAGGCTTGAAATTTGTGACATAAATACAGTATAAATAAAATTGAGGGGACATCTCATGTGAGAACATCCGTATAATCGTGTTTAAAAGTCAGTATTAGGAATACAATAATACATTTTACAGGGTATCTGCGGGGTATCTCCATTAATTTGAATTTAAGGCCTTCAAATGACTAACATTTTCTTAAAAATCTCAAAAAATGTCTTAAATACGATTCTGAAAGATCTGAACTACAAAACGTAACTAAGTACCTGTGCAGCCCAGTCAGAATTTAAACAATCAGAAATAAACAATCAGAATTTAAAGTTCTAAACAAATATTAGTTCACAAAAAAGAGGCTTCTGGTGTTCCTAGTTAGGTTAAGCATTTTTTATTCCAATGTGAAAGAGCTGTGAATAAATTCATATACATTCAAGTAATTCCTTGCCTCCGATTTTCCTTCATGTCTTTTGTACTTTTTTACCAGTATGGATGTGAAACGGGTCTTAAATTGTATTAATCATGGTCTTAAAAATGTGACTTGTTGAACCTGCAGAGACCTGCTTTAAGAGGTTAAGGAGACCCAACCTGACTATTCTCTTATGGCTATAAAGGATAAACTGCCCACTGCCTCCATCTAGTGGTCATAGCAGTGTACTGCATACTGGAAATAGAGGGAAATTAAACATGCAAAATGTGATTCTGGAGAAAGATTGTTGATTTCTGATTCTCAGTCCCAGTTCATCAAATACTGACTCTTTGGGGTACACCAGCCCAAAGTACCAGTATCTGTTGTGTCATGAATGTGAAATGAAGTTTTCCTCTTCTTTCACTTCTTCTTACAGGTTCAGTAATTTACAAAACATAAAGTTTATGCCACTAAATATGCTATAGACAAGGAGAATTTATTTGATAACCATATATATCAGAATTTCGCATCTTAATATTTGAATTCAGAGGAAGTGGAACCTTCACAATGTGGATTGACACTGACCCCAATTACACTTGATTTTAAAATGTGTCTTGGGCCATCGGATCACAAGCTGTCAGCGCTACACATTTACATACAAATGGTCCAAGACTGATCACTCAAAACACTTGCTGTGGGGGTCTAGGAAGGATTTGACCACATATATTTTGAAGTGTAGACGCAGATGCATCCTGATGCGATGATACGTCATTACTGCAGGCCGTGTGGTGGTTGTTTTGAGTGCAATCTGTCGAAACACAACAGTTTGCTAGTTGCAAATGATTTTGTCCCGCTAAAGTAATTCATTGCAATAGGCCATACATTCAAATAAGTTTATCCAACATCTTCTGAGCTAGCCAGTGAAAAATACAGTTTAAATTGAGCATCTCAAGTAGTTGTTGTTGTTGTTGTTGTTGTTGTTGTTGTTGTTGTTGTTGTTATATTTGAATAATTATAAGAAGGCTGATAGCTCAGATGTGTTTTGCACCACTGTAGCTCTCCTCTTTCCCACAGATATTGCCGGTGGGATCACTGACAGTTTGTGTTCTTACAGAAGTAAGATGTGACTACAATCATGTTAAGGCTTTGTTGCTCATAGACACGCACCTGTAAGAACAAGACACACACACATTGTGTATCACAATCTCAGAACGAGACTTGGACAGCTGTTGGCCTGTCCGCGTCATTGGTAACTGGTCAATAGACCCCGGTTGCGTGTTCGCCCAAGAAGAATCAAATGTGAATTTTTACAGAGATCGGGGCTCATTGTGACTGGGATCCCGCGAGAGCGATGTCAGTCTGAGACCAGGGCTGCATAACTTTACCTGTGACCTAAATAAAAACCTGCATTGAGGCCAGTCTTTTTTCTCCAGTTTGTGTTTACTCTTGGGCTTCCAATCTACAAACCTGAGATCTTTACAACTGTTGGTATGTGTGCGGGGCAATCTGACCTAGCTGAAATGCTGTAGATAGTAAAGAAATCTGAACACAAGGGGTCAGCTGGACACACTTGGAGACGCATGCTACACACAGGTGTGTGTGGCAATGTGTGTTATCTGTCCACTTGTGGTCCAATGGCCAAGACACATTTTAAAACCAAGTCTAAACAGGGTCATTGTGTACAGTATATTTACATGCAAAATGTCGTGAAATGGAAGGAAGTTTACAATCCAGTTCACAGTCACAATGATCTATTCTCAGTCTTCTTCATCGCTCATTGTGCTCAAAGCCGCGAAACACATTTCCTCCCAGCAGCCAAAGCTGAGGGAGAACTTGTCCATGTCCTGACACGAAAATCTGTGACAGGCAGACAGACGTGCCTCTGGGTGACGGCCCTAGCAGAAGGTGTGAATGATCCAGAGAAATCAAATTAGTGTCTCTCTGACTCAGACCCTGTTGGGCAAATCATTTCCACAAGAGAGTGTGTATTCATATTGTTGCAGGGGAATGATACATGCACATTTAAATACAGCACCATATGGTATTATAATTACGCTCTCATTAAACTCTCCAAGCTGTTTACCTTTCAAAGTGTTCAGTTGTGGAGAAGCACTGGCTGACATTGCATATTTACTCTTGACAGAGTCATTTATTTATACATCAAGGCATTTAGAATATTCTCATAAATCTTTATTGTGTCTTCTGAGTAAAACAGAACGTGAATATCATGAGAGCAATGGAAATAAATAAATTACATAAGGTTACTTAATTAGTATTCTTTGAAATCTCTCCTTTGGACTTAGCAAGCATGCAAGGTCCATGTTCACTAAGGTTGATAGATGGAGAATTTCCACCACTGATGTATATTATAAGCTTTTAAGCTCCAGTTTTTAGAATCCAGGGGGATCTATTTGCAGAAAAATACATGTTTCTTGTGAGCTTAAAATGAGCCCTTCTTATCTGCATAGGTAAGTAAGTGACACCATACACTATACAGTAAGCTCTGGAGAAGGCCTTTCATATTTTTACATAACCTGAAGGCCTCAGTATGTTCTACTACATGCTTGAAAAGGGAGGTGAGAGGAAAGTTCAGCTTAGCCCATTGATCGGAAGGTCGATGGTTCGATCCCAGACCATGGCAGCCTACATGTTGAAGTATCCTTGGGCAAGGTCCTGAATCTAAAAAGGCTCGCGATGCTGCGTTCATTGGTGTGTGAATGAATTCACAATGGTGGCAGGTGGCACCAGTGTGCCCTGGTGCCCTTCATACTGGTAGCCTCGGCCACCAGTATGAATGCGTGTGTGAATGGGTGAATGAGCGCAGTCTGTAGTGTAAATCGCTTTGGATAAAAGCTATATAAGTGCATTCCATATCTCTCCAAGAGTCTAAAAATAAATTAAGCTACAGCTGGGAAGTGCTTAGCTTAGCTCAGCACAAAGAATGGAGACAGCGTAAAAGAGCTAGCCTGGTTCTATCCAAATGTAACCTGTCCAACCAGCGCTAGTAAAGTTCACTATTAACATATTATATCTTGCTTGTTTAATCTGTATGAAAAACCAGACTTTAAAAACAAAATGTGAGGATGCTAGGCAACCAGCAGAAACCTATTTGCCGATTATATTTCCTAGGAACTATGTGTGAAAGAAAAAACTAATAAGTTACATATTTTGCTACAACCAGCAGCCAGTTAGCTTAAGTAACCGCTATCTTTGAACAAAATCCGGCAACCAGCACAGACCATCCAACCAATGGGTGATATCGTGGTGGCTACATCCAATGCTTCTTCATCTCTCCAAGAGTTGGTTAAAAATAAGCTTCAGCTGGGGGTGGTTAGCTTAGCTCAGCACAAAGAATGGAGACAAGGGAAAAGAGCTAGCCTGGCTCTGTCTAAATGTAACCTGTCCAACCAGCACTAGTAAAGTTCACTATTAACATAATATATCTTGCTTGTTTAATCTGTATGAAAAAAAAACAGAATTTAAAAGCAAAGGGTGTAAGGATGTTAGGCAACCAGCAGAAACCCTTTTACTGGGAACTATGTGTAAAATAGAGAAAAAATGAATAAACAGCAAGGGGCAAACAACACGTTTTTGCTCTGGGCAGAAACCATAGACTGTATAAATAAGCAGAAACTCTATTATTTCATAGAGTCGTGGAAAAAATCATTAGACCACCCTTGTTTTCTTCAATTTCTTCATTTTAATGCCTGGTACAACTGAAGGTACATTTGTTTGGACAAATATAATGATAACAACAAAAATAGCTCATAAGCGTTTAATTTAATGGCTGGTATCTAGACACTTCCCATGGTTTTCTTGAAAATAAGCAAAATCTTTATAATTTAGTTCTACCAGGCATTAAAATAAACAAGAAATTAAAGAAAAACAATGGTCTAATTTTCCCCCCATGTTTGTATATATAAAAAGCAATGCCAACCTTTGTCAAAATCAATTTTGGTGGCACAGATTAGATTTCCGGGCATTCTTACACATACAGCCTGTCCTATAATAGATTCTTGTAAGACATTTTGAACACTGTCAAACTAGTTTACAAATTTTTCGACAAATAGGAAGACAAGTGCGTCTAAAGATGAGAAGGCATTGTGGGACATGTAGTGCAGTAGTGGTGGATTTCTCCTGATCAAAAATGATCGAAGGCTTGAGCAACTAACCACCTGCAGGTCCGCACGCAGCTAACCAGGACATACATACAAACATATGTTGTTGTTTATAGACCTGTAGTCCGCGCGGTGTTCCCCTCAACTCTGTCGTCACCACCCAGTCACGACAAGTGCGCGTGTAGATGCCATGATCATGTTCCTCCTCCTCCTCCTCTTCCTCCACCTCCTCCTCTATCAGACACACTAGGGTTTCCCTTTACATGTAACGGACATGAAATAAAAACTGAGTCCTCCGTGCAGTGCGGTTTTTCCAGCCCCCTTCCTTTCACCACCTGGAATATTGTGTGCAGCAGTATGCAGGCAGCGGGCACCGGAGCAGCTGATACCGACGCTACTGTAAACAGTAGCAGCAGCAGCAGCAGCAGCAGCACCGCAGACGTCGACGACAGCGACGGGGCAGGGGAGAGGATGGAGAGGACGGTGCCAAGCGAGCAGCAGGACAGGACCAACAACCAGCAGCAGCAGCAGCGGACGTCCTTATCGCCATCCGGTGTGCTCGGTAAGTGTCACAGAAAAACGGTAAAAGAAAAAAAGACTGTGTCCTGTGAGCGTGCACTGGAGATCTGAGGAAGATGGGTATATGTGTTCATTTGTAGAAAAAAAAAAGATGGGGATAAAAGAGATTGGTCTACTGTGCATGGGCAATATGGTGCAGTCACTGATGCTTGATAGACTTCACTGAATGACTCACAAGACACTAAAGGGGTCAATCGTCTGTGATTGGGTTTTGATGTCGGTGCGTTTTTTCCCCCTTTCCCGCTACATAGTGCGCATTCCGATTGAGACAGGCCCGGGAAGAGTCAGCCTTTAGTGGTCCACAGGTGCATGCAGGACTCATATGCAGCGCAGGTGCATGTCGGGACGGGCTGTGCCACACTACACTTTGAGGAGAGTAAAGATTGTGTTGCAGGCTCAGATGTCAGGTGTGTCCGTTTTGTCTCAGGTTTTAAATAGACTCCTATGAAGATTCATAGGAGAAATTATTTAGTGGTGAGTAAGCAAATAACTGGTGATATGGTTGTTTTGGGAATTGCATTATGGGAATTATTAAGGAGCACTGAAAAAAATATTTCATAATCTTTATTAGCTACATCAGGGATTTATGTAACTTTCTAGATTACCCATGACCCCTGAGAGGTGGAGTTTTACGCCCATAAAGCATTTCTGGCAAAGAGGACAGACTTTGACAGAGATCTGGGCATCTGAATATAACCATATGACCTTTACCATCTTAGTCTGAGCAAGGTCACTTGCTTTAATCTGCATCTGGACTTGTATGTATAGGGATCAGGCCCATATGGATTACTGAGCGGGCCTACCAGGGGTCCAAAGTGTCAGGGGCCTTAGCCTCCTCACCAACAAAATGTCACTCAAAGAGACGTGTGCCGAACAAGAAGAGACTCCAAAATACCACAACAACGCGTAAAACAACTACAAAGGGACACAAAAAGACCAAACAACTACAGAGAGATGCAAAACAGCTGCAAAGAGAAACAAAAATACAAACAAAGTGGATCACAACAACTATGAAAAGGTGTAAAATGACCACAAAGAAACACAAAGTAACTACAAAGAGACACAAAACAACTCCAAAGACACATAAAACAACTGCAGCCCAAAAATAACTACAGAAAGACAAAAAAAAATACATAACAACTACAAAGAAACACAGAACAACTACAAAATGAGGCAAAAGAACTTTAAAGTCTTTGTGTCTTGAGCGATGGTGGGGCCTTTGGCATCTCTGTGGTCAGGGGGCCATTGTCTCATAGTCCACCTATTATCAGGACACGTGATATAAGCTTACAAAACATAATATAAACATAATAACATCAGGAACTCTTTTACATCCGTCCTAACAATATCTGTGTGACTATAGGCTTTGTGATAATTGATTAGCTGAGCTCCAGTATTCGTGGGATGATCAGTATGGCCTATAACTAGTAAGGACCATAGGGAGCAGTTGAGCAAACTGAGTTTATCTGCGTGCTATCTGTGTTTATGCCCTGCACTTTAGTTTATTCCCAAGATGCAAAGTGAAGTGAACTGGACAGCAGCCACCTGCAGGTCTGAATGTAATGGTCTGTTTGATATGACTTAATGCACCATATCAGAGGCCGTCTGTTTTATTTTTGTCCATTGCATGCTTGGAAAGGCACCAGCCCAACCACCCCATGCCCAAACCTGTGACTCTGAAAGAGCATTTGATTTTTATTAGGAAAGTCATATAAAGTCCAGGAGTTTCAAAATACAATTTAGTACATATAATTTTCATCAGGCAATAAACAGTAAAAACATTTTGATACAAACACCAATCCAACAGATGTACTAAGCCATACTAAGCTTTCCTTTCATCAGTTGCTTTCCTTTTTTATTTTTATTTTACTTTAATGTTAATCAAACTATGAACAGCTGAACATAAGATTATCACACTGACTCTGTGATATGAGTAGATCTTCTTAAAAACACAAAAAAGTCTCTTTAGCAGTTTACTTAGTTGGTATGCTAACTAAAGCAAATCTGGTCTCCTTGGTTTAATGGACTGGACCCATTTTGACCACAATCCTTCAAATTGCCCTGATTGCATTTTTATAGAGAATGTTAGTTTCTCCATGATGTAAATTTTGTGTGCAATTTTCAACCAATCCTCCAAAGTTGGGGCATCTGGTTGTAACCACTTCCTAGTCAGGGAAAAAAAGATTTTTTATAATTTTGAGTATTAACTTGCTGAAAACAGTTAAAGTTGCATGCACTATGTTGGTTGATATGACCTTGTATCAGGATTAAAAAAATCAGATTTCTCTTGTAAACAATCAGTCAGTCAGTCGTTTGCTTTTTCATGTTGGCGTATTGCTGATATATTTCTTCCTGTTATTATAGCGTGACCAATAAAAGACAGTGGGCTTTGCGTGATTGGTTGGTTGAACTTTTGAGTAGATGTCATTGGTTGTTGGCACTTATTGAAAAATGTGATATTAGCTTAATTAGATTGGCAAGACATAACGTTGGTATTTTGATAAATGTGATTTTTTTTTATCAACCTCAACTGATTGATACTGGGAGGAAAAAAATCACACTATGGCAGATTGGTCGACAATAAGCAATGACTCCAAGCAGCTCCAAAGATGGTGGCCCTGAACTTACCAAAACTGATAAAAGGAAGAATAAAAAAGTATGTCTATGATACAGTATCCTCTAGGTCTTCAGTCTGCACTAGCTCTCCTGCAAATTGACTTTAAATAATCTAATTATCATACCTAATAATGATGTTTTGAATATATAAATTGCTGCTGCCTGGCTGAGAGATTTGCATGTCAGATATATATATCTACAGGCCTGTGATGCCAGTGGCAATCAGTCACTTTGAAGTGTTCTTAAAGCAAAGAAGAAGAGAGCAGGAAGAAAGCATCCAGTCACTTGGCTTGGATTGCATCATTATGTCACAGACACATTTTGGCATAAGCACACAGAGTCAAATACGGTTAAATCAGCAGAACTGCTCTGTTATTTTCACATATTTACATTTCTGGATACAGCAGGATAACACCATAACATGATCCTGTTGTCTTGTTGTCTGACATGTATTACAGGTACAGTACATCTGCGTTTTCACTGAGTCGGCATGTCGGTCTAACACTATACCAGGGAGATGACAGCAGCACTGGTGCTCTCAATAAGAGGAATGATGCGTGCTGCTGCAGA
Organism: Centropristis striata; assembly: GCF_030273125.1. Taxonomy (NCBI): domain Eukaryota; kingdom Metazoa; phylum Chordata; class Actinopteri; order Perciformes; family Serranidae; genus Centropristis; species Centropristis striata. The sequence goes on along the minus strand of NC_081527.1, from coordinate 12,186,058 downwards.
ATGAGAAGCCCTGATCACAGACACGTACTGAGAGAGTGTCACCAGGCGATTCAGTGAACAATGAAGAGCTCGGTCGGTCCCTGGGTGTATTGTGCCTCCGTGAGATGGCAAGTGTGACTTGAGTGAGACTTCAGAGCTAAACCAATGTGTGAAAGAAGAAAACGAAGCAGCAGCAAAAGCAATGACGACTTCAAAGCTTACAGTGCATTGTGGGAAAGCACTGTTCAAATGGTTTTAGAGACAGACTTGAAAAGCCAGTTTGTTAAGAGCTATTTACACAATACTCCGGTTTCAGATCTTCTGTTTGTTTACGGCTTTTGTTCAAAGTCATATGACTGAAGCAGCACGGCCAACCTTCATGCTGGCTGAACAATTGCTTTGGACACTTTTTATGTTTTCTTTTCCCCTAAAGACTCCATGACAGGGCAAAAAATAGGACAATATGGTGAAGAAGAATGACAGTGTTGAGCTGCAGAGTGACACTAATAACTAACTGTGTCCTTCATCACCCTGATGAAAAAACGCTACCATCTGTGACCATCCCCCTTTCTCTCTCACACACTCCATCTGACCCGCTATCATTTATTCTCTCTAATCATTTTAAACTGTATTAACCCCTGCTGGCCTTCTTTTACTTTTAGATAAATTGTTCGGGAAGCGCCTTCTGCAGGCCAGACACTACATTATGTCTCGTAAATCCTGGCTGAAGATGGTGCCCACAGAAAACTGTGATATCCTGATGACATTCCCAGGTACGGAAAGCTGCAGTGTTTCCTCACTGTTCGATGGAACACTGCATCCTCATTAAATGTCTTTGGTGGTCAGCCAGCCACTCAGACGCATGACTAGGGCTTAAAATGTTCCCTAGGGACAATTAGATCTCATCCATTTACTGTACCTGTTCCTATAGACCAGCCCTCTCTGCAGTACCTCTGGAGGAAGCTGCTGTTGTGGGAGTAAAGATGTGAATCAGAGGCGTTTTATTAAACTAATTTTGCAGTTTGACCCTGAAAAATTAACTTCACAATTGCATGCAAACACAGCTCTTCTGTGGGCTTTTTTGTCTATCAAAACAAATAGATAATTGAGTTAAAAATAGTGCTGAATGATTCTCATTTTCATTGTAAAACATATTGCAAATTATCATTGTGTGATTTTCTGAGGTTCAGGTTACTTTATTTCTAATTTTCTGAGACACTGAGTTTTGTGTTTTCTTTATCTGTAAGCCATAATCATCAAAATTACAAGAAATACAGGCTTGAAATATTTCACTATATGTGTAATGAATCCATATAATATAGGAGTTTCACTTTCTGAAATGTTTGACAAAAAATATTGAACTTCTTCACGATATTTTAATTTTTTGAGATGTACCTGTGTGTTTCTATGATAATGAATATTAACTAGTTACAAAACCTAAACAGAACAACAGTGCAAAGGGCTGATAACCAGGTCTCTCTTTCTCCTTGTTTTCAGTTTTAGGTATATAATGGTCCCAAAAGGTGCAAAGAACAGCTAAATTGAGACACAGTGTGCTGTGTACAGTTGGCTGAAACTGCTGGAATCAGACTGGCATTGGTCCGGCTTATGGCTCAGCCTGTAGAAAAAATGTTTGTGATATATGTAGACAGGGATTTAATTGGAGTGACCTTTTAATATCACCACCACCCCACCGCTCTACACCCTCCTGCCAGGGCAGTGAGTGATGGCTTTGGTTTCAGCCTCTTCACAGGCAGCAAACTCATCACATCCTGCTTCAGCAAACATGCCTGTAAAGAATTAAAGTAAATGCTGACAAAGAAATAGTTGCTGTTTCAAAATCTGTATGTTGATGATCATATTCACTGTCAAACATGAAATAAACCCCTTTTTTTTCCTCCCTGCAGATACAATAGATGACCACACTCTGCTGTGGCTCCTGAATCAGATTCGTGTTGGAATCCCACAAGTCAGCATTCAGGTCCGACAGCACAAACACACCCAGGCGCACGCCTTCTTCATCACGACAACATTTGAGAAGTAGGTCCGCGAAAAAACTCACACTCTGACTGTGCATGTGTGCATGCATGCATGTGTGGGCACTGGTTTGAACTGTTCTGAATGATCCTTATGATCCAAGCAGCCAGTGAGTGCTGGTACTTGATTTGAGGACTGAGAGTATAATGGTTAGGTCATTTAGATATTAAACCTGTTGGTTATTGTAAACATTTTACTTCACTGCATATTCATGGTGTGCAAGAATGAAGTACAGTTATCACCCAAATTCACTTTCCCTAAATTCACTGAATCTCCATTAGATTTTGCAGAAAAAAAGCTGATATTGTGTGTGTTTTTGTATAGCACGTGTATGTAAAAAAATTTTTAGTAATGGATATCACTTATGTCAAGACGTTAAAGTAATAGTTTGACATATTGGGTATACACTTTACTGTCTTGCCCAGAGTTAAATGGAAATATTGATTCTACTGTCATGTCCACTAAATATGAATTGATTGCTCAGACAATCCTCACGCCAAAACAGTAATAACAACAGAGATTAACAGGGGAACGTATTAAAGTCAAAGTCTTTCTGGTGTAGTAATGCTTAAGACAAGCGAACGCTGGTTACTGGCCATAGACTATTCAAATAATTTTCCACTTTGAGCGATTCATCGTCACTAAATGAGACAGGACAGCTTGTGTTGTCATTTTGTATCTTCAGTAAATTAATTCATCCATTCATTCATCCATCCATTCATTCATTCATTCATTCATTCATTCATTCATTCATTATCCTTAACCGCTTACCTGCACTACAGTCGCGGGGGGCTGGAGCCGATCCCAGCTGACATTGGGCGAGAGGCAGGGTACACCCTGGACAGGTCGCCAATCATTTCATGGAAAGAGACAGACAATCACGCTCTCATTCACTCCTACGGGCAATTTAGAGTCACCAATTAAATCTAAGTGCATGTTTTTGGACTGTGGGAGGAAGCTGGAGGACCCGGAGAGAACCCACGCTGACACGAGGAGAACATGCAAACTCCACACAGAGGACCGGCAACCCTCTGTTGGAGGCGAGAGCAAGAGTTGACAAGATTGCTAAGCACTATACCACCGTGTAGCCCTCAGTGAATACAACTGAGGTAATACTGTTGTCTCTCCTCAGTGTGTTTACGTGAGGTGTGTTATATTTGGATAGTTATAAGAAGGCGGATACAAACTGTATTGTATCATGTTTAGGCTTTGTAACTCATAGTTACGCGCCTAAGAACTAAGAACCTATGTTACGAATAAGAACAACACACACACACACACACATTGTGTATAAAGAACATCATATGGCATGACAATGAAATGTGAATTATTACAGAGATCGAGGCTCATTCTGGTAAAAAATGTTAATGGACTGCACTTATATAGCGCTTTTATCCAAAGCGCTTCACATTCCAGACTGCGCTCATTCACCCGTTCACACACACATTCATACTGGTGGCAGAGGCTACCTACAACGGTGCCACCTGCCACCATTGGGAATTCATTCACACACCGAAGAATGCAGCATCGGTTGGCCATTTGGGGTTCAGTATCTTGCCCAAGGACAATTTGGCATATAGGCTGCCATGGTCAGGGATCGATCCACCAACCTTCCGGTCAGTTGGTCACCGATCTACCAACTGAGCCGCCCTGACCGGGATCCTGCGAGACTTATATGTCAGTCTGAGTCCAGCGCTGCATAACTTTACCTGTGACCTAAATAAATGCCTGCTGCATTGAGACCAGTCTATTCCTCCGTTTGTGTTTATTCTTGGGCTTCCAATCTACAAACCTGAAACCTTTACAGGCGTCAGCAGTGAATGACACAATCTGTTTCCAGTCTTAATGCTAAGCTAGGCTAAGCTAAGCTAATCGCCTACCAGCTCTGACTTCATATTAAATGTCCACACATGAGAGAGGTATCAGTTGTCACTCAGCTACAGTTTGTTGTGCCCATACCCTTTAATGCATTTAATCTACGAAACATCTGCAGTCCAGCCGCTGCACAGTGTTAGTGCTCCATCAGGTTTAATCCTGCTGCTCTTTTACCCCTCTCTCCTCACCCTCAGCTTACTGCGGGGAGCAGAACAGATGGGCATGCACAAGGCCGTCAAACCACAGTTTGGTGGCGGGATGCGGCGATTTTCCTGTGAGGAGGACAACATCTATGAGAATATAGAGAGCGAGCTCTGTTTCTTTACCTCACAGGTTAGAGCTCAAACCTGTGTGTCAGGTTTGTTGTTACTTTGCATGTCTTTTGCTGTGATATTTCAGACATTAGAAATACAGTCATGGAAAACAATTATTAGACCATTGTCTTCTTCAATTTCTTGTTAATTTAATGCCTGGTACAACTAAAGGTACATTTGTTTAGACAAATATAATGATAACAACAAAAATAGCTCATAAGAGTTTAATTTAAGAGCTGATATCTAGACATTTTCCATGGTTTTCTTGATAATAACCAAAATCATTATCATTATCATCATATCATTATCTTAAATTAAATGTCTTATGAGCTATTTTTGTTGTTATCATTCCAAGTCCAAGTCCAAACAAATGTACCTTTAGTTGTACCAGGCATAAAAATGAAAAAGAAACTGAAGAAAACAAGGGTGGTCTAATCATTTTTTTCATGACTGTATATGTCTCTAAATATCATAACGTGACATTTCTTTCTCCCCATAACTGTTCAGGAGCGTCAGGGCATTATAAAGTACTGGCTGGACAATCTGCGAGCCAAACAGGGGGAGGTGCTCCACAACATTCACTTCCTGGAGGGACAGCCAATCAGTATGCTGACATTTATTTTTCTGATTATTTTAATGCTGTTCTTTTTCTGCTCTGTATCCAAACAGCATCAGTGTTATGTTTTGTCAGACATGTCAAAATGTTTGCATGTGAAAGTTTCATGTTGTGTCCTCTTTAGTTCCAGAGCTGCAGGCTCGAGGGGTGATCCATCAAATGTTTCCTCTCCATGAGCAGAGGATCCTCAACCAGCTGATGACATCCTGGGTGCAGGCTGTGTGTGAAAGGCAGCCCCTGGGTAGGAAATATTTTATTTTGAAAAAACAATTGCAGTAGTATTACAGTAACCTGACTGTTAATGCAAAGTCACATTCTTTAAGGGGACCTATTATACTCATTTTCAAGTTCATGATTGTGTGTTGGGCCTCTACTAGAAGATGTTTGCATGTTTTAATGTTCAAAAAGCACTTTATTTTGTATGAAATGCTCCATTTTAGCTTCTGTCTCTTTAAGCACACTTCCAGAAAAAGCCCAGTCTGCTCTTACTGGTTTCATATCTGTGCTCTCAGTGTCCCAGCACCGTCCGTCAGTGCAGCCAGGGAAGGACAGTGTGAACAGTGTGGCGGTGCTTTCTACTGGACAAAATCACCAATAAAAGTTTCTTAACAAATAACCAAGCAACTAAACATGTTCCAGCAGGATTGAGTCCCAAATTGGAGGGAAATTAACAACATCAGCAAACAAAGGCTACGTTCAGACTGCAGGCAGAGGTGGCCCAAATCATATTTTTTGCTTATGTGACTTTTTTATGTGAACAGCAGAAATTGCATGACATTTGAAATCGACGCTTTCATATGTGGTCCTAAATGGGATATAAGTCTGATGTTTTCCAATGCAACCTTAGTCTGAAAAGTCATGTAACAAAACGTGACTTTTATGTCACTCTAGAGCAGTGGTTTTCAAACTTTTTGTGCCCAAGGCACACCAAAGTACAGGCCAACATCACAAAGCACACCTGTATTCATATTTTTTCAGTACCATTTTCAGCAGTCACGTTGACCTCGTAACTACTTCACTTGCTTTATATATTTACTGTTTAAACTGTGTTTTATTACACCTTATTAGGGGATATTTTGACCTAAACCTAGATCAGTGGTTTTGTAGCCTAAAATCAATGAAACTGCGGCCTTTTTTTACAATCACAATCCATATGTTTATGTATAATTATGTGTTGTTGTTTCGAATGCTCCGTGATATGGGTCATTTTGACCAAAGCCTGATATTGGTCATTATTGGTGTGACCACTTGACAACATTAACCAGGTGTTTAGAACAAGGCTATTATAGTTAACGAAAACTAACGAAATAACGAAAACTACAATTGAAAAAACATTTTCGTTAACTGAAATAAAAATAAAAACGATAGGTATCTATCTATCTATCTATCTATCTATCTATCTATCTATCTATCTATCTATCTATCTATCTATCTAAACATTTAAAAAAATAAATAAAATTCATAAAATAAAAATACAAGCAAACTACCAAGAACCTAAAAAAATATGTCCGCTTTAATACTCTAAAACCATATGAGCTTGTTTTCAGTGTAATTATTTGAGTGTAATCTGATTTGCAGATGATATCTGTGACTACTTTGGGGTGAAGATCGGTATGTATTTCGCCTGGCTGGGTTTCTACACCAACTCCATGCTTTACCCTGCTGTCATTGGCTTCCTGCTCTGGATCCTGGCAGAGGCTGACCAGGTACTTATTCTATGATGACATCAGTTAGACAAGATATAAGAAATATTACTAAAAATCACCATCTAACTGTCAAAATATACTTGTACTGATGCTGATTTGTAATTATATAATATTGTTTGAATTTTGATGACAGGAACATCAAGATTTTACTGAGATTTTGATGTCTGTTTTGCCCTATGTCCTCATACATTCTTTTCTCTGCGTGCTTTGTAAAGAAAAGAAGAGAGGTTACAACGAGTTGAAGCAAACAGTACCTACACACACAAAAAAAATCTGGCTTTGGCAACTGGCAGAATCTTACTCTGAGGTTATATAAGTGTCTTTTGATTCTGTCATGCTTGCTCACAGACCAGTCAGGATATCTGCTGCGTGGTTTTCGCCCTCTTCAACGTTGTGTGGGCGACGTTGTTTCTGGAGCGCTGGAAGAGGCGCGAGGCGGAGCTGGCCTACAGGTGGGGCACCTTGGACACCCCCGCTGAGTCCTTGGAGGAGCCCAGGCCGCAGTTCAGGGTGAGGAGGATTATTATGGAAGTGTGAGAAGGCGGCAATGGAAAAAAAAAGCTGCTGTTTTGTTTTGATGTGTACAAAAGGTTTTACTCACTTCCTGCTGTATTTGCTCAGATTAACTTCCAAACATTCACACCCATAGAGCTGCTCACAAAGTTTCATGCATCCATGTAGAGGTGGGGGAATAAATCGATACAGCATAGTATTGCGATTTTTTGCATGGCAATATATCGATTCATGGCTGCAAAGTATAGATATTTAGTGCTCCGACGCTTGTAAGTATTTTTGCCGTTTTTTTTTCGGAGCCATAGCAGGCTCACTTTTTGGAACATACTGGAGATATAGGTATCATATGAAACTAGACGATCTAAGGGATCTATAGGCGTCCGGATATTGTGTAAAATAACGCTGCAAAGTTAGGTTTTTTTATGTTTCATTCAAAAAATTCAGAGCAGTGAAGCTTAAAGTTGAGGAAAGTTTAAGAAAATTCTACAGTTCTTGTCATCCATAAATGTTCAGTTCAGTTCAGTTTCACTGAATACTTTGTTGGTCAGTCTGTGGGTTTGAACATAGAGAGAGAGAAAGACAGTATGACAAAACAATTTTTGATTTAATTTAATTTTGTGGACACAAAATGCAGTTAAACAGTTAAATCACAATATATTGTATCACAATACTCACCATATCGCAAAATGCTTAAGATCGCAATAATCTCATATCGTGACTCAAGTATCGGGATAAATTCGTTTTGCGGGGCCTCGGCTGATTCACACCTCACATTACCTGCTGTCTTATTCTTTCTTATCTCACTCTGGTTGAGTTGTTTATCAGCCTGCACTTGCGCAACTCTGCACTGACACACAATACCAGGAAACTGTGTTTACAAGAGGAGTGCGTCTGTGCTCTGAGAGGAGAGGGGGGCGGGCCTCCTCTTTCCCGCTCCCGTCTCATGTCCTGTTGTGAGGAGTGAATAGAGAGTCTGGGGGGAGGGAGATATGTTTGAAAACACACATGGGAACTCAAAGAAAGAAGCCCGGCTAGCTCAGTCGGTAGAGCATGAGACTCTTAATCTCAGGGTCGTGGGTTCGAGCCCCACGTTGGGCGTCAAAGTTTTTGGGGAGGTACTTCTGGCACCAGCAGCATGATTGTTCAGATAATATGGTGTAATCATATCAAGAGAGAGGATGTGGAATGTGTTACACCGCAATCAATAATGTGTGAAAGTTAAGTCTATAGAGGTTTCGAACAACAACTTTGAAGTAAAAACTTTCCTGTATCAACTTTTTCAAAGTTTTATGACACGGTCGGCCATAAAGTTGTAATAAAAATATTTTTCACCTCTTTCCATGAAATACTTGTGACAATGTGAGTTATTCTTGACAGATAAAGTGTATGTCTTCTCAGAACTTTATTAATCAATCTCTTCCAAACATATCACAATGAAAATGAAACCACAGTTAACAGAGGATCGTGTCTGAAAACAGAATTATTCCAACTTTATGGGTGACCGTGTAGTCATATTTAGTTTAACATGGTACAATGAAATGTATTTGACATACAGCACTAGACATACCTGTACAAAAATGAGGGTTGTGTGTAAGAGAAAGTGACTGTCATAAATTATGTGAGAAAGGGGATGAAATGTGGGATATTGCAGAGTGGAATGTGATAAATAAATAAATAGATAGATAAATAAATTAATACAATATAGCATGAAATACATAGATGAAAAAGAGGATTTGATGTGGTTCATAGCAGCAGTCATGTTGAAAGCAATAGTGGAATGTAACTAAGTACATTTACTCAAGTACTGTACTTAAGTACAATTTTCCATTTAATGTAAGGTTATACTTCTACTTCACTAATTTTGAGACAAATATTGTACTTTTTACTCCACTACATTTAGCTGCCAGCTTTAGTTACCTTTCAGGTCGAGATTTAACATAAAATAAACATGATCAATTTAAAGTGATTACATTTTTTTTTCATCAAACCTCATAACAGTATGTTTAATAGTTAAAATTATGCTTTATTTTAACTACTAATGCTTACAAAAATACATCAATAACAATAATTTCATAATATATTTAGAATATATATAATCTTTAATTCTCTACTTTTACTGTGATACTTTAACTACATTTTGATGCTGATACTTTTGTACTTTTACTTCAGTAGGTTTTGAATGCAGGACTTTTATTTGTAGTGGGGTAATTTTACAGTGTGGAATTAGTACTTTTACTTGAGTATGAGATCTGGGATCTTTTTTTATTTACATCACTGGAGATGGCTCCAAACTGTTAATGATCCCTGCAGCACATATTTGTTTTACTTTGATCATGATTTGATACTTTTTCCACCACTGGTTGGTAGTCAGGGTTGGAAAACGGATTCCAGTCTCGATAAGTATTAAAGAAAGAGAGTATGAAAAAGTAAAAAGAGATTCATCATATCATAGAAGCTGAGTGTTTTTCATGGCGTTTACCGCTGTGTGAGAGAGCACAGGGCCAGAGAGAGCTTGATGTCGTTGAAAACGAGTCAAGAAGTGTTGTGTTCGACTGAGCGCACACGCCTACACAGAGCTGCCACAGAGACGCTTCACAAGCATACTTGGCTGCCTTTATGCCTTCAAGTCACGGCCTGCAGAACACCTCTGCCCCAAGTACTGAATCCTGACAGCCATGACCAAAGTAGTTTGAAATAAAATGCAACAGTTTCTCAATATTATAGCACACTATGGTAAACTCAGTACAAAAATTAAGCTTGTCTGAACGTTATACTTGGATGCACTTATCAGAAAAGGTAGGTGTAAGGAAACCATCCCTTAAGGGCTGAGTTCATCATTCAGTACGCTTACATGACACTTGAAAAAAATAATAATTATTGCCTTAATCTGATTTGTAACTGGACAACTGAAGTGCATGTGAACGTGTCAGTCCGACTAATGTCGGAGTTCTCCAACTCCCATTAAGACACCTAGCTGATGCGATTGGAATAGGATTTTTGCCGGCATGTATGACAAGACACCTTCGTGCTAGCGTATGACCCTGGAACAAAACATCCAAGAAAGCTGGTCGCAGTAGCCGTCACATTAGCCGGCCGGTCACATTAGCCAGCCGGTCACATTAGCCGGTGGCAGTAGCCGGTCGCATTAGACGATCACATTAGCCGTCCGGTCACATTAGCTGGTGGCAGTAGCCGGTCACATTAGCCGGTGGCAGTAGCCGGTCACATTAGCCACTCACATTAGCCGGTGGTAGTAGCCGGTCGCATTAGCCGGTGGCAGTAGCCGGTCACATTAGCCACTCACATTAGCCGGTGGTAGTAGCCGGTCGCATTAGCCGGTGGCAGTAGCCGGTCACATTAGCCGGTGGCAGTAGCCGGTGGCATTAGACGATCACATTAGCCGGCCGGTTGCAGTACCCTGTCAGTAGCTATGGCACAAAGTGTCGAACTGAGGTCAACCGGAAAAGGGGCCATATTAACCCGCTGAAACAACGCATATCACCACCAAGTGTTGAGGAGGACGACACATTCCCATCAGTTATTCGATTTTCTCAGTTGCATGTAAACTGGGACAGAAGTCCTATTAGACGCCAAAATCGATTTTTAAGCATAGCTCGATTAAACTGTGCATGTAAATGCGCTGATTGTTTCTATGGACACAGTAACAAAATATGAAGGGAACAATAATATAATGTTATTTCATTCAACAGGGGAAATAATACAAGTATAACACCAATTTGGCTAAATAATATACACAAATACATAATCAGAATAACATTTATTTACATTATAAATATTTAGCAATTTGTACTTCGATGTCAGGAAAAATCTTCCCAAAAATCTGGAAATTTGAGTGTGGAATAGTATGGGATTTTGATATAGAAAATATGTAGGAACCCCTAAAAATTATAAATTGGTGTTTCATTTGTGATGTCTTGTTTCCCACAATAACTTGGCATGCAACAGCAGAAAGATTAGAAAAGCACACAGGAAAGGAAGCTGAAGCAGACAAAAATATGGAGGCAACAATAATATAATGTTATTTATTCAACATTTTCATGAAAAATAAAACAAGTATAGCACCGATTTGGCTAAATAATATCCAAAAATACATTGTCAGAAAAACATTTATTTACATTATAAATATTTACATATTTGTACTCAGGTGTCAAGAAAAATCTTCCCAGAAGTCTGGAAATTTGAGTGTGGAACAGTATGGAATTTTGAGATAGAAAATGTGTAGGAACCCAGGATAGTGCATCTTAAGTAAACAGTAAACAGTGCAGACATTTGTGATTTGTGATGTCTTAATAACCTGGCATGCAACAGCAAAAAGATTAGCACATAAAGCACACAGGAAAGTAAGCTGGTGTTATGGAGCACATTTTGCACAAACATTTCCAATCCATTTCCCAGTGACAATGATTGCAATCATGGAAAAATAAACCCTCTAATGCTCTCCCTGATTTCTCTTCCTCTGCAGGGAGTAAAGCGCTGCAGTCCCATAACAGGCTGCGAGGAGTTCTACTACCCGCCCTGGAAGAGAGCTGTGTTCAGATGGCTGGTCAGCCTGCCCATCTGCCTCCTCTGTCTCTGCTTTGTCTTCCTCGCTATGCTCCTCTGCCTGGAACTGCAGGTTTGAACAGATAACACAGCAATCAAGTTTAATGACGAAAAATGGACTTGATACGGTCGGGGGCTGATAAATGGGGCTGATATTGTACAAATGTATTTCTTGGGAGCAGTTTGAACACACCCTTACTGGAAATGTAAATAAATCACTTGAACAACAGAAAACAGAAAAACTACAGTTTATTATAAGCCAGAAAACATCAGGTCCATTACTACAGTTTAGTCTGTAAATACAGTCATGGAAAAACTTTTTAAACCACCCTTGTTTTCTTCAGTTTCTTGTTCATTTTAATGCCTGGTACAACTAAAGGTACATGATGAATTCATTTTACATGGTTCTCTTGATAATGAGTTTGGTTTTTATGAAGAAAACCATGGTAAATGTCTAGATATCATCTCTTAAATTAAAAGCTTATGAGCTATTTTTGTTGTTATCATAATATTTGTCCAAACAAATGTACCTTTAGTTGTACCAGGCATTAAAATGAATAAGAAATTTAATAAAACAATGGTCTAATAATTTTTTCCATGACTGTATGTGACAAAAACAGGTTAAACAAGGCACATCTAGCAGTTTATATTAATTTAATAGCCTTTTAGAAATAGCCCTGGGAGTAGATATGCATGTATGAGGCTTATTAAATATGCATCATGCTCTCTAATTCACCTTGCAGGAAGTGGTGATGGAGATTCAGGAGCTACCTGGTATCACAAGATTTATTCCTAAGATTCTTCTGGCCGTCACTGTGACCATATGTGATGAGGTGTATAAGAAGATCGCCTACTGGCTTAATGACATGGGTAAGAGATGCCAAACTACTGTTACTCTCTGGTGACTTATACTAAATGAATTATATTAATATGAGTATTATAAAATGCTGCCTGATTACTGATATATGAGCAGTGGTGGAAAGTAACTAAGTACATTTACTCAAGTACTGTACTTCAGTACAATTTAGAGGTCCAAGTACCTTATTTGAGTACTTCTATTTTATGTAACTTTATGCTTCTACTCCACTACATTTAGAGGCAAATATTGTGCTTTTTACTCCACTACATTCAGCTGACAGCTTTAGTTACTTCTCAGGTCAAGATTTAAGTTATTTGTTATTTGTTGAAAATAAACCTCATCAAAGTATGTTAAGAAGATAAAATTAATCCTTAAGAAAATTAAAATGCTGCTTACATAAATGCATCAATAATAATAACAATCCACTAATATATTTGGGATATATAAAACAATCTGAGTGGGGCAATCCTGCTTAACAAGTACTTTTACTTTTGATACTTTAAGTACATTTTAATGCTGATACTTTTGTACTTTTACTGAAGTAAGTTTTGAATGCAGGACTTTTACTTGTAGTGGAGTAATTTCACAGTGTGGTATTAGTACTTTTACTTAAGTAAGGGACCTGAATACTTTTTCCACCACTGGTTATGAGGCAGTTAAAGCTGCACGTTGACAAATGCTTTTCTCTATTTCCTTATCCAGAGAACTACAGACTTCAGAGTGCCTATGAGAATAATCTCATCATCAAGATGGTTTTTGTAAGTCATGCATGCTCATCTGTTTGTGGCACAATAGAGACAGTTTATCTTGATGGAGTGGGTGCTTGATTTCCTGTGATGTTTTCTGCTTGTTTACAGTTTGAATTCATCAATTCTTACCTTAGCCTTTTCTACATTGGATTCTACCTCAAGGACATGGAGCGACTTAAGGAGGTAACAGCAACTGTTAGTTATATCACAAACAATGTGACAGAATATTGGTCTTAAAGTGACATTATGTAATTTTCACATTCTCCTATTTTGTTCACCAAAGCCCCTTACAGACTGCTGTTTCAAGCTGTGATATTTATGCCTCCTTTCAGTCTGAACGTCCTAGAGGTGTAATGGGGGGACCGAGTAATCTCAGCTCTTTACCGCCTTCGGAGGTGGAAACAGAGGCGTTAAATTGGTGAGACTGTTTGAGGCGGGATCAATGTGAACCAGTGGAGAAAATACATGACATATTTTATGTGTGCGACCAACACCCGGGTGATAAGAAAAGAAATGGAAGCATCATTAGAAACACGCCTCTCACTTGAGTTGGACAGTAATCGAATCATGTTCAGCAACTTTGTTTTAGTCTGTAGAACAGGCATGTCCAGACTATTCCACAAAGGGCCGTGTGGCTGCAGGTTTTCGTTTCAACCAAGCAAAAGCACACAGTTTGACCAATCAACTGTCTGAAGACTGAGATCAGTTGATTAACTGAGTCCAGTCTGGTGTGCTGCTGCTTGGTTGGAACGAAAACCTGCAGCCACACGGCCCTTTGTGGAGTAGTTTGCTGTAGAATCTCTGCAGTGAGAAACAGAACAACGGACAGGCAGTTCTTGTGAATGACCTAAGGTGAAATGATGGCAGAGCTCGTTAAGCTACTTTTGCGGAGATGCAGTATGAAAAGGGCTCATGATAATGGTGACAATTTATTGCTCGAAATTCATGCGTATTTTGAAACAACAGGCGCTTGAAATGATTTCAGACAAAAACAGGGTTCTTAATTTTGGTTTGCACAAAGCTAACATTAGCTACTCCAACAATGGGGAGTTAGAGCATTGAGCTGAGGAGGGCCGAATGAAGCCTCGTTGCTGGTTAAAGGTGGGGATTTTATCATAGGGGTCTATAGGGATTGATTCTCTTCTGGAGGTCGCCTCCAGTGGCCATTTGAGGAGCTGCGTTTTCTTTGGTATTAATACTTTGTCTTCAGTTTTCAACCCCAGAGGTTCCAGAGGTTGCTGCTTTAGTTTGACAGGTCCACTATCCACTTGCTAATATAGGCCCTTTCATAGTGCGGTCCCACAAATGTCCCGCTATATTGCTGGAAAGATCTGTCCTGGCTTTTCACCTTAGGGCGTTCATAGTGATCCCGCAAAGGCGTGATATTCGTGCCCTTTCATAGTGCAGTCCAGCGTCTCAGAGGTGGGAGGAGACGATAGTGACGTGCAACAGAGCAGCAGCAGTGCTGCCCAGTAGCACAGTGCTAATAGGCTACACAGTTAGCTCTGTAGCGGTACAGTATGTATGTGTTGCAGCAGTAGGTGTTCAGTTAGCGACCTCCGTTTGTTTACAACAAGCACTGGACAATGTGCACAGTTAGCGGTGCTGGTTTGTTTACAATAAGCAGTGGATGCTGTGCCCAGTTAGCAACGACGGCCGCAATTATTGTGCATGCTTTTGAACATGATTCGATGACTGTCGGACCAAGTGGGAGGTGTGTGTGTGTTACATGCCACGCGCAACGTCAAATATTCCGCCTTGCAAGGATGGCCTGTTCATAGTGGTCCGCCAGTTTTCCGCCTCTGTGACTACCTCTGGAGGTGACACGTTACAGAGCCGTAAATGTCCCAGCATGAAACAGCACTATGAAAGGGCCTTATGATTGGACAGTCCCTGTAAGGCGGGTTTGTGCAGTAAATGGTCATTGAATAGCTACCACACTGTGCAAAGTAAGGCTTTAGTGGACTGTTGTGAATTGAGTTTTTGTTAGAGGTAAAATGTTATATTTCTTTTTTTTTTAGTTACATAGTCTCATTTTAATTTAATGTCAGATGATGTAGATGTCCTGGGACTATGCCAGGCAGTGAACTGCATTTGTGAATATCTAACTCATAAGTGCGAAACACTTTTAAAACGTGTGCGTGCGTGTGTTTTCTCTTTAGCCCTTCTTACACTCAGCACAGTAACAGATGTTGTCCTCCTCCTCACAGATGCTAGCCACTCTATTGATCTTCCGGCAGTTCCTACAGAACATCAAAGAGGTCCTCCAGCCTTATCTCTACGAGCAAAACAAGCTGGGCGTCTTCACCCCGAAGGTGCTGTGGGAGCTCCTCCAAACCATCGTACTCAAATACGGCCGCTTGGCTCTGGGGAAGGCCCAAGCCTCGATGACGGCTTATTCCTTCCTGGGTCCCAGAGCGATCCCCGTCAGTCACGCTGCTAACGGTAACCCGGAGCAGAAGAGAAGAGGGGATCTGAAGGCTGGATTCAGGCTGTCAGAAGAAGAGTGGGACATGAGTGACAGCAATCTGAAGCAACGTAAAGTTAGCTTCACGGAGAAGGTCGACTACCAGGATGTCACCACGGTGCAGGCGGTGGATCGCAGCTTCCTCGAGGACAGCCCCACTCTGGTAGAGGAAGGGATGGATCCGTCCAGTATTTTTGACAGTTGTGATGACGACAGTGATTGTGAATCGCTGGGTCAAGTAAGTTTGTTATTGTGATTTATCAACTGGCAATACTGCACGAATGCCTGTGATTTACGACTGTTCCAATCCATCATATGAAATAAAACAGACTTTTGAGTCCTGTAACTGTAGTTCATAAAGGTAAGAAATAAAAAATAATTTGTGGCAGTTTTATGACAATATAATATTATATATAATATATTTTTGTAGTCACTTTATTTTCAATTCAGAAATCTATCAGAATTTTTGCGTGTCACTATAGTCACATGACATGAATAAACTTACAATTTCCACTTTCTTTTTTTTTTTTACAGAAATGTTTAATTATGTTTGGATAATTCCAACTAGGGATGGCGGTTTGGAAGAAACCTGGCAACTTGAGCATCTATAACGTTAACGATCAAATAATCGATTAATAGTTGTGTTCTTATACATACTCCAGTATGTATAAGAACATGCATACATGGGCAAAATAAAATCTATATATTGTATACAGTACTATGCTGCAGAATTTAAGATGTTTTAGTCGTCATCAGAGAAAGTAACGTACACCAATAAGTATGCCACTGTGTCCTCTCCGCTTCAATCAGGAATCAGACTCTCTCTATCAGAGAAGAAAGAACATCAGTGACGGGAAGGAGCATAAGAAGTCGTGGATCGACCCACCAGAAGAACCCCAAACTGTCACTCTGACGCAGGCAGAAATTGAGAGCTGTATGCAGACATACGAGGTGGGACTCTTTGATAATTTGTACGAACTATCTTACTTTATAAAACAAAGCACCTTTGAAAGCACCAGTATTGTTTAATGACGTTTGACTCCGACAGGACACGCTTCAGGACTACCAGGAGATGTTCATCCAGTTTGGCTACGTGGTGCTTTTCTCCTCTGCGTTTCCCCTGGCTGCCATGTGTGCTCTTATCAACAACATCATCGAGATCCGCAGCGACGCCCTGAAGCTGTGCACCGGCCTGCAGAGACCCTTCGGACAGAGGGTGGAGAACATCGGACAGTGGCAGGTCAGTGGGCTTGTTTTTTTTGGTAAATGTCAGAAAAGCCCTCCAGGCTGCGTTGTACATAATGGGAGCATCTGATGGCCTATAAACTTCTCTCTCTCTCCTCGCTCTCTTTCTGTCACTGTCAGACTGTAATGGAAGCCATGGGCCTGATAGCCATTATAGTTAACTGTTACCTGATTGGTCAGTGCGGGCAGCTGCAGCGTCTGTTCCCCTGGTTGAGTCCTGAGATGACCATCATCTCCATCGTCTTACTGGAGGTACGCATTGAACTGTCCTAATGTAGGGTTGTAGCTTGGAGACACTGGTTCCCAACCTGGGGGCCCCGACCCCCACTAGAGTTCGCCAAACGTGGTCACGTAGCCTTCTTGATTTTATGAGGAATAAGGGTGCTTTCACAACCCAAGTCTGTTTGGTTCGCCCGAATCAGAGTGAAATTGATACATTTGGTTCGTTTTGTATTTAATCTGGTTTTCTTTCACAGTGCAGAAATGTCAGAGGACCAAATTTATAAAAAAATTTAAAAAAGATTTGAAGAGGGGCGTGTATGAAGGTGGAGGGCTGGAAATCTACTTGCACTATTATTTCTTTTATTCCGTTTTTTTTATAATTATACCGTCTGTAATCTGCTTTGGTGTTCCGACCAAACTAATTTAGAGAGAAACGCTCAGAACGAGCTTCTGTTGAGGCTCCGGGTCGTCAATAATGTGTTGATCCATTATTTCCAATGTGCTGCGATCAGACAGCTGTAGAATCAGAAGGCGAGCCTTGATGCTCCTACCACGATCTGCTTCTACCACGAAGGTACATATTAAGTTCAATATGTTGATAATTTTGCAATGACAAATTAGCTTTAGCTCAGTGGTAGCCTACAGAGTGAAACTGAATGACACGAATATCATCTTTATAATATTATCTGTGTACATCTAGCCCACAATCTGTTGCATTTTGGTTAATTTCCTTTAATTGGGTCGGATTCTTGTTGGATTACGACCAAGACCCTCTCTGCAAGTGGTCTCGGACCGGTTGGTTTGATGTGCACCAGAGTAAAATTAGAGCAGAGGGGGATCCTTGACACGGATTTAACCGAACCAGAGTTTGATTAAAACGGACTAAACTTTGGGTTGTGAAAGTGCCCTAAGAAAACTTAAAATTAAGTAGGAAACAAGTTTATGAGATTGTTATTTAAGATATGTTTTTTTCTATAAGGTAACGGTAAAGACCTGAACACCTTCTTTCTCTCTCTGTTCAAAAGTGTTATATTATCTATTATATAATTGAGAGCTAATACGGAAGAATAAAACATGGACTTTGTCAAACCAATACATATACAGACAGAGAACTGTATTACAAGTTTCTAAAAAAAAGAAAAACTCATCTCTGTTGGAATAAAATATTTATTAGGCCTACCTTTTTCCATGAAATGAATGTGACAATGTGATTTATTCTTGACTGATAGCGTGTATATCTTCTCAAAACTTTATTAATAAATCTCCTTTACATTCCACAATGAAAATGAAACAACAGTTAACAGAGGATTGGGTCTAAAAAACATAATTATTCCAACTGTGTATTCATAGGAAATAATCTGCTCAAAATATTTCAAAATCTCTCATTTTACACAAGCTTCCTGCTGTTATTTCCTTCACTCTTTGGTTTAATTGTACAGTTTATTAATAGCTATACACGGCTATTGTTATGCATTGAATATATTAAGAAATGTCCTTAAAGTATGTCACTTAGTCAGGGGTTGTCAGCAGTGGTGGGATGTAAGTATATTTACTCAAGTACTGTACTTAAGTACAATTTTGCGGTACTTGTACTTTACTTGAGTATTTCCATTTTATGTAGCTTTATACTTCTACTCCACTACATTTAGAGGCAAATATATTACTTTTTACTCCACTACATTTGGCTGACAGCTTTTGTTACTTTCAGGCCAAGCTTTAACATAAAAAACATGAACAATCTTTTAAAAATGAAACCTCTTAACAGGATATTAAGTAGTTAAATGAGCCCTATCTTTACAAAATTAAAATGCTGCTTACATAAATGCATCAATACAAATAATGTAATAATATATTTACGTATATAAAACAATCTGAGTGGGTCCATTCTGCATAACAAGTACTTATACTTTTGATACTTTAAGTACATTTTGATGCTGATACTTTTGTACTTTTACTTCAGTAAGTTTTGAATGCAGGACTTTTACTTGTAGTGGAGTCATTTCACAGTGTGGTATTAGTACTTTTACTTGAGTAAGGGATCTGAATACTTTTTCCACAACTGGTTGTCAGTTTACTCAAGAGGAGAAAAAGGTTGGGAACCACTGTTTTATCCCCCAAAGTGACACTTTTATAATATTACAAAGTACAAATGTGCATGGCCTGCTGTTTTTGTTGTGACTTTGTAAAAACCTTTAAAATATTTTTTTGTTGTTGTCCAGTTTTATAAATGAACTCAAAACCTCACAAGAGTTTTTGGTATGTGTATGAGATGTGCTGTTTGGTCTGTAGAAATAACAGAAAGAAACAGAATGTGATTGTGCCTTGATGTAACTGTGTGTTGAGCCTGTCCCTCTGTGGTCTCGGTGGTTTACAGCACTTTGCAATCCTCCTAAAGTACATCATCCATGTTGCCATCCCTGATATCCCTGGCTGGGTAGCAGAAGAGATGGCCAAGCTAGAGTACCGACGAAGGGAAGCTTTCAAGGTATAGTTGTATGATAGCTTGAAAGACCTTCGGCCAACGCTGCTGGCTGCACACTGTACATGTACCCCTTTGTCTTCTTCATTGTCTCTGTGTGCATTGTCCAGAAGTCAACAGTAGTGCAGCTTTCTCTAACTGTCCATAAGAAATAACTTTATGTGTTTGGCTATGTTTGTCTGCATAGTGTTGTACCACATCAGTGCAACCTATTTTAATGATGTTTTAGATAAGTCTTGTAAATGTAGAAGATGGATAGATAGATAGATAGATAGATAGATAGATAGATAGATAGATAGATAGATAGATAGATAGATAGATAGATAGATAGATAGATAGATAGATAGATAGATAGATAGATGGATGGATAGATAGATAGATAGATAGATAGATAGATAGATAGATAGATAGATAGATAGATAGATATCATGGTAGTGTTATTGTTACAGTATAAACTGTATATAATAATAGTACATTATATATATGGTATATGATATAATAATATATAATAGTAATAATACACATACACACACATATATATATATATAGTAAAGGTATAATATATGCATATAAATAAATATAAATAATTGACTGTGTACAAGATATACATACAATAGATAATATACTATGAGTATAATAATATGTAGATAGAATCAGTGAAAACATAAAAAACACATATTTTAAGAAAAACTAAGCAGAGACAACCTAATGTATTCACTAGAGGGGGGGAAAGACTTTTCTCAGAATTCTGAGATATTTAAATTTTCATTAATTCCCTCATGAATGCATTACTCGTATGTTAAAAAAAAAATTCAATAGTTAAAAACTTTAGACTTTTTGGTTAGACTGTGTCACTACAGAATAAAGAAGCATGAACATCTATCAACTCTAGTGAAATTGAACCACAGAAATTGAACAGACTTTCCAGGAGATGGCGCTAAACTGCTTTATCATTGCTTCACATTGTAGTTAAGTAGCACAAATAAGGAGTTAGGAAGAGTCGGCGTTGACCTTCATTAAGGAAACCTACAGGTGACGTACGCAGTTTATTTCTGAAAAGCTGAAACTAAACTAAATCCTGTCAACATGCTCTGAAAACTAAACTCAAATTACATTGAAAAGTCAAAACCAAATTAAATAAAAACTAGAAGGGCACACAGGCTCAGTTTATTTACATGCCTTATCCAGTTTTCTCTTCTCTCTCTTTTTGTTGTTTTTTCTGCCCTGCCTGTGACTCTTCTTCTCTCCTCGCCTGTCTTCATTTTAACATGTAGAAGCACGAGCAACAGGCCCAGCAGCACTTCCAACAGCAGCTCAGACGAAAGCGTGAAGAGGAGGAGCTTCAGCGTCAGGCCGAGCTGCAGGCCGAGGCCCGCCAGGAGAGCGAGCACAGGGCGGACAGCCAGCACCAGCACCACCACGACAAAGCATCGGGCGGCAAGGCCGGGGACAAACCCAAGAGACCCAGCTCTCTGCTGGGCAACAACAACGTCATGAAGCTGAAGCAGATCATCCCTCTCCAGGGTAAGTTCTCCTCTAGCACCTCACGCTCACCAGCCCAGTCCCCGACAGGAGGCGAGGCTAAGCTCCCGGGATTCCTCAAGTTCTTGAAGTCGCCCGAGGTGAAAAAAGAGCCAGCGGTGGCAGCTGGGGCACCGGGCTCCACCACAAGCTCTTCAGTTCCCCCTAGTGGCCAGGAGAGGTCACAGTCCCCCAACAGGACATTCAGTCCTGGGAAACTGTTCAGCTTCAGCAAATCAGAGGGGACTGTGGTGTGTGTGAACGGGACACAAGCATCGCCACAGTCTGCTAACGCTCAGCCCAACAGGAGTGACTTAAACACAACCACGGAGGAACTCCCCTCTAATGAGTCCGATAGAGGGGAATCAAGACAGTTGACTGATTCAGAAAACTCAAAGAGCTAATAAATATTTAACCATGCCAATGTAATATTATGAATGGAGAGCAATGTACAAACGTTACAAACGAGAGACACACCTGTACCGTAGGAGAACACATTAGACCACATGTAAGGTCAGCGAGCGGTAGACTTTCACTATTGATGCAACTTACTCTGCACAAAGTATTACACTGTATCTATTAACACTTTATTATCTAGCTTCCATGTATAATATGTACAGTAAGTGTTACTCCTTGAATGGGGCTTGGCTGCATGGCTGCCTGGTTTTCAGCAGCACCAGAACACATTATGTCAGTGTGAAGATTTTTTATTTTTTTTATTTTACAAAACCTACACCAACCATGAATGAGCCATTTTTATCAAAGGACATGAACAGCAGCTTTGCATTGCAGGTTTGTTTCTCACCCTGATGGCTGAACTGAATGCATGTTGCATCATGTGCATGCATGTCATGTCCATCATGTTTTTAGTTGTGAAGCACTTTCAAAGCCATCGTATTCTTCCGCAATAGGTCAGATTATACTCACTGTGACCATAAAAAAAATATTCTATTTTTCTTAACTTTGATTTTCTATGAATTATTTTACTACATAAATTAGTGAATGTACTTCTATGATGCAAATAAATCTCACTTGAATCCATCAAGAGATAAGGCATTGGCTCATTTTGTTAATAGAATTTAAAAAACAGATTTGCAAAGCCAATTTCAAGCACTTTTCTAGCTTTTCCAACATCTTACAGCTTTGGTAAAAACATTAATATAGAGTATATGCAGTATAAGGTTTGTTTTACTTTGTCGTCACATTAAATGAGATGTTATTGTGCTGTAAATATTTTGTGACTTCACTCTACAGCAGGGTCAGTTTAAACATTGTGTGAAATGTTTCACCTGTTAAGTAATCTTGGTGTCCTACATAACCTACATTCAGTGGTGGAAAAAGTATTCAGATCCTTTACTTCAATAAAATTACTAATATCATACTGCAGAATGACTCCACTACAAGTAAAAGTCCTGCATTAAAAACTTACTTCAGTGAAAATACAAAAGTATCAGCATCAATATGTACTTAAAGGATCAAAAGTATAAGTGTTCATTATGCAGAATGGACCCACTCAGATTGTTTTATACATTACCAATATATCATTAAATTATTATTATTGATGCATTTATGAAAGCAGCATTTCACTGTTGTCAAGGTAGGGCTCAATTTAACTACTTAATATACTTTTATGTGGTTTCCTTTATCGCAGGCGTAATCATTTTAAATTGATCGTATTTTTTCATGTTAAATCTCGACCTGAGATGTAACTAAAGCTGGTAGCTAAATGTAGTGGAGTAAAAAGTACAATATTTGCTTCTAAAATTAAGTGAAGTAAAAGTGTAAAGTTATGTATGTGGACATACTTAAGCACCTCAAATTTGTACTTAAGTACAGTACTTTAGTAAATGTACTACACCACTGCCTACATTTCAAAGAAGTTTCATACACTTTTTCAAAGCTTGAAAACAACACATTAAAATACAAGTTGATTTCCAGCACCTGTAAGAGCCATTAAAAATACAACACTATATAGTAGAAACGTGTTGGCTTGATTTGTTTCCTGGAAATCGAACACTTATGTAATTTATTATTATCTATATTTTAAGGAACATAATGATAATGGGAAAAGAACCCCAAAAAAGATTGCCTTAATAGCCTTTACTGTGTCATAGTGTAATGATCTATATAAGAATGAGTTCTGAAATGGACAACAATACATTTATACAATGAACTCAAAGCAAAGCATTGAACAATAAACACATTCAGAACTTAATCAGGTGATGGATACAAACCATACGTCAAAAGTAGAATAAGCACACTCTCCTATGAAGAGCCGGGAAAGTCTCTGCTTTAAAGTCATACTTGAGAAACTTACAGTGTGTTTTCTACTTACACAAGCAGCCCAACGGCACATATACTCCGTAATCTTTGAAGACAAATATGTTACAAAAGTAAAAATGTACATTAATAGACTCATGCCAGGCATCGTTGAAAATGTTGCCAACCCAATTTGCAGCAGATTACTCTTCATAGATGCACAAAAAGTGAGGATTCTAAAGGTGCAAAGCAAAGTGAGCATTTTGTTTGCATGGACTAAACTCTGGCTTGTATCCCTCCGACATACAAGAACAAATTGGCTAAACAGAATGAAAGAACGATATGGCTAAACTGGGGAAGACAAAATCAGAGCAACTTGTTTTCTTGTTACCTGATTAAAAGGGTCAGAACAATCACAACAGACGTACTGTACAAATATATACAAGACTTGTGAAACATTAGGTGTCACCAACCTTATGAGCAGCAAATGCAAACTGTGGTTACTCAGCACTGCGGTCAAAAGCTTGTAAATCCAAAAACACATTTCCTCAATATCACTCAAATGAGCCATTATCTAAGCAAATGTGGATGGCATATTTACAACAATGATTGACAGTAGTCCACTCTGAATCATACCCGTAGCCTGCACCTGTTACATGCTGCTTATAAAGTAATGATTTCAAACTACTGAGCATAAAACTTGCAATATGGCTACAAAATCTGCAGGTCACACTGTCCAAAAACTGTTTGCATCCTCCAGTATGACTGTATTGGCTTACATGTCTTAATAGACACGTTAACATCCATTCAACTTAACAACAGTGGCTCATTTCTTCACCTGAACAACAATGTAAACCAAGGGGGTCACTCTAAGACATAGTGAAAACACACTCGCTTCCTTTTAAGGCAATAAGTCATTATTCATCAGGAGAAAACAGAAGAATGCCTCTTCCCGCACTCGTGTTTTCCTGCAGCTGTCCATAACAAACCCTGAATGGATGATTCAATCTAAACATGAACACAATGCAGTTTTATTTTGTTACTGTAACGACAGTAATCACACATAGGATGAGCTAAAATAAGATTTTAAAGACCACTGGCATTACATAATTCAAAACTAAAAAATCCTAATGATGGCATGCCACTTAACCACTTCTATAGACTTAAATTAAAACGTGCATATCTCAGAGATGGTATGAATACCGACAGCTGTAAACCCTTAAACAGCAGCAGAGGAGCTGCATGTTGAAAAGAAAGCTATGTGAGCATATGTGAAGGAAAATTCGAGGGGTTGAAGAATAAGGAGGTAGATGTACGTTATTTAAACTACAAATACTGGAGTCTGAGGCAGAGGTGTATTGGAAGTTAAAAAAAAATCTGTATGACAGCAGTCAATAAATGGAGGAAAAAATATTTTTGGTTAAAGAGGAGATCTGAAGTGAAATGCAAACATTGAGACCAATGTTTTTTTGGGATTAATGTCATGCTGGCCGTGGTCTGGGTGTATCAATCCTTGTGTGCTTCCGAGTCAAGGCCTGGGTTTTTCAAACATATATTCTGCATCTGTGTGTGCATTTTTGTTTTTAATCAGTCAGTCTCTGCTGGCTCAACAGCACAGCAATTCATGAATCCTCGTTTAGCTCCCGACTGTCTGTTCTGGCAATTTTCCGTGGAGGCGCCGTGTTCTCCCCCTCTCCTGGTTCCGGCTCTCGCTTCTTTGCTGTATTCTGATGAAGAAAGAAAGAAAGACATTTAACAAACCATGAACAACAACAGAGAGGATATCTACTGTTATAGAGAATGTTGTTAGCACCAACTTTCTCCAGCTTTACAAAACCTTTTACCTTTTTGTCCCATTGTTGGTGAAGATACCGCAATAGGATGTTTGTCTTCTCTGTGACTATGACTGAGGAGAGATAACAGACACTGATTACATCATGAGAGACCAGGTGAAGGTGCAGGAAAGTGAGAATGCAGTAAAAATCAGCTGTTCCCTTAGAGAGTATTCATTTATTTTTGTTGAGGAATGGCTACACAGAACTGAAGGTGATATCCGCTAATGGAACCCCTGAAACAGAGATCATTACAACATTGATCTGGAAGCATTTACAAAAATCAATGCACTTACTCTGCTCTGATGGATATTCCCGGGTTGGAAGATACACCGATGGTCGGCGGTTCTAAAACAATAGTGAGATCCAATATAAGTTGGCTAGAATTATCTCAGAGAAAAACAGTAGTACTACCATGTGATAAAATGTATTGAATTTCAAAACACAATGAACAAACAACATGATTGTATCACGGCATTTTGAGAGGAAATAATAAGACTTACTGATGCTTTACACACCGAGTCTGCATGGAACCTGCTGAAGTTATTTTTGTTGTAGACCGGCAGTCCCTTCAGGAAATCTGACTGTGAGCAGAAAGAAAAATATGAACATAAACAACTGTACTTAAGGACAGTTTAAAGGTAGTGGTACTTCACTCAAAGGTAAATATTGTCACACTGTTAAAATAACCCCCTCAGTCATTTTTTATCAAAATTGATTTATTTTTTTGCCTAAATCATCTCCTCATGACGCCGGCCACCTATGGTAAAATCGCCTACATCCTCTTGACTTAAGCGGATTTATTATGTCTAAGTCAAAATAAAATGTGACTTAGGCTGTTTTTTGAACATGCCTTTGTGACTTAAGCAAGATATGGTAACGCTTTATTTTGAAGGTGTCTACATAAGAGTGACATGAGCGTGTCATAAACATGACATGGGATGTGCCATGAACATTAATGACACTTTGAAGTAACATTAATGCTCATGATACTTGTCATGTCATGTTTCTGACAGGCTTGTGTGGCTCTTATGTAGACACCTTCAAAATAAAGTGTTACCATATCTTGCTTAAGTCACAAAGGCATGTTCTAAAAATTGCCTAAGTCATTTATTTCTCTTAAGTTACATAATTTACACACAGTGTTATTACTATGCCAATAGCCATCCTTTGTTACATCTTTTTTGAGTGAAATGATCAATAAATGTCACATGTTACACTTCTGGTGAAGTGTTTAGTGTTTCCTGCAAAACTTGAAAAAATGAGTTATGTGATTACTTTAACCGCGTGACGATATTGTCCTTTTAAACCTTTCACCGCTGCTTAGTAGTAGTTGTAGCTCTGCCCATTGTATTTTACTAGATAACATGGCAGTAATGTGGCATTAAGTGACAGAGTATTTACAGTAAGTCCTGCTTACAACCACGTAACGTTAAGCAACACGTCTATCGAAGCCGAGAAGGGCCACCTAAATAACACCTATATCTAAATGTCCAAGCAAAGAAGCAGCTGTGAACCTACCTTCTCCATTTCTGTCCGAGTCACGCTCTCCGTTTGTTAACTAAAGTGAAAACGAGCAGATGCTAGCGTTTTAGCTAGCTAGCTACTAAGCCTTGTTGTCTTTGTCGTAGCCAAGATACCGGTTTGTTTACCCGTTCGACAGCTTCTTACGACTACTATAAAAACATTAACTACGTGTGACTTCGATACGATCGCATCACGCCACTTCAGTCGGCTTGAAACTTCCACTCATGTAAAGGTAATAACAAAAAAAAACTGAAATTGGACGTCCTTTGGAAGCTAACTTGCTACTTGTTCACAACTCCATTTTTGTTGTTCGCCTGTTCGGGGGCGGCAACCTTCTGAGATTCAACGCACCCCATTGGCTAAGCAGTGAAGAGAGAGAAAAGGCAGTGCGCTGATTGGCTAGGAAGTGATTATGTAACAGACCTATCTCCCAATACGAGGGGGGCATGAAGCTCTGATGAAAACAACACAAGTACTTTCTGCATGCCCTCCTTCATGTACTTATTTATATACAGTCTATGTTCATGTACTGTACATAACGTATTCATGTATCTCTCAACTGCTGCTGCCACTCGCAGTTATGAGATGAGCCTCAGTAAAAATACAGATTTGACAAAAGAAGCTTTTTCCAGTAATATATATGCATATAGAAATAGTAAAAACATACAAAAAGCAACAATAAATAAACACCTGTGCAAAGCATAGCAGGGACAAAATTGTTTTTGTGTCTTTTTGTTCTACACCTAGGGATTGTAAACCTACGCCCAGAGGGGAGGAGCTGAAACTCTGTGTGCAATGGATGGGAACTGTCATTTAAAATTTAACCAGTAATGCGCTGTAATTGTTTTGTGTACAAGGTCTCCACGTTGAGCTGTGGCTCACCAATCAGTCTGGTAGACCACTTTACTATTTGGTTGACTGAGTTTTTATTTTTCAATGAGAGGTTGCCGTCGGGGTGTGTGCGTTACAGGGGCCAGTCTATACTACCCCTATGAATTTCATTGCCTTAAGTGTTATAGTGTGGCCACGGTACCAAATATGAAATTAGACTGCCACCACAGTGCCACCTACGGGCCGATCAATAAAAACTTAAAGGGTTATCCTCAGGAGGGCATTGACAATAGTTGTACCAAGTTTTGTATAATAATGCACAAACTATCCCTTTAATCCTCATACAGTGTCTGAAGGAGGACTCTTAACTGATATGTATAAGTTAGAAAAGGCAGGTAGCAATGGTGGAAAGTAACTATGTACATTTACTCAAGTACTGGACTTAAAGTAAAATTTTGAGGTACACATTTTATGTAACTTTATACTTCTACTCCACTACATTTTGAGACATATATTGTACTTTTTATTCCTCTACATTTAGCTGACAGCTTTACTTACTTTTCAGGTCAAGATTTAAAATGAAAAATATGATACATTTAAAATGATTACCCATTTTTATAAATTAAACCACTTAAAAGTTTATTAGGTAGTTAAAATGAGCAGAGTGGAGTCATTTCACAGTGTGGTATTAGTACTTTAACTGAAGTAAAGGATCTGAACACTTCTTCCACCACTGTCTTTTTTACTTCTTTACTTTTTTTTACATTTATTTTTCTTTCTTTATTTTAATACATTTTTATTTTTTTAAAAAACATTTTACATTTTTTTTTTCTAATTATTTTTTCTGCGTTTCTGCGCATGCGCGGCTTTCTCTGCATGCGCAGAAACGTAAAAAGCGCGCATGCGCAGAAGCGAAAACTGACGCGCATGCATTTAAATTAAATTAAATTAAAATTAAAAAATTAAAGAAAGACAAAAAATAAATGTAAAAAAAAAAGTAAAGAAGTAAAAAAGACAGTGGTGGAAGAAGTGTTCAGATCCTTTACTTCAGTAAAAGTACCAATACCACCAGTACCTCAAAATTTTACTTTAAGTCCAGTACTTGAGTAAATGTACATAGTTACTTTCCACCATTGCTACCTGCCTCTTCTAACTTATACATATCAGTTAAGAGTCCTCCTTCAGAAACTGTATGAGGATTAAAGGGATAGTTTGTGCATTATTATACAAAAAATTATACAAAAATTATTGTAAATGCCCTCCTGAGGATAACCCTTTAAGGTTTTACAGATTTGACAGCAAAGCAACACCTACTCTAGAACTCTAATTACTGACTTAATGTAAAATCTGATTTATAATGGGTTAATTATTTATAGGTTAAGTTTATTTTTAATGTATGTATAGTGTACGTTCAATGTATCTTTGAATGCTGCTACTGGATGCTTGAATTTCCCTAGGGATAAATAAAGTATCTATCTGATCTAACTACTAATCAGGTTGTTCATTAAAGCCTGTTTATTTGTTCATATACAATGCAGACATTACTTACTGTGTCTTGATGTCAAATGGTGTCTTATATTTATATATATATATATCATTTTTTTAATAACACTTCCACTGACTTTCATTATTTACCACTGGCTTTTTGTTGTCCATCTATTTTATTTTACTTATTACCTTTTAATCGTGTTTCTTGTCTGCACTGTATTGTTAGCTGATGCTGGATACCTGAATTTCTCCATGGGGATGAATAAAGTATCTATCTATCTATACAACTTGCAGCAATCTATAACTAAAAGAGTGTTCATATCAAAAACTAACTTTAAACTCATGCTGAACCAAATGGAAAATTCTGATTAAGTGGGAATCAAATACAAGAAAATAATACTTCTATAAAACATTTTCATGAATGAAAATTTCATGACTTTCATGAACAACATGTGTGAATTATTTGTTAGCCTTCAGTTGCATAAACTACAACTTTGTTATAATGTAGATGGCAGCAAGTTTGAAGGTCAAAACTTTGCCTTCTGAGACAACAAAGAGCAAACACTTTTTTTTGTTATGTCACATATACACGTACATTCTGCAGGGGTAGTTTTTATTTCCAAGTCAACTAGAATTTGTTTAACCATTTCAGAACAACTAAGATGACAACAATCTTTAAATAAACATTTTTGTCAAATTCAGTTACACAAGCAGAAGAAAGTCACATCTGATAACATTTAATGATTATGAACAAAACTTTTCAGATCAAAAATAACTGGATGAAACTATCAGGCTCCTTTTAACCCAAAGCAAATGCAACTTGTTTGACAAGGGTTGGTTTCCATCCTCCTGCCCATAATTAATAAGGTGGGAAAGCCAAACCCAACCCACACCCAGTATCACCAGTTAACCCAATACACAAGGTCTTTGCTGAGGACCCTGAGCCAGGGCTGCATCTCTGAGCCACTGTCTCTTTTCCAAAGTCTTGCAGGTTTTCCAACAGGGTCCTTCAGTGTGTGAGAGATTTCCGTCCCTTCAACATGCGCCGTAGAATCACCTCGATGCCGCTTTTTGTGCTGAGCCTCTTGATCCAGCCGTGCGTCCTCTTGCGTTTGAGGTTCTTAGGCTGATACTCTGTGCCTCTCTTCTTTGTCCGTACCTGCTGGTATTGCCACGGTAGCTGTTGGAACACTCCTGAACCCTCAGCTTGTGAAGACAGTGGCCCACATCTGGAAATTTGAGGTCCTACAGCTGCTCTGGGCAAAGTCCAGTTGCTGAATAATCGAAGGTGAGTGTTGCCAGATGCTGCAAGGTTCCCTGTGGGAATGCTGTTGACAGATCACAGATTAAAAACATTATTAACATATCTTATTATTTAATAAAATAAGATAGAACTTCATTAATCAGCAGGAAAAACTTGTGCCAAAACTTGCTAAAAGTTACAACAAATGCTTATAATACATCCGTACATACAAACAATGCTAACAGCAGTGTCTAACAAAATAATAAAATAAACATTTCATAAAAAGAGTTAACTACAATAGAAGAGTAATATTGGCAGTGCTATTGAAAAAGTAATACTGCACGTTATTAATTTAGTGTAGCTTTTTTATTTCGAACATGTGCGAGTAACACAACAAAGTAAACTGAAAAACAAACAAATCCAATGAGAAATATCAAAACAAAAATAGCAATAGTCAAAACAAAAGCTATAATGTGAACGCAAAATGTCCGAAAAGGAGTAGGATGAAGCATATGCTTATTTAAACCTACCCCTTCTCCACTACTCAATTAAAAAATGTTCCCCTAAACATACAAATTTACATAATACACATTTACAAAAAAATAGAAAATAAATAGATTAAATAAACAAATACAAATACATAAATAATTGATCATTTATGAAACCACCCTATTGTTAATGTGTTGTGTGTTAATGTTATTGAAAGTAATATTGCACAGGAGTTTTAGAGGTAAGGTGGTAATATTGCACATGAATTAAAAGTGGCATTGTATAATATATAATGTAATAATATCAACATTATGACACAATTACAACAAGCTGTAATGTGTGGAGCAGTCTTCTGCATGGATCCAATGCCTTGGGGTCCACTATCAACACAACGGTGAAATGTTTGTACAAATAGGAAAGAGCTTACTTAACTCACATTAGAAATGCTGTAACAATTAAAGCAAATACTGCCTACATACACCATAAAAACCGTCGTCATGATATGTTGATACGAACTCTTTTAAAGCTATAATACCCTCACCTAACCAAATATCATTCTAGGTAGCTACCGTTAGCTAACCTTAACTAGCCACGCTGCTTGGAAACATATCGCATGAAACTTATAGCAACTTATAGCATGAAAACAAACAAGCTCTGTTACCTGGTGAAACTGGTTATTCCACGCAGACGGGAAAAAGACGACCGTATAATGTTCATTTTTAGATATTTATACAGTTGACACACACATGAGAACAGTGAATGTCACAGGTCTGCCGGTCGGCCTGCGTATATAGAGCAAGATGATTGGCTCAGACTGTGCAGCCAATAGAAAGGCTTGTTGCTGGGAGACTTTTCTTTAGTGCCCTGTGGAACGTTTTTCAGGTTAAACGCTGAAAGCACGTATCACCCATGTTTGACGATGCATCCACGGAAACATCCATGCTTTCCCAAAAAAGTCGTTTACTGGCAACGGAAACAGTTCTAACTTGAGTGTTTGCCAGACAGAAAGAGACGTAGATACTAAACCAGGTAAGCAGTGAGATATGCAGCCCAACAAACGCTATGCCTGAAAGTTAAGGCTCAGGGTAAACAAGTATCATATACTTTACTATACCCCTATTCAAGCTTGAGCACACAAAGTTTTTTTTCCAGTAAATACCTTATTTACCATTGAAAAATTGACTGCCATCATCTCTGCACTATATACACAGTACAATATTTTTATAATTTAATTTATATGTGCAATACTCTGTGCAATGATTCGTATCCAAATGCTGACTCTCTGTCTACATGTAGGCTATATAATGTTCCTAAAGTATTTAGTTTTAATTGTTAATGCTTTTTATATTTTTACTTGTTTATATTGTAAATTGTTAATACTTAATTATATTTATAATGGCTTATTTGGCCATATTTCTACTCTATACTGCTGTTTACTATTTATTGTTTTATGCTATCCACTTTGCTGATGTCACACTTGAGAGTTCCCCGATGTGGGACTAATGAAGGAAATCGTAATCTTAATCGTAATCTTAAAAATGGACCAAACAGCAATAATATTGGAAACTGGAACTAAATTTAGGCATAGATAGCATTGTAGATTACAATAAATGTACTAATTGGGGTTTACTGTAGAAATTAATGAAAACAATATGTTAATCCTCTCAGTTGGTCATTGAAACACTCATGTGTATCATAACATTTAGTGTGCCTCACATCCTGTCATTGCCCTTGTAAGAATACACAGTGCATGGGGGAAAACCTTTTTTTTGCATGTGACACCAGCCCCTCTATGCCTCTGCAGGGATGTCCTCACACATATTTGATTTGATGGGTTATGTTTTGATATGTTTTGTTTTTTTTAATGAGCATGCTGATGAGAGACAATAAGTGTGTGCATAATATAAACTGAGGTTATTTGAATTATATGGCAATAGGTAGATTGTATATGAGAAGATAAGGTGTGAAAAAAATATAGGCTAGTGTTTTCGAGATAATGATTGCCATTCAATAATTCTGTCAAAACACCTGAAATAAACCTGTATATTATATGTGTTGTCATTTTAAGTGTCCTTTGGGCTCAATAATGAAAATGCCTTTTCCTACAATGTAATTTGTGTGCAGATTTGGAGGGCAACCTGTTAATTGGTCTAACCGGTGTCTGAACCATTTAATTACAACACTAATGTGTGCCATGCATAAACATAGAGCTGTAATTGTTGTTTACATTTGCCACCAAACATTAAGAAAGAACACAACCGTTGGTTCTCAGGCTCTCCGCCCCTGTAACGTCACTGCAGGCAGTTCCGTGACAGGCACCGGACTGTCCCAAACAGTACTGCCAATTTGTTGATGTGAGTTGAAGGGTAACACAGGGACAGAGCACATCTTCATCTAATTGGCTAAAGGTCATATCTGCCTTCAGTGACGCAGCAACTGCCATAACATGTTTTCAGGTGTCAGTTTATGATGATGATGTGAAGTTGATTTAAAGGTATAAAGTCTAAGATGTGGGATCACACATGACGACCTGATTGTATGTTTTTCTGTATGGAGAAAATTAGCTGCACTTTTTTTTTTTAAATCCTTGCTCTCACTCTCCTTGGTCGCAAGCACGCGCGCACTCCCGCGCATTTTGCTTTTCTGTCAGCCTTGGCAACAAGGAAACAAGCCTCTCCCATTGGCCTCCTCCGGATGTACAGCTGTCTTCTATTCGCTCTCCTGACTGCCACTCCGCAGCGAAAATGCCCGAACATTGCTGCTGCTGCTGCGGATACAAGGGCAGCAGGGCTGGGTAGGGTCTGGTGTAAGTGCGCAGTGGATGCTGAGGGAGAAAAAAACATTGTTTAGTATCATTATGGGTATTTTACTGAGATGCAATTGCCACACTTTTACGGATGCATGCTTTATCATCAGCCCAAGCCCCTCCGCGTTCTGTAATAGCACTCTAATGAGGCCAATAAGAGGCTTTTACTATTTTGCAGCATCTATAGCGTAGACAAATTGTTGCACCAAATGCTGCGTTTTCTCTGTTCAGTTTCGACGGCCCTCATCTGTCCGTGCAGATTTCTTATCACCCTTAATCATCAGTAATTCTGCAGGTAAGGAATCAATTTTTATTGCATTATGTTGTCTAATTAGCTAATGTTTATTGTGCAACACATAGACACCAGCATCAGTAAACAGCTGCACAGCGACTGCATGCATTTGTTATGTGACAGATCAAAATAATAGATCCATCAATAATATACATGCAGCAATTATGGCCCTCCGCACCAGACTGCAACATATTATTAATCCTATTTATTTGTGATGT
The DNA here is from genome assembly GCF_030273125.1 of Centropristis striata. NCBI lineage: Eukaryota > Metazoa > Chordata > Actinopteri > Perciformes > Serranidae > Centropristis > Centropristis striata. The sequence goes on along the minus strand of NC_081527.1, from coordinate 12,151,928 downwards.
GACGCTGTTAATTGGGCCTATGTGGCACCGTTGTAAAATGCCCCTTGCTGTGTATTTTCATGCGTAAACAATAGGCTGCTCAATGATGTATGTCAAATTATTGAAATGTATATCCTACTACTCCTGTTTATGGCTTTATATTCTGGCGTCATAGGTGTGTAGAACCATCTTAGCTATAGGTCAGTTGTGCATTAGGCCTTATTAACAGAAATAAGGTTATCATGGTCTAATTCTTGCAAATATGCGCGTTTGATGCGCATATATCACTGCACCGTACTGTATCGTGTGTTGTGGAAATAGAGCAGCACACTATGTCCCAAATGTGTGTTACTGTAAGACTTGGCAGACATATCGACCTACATATTCTGCAATGCAGACAAATAATTCACATGGATGAGTAACCTTCAGCATGTTTGACTTTAGGGTTTGTGTATCTCGGGTACTGGTCCACTCGCTCCCTGCAGCCATATTCAAATCCTGGTTGACCGCGTAGAATGATGTAGGTCACGAAGAGAAGCTCTGATTTGAAGGAGAGAGCTGCGGATCAGAGATGATGGAGTTATTTTTTTAAAAAGAGGTTTTGTATCTAAATCATCCAGACATAGATTATGTGACATTCTGCTGTTGTCAAAATTTGCTCGACCATTATCACAAATTCAAGGACTTTCCTCAGTGGACACCTTTACCTTATCATGAAACACTTGTAGCTGATGTGGCACAGGTGATCGGTTCGTAGTAAAATTACAGAGAAAATTGAGAGATATTGGATGGATTTCTGAGATGATAAAGAGATGCAGTGATGTGCTGATGCTTCATTTGGATGTTTATTGCAAGACTGACCTCTCAGTCAACATTCACTTGGCTCCAGGGTGTAACTGGATAGCACTTGATGCTCTGACCTTCAGACCATCCGACTACCAACAACAACACCACACACGTGCACAGACTCATGCACACATAAACCATTCTTTGCAGATATAGGGTGAGGAAAACCAGCTCATTTCCCCCCCATCACTGGAGTGCCAGATCGCTAAAGCATAATGCGTTAAAAATTGTTTTATTAATCTACCTTAACCAAGAGGTTGTTAAAGCATTTACTTTGATTCTGACCAAGAAACTATGACAAATGACCTGTTTGTTATGAATTTATTACAGCGATGGTGTATGAATAATGGATATATGTAGAATAAGAATCTGCATATGAAGTGGATTAAAAGTAATTAGACATTATTTGTTCCAATATATACATTTTATTGGACTTTAATCTGGAAAAAATATATACTAACAAAAACATGGATCCATGATAAAGATAAAATAACAAAAGAAAATCTCCACAAGTCACAGTTATGATTATATACTCACCACATTAAAGTGAATTTATAACTAGCCATTCGTTTCATTTAGTCTCTCAGCAATATCTCAAGATGTCAACATATTATACATTCTAATTAATTCAAGTAGGAACCATGATTGAAGCATAGGATTGAAGCCATGATCACAGCTGTATGTCGTATGCTGTGCCAGTGAATCCCAACTATTGGTAGCCTAGAATAAATACAGTAGTTCTGTAAGAGTGCAGGAAAAATAGTTTGAGTTTAAACCGGTAGCTCAAATACTTAGCTAAAAGTAATAAATGGTAGGCCTAATAGCAGAGAGTACTGAATCAACAGTTCAAATAATAAGCTAACAGTAATGGATAAAGGGTTGAGTTAGCTAGCTAAAAAATCTCAATAAACTGTTAAAATAGTTAGCTAGAAGTAATGGATAGAGGATTAAGATAGCTATCTTAAAGTAATACATGGTTGAAATAGCTGAAGGCACTGAATAAATAGGTCAAATAATAAGCTAAAAGTTATGGATAAAGGATTGAGATAGTTAGCTAAAAGTGATAAATGGTTTAAATAGCTGAAAGTATTGAATAGACAGTTACAATAATAAGCTAAAAGTAATGGATAATGGGTTGTGCTAGCTAGCTTAAAGTAATAAATGCTTGAAATAGCTGAAAAAATAGCTCAAATAAAGGGTTGCGATATAGCTAAGAATACATAATAAACTGTTACAACAATGAGCTAAAAGTAATAGATAAACAGTTGAAATTAGTAGCTAAACGTAATTGCTAAAGAGGTGAAATATCATGAAAGGTACTAACTAAAGTTTTAATAATCACTAAAAGGAACAGTTGAAATATTCAGCTTCACTACAAGTAGTAGTAGTAATAGTATTGTAGTAGTGGTAGTCAACCAACCAACCTAAATATAAACAGTTTAATTGTATACAAAAATGAACAGTGTCATCTCTTACATAATGAATAGTGTTATACATTTAGATCAACGTTGAGAATCGATGAAGGGATTCAAGAGTTCATCTGACAGGGCGGTGGGGGTCTCCTATTACATTGTGATATGCAGTAAGCAGTAATGTAAAATCTTCCCTGTCTGCAGTGACATATTGCACTCAGTTTCTGTAACCAGGAAACAAAAGCCTCACCATATCAATGCGACTTCTCCCACTCTGTTTCCTAGAGATAACCAGCCTGTGTGTATAAAACGTGACGACTAATGATACTTTATCTGCACAACTGCCAAAATATAATTTAGTCGTGCCTGGACCTGGGCAGGAAAACAAAGATAGTTTTGCACTGATCTGCACTGGAAGCACTATAGCCTGAAACACTGCTATCATACTGTTATGAGACATACAGTCCCCAAGCATGTACACAGTCAAGCCATATGACTGGTGTTTCTATTTATATATATCCTGCTTCTGACCATGTGAAAAGGAGGTGTTATTAATAGAAAACGTCTAGGATGACATGTGAAAGGTTAGTTGTCACTGACATTGAAACCGTAGCACGGCACAAGTATTGTTTTTACGTTGTCTGTTTATGAACTTGGAACTGAATTTTGTTTTTGCTTTTTCAGTCAGGTGAGTGTGTTAGTGTATCTTTACTAAGTCTGCTGGTGCTGCACCTACAATGGCTATGGTGTGTTGAATTTGCATAGCAGTTTGGAGCCTGTTGAACTGAAAGCAGGCTCGCTCTCTGTGTGTTTATTTCACTCAACACTGGATTACATTGTAACTAGGTTGCTAGGAAACAGCTTGGGTCCAGTGTTATAGTAACTAAGCTGACACATTTTTTTTCTCCTGTTGAACTGTTGACATTAAGGAATACATTAATAATGCACATGTTTGGGAGAAAAAAAATGAGTGGTGAAAAGCTAGAGAAGGGTCACAAAATTGACACTTTTTCCATTTTCCCCCATTTTTAATAATCTTTGTTTTATTATATTTCAAATTAAGCATCCGCTTGATGATTGTTGTATTTGTGTGATTGTTTTCCTCAGGGAGGCACCATGTTGACCAGCATCACTGAAGGGATTCTGTGCTGCCTGACTGGGAAGGCTGCCAGTCTGGTCTTGCCCCTGGAGTCCTCAGAACCCTCTGATGGTTTTGAGTTTGTGGAGGTGAAACCTGGGAGAGTTCTGCGAGTGCGGCACATCGTCCCCGAGCGTCAGCCGATTGTAACGGAAGAGCAGATTGCTGGGAAGGAAAAGACAGATAGTGATGATGGTGATGATGACTCTCCAGAGGATTACAACATCAGCAGTAGCGGCAGCAGTGTCCACTGCAAGAGGAAGATCACAGTCTACCGCAACGGCCAGCTTGTGATTGAGAATCTCGGTGACGTTTTGCACTCTGAGATCCTGCAGTGTCAGGACGGGGATCTGGAGCCTTGCAGCACAGTAGAGGTGGAACTGGCTGACTACAAAGAAATGCCCTCTTCTCCAGACCCTAACCCTGTTCCTCCTCTAGTTCCTCCTACCCCGGGGGAGCAGAAACCCGCCCCACCTCCTCGCCGCCGCCGTCGCAAGCCAAAGCGCACAGTGCAAATTGACTCAAAGAGGGTGATCTCAAGCTGCAAAGGGACACACTCGGACGTTGCGCTGTTCTTCGTGCACGGCGTCGGAGGTTCTCTGGACATTTGGGGAAGCCAACTGGATTTCTTCTCTCGATTGGGCTATGAGGTCATTGCACCCGACTTGGCGGGTCATGGAGCCAGCACTGCCCCGCAGATTGCAGCAGCTTATACTTTTTATGCTCTTGCAGAGGACCTTCGTGCCATCTTTAAGAGATATGCTCGTAAACGTAACATTCTCATTGGCCACTCATATGGGTGAGGATGTGTGACATGCTTTTGTTACAAATTATCTACCATTGATCTATCTAACTGTTGTTAACATGCTGAACCCATCTCATCTCTTCCAGAGTGTCATTTTGCACCTTCCTGGCCCATGAATATCCTGATCTGGTCCATAAGGTGGTGATGATCAATGGTGGGGGTCCCACAGCTCTGGAGCCCAGCCTCTGCTCCATCTTCCAGCTGCCATCTTGTGTCCTGCACTGTCTGTCACCCTGTCTGGCCTGGAGCTTCCTCAAGTAAGAATCTGCATTTGCATGGTGCCCAAATTGACACAAGAGATGCTGACACATCAAAGTACTTTCTCTTGTTGCTGACAAGAGGATATCACTTGTTGCTGTCTAAACATTTGAAATAGGAAATAGAAAACTTTAAAATAACTTATTTTCTTCTCTAACCTTCAGAGCTGGATTTGCCCGTCAGGGTGCCAAAGAAAAGCAGCTGTTGAAGCAGGGCAATGCCTTCAATGTGTCTCCGTTTGTCCTGCGAGCCATGATGAGTGGCCAGTACTGGCCCGAGGGGGATGAGGTCTACCATGCCGAGCTCACTGTGCCCATCCTTCTGGTTCATGGCATGTGTGATAAGTTTGTGCCCATGGATGAGGACCAGCGCATGGCAGAGGTAATGTACTTTCCAGACCGTCCTCACCCCCCAAACAGCTGCGTAGGTCATTTTTGCAAGCATCTTGTTACGCTCCATATTTGTGTTTGTTGTTTGCCGACCTCCAATGGCAGTAGTCATTCTGATGGGGAGAGAGAAGAAAATGAGGAGCTATAGTATAAAGAATGAGAAAAACCTCTTAGGGCGGGTGGGAGGGATGATTGATGGGTTGAACAACACAAAATCCTTAAAGACCCGAGTTTGTGTCCCACTCATGTCCCGGCATTGTTGCTTTATGTAACATCATTCAACATAGCGTAACAGTGTCATGATGTATTTTCCTAAACCTAACCAGCGTCATCTGATATTAAATGTGAAATGTCTTGTTTGTGATGTAGTGTAAATAGGGCTGGGCGATATGGACAAAAATTTATATCCCGATACATTTAGGCTGAAGGTCGATATATGATATATATTCCGATATTGTTATCGCAAAGTGAGAGCAAATGTTCAGTCAAAGTCAAAGCCAAATATGACATGTCACAAGTAGTTGTATTGAAACTGTTTAATTAAGGGAATATAAATACAGGACACCTTTTTTTTTCTTAAATCAAAGCTCCATAAAGTGCACATTTAGATAAAAAAAATGTCTTAAATTAAAAAAAAAAAAAAAACTAGAAGCCTATAGAAATAAAATAGTCCAATCTTTTTCTGAAATAAATATATTTATATGAGAAAAGAATAACGAACATTCCAAAAGAACTAAATATGACAAACCCTAGTAAGGGCAGCATTTATATATAAAGAAAGAAAAAAAATTGAACTATATCGATAAATGCGATATGATCGAATTCCACATCACATTTAAAAATATCTTGATATATTTTCTGTATCGATATATCGCCCAGCCCTAAGTGTAACCTATTGTAATGTTCTGTATTAATTTTGTCTTCTTTTCTAGATCCTTCTGTTTGCATTCCTTAAAGTCATCGAGGAGGGAAGCCACATGGTCATGATGGAGTGCCCTGACACTGTCAACACCCTCCTCCACGAATTCTTTCTGTGGGAGCCTGATATGTCCAAAAAAGACAGCCGCAAGACAGAGACAGCTCTCAGTGACACTCTCCACACGCTGAAAAGCAATAAGTCTGTGGACAAATAACCAACGAGGAGTCTAGTTTTAATACGGAACCAAGCAGAAGGCCTTTTGTGTCATGTGTTCTTAAGGCTGCTCCCAGGCTGAGAGCTGTTATAAACAGGGCCACATCTTAAGGATGAGGACGGCCACTGGTGCTCCAAGATAAAGCAGGACTTAGGCATGGTGCCGACTAGAGAACGATGGGAGGAATATAAAGATGAGAGGAATGGATGCAAATACACAGTCAGTTACCGCTTCGCTTTTTGATACCAGTTTGTGCTCCATCACGTCATGTGTGCAAATTGACACAAAACCTGAAGGACTATGTCCATTTGTGATTTGTGTGAGAATGTCTCTGGTGAAAAACTGACTATTACAAGATGCAAAAAGCATAAAATCCATAAAATGGTGTGAATTCCCTCACCTTGAATATTCTGTAAAGTACAGCAGAGCTTCCTTTCAATTTTACGAAATGATTATTAACTTATCATTGGGCCCATCTCACATCTGCTTTTCAGTGGGAAACTGGCTGAATGATGTGTAGTGAATTGAAGAAATACAGATCTGATTTGCCAGAATGATGATGACAGCTTATAATTAAGTTGAAATGCTGGTAAGAATAGTTTATTTCTAAATACTGACTGGATAGAAGCGTGACATGGGTTCAAGTAAATATATACCGATGTTCATGCAAAATGTAATTAATAACTGCACCACATGCATACATAAATTACATTATGCCAGAAGAAGAAACTTAACTAAAAATTTAATTGTTCACCTGCATCCAGCCACCTATTAACCACATCCATGCAATGTGCAGTGTACACCATCTCAAACATGAAGACTGACAGCTATTGTCAATAAAATTGGCTCATCAATTTCCAAATAAACAGCAATATATTTTTTCATGTATTGAATTCTAATATAAAAACTAAATCCGAAAAAGCTATGTGCATCTGTGTTAAGCACAATGTAACCAATTCATCGAATCATAGTTGCATGAAGATTAAGTAATATTCAATAAGAGATTTATGTGAACTGGTTGCTAAAACAAATGTAAACAAACACGGATGCCAAAAGGTTCTCCTCCTTTATTCTAGCAGCCATTTCTGCAATAGTATATAATATCCTAAGGATACAAAATACCGAGGCCCTGCATGAGTTCAGAATATGAAAAGTATGAGGGTTGTGTCAGACAGTTGCAATATATTCTAATATTGAAAAATTCCCTGTGCACTTCTCTCTAATCAAATAAGTGTTCTTTTTAATGTGTAATTATTATTTTTGCCTTTATTTTTTGAAAAAACAGCAACTGCCATAACAAATCGTGGTTGTACTGACTGCTTTAAGCTGCTGAGTGTGTTCCTCCAGTACTACTCTCCAGTCTATCCTATTATCTAATAGTGTCTCACGGAAACAATGAGTGAAATATTATGCTCACTGAAAGACATTCATTCATGGGTGCTGCTTTGTCTCATAGTGGGACAGTAAGGTGCGAATAAAAGCACAGTCTAATATGCTCCCTGACAGTGCGTATCTGTTGAGATTATACAGTTCTGAGAAACAAAAGCTGTTAGGTGATTTGAAAAAAAAAAATAAAACAACTATGAGTCAGCCAAAGGAGAAAGTCCCCTTAAAAGAGGGATGTTTGTACTGACCATGCTGGTCTGTTATATATGCATTTTGACAGGATGCTGATGCAACATGACTGGTCTTATGCAACGGGAACAAAGCAGAGAGTGGAAATAAGATGACTCGCCACTGGCATCTCAAAAACATGATATATTCTCTATGGAATTTCCAAAAACCAACAAGTGCTGCTGATGCAATGTACTGTATGTCTCCTTTTGGTGTGAAAGGTCAGTAAAACCGTTTGGACTACAGGGTGCACATGTACTTCCTCTTATGCTAAAAGTGTGCATATACAAATTGTCAGTGCTCATATGTGCTATATCTTTTTGTGGTTAACAAAAAAAATGTGTTAATGTTGTTGTTGCATTTATTCATGGGAATCATAATATATGCACTGCCTGAATGTAGATGCATATAACATTATATAGCCTATCGAAACAGTTGGATTCAGTGTATGAATGTGCCTTTCCTGGCATGAAATAAAAACTGATGTTCACAGTCTACAGGTGACTTTGCTTGTTTGTTTGTTTGTTTGTTTGTAGTCTGATTTCCTTCATCAAGTTGTGGATGTAACAGCACACAATGAATATTTTCAGATTAACTTCTAATTTAATCAATTCAACAAAGGTGACAACATTGTTAGCACTATTTTTCAATATTTAAATTTAAAAAAAAGCTTGTATCTCTTTCTTAAATTTGTAATAATGTCTAATATTTAATGTATGTAGCTTCAGTTTTGATCAATGTCAATGTGATACCAAAATTACATTTTAGACTAATAACCTTGTGATCAGTATAAATACAAACACAACTAATACATTACTCATATACAGTCATGGAAAAAATTATTAGACCACCCTTGTTTGGTTTTGATAATGATTTTGGTTATAATCAAGAAAACCATGGAAAATGGCTAGATATTAGCTCTTAAATTAAGCTCTTATGAGCTATTTTTGTTGTTATAATTATATTTGTCCAAAAAGATGTACCTTTAGTGGTACCATGCATTAAAATAAACAATAAAGTGAAGAAAACAAGGGGTGTTCTAATATTTTTTCCATGACTGTATATTTGAAATAACACAGCATCAATTCTGAATTCCTTGGGCATAATTTTGCTTCTTCTTTTTTTAACAATTTTATTTTTTTATTAGATATTCTGTCTTCCTAACATATCGGTCCGGTTAATATTAGGTTAATATTTAGTCTTTACAAAAAGATGAGAGTGTTTTCATCATACGACGAGCCATCAGAGCCGCCCTCTGATTGGCTGAGCGTGTCCCATGCGTGTTGTGGTAAACAAAATCCGAGATGCGTGTACATGCGTAGAAGTGGTAATGGAGGATAGTGATCTATTCACAGGGGGCTTAGTTAACAAGCTGTCTTCTTTCTCTTATGTCCACAACTGCGGTTTCTATTAATTACGAGGTGTTTACAACGCAAAGGAACAACGTCTGAATCAACCGAGAGGAGGTGGTGAGTACTTGCAGGTCGAGTTATCTCACTGCCGTCCCAGAATGTTAGCTTCTCAACTCGCAATGCTAACATGATGGCTAAACTAGCCGGAACTGCTGCACAGCTAATGTCGATGCTAGGGGTCGGGAGACGTCTATTTCCTGGAATAGATATCATTGACTCGGTGAATGATACTTTCACTGCTGTTATTGTTTGTAAAACTGAGCTCAAACAATTGTTGAATGTCGTTTACAGGTATAGCATAGCTGTATTTTTATAATCTACCAAGTCTTATGGAAACGCTAACACTGGCTATGTCCTGGTTTGCTAACGGCACACGATAAGAATGAGCTTGATAGGATGTAAAGCAGCTAGGATGTTTTCTGTCGTGCAGGAAATAGTCCTATTCCATCCAATCCCATATCGGTGTTGACGTTTCAGCTAGCTAACTGCCCTGTGATTATTATTGAGACATCATTTAAACAATGTGACAAGTTTACTCCAAGTATTATATGTACATTTGCACCGTGATGAACGTAACTAGAAGTAAATGGGACACAAATACGAGTGAAAACATTGATGCTTTCAGACTAGCTAATGCTATGCTATGTGTCATTGCATACCGGTGTATGTAATACGAATTAGCTCATGTTTCTTTAGCAAGTTAGCAAATGAGCTAATGTTAGCACAACCAGCCAAATTAAAGAGACGCGGGCTCAACCAATCAGGGGCGGCTATAGCTTTTCCCAGCCCCGTCCAGGCGAGCCTGTACCCCGCCATAGTGAGCGACCACTTAACATGAAACACTGACTTATTTTAATTATTTCGTCACCCTGTTAAAATAATCGCCTAACTCATTTTTTTAAGTTTTGCAGGAAACACAAAAAACTTGACCAAAAGTGTAACATATGACATTTATTGATCATTTCACTCAAAAAGTATGTAACAAAGGATAGCTTTTGGCATAGTAATAACACTGTGTGTAAATTATGTAACTTAAGAGAAATAAATGACTTAGGCATTTTTTTAACATGCCTTTGTGACTTAAGCAAGATATGGTAAGACTTTATTTTGAACGTGTCTACATAAGAGTCACACAAGCCTGTCAGAAACATGACATGACAAGTATCATGAGCATTAATGTTACTTCAAAGTGTCATTAATGTTCATGACACATCCCATGTCATGTTTATGCCACGCTCATGTCACTCTTATGTAGACAATTTCAAAATAAAGTGTTACCATATCCTGCTTAAGTCACAAAGTCATGTTCAGTCATACACTTACCATAGGCCATTATCTTAAAGGGGTAAAGTCACATGATCTGATCAACTGAGGATGTAGGTGATTTTACCATAGGTGGCCAGCGTCATGAGGAGATGATTTAGGCAAAAAAAAACAATTTTGACAAAAAAGGATAGAGATTATTTTATTTTAACAGTGTGACGATATATTCTAGTAGTAATTTGCAATGTGAACCATTTATAGCAACAAGGTGCAGTAAAAACTCAGTTTATAACGCTACAGTAAGTAAGCACTGGCTACATTTTATATTTTATGATTTTTGAAGACTGGTTACTGACCAGTCTTCGAAAATCCTAAAAATAAAATGTGCCAAAAAATAAATTGTTGTGTTAGTATGGATTATATATGTATTATGGATGAAAATTGTCTGTAAACATAAATCACTGAACAGTAGATTTTCATTTTCAATTATTTAATTGAACGGGCAGGATCCAGTTAAGGATGCCTGGCTGTGGGTTGAAAAGAAATTAGAGCTGCGTGATTTGGAAGAAATATTTCATTATGATTGTTATTTTTTACTTGAATTGTGATTTGTGATATTCAGGGGGAATGATTATTTTTCATTCATTATTTCCATTGCGTGGCTACACTGTGGTGTAGTGGTTAGCACTCTCACCTCACAGCAAGCCGGTTGCTGGTTTGATTGTGGCTTGCAGCTCTTCTTTCTGGAGTTTGCATGTTCCCCTCGTGTCTGCGTGTCTGTGTCCTAAAGCTTCCTCCCACAGTCCAAAGACTTGCAGCGTCAGTTTAGTTGGTGACTCTAAATTGCCCGTAGGTGAAATGAATGAGAGCGTGAATGGTTGTCCGTTTCTACGTGTCTGTCTGTAATAGGTTGGCCACCTGTCCTGTCCTCTTGCTCTAAGTCAGCACTGCCCGTGAAGTTTGAAAAAGTGGCTAAGGATACTGAATGAATGAATGGATGGATATTCTAAACACATATTTAGAAAAAGTTTTAGAGTATGATTTGTAGGTCAGAACAACCCACAGCACCACAATGCTTTATACCAAGTGGTATTCTGATACATTTGATTTGTGATCTGTGATTCTTGTGACTTGTCCATATTGCAATATTGAGAAAATTTCGATTAATTGTGCAGCCCTAAAGCAAATGATGGTATAGCTGATGTAAACCCATACTTAATCAATATATCTCATCATAAAATAAAAATGTTCCTCGTTTACAATCTGCAGGAGCAGCCATTGAGTTTTGGGATGGCGTCAGACGTGGTTTCCCAAAACCATGGTTCCAAAGGGATCCAGACTTTTTACCCCACTGTTGAGGAATTCAAGAACTTCAGCCGCTACGTTGCCTATATCGAGTCCCAGGGAGCACATAAAGCAGGTCTGGCTAAAGTAAGTACTGACACACTGCATGTGTTCACACAGGACATATTCACAGACATTACACTGTTTATTAGATCAAATTTATTAGCAGTAAACTAAAATATTTAGACAAGCCCATCTATGGAACTTACATATGCTTATACGAGCTTGTCAGAACAATAAATACCTCCAAAACTTTGTCTGTGAATAATTTTGATACCAAAGGGTGCTAAGAAAACAGATTAACCATCAACTGTCCTCCTCCAAGATTGTCCCACCGAAGGAATGGAAGCCCAGAGGCTCTTACGACGACATAGACGACCTGGTGATCCCTGCTCCCATTCAGCAGGTGGTAACAGGCCAGTCGGGCCTTTTCACCCAATACAACATTCAGAAGAAGGCCATGACCGTGAGAGAGTTTCGCAAGATGGCCAACAGTGACAAGTGAGAAGTGCAGAAATTAGAGACATTTAAATCATATTTTTCTTCAGTTATCAGAACATTTGTGCAAATACATGATGTAAACCTAATTTTTACCTTAATGTTTTTAACAGGTTCTGTAGTCCACATTATGATGACTTTGAGGAGCTGGAGCGAAAGTACTGGAAGAACGTGACATTTAACCCTCCCATATATGGGGCAGATGTTAATGGATCCCTGTACAACACTGTGAGTTGACATTTCCTGGATGTCGTTGCTGTCATGAATATTCATCAGTATTGATGGATTTTCCAAATGCTCTCTGTGTACCTGTTGACCTGATGCATAAGATGCCATTATCCTGTTGATCACAGCTTCAACTCTCTTCTGTTATCTGCTCTACTCCTGCAGGATGTCAAAGAGTGGAACATTTGCCATCTGAACACCATCTTGGATACCGTTGAATGTGAAAGCGGCATCACTATTGAGGGTGTTAATACACCCTACTTGTATTTTGGCATGTGGAAGACCACCTTTGCATGGCACACTGAGGACATGGACCTCTACAGCATCAATTACTTGCACTTTGGAGAGCCTAAATCTTGGTAAGGACATGAATCACAGTCATATATCCCTTATTTAACCAGGTAAGAGCCTCATTGAGATTGAAAAAAAATCTCTTTTTCAAGAGAGACCTGGCCAAATCACAAACATTAAATACAAATACAGCCATCACAACAACACTGAGTGAGCATCAGTAGCCGACTTATACGGAGCAGTCACACTGACCAAGGGAAGTGATTTCTATGTCCTTTAAAATCAATTTGAATTCCGCAATTGTGATCCGCTCAGGCAGTTTTAAGTCCTTTTGAAAATTATTCCATGATAAAGGGGCGGCGTAACTAAAAGCTTTCTTACCTAACTCAGTTCTCACTCATGGCACCAGTATCTTTACATTGTTTTGAGAACGTAGAGTTTGGTTTTGACACATGTATGTACACAGGTATGAGGGGAGCAGCCCAAGAATAGATTTGTAGATAGAAACTAACCAATTAGAGAGCCTGCGAACATACAAAGACGACATTTCAGCCGTGGCATACAGAATACAATGATGTGTGTGATTTTCCCAGCCAGTAATGAAACGCAGAGCACAATGATAAACACTGTCCAACTTCTTAAGGCTCTGATTAGTTGCATTCATAAAAAGCAGATCACCATATTCCAGTAGAGGCAAGAAAGTTGCAGAAATCAAATATTTAGTTGGAGTTTGTGCTGTTAGATCTGGATGCTGATAAGCTTCTCTGCCACATGGAAATTGGTGTCATTTACATAAGTAAGGGCCTTCCAACATGGAAAAGGGAAGCTTCCTATTTCAATGGTGGCATTATTGCAGCAGGGGGTCCTATCCCAGTGTGCTTGGTTAAAATAATTTGTCTTTGACTCTTTTTCAATGGTCACAGTCATTTACCATGACTAAGAGGGCTTATTTAATTGTGTGCAGGTACTGTGTTCCTCCAGAGCATGGGAAAAGATTGGAGCGCTTGGCTAAAGGTAAGAGACAAGTAGGAGTATGCATGCACATCCAAACCATTGCGGCCAAATGCTGAGCCAAAAGTGAACAGATCATAAAGTAAGCCAATAAATAGCTTGCACATAGCAGGGGTCCAATATCCTCTTATCCACTAGGTGCAATAAATAAGAGGATATTGGAGCCCTGCAGTGTGCAAGCTATTTATTTACCTTATGAAGGTAAGACACAAGCGTAGTATTTTCTGTCGACGTATATAGTATAAGACCATTTGCTAACATCTGTCTTCTGTCTCTTCTAGGGTTTTTTCCCGGTAGTTCCCAAAATTGTGAGGCCTTTTTGAGGCACAAGATGACTCTCATCTCTCCCTCTATACTGAAGAAGTATGGCATTCCTTTTGATAAGGTATGACCAGAGTATTTATTTGTTTGTAATTCAAACAGACAATCATACACATTTGGGGCTGGGCGTCGATATATATTCAAACAAAGTATAGAATCAGTATCAGAAATACTTAATTGATCCCCGGGCGGAAATTGCTTTTGTTACAGTTGCTGCTGTATAAGAAATAGAAATGGAAATAAGCAAATCTCTAATAAAATTAGATTTAAAAAAGCGCAATATAATACACAAATGCAACAAGTCTTAAGTTAATAGAGTACATGTATATGTATATTTTCTCCAATGTGCAATATCAGTAAAATGCAAAGTTCTTTCAGGAAAACAAACAAACATAATACAAACATATATATATATATATATATATATATATTAGTAATAAATGTCAAATAGCAGAAATGTATGTATATGATGTATATGTCTTATTTTTTATATTCTTATTCTGTCTTCTATATCTATGTGTCTGTATCTTGAGCCGCTTTGACAACTAAATTTCAATGTACAAATAGAAATGTGGAAATTTGAAATAAATTTGAAGTAAATAGAGAAAATAGGCTGAGACAGTGCTGTTTATAACAATATAGTTTGATGTTGCGTTACAGGGAAGCAAACCATGTTTTTATTTAATTTGAACAGATAGACTTTGAAAAGTCTTTCTGTTGTAATAAAAGTGCTTGTGACATCTCACTGCTCTGACTTACATGTAAACATTTATCCCACCTGGTAGAAAATACTGACACATGTTGTGTGTTGGTATTCAGCCTAAATATACTAAGATATGATTTTTGGTCTATTGCCCAGCCCTGTACCCACAGAACACGCCAAATGTATAAACTGCTGTTACACTTTTTTTTTTTTTCACCATAAGATTACTCAGGAGGCTGGTGAGTTCATGATCACGTTCCCCTATGCCTATCATGCTGGTTTCAACCACGGTTTCAACTGTGCAGAATCCACCAACTTTGCCACAGAGAGATGGATCGAGTATGGCAAGCAAGCAGTTCTGGTGAGAACACAGAAAAGCATTCTTAAACCTAATTTAAATCAGCTTGGATCTTGCTATTAAGACTGAAAAAAATACATCCATATAATCAAGTTATATGTGTATGACATAACAATATCACCATTTGAAAATCTCTACCTTCAGTGCTCCTGCCGTAAAGACATGGTGAAGATCTCCATGGATGTCTTTGTGAAGAAATTCCAGCCCGATCGCTACGAACAGTGGTTGGCAGGGCGGGATGTGTCAACCATCGACCACACGCGGCCCACCCCGGAGGCCAAGGAGTTCCTGGGGGAGTCCTTTAATGACGTCATCAGCTGCAGTAACAGTAACTCCATGGAGAGCTGCGGGGAGGACGGAGAGAGGAAGAGGTGCGTGAAAATAAAGTCTTATATGTGTTTTTGTTTTTTACAGTACATGGTGTTGGAAGCAACAATGGAAATTTCAGGCATGAAAAGTCCAGTGACGATCACCTTTTGTAAAGCAGTGTACATGAAAGCTAGTTATTCCATATTTTATTAAAGGAGCTGCTAGAAAATACTTACTCTGGAACATACATGTGGAACATGTGCCAGTTACTATTAGATTAGGCACCCAATTATAGCAGAGCAAACAGCACTAATTAATCCAAACAAAGCACTGCTTTTAATTATTAGTAATTAGCAAGAATTACTGGGATATGCTAAGGCACTGCTGCACTCTCACAGTTGGATACAATTACACCTGCTCAGTACATCCAGCCTTCTTTGTTGGCTACAAAAAGCTCCGCCAGAGCAGTTTTAGTAGCACTTCCAGCACTATGATAATTTTTAAAGCTGTTATTTTTGTCTTGTATTGAATTCATGTATGAACATTTTTCTAAGTTGTTTGTCAAGGTTTCATTTCACAGCAACAGAGAATTAAATGTTCCTCTTTGTCCTCAGCACGACACAGAGGATAGAGACCAAGAGACACCGAGTGTGTCTGGAGGTGCCTGAGGAGGTTGTTCCCAAGGATGAAGACGAGGAAGATGTGGAGCAGTACGGGAAGCGTCCCAGGCTAAGCCTTATACCGCCACGTACCATGTCACAAGATGGCAAGAGAAATAAAGGTATTATAACCCGTGCGTTGTCTTGCAGGTTGTAACAGTTGTTTAACGGTGAAGGAAAATGAATGAAAGTGCATTTTTCACCCTCACTATCTAAACCGAGACTTCTACTGTAATTCACAGGTCCGCCAAAGTTGGTTGTTACACCAACCAAGCTCACTTTATTGGACCCATTTCACAGGAGCTTGACCCAAAGTAACAGTGACGTAGGCCGTCCTCCACATTACACCAAGACTCGCGCACCCGCAATCTCGTCTCAGTCCCAGCACAGAAATGGACACCTGTCAGTTTCAACGGCACCCGCATGGACAGAAGGGAACGCTCAGCCTGTCCGCAAAATGGGCGTAGCCAGCCTGCTCTTCCACAGGACCCTGAGTCCAAAAGACGCTCTCCAGGTGCACAGCTACACTCTGGAAAAGCAGCAGCAGCACCACACACAGCTGCAGGTGCACAGCTACGCCAGAGAGCATCAACCCCGTCACCTCCAGCACAAAAGCTGCACACCGTCACACACACAGGTTCAGTCTTCCTCGCTTCAGGCACCTGGCAACGAAACAACGGAGCCACAGCCAGAATCCACCACTATTCTTACCAAAGCAGCAACAGATGAATTGGAAGCACAGAGCGTTGTGGAGCAGGACCAAAAGGAGGACAAACCTGAAATGCTGATGCCTGTCGAGGCTCAGGCTGAAGAGGAGAAGCCTGAAGTTGAGTCTAGCAGCGAGTCCTCTTCTTCTGAGACTCAAACACAACTGGCAGCACCCAAGAACAACAAGCGAAAGGTCTGTTTTTTTCCCTCTATTAGTTTTTTTTTTTTTTTTTTAATGAAAACAAAAAATTGACGGAACATATTGACATACCACAGATGCAGCAAGAGAAACATAATGTTAGATATTGTTGGCTTTGTTTCCTGTGGCACACGCATGTTTGAGCACACGTCGTGTTCTGTGTTGCATGAACTATCGTCTCTGTCAACTTAACACCCAAATGATCCAAAATGGCTTGTAGTCACTCCTAAACATGTAACATACGTTCATGTTTAGCGCTGCTAGATGTGTGTCTTTGCTTCATAATACTATAGTGCATGTAAGTGCTGAAGAAAAAACACAGCAACAAGACTTTTTGGTGGCTCTGTACTGGTTTTCCTTGCATGATGTTTGCAAACTAATCTCTTTGAGCTCGACATTAGAATAATTCTACTAACACAACACTGTTAATTTCATTGACAAAACTGTGACAAAATATGTTCATCAACAACCTTATATTGATGACGAAGACGAGGTGATGACCTCCATCAAATGCTAACTAATTATATAAACATGCAATAATGTTGATGAAAAAAAAGAAGGGGTTAAAATATATTGTTTTAAAAAGGAAAATTTTGACAGTAAAAGCCAATGCACACCTTCAAAATTCTTGAAGATAAGTGTGTAGGAGGAAATGTAAATCAGCAAGAGAGGAGAAAAATCCCACACACTGTTCTTTTACTCGCAATAAACTCTACTTAAGTACAGCATTACCTGATAAAGGTCTAAGGACAAACGTCATACATAATAAAAACTGTATTGCAAGTAAAAGGACAGTGTGGGAGTTTTCTCACTCTTTCACTCTCTCCGTTAAACACACACACACACACACACACACACACACACACAGTTTACACAGTCAGTCTCTGTCCTTGTCTCAGTCCTGAAAATTGTGCTGATATAATACATAAAGTTTGCAGTTTGTGGATCGGCTTCAGGTGCATGATAACTGCCCAACATGCAAAGATATATGCTTATCAACCACCTGGACCCCTTGGTGGAGAATCGCATATTTTTGCATGTCGGGCAGGGCGGATTGGCTCTCACAACGACAACATGGGTGCAACTTACATGCACATAACTAAAGAGGACAGTAGGGAGGACTCTGAGTAACTGCAAATCTGCATTGTAATTAAGTGTTTTTCATCAGATAGTGAGAAGATAAAAACGTATCACGTAAGTTGGATTAAAATGTCAAAATTAGTGTTTTTAGGTCGACTAGACTGACTAAAATGTTCAGTCTAATCAAATGACTAAAAAGGACATTTGAAACAGGACAAAGACAGAATTAAAAATAGCTGACAACATTACAAGGAAGAACATTTTTGACAAAAAACTAACAAAAATAAACTAAAAGGAATAAACATTTCGTCTGAAGCCTAAATCATAAATAGCTGTAACAATGGGACAGTTCCTGGAGATCACTTTATCAGGTGTTATTCCAAAGTCTGCCCTGAATGTTCAATGTTATTCATGCTGTTCAAACTGCAGAGTAACCAATCCCCCCTTGTGGATAGTGGCATTGTCATCCTGACTGACACCATTCCTGTCAGGAAACCAATCCTCGATGAGGTGAAGGTGGTCGCTCAGAATCATCACGTAAGTAGTTATTAGCTGTGGCCAAAGATTCAAATAAAAGGAATCTCTGGACACATTGTTAACCTGGAAATGTGTGCACACCAGTACAGAGCTCCCAATATGACTTGTAATTTGGAGCCTTTATGGCAGCGCATGTTATTTTCTTTGCTGCAGATGGAGGATAATTCCTGGTTTAACGTTGTGCTGTTCACATTTTACTCCAGCAGGTGTCAGAAGAGCAGTCATACTGCAAGTCAGTAGTGAAGAAGCAGCAGCTGCAGGCCCAGCTCTGCAAGCTGCCTCGCCATCACCCCCTGATCAGAGAGGTGCACAGTGACGATGGTACGCAGTTCTTTACCTCATCTGCATAATGTAGTAGTGTGTAGTGTGGTGCTAGTTAACTAAACACCTTTTTTCTTGTGAATTTATTATCACTTAAATCACTATTTCTTTCACAACATTTTTCAAGAATCCTCTTGCTTCCACCACCTTCCTCCTTAATACACACTTGTATCTCTGTCTTCCCTTCCATCATCCTACCTGCAGATGGGTACATAGATGTGGAGTTTGACCAGGAGGAGAAAGAGGAATGGGCAAAGCCGCTAGCCCAGCTGTGGCAGAGTCGGCCATATAACCCCGAGGCAGAGAGAGAGTACAACAAGAGCATGGGCCAGCAGGCCCCCTACTGCTCCATCTGCCTGCTCTTCGACACTTACCACCAGGTTAAAACCACAATCACTCTATAAAGTTTAATGACGATAGTGCTGTTATTAAATGTTTTTATTAATATAATTTTGCATCTATATAGAGCGGACAGTCATAGTCTCAGCATATCATAAATAATTGTCATTTTTGGTTTTTCATCTCTGAAGCAGACACAAATTGAGGCATTTCAGCGAACATGGTGTGATAGGCTGTGTGCTGCGATGTTTTTTAAGTATTGTTGGCCAGAGAACACAATCTTCTGAATGATATTAAAGCTTGAGTCAAACACAGATTTGTTTAAAAATTCAAAGGATTCATTTGCAATAAAACACACAGATATCTTAGTGTTATTTATTCTCCAAAATAATATGTCAAACTGGTGCTGGGTTCTTTTGATGAGATCTTTCTCTTTAATTTTTATAAATATTTTTATTTTTATTTGATTGCACACTCAAAAGAATATCAATTTGGTGTAGGTTGACCATTTTAAGAACACCTTTTCTTCTGTAATTGCAATTAAGTCTTTTAAAATATGTTTTAGAAAGAGAAAAAAACGTTTTATTTAAAACGGCTAGTTTCTTGCTAACAAGTTATATATATTTTTGCACAGTTAGGTATTTCTCAAACAAAAGTTTCTTAGTGAAAGAAATGGCCTTATTTGCCAAAGCAATGATTGAATTCTGTTTCCATAGTCGAGCATTGGTATGTCACTTTATATGTTGATTGAATGCGTTTCAGCCAGTTCTAACAGAGAGTTGGATCCATCAGATAATTATATAACAAGTTTCTGTGCTTGTGTTTTTTTCCCCCCTCAAGTCTGAGTCCAGCAGTTCCAGCATGACTTTGGTGAACCGTCCAGGGGGCCGCCAGTGGTCCAAGCCTCTCATCCCTGAAATGTGTTTCAACACCCAGTCCAGCAAAACGAATGATAACGGGGAGGGGCAGCTGTCTAACCCGAATGTTGCAGAGGACGGGACCAGCCGGCTGGTCACCTGTGCTCAGTGCTGCGTCCGCGTACACACCAGTAAGTCCCTCTTTTCTAATAAATAGGTATCTATTAAAGTAGGCATTGGTAGGAACAATTTAGGGATTAAAGGAAATATATGTCACGTACAGTACATTCAGATCTTTTATTATTCATCCAGGAAAGCATCACTAAAGACCATAAATGGATTATGGATGAATAAACAAACAAATGTGCAACTAAATTATTCAGCCAGTAGTGCCAAGATCTCTTAAAGCATTTACACACAGAGCCTTTGGGAGTTGAGTTATCTTGTTGAATGAAGAGCTGTTAGTTACGTTAAGTTTTTTTTAATGTAAATTTAGGCTGGCTTGGTTGTTTAAAAAGCCTGATCACTAGTTTTTTGTTTTTTTTTTTCAATTTTTTTTAATTCTTTGTCTTATTGTCTAAAATAACCAGTGTTGGAACCAAAATGGGAACGAATCTTTGGTGCCTCGGATGCTACCAGAAGCACATACAGTTTTTCATCTCACACACACACACACACACACACACACACACACACACACAGGCATAATACACCACTACCCAGTCATATACAAGCCAGAGTTTGTCTGAAGAAACAAAGAAGAATTGAAGGAAATACATGCAACCAATGGTTTTAATTGCAAACATGACTTGGACTTTCATTGATCAAAAAAGGTTTCAATTATTCTACCCGTGCAACAACACCTCTAAGGGCTTTAAGCTTGGGCTTAGCCTCTACAACCAGTCAGAAATTACTTTTAACCAGGCTGTGAAATAAACCATGCGAGCTTGTGAAATGTCCTCTTCTGTTCCTGTTCAGGTTGTTATGGCGTGTCCGGGGATGAAGCGGAGCTCGACGACTGGCTGTGTGCCCGCTGCGAGGCTGATGCCATCACTGAGGTTAGTTTAAGTGGGCAGCAGTCATTATTTTGATTTCAGTTGTTTTCATTGCTCATCATACTGATGGCTGACAAACCGAAAACATGCAGCCAGAGTTGTTTCCCTGCACCAGGCTGACTTTTGGTGATTTATTCATAACATCAACAAAGCAGTGTCACAACCAGGAAGTGCAGCGTTGCAGATTATTTGTGGTAAATTGGTGGGAAAAGTCGAGACAACTGTGATTGCACTAATGCTTTATGCACGCATCAGTAAAAATGTGATCCTCAGATGACACTTTCACCATTAACATAAAATAAAATGTTATTATCATGTGCAGGAAAATATTATATATTTTACCTAAAAGCCCAATATTAATCATGACATACCTTTACTGTACTAGTAGTTCAGTAAAGTTGACAAAGACAGCAGCTTTTGTCACACTTTTGTAAACATGGCTCTCTGAGCTGCTGCTTCCTTTGTTCTGAGACAGTGAGAGTGTTCCCTTCCTTTGTGTGTTATTGTCTAGGGAATTTGTTTGCCCCACCTTTGTTGGAAGAATTTATCTCTCAAGCTTCCTTGGCTTTCAACATTCCTGTTTGCTCCAAACAATAGATTGTTGTGAAGCATGCTGGGAATTTGACCCGACTTTTGAACACCTAACACCTTTGACCACCAGTGGGCAATGCTTCACTTTATATTTCAATGTGAGACCTAAAGAGACTTTGGCTTCACTCTGTTTCGTTCTGAAGTAGAAAGAATTATTCAAATTTTATCTTTTATATGTGGCTTCCTTTTAATGGTTTCCTGTGGTATTTTGTATGTGATGGAGAAAGGTTTGTCAGATCAAAACGGTTTGACCCTAAATGATATAAGGAAGTTGTCAATCAACAGCAGCACGTTGGAGGTGAGGTGAACTTGAAAAATGTGGAAGTTGTGGCGAATTATAAATGCACACTTTGTCTGTTTACTTCACTTCCTGACAGTGTCCTCCTCACTGAATCTGTCAGCTTCTGTTTATTTATTAGTCAGTGCGTTTACATGCACAGTTTAATCGAGCTATGCTTAAAATTAGATTTTGGCGTCTAATCGGACTTTTGTCCTTGTCCCAGTTTACATGCAACTGAGGAAATCGAATAACTGATGGGAATGCGTCCTCCTCCTAAACACTAGGTGGCGATATGCGTTGTTTCAGCGGTTTAATATGGCTCCTTTCCGGTTTACCTATTACGTCATAATAAACAAGTGGAGAAAGGCGGGAAACTTTACTTCACGTTACTCGTTGTGCAGATAAGGTTCACACTATTCCTTGTGGTTATGGTGATACATGGTGACACACAAGCGTTGTCTTGTCATACATGTCGGTGACATTCCTATTCCAATCGCATTATCTGGGTGTTTTAATTTAAGTTTGAGAAGTCCCTCATTAGTCGGACTAACACATTTACATGCACTTCAGTTGTCCAGTTATAGTCAGATTAAGGCAATACATTTTTTTTTTCAAGTGTCATGTAAACGTACTAAGTGCCACTCTGCATTTCACTGACTTCCCAGTGTTGTACATTAGAAGGTTTTTTTTTTAAAGTACAGTCGGCTGCTATACCAGTCACACACAGTGGTTTTGTGAGACACAAAGGATTAGCAATAGATTTACATAGCAGATAGCTATCCATGTGATCCAGTACTGAGTAATCCCCAGTTTAGGCTCTAAATAACACAGCATAGATCAAACATCAGGATGTAGATGTAGATAAAGAAGATTGTGGTTTTTCATAAATAACACACGGTGTGTTTCTTCCTCCAGGACTGCTGTCTGTGTTCGTTGAGAGGCGGCGCTCTGCAGAGAGCCAACGACGACAAGTAAGTAATAGCAAGTATAGTGCTGCCATTCAAAGCTTTTTAACGGACCAGAAGCTTTATTACAGCTTTGAAGCTGTATTGTACCTGTGTGGTTGTAATGTGGGCTGGTCCCTTGTAAAGTTTAAGATAAGAGTTAATGAATACATATAAAATTGGCAATGAAATGATGTCATATTGTAAACCTTTCTTTTGAAATGGGAATTACCAGACATTTGGCAGTGAGTCAGTCTTACATGGAATCTAAAGAGCTAATTAAATGGAAGAAGGAAGGTTTGCTTTATGGGACAGGCAGTGGAGGTGCTTATTGGACTTTGGACTGGTAGTTCCACCCAGTGGTGCAGCATGGGGGCACCACCAAAGTGTTTTCTAGGACGTTAAAATGCCCTTGCTTCTTCTTAACGTCACAGGAAAAACCCCTCCAGCTTCATCAGTTCTGCATTTTGTTTCCTACGAAAAGTTAACCCTAGCGTATCCTTGTGAAAGTAAATGCAAGAAAAATAATGCAAGAAGGACTTACGGTGTTTACAATACAGCTCAGACATAGTCGGACTGGTTGGTACACAACAGATTGCTACCTGTGCCGACCTTTTGAAGAAACCCGCAGACATAATGCGGTCCGTCTGTTACTGCTGAAATCAATCTGGTGGATCAGGCCCGTCGAGCTTAATGCTCCCTTTAAATGTACACACACATACACATAGAGAGAGAGAAGATGTTTTAACATGTGGTTGTCACACGCACAGCTTGTGGTTGCACTTTATCGCTCAGCGTAGGGCACAGCAAGTGAATGTCAGTTTAAATGACAGGAAATGCTTTTCGGGAGAAGAAACCGCAATCTCAAATGACAGTTTGGGGCTTTCTGTCTTCTTATTTTTGAGCAATCTGATCCACTATATCAGTCATTTATCTTTTATTAGTGCTACACACTTGGTCATCTGGGTCCAGATCTTTGAATACACTTTTTAAAGCTCCGGCAAAAGCAGTGTATTGGTATGGCTATGCATCTTTAAGTGATGTGAGATTCAGATTGATATGTTGGTCGCTTGTGATTGGTGAGGGAAAATCAAATCCCCCTCACCCCACAATCTTTTAGAGTGGAGGCAACATCAGACTGAAGATACAAATGAGTGTAACTCTTTTGAAGCATTTGGCTTCATAAGAGCTTCAGATAAGGTGCACAGAGTCAGAAACTTCTTTTAAATCTCTTCTTAAAACCCACTTTTATAGACTTTCTTTTATGTAATGCTTTCTAATTTACTACTCCTTTTTACTTCTTCACTTTTTACTTTTTTACTCCTTTTACATTTTATTTACTGTGTATCTGAGAATGTCTTGTGACTCTTCCTGCTCTGTCTCTTATTGTTTTTCTTTTAATGTAAGAATTGTTTTTAGCCTTATGGCATCATTCTCTTTGTAATTAACTGCTCTCTGTCAAAGCACTTTGTAAGATGCTGCTTTTAAAAGGTACGATATAGATAAAGTTATTATTATTACTATTATTATTTGATTATCAGATACAAATCGAAATCCCATAAAAAATGAATTATGCATTTTGCTAAATCACCAGTGAGTGGTTATTTTAAAACACACTTCTAAACCAAATAAGTTGAGAGGGCTTTTTGCCAACTGAAGGTCTGCATAGAAGCTTTTTGAGCCTTCAGCTGCATCTGCACAGCCTTCCTCAGCAAATACAGTTTGATCAGATATCATAGAGATCTCTACCTCCAACCCCTTGTCAATCTGTCACAGTGATCGCTATCTCCATAACAACTGAGCGAACATAAAGCCTTGGGGGGTGAGGGACTGTGAGATATAACTGAAAGCTCTAGAAAACTGAGCAAGTGGACATTGGCAAGATATTTTCTGTCTTCTACTGTTTCCAACGTAAAGAATTATCAGTAATGCTTAAACCTTGTTTGTACAAATAACATAGTTTTATATTGGGATATTTTTGTCACGTTTATTTATTCTTAAACACAATCTAACCATTGGAGACTTAATTTATGTTATATTGTTTATATGTTTTGTTTTACTACTCAGAAAGTTGTTTAAACAAGTGTATTTGTAGAGTTGTAGTTTGCTTATCGATCACATAAGAAATTAACTTGTAGTCCCAACGATAAGTTAATGTTCACTTGTTTGAATAATGTACCCACATTGCTTAATACGTGCTCTGACATTTCTAGAAACGTTGCACTCTGGACATTGAATTGTTTGCCTTTTACACAGGTGGGTTCATGTGTTGTGTGCCATCACTGTGCTGGAAGCTCGTTTTGTCAACATCACCGAGCGAGGCCCCATCGACCTCTCAGCAATCCCACTGCCACGGTTCAGACTGGTAAGACTCACTACAGTTACAGCACTCTGTTGTTCAGTTTGGTCTCAGTGCAGGGATTTAGATCAGGAGACCCACGGTATCTGCAGATCAAAGTCTCTATATAGAATCATCTGAATTTAGGCCTTCAAATTATGAGTATTGGGAGTTTTATGGGAAGTCAGAAAAACATAAAGCCGTCGTAAAAAACACCAGGAAGCGCCTGCCATCACCCAATATTGTTCTGTATTGACATCGAAAAATCCCCAGCGCCACCCAGTCTGCACTAACAATGTTAACTGCTGCTACTCCATCAGGCGACCTCCACACGGCATGTAAAGTGGAGTTGCTTTGGAGTTTACACATTGTAGCTAGTGTCCTCGGCTGACTTTCCATCTTTTCCACAGTCTGATATTGACATCATATCAAATAAAACTCTATCAAAGGAATCCACTAGTACCAACCATGTCAGGATATACAGTCATGAAAACAATGGTCTAATCATTTTTCTTTCAATATCTTGATCATTATAATGCCTGGTACAACTAAAGGCGCATTTGTTTGGACAAATATAATGATAACAACAAAAACAGCTTTTAAAAGTGTAATTTAAGAGCTGATATCTAGACATTTTCCATGGTTTTCTTGATATTGATTTTGCTTATTATCAAGAAAACCTTGGAAAATGGCTAGATATCAGATCTTAAATTAAACTCTTATGAGCTATTTTTGTTGTTATCATTATATTTGTCCAAACAAATGTACCTTTAGTTTTACCAGGCATTAAAATGAACAAGAAATTGAAGAAAACAAGGGTGGTCTAATATTTTTTTTCATGACTGTATATTTTCAGGAAGTGGCCGAAAATATAAGTTAGGCTAAATTTTAGAGAGAGGAAAACTGCCAATTCAGATGTCTTGAGGTTAGAGGTCAAGGGATCCCTTTTGAAAATGGCCATGTCAGTTTTCCCACCTGACAAAATGTAGCCTAAGTGTGGAGCATTATTTCACCCCCTTCCCAACAAGATATCACAACAATATTACAACAGTTGATACGAACACATTCAGTAGATTCTTCTAGTTTTAACTGATCGATGGTGGTATCTTAGCTTTAAAACTGAGCCCACTACAGCCTCTGGGGGAAAAAAAAGTCAGCCACTGGGCCGAAGATCTTAAAAACAAAGCTTGTTGAAACCTGCAAAAACCCAAAGACCTGTTTTTTAGCCAAAGGCATGAAGGTAATACTTGCTGATTTGCCAGACTGGTGAGATCACTCTGAAGCTGCTCTGTCTCTTTGCTCTTATTCAGCACCGTGCTCAGGTACTTTGATGTGAATATGTATTAACATACAGTAAATGCAGTTCCTGTGGTTGCAAGGTATCTTTTCTTTCTCACTGTTCTCATGATTGCAATTCAAGCCTATTAATAGCAATATGAGTCACTTCTGCAAAATCCCCTCTGACCAATTCACAGATTCTTGGTGAACACAGTTGAACTCTGATGGCATCTGTTTGTGGTTCTCATTAGGAAACACATTTCACCATCATGAAACTGCTGTGGCGCCTGCTGGCCGCCCTGACGCAGTTTCACTTCTCAGGCTGCCCCCTGTAAGACTCTGAATAAAGGACGTTTCAGCTGCATAACGGTGCCGTGACATTCTGCCCACATCAATTTAAAAAAAGAAACCACAAAAAACATGGCTATAATAGGCAGGGTTTTTTTTTACTGGAAAATAATTTGAAAGGCGAATAGTAAACAAACATCAGGGAAATAATGCCAAACTTTGTTCACAATGGTTGGCCTTGTGTCTATTGTTATAGGACTTGATCTCTATGGATTTCTTTCTAAATAAGTACATATGATGTCAGAATCCTGTTAAATTATAGTAAGGAAGTTGTGTAATTTCCCTCTCACCATATCTGTGTTCCAGTTCTTGTCTGGGTCTGCCTTTGATAACTTTTTTTTTCTTTTAATTCTCCCTGTCATGCTCCCCACTTGGCTTGTTTCCTTTCCCCTCCTTTCCTTCCCTTGTACTTCCTATACTTTGACCTTCCACTTGTAACTTTTCGTCTTGACCACTGTAACCCCCCCTCCCCACTCGTCTTTGTCCCCTCTGGTAGAAGTGTGCATACTGCAGGAAGCGGATGAAGAGGAAGGTGAATGGCTGCTGTGTCCAGTGCTCCCACGGGCGCTGCTCAACTGCGTTTCACCCCACCTGCGCTCAGGCAGCCGGCGTCCTCATGCACCCAGACGACTGGCCCTTCATAGTCTACATCACCTGCCACAGACACAGAGCGCCCATCATGCCTGAGGTAACCCTGTGGAAACACAGTGGGGATTAGCGTTTGTTGCAAGGAGAAACAAAAAGCCACTCACATGACACACTGACTTGTTGCCCTGTGTCTGAGCTCACTGCTCAGCCTGGATTAGGTTGTTTCGCTGAGAAGTAAGATGAAAATTCAGCAAATTCAGCACACATGAATGCTTTGATAACAGACAAGCATGTTAGGAAAAAAGATATGAAAAAGACAGTTTTTATTGCTGTTTGAAGGCTCACATACTATCAGTGGTGGAAGAAGTATTCAGGAGCTTTACTCAAGTAAAAGTACCCTTTCCAGTTAGCTTCCACAGTACCTTTAGCCAAGTTAGCTAAGTTAGCATTAATTTAATGGTTTCAGCTACTTTACTATACTTTTATTTTTTTTTATTTTTTTTACAATTTAACAAATGTATTGATATATGCAGTTTTTTATTTGACTTGGCTGATAACCAGTGGTGGAAAAAGTATTCAGATCCCTTACTTCAGTCAAAGTACTAATACCACCCTGTGAAATGACTCCACTACAAGTAAAAGTCCTGCATTCAAAACTTACTGAAGTAAAAGTACAAAAGAATAAGCATCAAAATTGGACTCACTCAGATTGTTTTATATATTCTAGATATATTATTAGGTTATTTGTATTGATGCATTTATGTCAGCAGTGTTTTAATTTTGTCAAGATATGACTCATTTTAACTACTTAATATACTGTTATGAGTTTAAATTTTAGAAAATGTATAATAACTCTTAATTCGTCATTTTTTTAAATGTTTAATCTCAACCTGAAATGTACAACATTTACCTCAAAATGTAGTGAAGTAGAAGTAAAAAGTTACATAAAATGGAAATACTCAAGTACAATTTTGAGGTACTTGTACTTTACTTAAGTACATCACTTGACTAAATGTACTTAGTTACATTCCACCACTGCATACTATTCTGTGCCACAAATGGTACTTAAGTTAAAAACCTGAAGTAAGTATTTGTAGTCTGAAGTCTGTATTTTTCTCAGTCCCTTGCTGTAAAGCAAGTTTCCTTTCATGGAGTCAGAGTTCTGTGCTTTCTACTGCAGGAAGGTGACATCATCAGCAGACCATAACAAGGAGCTTTATTAAGCTTAAATCTGGGGTCGGCTGTTTTTTTGGACAAGGGAAATAACAAAAATTGCCATTACTTGAAAATTCTGCCCCTACTCTTGCAGCTCTCCCCTTTGTATCCTAAGCTCCTCCCACCAGACGAGCATACAGTAACCTGCACGAGTACTAGTCATAGCAGCCGTTTTATGAGAATCACTGTCCTGTTTTCTGTGCAAACTGATTTGAGGCTCTAGCTATCTCTTCTCCGTCTCTGAGACATTTCAGTATTGAAATGTTTTGTTTTTTTGCATTTATTCAGGCTCTTGGATAAGTCCATCTGTCTTTTTTGTGTTGCTATGCAGTGCAGGTAGTTGTTGCAAAGTTACAAAAGCAACTTCTCTGCAGGATTTGCTGCCATTGAATCAGGCTTTCACCATTTGCACATATCTTTAAAATCTCCCGTCACCTCTTGAAAACAGAGGTGTAGGAGTCTAGTTCTCTCATATTCTAATTAAAATATGCTGAAAAGCTATTATAGAATATTTCCCCAATGACACAAACAGCCCCCGCTAACCCCGCTTTAATATTAATTGGTGTCTGACTGAGGTTTAGTGTGTTGCATCTTGTCAGGATTCCAGACGCTGCCAGTATGTCAGAGGTTCTGTTGATAATGACAGTAACTTCCTTTCCTCAGTTAATGTCATTTTTTCAGGCTGTTTGTTCTCCACAGATACATAATTTTAACTGTCATTATTGAATAATAGTTTACAATACTGCACTCACTGGTGTAATAGCGTTATTTATTTTTTGGGCTTTCCAGTGAATGTGAAATGTGAAATGTATGATGCTTCGGCACATTTTCAGATTAATTTAAATCTTTTCCATTCCATAAGGTGGAATAGACTTAACTCGGGGCTAAGATCTTTTTGTGTTATGTAGATTTCTAACAGAGAGGATCTTTGTGAAAACAGTCTAATTAGCCTTGCATCCTGACTTTCAGCACTGGTTTAGTCAGCCGTGCAGCACAGAAATATTTGGATTTGCTTTTCTAAACTCTCAAACTGCCACAGGGACTCTTACTTTTGTGCATGTTTATGATGCTTTGATTCACTAATTGGGAGAGACAGACATCTGTTTGGTCCTGTGAAGAGATCTGCAGCGACAAAACGAATGTTCACTGAATGCAAATGACCTCACTGCGAAGGTTTCTACTCTGCTGTTGAGTAACTGAGCTATGTGACTGCAAGTCAGGGCTTGTTTGTGACAATCCTCAGCTGTAATACTCAAGTGTGTATTGTTCCAAGCAGGAAGCATTGTATTTCCTTGGGTGCACATTATTGACCAAAACTTGTTTTAGTCAATAGAGTTTAGTCATTACATACTCATTGAAATGTGGTTATACACTTGTGCTGTTTATTTACCACTAATCATTCAAAATGATCAGCTCATATGAGTAACACTCACTTTCTGTCCCCTAGCGCAACAAGGATTCAATGGGTGAGCTGACAATCGGACAGCGGGTGATTGGTAAATACAAAAACGGCCGTTACTACCACAGCGAGGTGGTGGAGCTGACCACAGCCACCTTCTACGAGGTCGTGTTCGACGACGGCTCCTACAGCGACAATCTCTTCCCTGAGGACATCGAGGTTAATAGAATATCTTACAATCATTATTTACTCAGTAAAGTAAAAAAACTATTGATAATATTGAAGGCATAGTTTGACTGTTGATATGTACCTCATTTACATTTAGTCATTTAGCAGACTCTTTTTATCCAAAGCGACTTCCCAAAAAAAAAGGGAAATAAACAAGGTATAGCGCAATAAGAGCCATTAGTGCAGCAATAAATGCTAGTGACGATTCTTTAAGGAGTAGAGTTGTTGTTGTGGTGCTAGGAGAGAGGGTACTCTCATACGGCCCCACTTTAAAAAACAGTGTATAACCTAAAGTAGGTGACAGTGGAAATGGTTCCATTTGTAAATATAGCATACACTTACACTCATATTGATGTTTTTAGGTGGCTAAAATACATTCTGCTGCTGCCTGGACACCCATCTACTGTCAATGATACAATATAGACTATAGAGGGCAAACGAAATGTCGGATTTTTTTGCAGGCCAACCCGGAAATAGCGTCTCCATCTATTGAGAATTCGCCGCTTACACGTTTTGTTCAGCAAGATAATCTTCAGAAATGAACACCACTTTTATGATGTTTGAAGCGTTACTGCAGCCAACAGAAATGAAAAGCTAATGGCATGCTATATCAAAGTACTCCACAGTCGCATGACTTCTACATCACTATCGTTTTGCTTCAGACGATCTCTGACAAGCTAACCAGCTGTTTTGACAAGCTAGTGAAACCGTAGCCTAATAAATTATTAATCTAATGTACAAGAGTTTGCAAGAGTGCTGAAAAACACGACTAGAGGCTGTAGGGTAGACTAGTGAGAGAGTTCCCGTCCTTGTCCGGCGTGATGCCGTTTAATCTCCCCGACAACCACTGTAGTCTCATTTAGCCACTTGTTAGCAACCACCTTTTTAAAGACACGTAAAAATAATTTCCTAACGTATCTTATGTCGTACAACAAAACACGAACATCTCTTCAGCTTGTGTTAACCACAGTCCTTATATCAAGCATCTAAACACCAACCCATTTAAATCCTCATTGAGTTTGAGAGGAGAGACCCCAGGGAGCTAAAATGCTAACTTACCTCCTGGTTTAAGAACTTATTCCTGTGGCGCCCTAAAGGAAAGTACCTTAAACTACCGTGCTTTAAAAAACTAATCATTTTAGAAAGATAATCTTAGTGAGACTGAAACAATAATAATAAGCTGATATCATTTGAGCTCCTTTTAGTTTCCTCACCAGATTTTCCTCTCTTTTCAGAACCGTGACTGCGTCCGACTCGGCCCACCAGCCGAAGGTGATGCTGTTCAAGTACGATGGACAGACGGGTTGATATATGGAGCCAAGTTTGTGGCGTCGCACTCCATCCCTATGTACCTGGTAAACCTTCTTTTATCTGTCTGTCTTTCTGGCACTGACTTGCGTACACTGTATGTAAAGACTTACTTGGTTTTGCCCACACCACATCAGAGAGTAATGTCTTCTAAACCTCAAGAAGTGAGTGGTCTCATGTGGTGAAAAGTAACAATGTTGTTAGTCATTAAAAATGAACATGCTTGCTCATCAGTATGTGATACTTTAAAGCAAAGTGCTTTTTTGCGGTTGGCCTCATTATGCAGTTTCGCCTCTTTAATAGACCACCGGACATAATTAGAGAGAAATGATGACGTGACACAACAGTCTGCATATTATTGTTGTTTTAGCAGTTTAACGCTCTTGGAAAGTGATTTAGTGCAGCATATGGGTGTGAAAATTGCTTTGTCATAAACTATTTAAGCTTCATTTATGACACTATATGGCAGTGAAAGGAATTTTCATTCATGTAATATGTATTTAAGTGTCTTCACTTACTAGGCGCCTGTGTTTGTGTGTGTTCAGGTGGAGTTCGAGGATGGATCACAAATCAGTGTCAAGCGAGAAGACATCTACACTCTAAATGAGAATCTGCCCAAAAGAGTCAAGTCTCGACTGGTAATTTGCAATCTCACTTTTTTTCCTGCTAAGAAAACATGTTATGAAGTGTTCAAGGTGTGACTTTAAACACTTTTACATACCAGGAGCGTGATGAATAAATAATAATAAAAAATGTTCTCAAATTTTTGCATCACAACTATTTTTAGCCGCAGCCATGCAAATTTCTGAAACTCGCAACACAAAGGATTTGATTATATTCATGCAGGCAGAGGAAATAACACTGGGAACTTTTTGACCCAGAACAGCCTCTGACAGTCTGTCTGAGGTCAGTAGTTAAATGGCCTAAGTAACTTTAAGATAAGATAAGCATTATTGATTTTTCCTTTTGGCAGAAGTGCTTTTGAGTTCCTTCTGGTGAACAGTTTCACAGTGTATATATCTAGAGCTTTTAATGTGAACGGTAAGAATGGAAGGAGTGGTTCTGTGGTTCAATTCATGCACTTGTGTACACTTGCTAATTAGAGCGCACAAAGTATTCACAATGGCAAATGCAGAACACAGTGAGTAAACAGATGTTGCACCCATAATAGCCAAAAAGTTGAGTGTGGATCCCTGGACACTTCTCATTCTCAACGGTCTCCATGTTTGCTAAGAAGGAAGCTACAGCGTTTGTGATTGAAACTGCAGAAACACTGAACAATGCAAATTTTAGTTGTACGTGCACTTCACTGCAGTCATTAATGGGTTAATTTATCAATCCTGACTTGAAAAACAGGCTGATCTACTGAGCTTCTGGTATGTACATAATGGTTGTGCACCATTTGAGACAATGTGTTCCTGTTGGAAACAACACCCAACACAAATAAGTTTATAGTGTACACAGAGTACTGCTCACGGAAACATAACCCTCAGCTACACTGTAGTGTACAGGTGCATCTCAATAAATTAGAATATCACAGAAAAGTTTATTCATATCAGTATGTTTAATATGGAAATGTTGGCCTCTGAAAAGTATGTCCATCTATATGCACTCAATACCTGGTTGAGGCTATTTGACTTGAACTTCGGGTGGCTGTGGCTCAGTTGGTAGAGTGGTCGCCCACTGTTCGGAATGTCTGTGGTTTGATCCCTGACCATGGCAGCCTACATGTTGAAGTGTCCTTGGGCAAGATACTGAAACCTAAATGGCTCCCGATGCTGCGTTCATCTGTGTATGACTGAACTTCCGATGGTGGTGTGCCCCGGTAGCCTCAGCCACCAGTATGAATGTGTGTGTGAACGGGTGAATGAGCGCAGTCTGTAGAGTTTTGGATAAAAGCGCTATATAATTGCAGTCCATTTAACATTTACTATTTAACTACTGGAAATGGAAAACTTTTCCGTGATATTCTAATGTATTGAGATGCACCTGTACATTTTGAATGTGTCTGTTACACAACTTAAATCAGCTGATGCTTTTATTTGGGGTGCGAGAGCTCAAAATCAACCTTATTGCCCCCCCAAAAAGTGCTTTCTGTGTAAAAGTACTCATGTCAAAAACGAGATTCAAAAAAAGTGTATTAAAAACCCTTCATGTGCAAAGGCTTTTACTCAACCAGCAAGTACTAATGTGTATTTTTCTGATGTTTCGTCCTCAGTCGGTGGCGTCAGACATGCGGTTCGAGCTCTTCTCACAGAGCGACGTCAAACAGAACTCCAAAAGGCAACGAGTCATCAACTCTCGGTACAGAGAGGACTACATCGAGCCCGTCATTTACCGAGCCATCATGGAGTGACCTCCGTTTCTCTCCTCTCCTCCACCTCACCGACTCACCGCAGAGACGCAGCTCCAGATTTGTTTCTCGGTCTGGATTCTCTGTTTCTGGCTACTGCTGATAAAAAACGACCAACCCCCTATCCTCCTCCTCCTCCTCCTCCTCCTCCTCCTCCTCCTCCTCCTCCTCCTCCTCCTCCTCCTCCTCTTTCTTCCACAGCCTGTCAGGCTTCGTATTTATAAACTACGGCTGGGACTTTAAATGACTTTTGAGTGCATTGAATAATATTCTCTGACCTGTGTTTCCCATCACACTCTGTAGCTTATGTTCTCTTTCTCCATTTCATATTTTTTTTTCCTTTTTCTCAGGAAAAAGCCATCAATGAATTATTAAATATTTAAAAGGTTGGACTATCTAACTGGGGCAAGGTTTTTCTTTTTTTTCCCTCTTCTATCACCACATTTAGCAGCTGTCAAGGAAACTTTAAACATTTTACAGTTTTTCTACTTTAGCGACATTTCTTCTATGAATTATGTTGCGACTCATGTTATATTCATAATAATTTATCATAAAGTTTTGCAGTGAAGATAAATTGTGCTTGGGGATGAGTTTTTAACAAAGAATTATCAGTTTTGCACCATAAAGTCTGAGCCAATCAGCCGTTGACTATAAAAAACAATTTGATTAATCAAGAACTGTTTTAAGTTGTAACCCCAAAGAAAAAATAAATGAAATAATATCTCAATGTCACCTTTTGACATATCTTTAGATTGTACTTACGGACCATGTAAGGTGATGCATGGCGTGATAAGTATTTCTTCTAATAGGTGTGTCAATGTGCGTCTACTGTGAAGAGAGAAAAAATGGAGACGTTTTAAAGGCCCAAGCCTTACATTTCAAAGGGCCAAGCATACTTTGGTTTTTCTAAAGCGTAAGGTTTATTCTAACTATTGTAATTAATGTTATTACGACACTTTATTTATGCGAGTGCATTAAGTTTGAGAACAAAGCTATTTTTGTCATGTCCTTTTCACAATCTGTAGAAAACCTAAGATGTATTTATATTTATTATATTGATGGTTTTTCAGACATCCTGATTAAATTTGAGACTCGCTCTTCCCGCATTGGGAATTTGAGGATGTGAATGCCAATCTGGCTCCCTCTTAAAACAAAAAGCACTTATTTTTACCTCCTGACAGGAGAGTTACCATTTTGTCGACACATGGCCTCCACCAAGATTTTTTTTGTGTTTTTGATGATAAAAAAAAGCTAGCTCTAGAGGTGAACATTGTAACCATGTTCTAGTTTGATCCCAAATAAATGAAAAAGCGGTAAGCGGACAATTTTCAGACTTGGGCAAGTTTTCTTTCATGTTGAGTCCTTTGTGTCTGGCTGTTGTTGTGTAGAGAGAAGTTGCTGTGCTCTCAGGAGGGCGTGGTGTGCTGACACCTTTTTTCTGTACTGTTCCCATGTTTTATTAAATTTAATTTGGGCTTGCGTCCAAGGTAGCATCAAATTTCTCTTTGTTCACACCAACTGTTTAATAAGAAAAAATAACCTTCTAGACTTGCACTACAGGCCAAAAGTTTAGAAGCAAGATCAAACTTGTACAAAAAAGATCATAGTTCCATTACTATACTTTGTAACAAAATAAGTGTGATTATTATCTAAAGAGTCACTCATTAGAAAACAGTTTTTACAATAATTATCAGGTCTTTGGGTTTTTATTGCTTAGACTTTGTGTATCCTTCTTTCCTTAATGTATAAATCTGAACTCTTGTTTCTTTACTCATCTACTTCATATTTAGCCATTTCTGTGGTAGTTTGTCATAGATACGAACACAGTTGAGATTTATTGGGATTTTTGTATCCAAACTCTCAAAAGCCAACGAGCTAAAGCGAATAATGCAAGCTGTGATTTGTTTTTTCTTTCGCACTGAAGTTGTGACTCTTCCAAATCTTCTCAACCCTAAAACTAAGCCCTTCTTTCCTTTTAGTAACATTTATTCAGCATTGGTCTGGTAACATCAATGTATACCTAAAGGTAAATTGAGGAAAATGGTTAAATTCAGTAAAGGTAAAGTATGATTATGCAGTAAAAACATCCAAAGAATCCTGATGGTTTTTAAGAAAGTCATTGCGAACAGAACATTTGAGTTGCTTCCAAACTTTTGGCCTGTAGCGTATAAATGAGCAGATCATAGTGCAGAGTTCCAAGCAGTCTTTCTGTTAGAACCAGTATAGTGTTGCAGCAGGCCCTCTCCTGCATTTTTTCCCTTATGTTTTTGAACTAGTGGTGTTGGATGTCTCAGCCAGAGGGCCTGCAGCTGTGCCAAAGCAGGACGAGTCTTGTGAGGTGAAGACTGCAGCTGGAATTTGATTAGATGGATGGCTCCTGGCTCTGCGTACCACTGCGGTGTGTACGACTTCTCCGGGTTATTAGACATGTCAGATTTATTATAGCTGAATCAGAGTCTTTCAAAATATGTCAGTTTATTTGAGACTTTAACTGGTATTTATTCTGCATGTATTGGCATGTCACCTCTGACTCTGTGCACAGTAATACTTTAGTTGTTGCTCACTGGTTAAAACGTGAGCAAATAGACAGAGTTACGAACTACCTGAGTATATCCATTCAATTACTGTACTTAAGTACAGGTTACAGGTACTTCACTTTAAGATTTCAATTTTATTTTATACTTCTTAACCCTTAATAGGGCACTCATTGAAATACTTGCAAATTCTAAATTTCAACCCTAGAGAATATTGGAGGATATTACATACAGCCAGAATGTGTAAAAAAAACAAAACATACGGACCTGGGGGAGGGGGGTAATATTTTGAGAAAATAGTTTACGAGATTAAAGCAGCAAAATTATGAGAAAAAAAAACATGATGATTTATGGGATTTAAAGTGGTGAATCTGCAAGAAAAAAGTTCCCTTTTTTTTAAATTTATTTTTTTTTTTACACTTTTTCTCTTAAATCTGCAACTTTTTTCTTGCAGATTTAAATTTTTAATTTTTACATTGGAGATCAAGGTCAATAAAGTTAATATTATATTATTATCATACTGATTGGTCGGATGTCATGGTGTCACCATCTGTTACGTAGCCTGATCTTTGCTGATTAGCTGGAAGAAATCCATGTGATTCTACGAGCTCACAGAGAGACATGGGGACCTGTTTAGATATCCACTGAAGTTACCAAATATAGTTCTTCGCCCAATAAAGGGTTAACCTTAAAATCCACACACAGTTAACCTCAAAATCCATAGAGCCAATTAAATCACCCAGGACACCCTATAATTATCTTTATTGGACCTACGTCAACCAGCTGCACTACGTGGATGCAGTACATTGTATTCATCCAGCCGCTGGTATGCAGTCCACCTCTCTGTTTGGCTGACACATCGGATGTATTGGACGGCTTGAAGGAATGTGATTCATGTATAGAACATACTGTACAAAATGAATAATGGACTCCATTACTTGATTGTTTGCCACTGTATGCAAGCCTGTCCTGAATCTACCCCTGATACACTGCATGCATACATTCACATGTCCCCACAAGAGGCAGGAACTTCAAGTTCCTACTTAAATGGAAAACATATTGAATGCTAAATAGCTTCAACAGCTTCATTATACATGTAAAACCATGCTCTCTAAGGGAAGTGTTTAGTTTCAACTTCTCTTCTTTAGGATTTATATACAGAAGAGGATTGGGGTCATGTAGGAGACAAAAATAATGAGAAAAAAAAAGTCGAAATGACAAGGATAAAGTAAACTTTGTTTTCTGTAAAGTTGGGAGAGATATTTACAGAATCGTGTCAATAAGTCATCAGAGTAACATTGTTTTCAGAGAAACAGTGTCTATATGAACAGTTAGGCTGACTGCAAGCTACAACCTGATTTTCATAAATGTCATAAAATGAGCAATAACCACAATATTTAAGGTGTAGTAGTACTAAAATCCCCGTAACATAGATGAGCTATTCTTGGTAGTAGGCTACCATAACCATTGATTTGGCGAAAACGAAGACTTGTATTGTTTTATATATTATATATGTTTTTTCCTCAACATTGTATTTCAAATTTATTCTCGTCACTTCAACTTTTTTCTCAAACTTAATGATTTAAAAAAATTCTCCTACCTGGCCCTAACCTGATCAGATATTATAAAAGTGTGTTTCTTATGTTATGTTAGTAATTGAGGCTTATATGAAACATCCAGAATCTGTGTATGAGCAGTTAAAGGGATATATATATTTTTCTTCTTCTTCTGTGTTTTACCCCAGTTTGGTGAAACAGGTAGGTGTAGAGACACGGAAGCTAAGAAAGTAAAAAAATAAAAAACAGTTTCTGTGTTTGCTATATTTAGAATCATGGGTCAGGTAGGAGAAAAAAATAATGAGAAGAGGATTTTTTTTTCATGATGCAATTTGAGAAATAAGTCGAAAAAAATAGTATAAAGTAAAGTTTTTGTTTTCAGTAAAGTTTGAAAGATATTCACAGATTCGTGTTAATAAGTCATCAGAGGAACATTGTTGTTAGAGAAACGACGTCTATCCGAACAGTTAGGTAGACTGGCAGCTACAACCTGATTTTCATAAATGTCATAAAATGAGTAATAACCACAATATTTAAGGTGTAGTAGTACTAAAATTGATTTGGCGAAAACCTGCTTTTATGTAATTTATGTGCATTTTTAGACATATATTGTATTGTATTATATATTATATACATATTTTCTCAACATTGTATTTCGACTTTATTCTCGTCATTTTGACTTTTTTCTCAAACTTAATGATGATATATTTTTTTCTTCTACCTGGCCCTAATCCTCTTCCATATATTATATAACTGGTTTATAACAAAATATAATATAGTTGTGAGCAAATATTTAAAAAGTGTGTTTTTAATGTTTATGTTAGCAATTGTAGCTTATATGAAACATCCAGAATCATCTGTGTATGACCAGTTAAAGGGATATTTTATTTTTTTCTGTGTTTAACCCCAGTTTGGTGAAGCAACACGGAAGCTAAGCAAGTTAAAAACCAAAAAAAAAAACCCCAGTTTCTGTGGATGCTATATTTAGAATCTTTTCACCAGTTTGCCTTTTCATCAGACAGCTCTTTCTGACAGGGAACTGAAGCCGCTCTGTGCAGTCTCTAAAGTCACCAGACTCCTGTGACAAAAACAGAAGTTTTATGGCAGAGCAGCTGCTGTTCTACCGCTGCCTCAATCAGTTAGTTTATTTGTGTTGTTTTGTGACTTTGGTGAATCTGAACTGAAAACACTGAAGTCACACAAACAAACAGCAGCTGTAGATAGGATGTGTGTGAAAGTTGAAATGTTGAGATTACCATACCCATATGAACTTCAACACAATGCCTTAAATAGAATTTGTTTTTTTTGCTGATACACACAGGAGCAGGTAAAACAGGTCCGACGGAGTTCCTCCACGGGCACAGGCTGGCTTTATTAATGCTCTGCGTGCCCCAGGGAAGTTCTTTGGAAATGTATTGAGGGAATCAAGTAGCCATCCTCGACATTTTGAAATTTCAATGAAAAAGCTGCTTGGGAGTTTTTGGACTGACTGAGCATCAATTTAAGGTAATGCCCCTAGAGTGCCATTTCACTTCTTTGACGTAAACTCAACTTTAAAGTTCTGCTTAAGTTACGTGAAAGTGTGTAGACAGGTGCTTTGTGGTCATTCATTTCTGGGTTGGCAGTGAGAAATGAGAACCGACATCCTGCCAACCGTACTCTGGGTGTTCACTGTTATTTCCTCCAAATCACTCATGACGACAAGAAACCTGTCTGTGACGCTTCACAGCAGTAAGTGCCCTGCTTTGGTTTCAAGCTTTTGTTGGTTGGCATTAATGGGTTTTGTTATTTTTGTGTGACTCACAGGAGTTCGGTGGTGGTAAGTATTGTTGTGTGCGTCCTTGGTTTCACACTGTTATTAATACTGGTATTAAGACAAGTGTTTTCTCACCTGGGGAACTAGTGCTAATTGTCAAGTGAAAGTCAAATTTATTTATATAGCACATTTACAGACGGCTGAGCCGCACCAAAGTGCTTCACATAAAAGTGCAAAAAGTGCAATAAAATACAGAAATGAAAAAGGTAAAAGAAACAAAAACAAAAATGAATAAAAAATACTACTAATACTAATACTACCTCAGAATGTATGGCATCAACGTGCAGTGTTGATTTAACTAGAATGTACTACGGAGTATTAGGGTCACATTTAGAAAAAAAATTATATTTAATTACAAGAATATAGTCGTAAATATTTAATTAAT
The DNA here is from genome assembly GCF_030273125.1 of Centropristis striata. Classification (NCBI taxonomy): domain Eukaryota; kingdom Metazoa; phylum Chordata; class Actinopteri; order Perciformes; family Serranidae; genus Centropristis; species Centropristis striata. Next base: position 12,111,703 of record NC_081527.1, on the reverse strand, counting down.
TACAAGAATAAAGCTGTTAATATTAAATTAATAACGAGAATAAAGCTATAAATATTCTCATAATTAAATATTTACAACTTTATTCTCATAATTAATTAAATGTTTACGACTTTATCCTTGTAACTAATTAAATATTTTTGACTGCATTCTCATAATTAATTAAATATTTACGACTTTATTCTCATAATTAATTAAATATGTACAACTTTATTGTCGTAATTAATTAAATATTTTCAGCTTTAATTTCGTAATTAAATTTCTTTTTTTTCTAAATGTGGCCCTAATACTCCATCGAGAATGGCAGTTAAAGATTGCAGACTTTGTCCAGGTCCTCCTACGGTCCCCTTTTCCAAGTTGGGAGGTCATTTTTCCAACTTCGGCGTGTTTATGAGCTTTAAGCCGTTGTGTGGATAAAGAACATGTGTTGAATTTTATGCTGCTTAAATATCACATTGATTTCTGTTTCTAGTATCCAGCAATTTTTATACATTTTCTGAGTTGTGGTTCTGACTTCATGTGCGTTTCCCAGGCAGAAACTCAAGATCGCAGACCTCCACCAAGGGCCCGTTTGCTTAAGTTAACAAAAGCAAAAAAAATGTCCCCACACCCTGATTTAGATCTGTGTTTTTCCATTATCCTGCAGACCAACCAACCAACAAATCAACAAACAAACTGAACCAAAAACATAATTTCCTTGGCAAAAAAAAAACTGTGACTGAGAGACTGGTCTCCCCGCAAAAACGACCAGATATGTTGTTTGTACAGGCAGCAAAATACGACTAAAGTTTACATTTTAGACCCTCTTCCATCAATCATCGTAGTGGTAATGATTGATTGCGATGGCAGAAGGGTGGATCGGACTTTCACCCAGGAGAAAAGGGTTTGTATCCCATATGAAAACAAAAGTAAATGATGTGATTGAACATCATGCATCACATTTTTAAGTCACTATGTCACTTCCTGTAGCACGTCATCCTCTTAACTAGTCAAGTCAAGTCAGACTCATAAACCTCAGTTGACCAAAGTGCTATACAGTTATTAAAATACAATAAAATCATACACAAATATAGTAATAAATAAAAAACAATGAAAACAATAAAATAATACTAAAACAATAAAATAATAATAAAAACTCAATTTAAACCATCTTTTATAATGCATTACCAGGAAGGTAACCTTGCCCTAAACCTAGATCAGTGGTTTTGTAGCCTAAATTCAACCGAATGTGTGTGAATAATGATGTGTGTGCTATTTTTAGACCGCTGCGCTCTGTACCGCAAACCATGAAATGCTCATTTGGGTCGTTATGGGTGGTTTTGACAAGCGAACTATTGTGTCGTTTTGGTGGGAGATCTTGTTGGCAACAGAATACAGTTACTCATATTTTGTGTTTTAAGCATATAATCCTGTTATTTGTGTTCTGTAAATCTCCAACCATGCCCATTTGTGACTTTGAAAATAGAATATACCTGTTTTTTATTTCTAATTTTCACCTTTTGTTTGCTTTTATGCCAGACATGATCTTCCATACTTTCGGAATTAATCATAATAATTTTGGTTATTATCAAGAAAACCATGGAAAATGGCTAGATATCAGATCTTGAATTAAACTCTTATGAGCTATTTTTGTTGTTACCATTATATTTGTCCAAACACATGTACCTTTAGTTGCACCAGGCACCAAAGAAAACAATGGCTGGTCTAATATTTTTTTCCATGACTGTATGTAATCCTTATATTTGTATTCTGTAAATCTCCAACCATGCCCAATTGTGACTTTAAAAATACTCATGGTACTCAAAATCTCAGTCGGATATACCTGTCTGGCATTAGTGTTTTTTTTGTTTGTTTGTTTGCTTTTATGGCAGACATTATCTTCCATACATTGTATGATTTAATCAATGTATGTACTGTGTCTTCAATGTATCTCATGAAGTGAACACAAGCCAGGCTTTGAGAATTAAAGGCAGAGAAATGGCTCATCACCACAGAAACAGGTGGCAGGAAACCTATGTTGTTGGAGAGGTAGATTTGAGAGGTATCTCTCTCTCTCTCTCTCTCACACACACACACACACACACACACACACACACACACACACAAAGACAGTCAGTAAACCACCTGCAGCCAGACGCCTTCGCTGAGCATCACTGCTGGCTCTGTGCCCTTTCCCTTCCATCCTCCACGTCGACACAGGATCATAACATCTGTTGACAGATTGGCGATGGTGCCAGCTCAAACTCCTTTGTTTGCCTTATGTGCTCTGAGCTGTGGAGCGTGGGGAAGTCTACCGTACAAAAATTACTATGAAAATAATGAACATAAACGTTTTAGCAGAATTATTTAGATTTGCAGAATATTTCACATATTAGATTGTAGACAGGCCTCATATATTTCTCTATCTGTTGAGGAAGCTAAATTTAAAAGAACAGCTAGTGTGTGGTTAAGAATGACTCAACAAATATCATGCATGCATTGATGTGGTTAACAAACAACAAAGTAATTTTTATCTGAGGTAATAAAGAAGATAGTATCTTGACTAAACAGAACAGTGTCATGTGAATTTGCCTGAGTGGTGTGCCAGTTTCCTTGGTATAGTCCATTCAACTTGTCCTAGCTCAGGTGACAGTGCGAACTGTGCTGCTACAACAGAAAACAGGAAGCATCTCAAATGTAAGTAGGCAGAATGTAATTAATTACAAATGTGTATATAAATACTGTAAAGGTTGTACATGCTCTATTCTGTGTTCACAACATTTGCGTATACTCTTTTCACCTCTTATATTTCCTTCTCCCTCTTGCTGTTGTCGACACTGTTGAGTCCTTGATGTCCGTCTTGGAAACAAAGGATCAAATGAGGACTGTGAAGGTGGATTCATCACCTGTCTTTGTGTTTCTCTTCAGTCCTCCTGACTCCTGACTTACTGATCTAACAATTGTTTTGGTTTAGCAGCCACGACTTTGCTCAAATGACACTTTTGCTCACAACAGGCAGCCGATTTCAGCAAAAGAAAATACTTATACTTACTTATACTTTTTGCCACATAAAAATGTCTTGTTCAGTGTTCTGATGTAGTAAAAGGCACTCTTAGTGGTCAGCTGTAATTATTTGTTTTAAACGTGATTTTAACTTGCCAAAATTCAGTGGTGGAAAGTAACTAAGTACATTTACTCAAGTACTGTACTTAAGTACAATTTTGAGGTATTTGTACTTTACTGGATATTTCCATTTTATGTAACTTTATGCTTCTACTCCACTACATTTTAAGGCAAATATTGTACTTTTTACGTCAATATTTAACATAACAAACATGACCAATTTGAAATTATTTGATTTTTTAAAATGAAACCACAGGACAGTAAATTAAGTAGTTTAATAGTATAACACTGCTTACATAAATGCATCAATAATAACAATCCAACAATATATTTGGAATTTATAAAACAATCTGACTGGGTCCATTCTGCATAACAAGTACTTTTACTTTTGGTACTTTAAGTACATTTTGATGCTGATACTTTTGTACTTTTACTTCAGTAAGTTTTTAATGTAGGACTTTTACTTGTAGTGGAGTAATCTCACAATGTGGTATAAATACTTTTAATTAAGTAAGAGATCTGAAAACTTCTTCCACCACTGCCAAAATTGGCATCCCATTCATAACAGTTAATTTGAATCACAGATTAACCTTGCTAACAAAGCTAGCTCACATCAGTAGTTATATGCCAAAGATAGCTGAGATCCCTCCTCTCCTCCAAATATGGTCATTTCTGGCTCCAAAAAACAAAGATGGGGACATCCAAAATGCCAAACTTGTGGCTTCAAAGCAGTAGTCCACAAACCAATAAGATTAGATATATGACTTTATCTATCCCGCAGTGGGGAAATTTAGTCGTCACAGCAGCTCAAGATACAGACACATAGATATAGAAGATATTAGATATAGAAGATTTATACACATTATATACATTAAATACATATATTTCTGCTATTTGGCATGTATTATTAAAATATATTTTTTGTGTTTGTTTGTTCCTGAAAGTACTTTGCATTTTTACAGATATTGAACATTGGAGAAAATATATTTTAGCATGTTAAATAGGTTAAATAGGTTGTTGCATGTAGTAGTATGAACATCAATGAATAAATATATTTAAATATATAAGTGGTATATGACATATATAATATAGAGAAAATACTGAAGGCCTAATGTAGGCCCAATGGGTTATGCTTATATGTATGGTGGAGACCAAAGCAGAGCTAAAAGTAGAGGGAATACTGGACTTATATTCATCAGGTGGCCAGAAACACAAGTCTAGATGAATGCTAATGTTTCACTGTTAGCAACTGTTTCTTAACACGTTCACCATATTAAGTTAAAAATGGATAATGTGTCATGTTTAGAGCTTGCTTCCACGGCCCGAAAGTGTCCCAAAAAAGAGAGAAATCAATGAATACAGGCATTATGCAAGCAAATGGCTCACTCATTGTTTTCACACCAGCGCTCTCTATCTCTCAGCACGCCTCCATATCTCAACTCTCACACCATCTCTCACCCCTCTCTGTGACCCGGCAGCTGTGGCTCCCTCAAGTCCCTCCGTTAGTAGGGTATTAATGTCTGCAACCGCCTCAGACCAGTCACATGGTAGTCAAGTGACAGAGCTCAGGTTACTTTGTGCTATTGATGTCTGATTTTCAGACGCTGGTGTTAAACAATAGTTTATTGAGTATGTTTCCTTAAAACAGCAGTAGTGAAAATAGTGATGTCTTTGCTGAAGTGTTTAAACAGGCAAATAACCAAAGGATTTGACTTTTTTACACCATTTTCACACTCATTCTTTATTAATGAATGAGCAGTACAAACACAACACAACAAATGGTTTATGAAACATCATCTCATAGTTGTGAGCATGTACAAGGGCATTTACAGGAAACGTGTTAATGTATTAATCAAGAATTAAAACCATAATATGAACAGTTAATTGATAGTTAATAACACTGTGTAACATAGTTGTAAATTATATTTAGTGATACGTGACTGAATTAATGCAAACAATTGAAACTGAATGGGTTTTTACGCCCTTCTGTTCCAGTGCGATTCACCCCACTAAACATAACCACATGTTCCTTAAACGTGTTCCTCTATTTCTCAGATATCAGTTATATCTGGGCATATTTATATGCTATTTATAAATAGAAAGTTGAATCACCAGAATTTAACAGACTTAAATACTGAACAAAAAAAATACTACCTTGCTACAGTCAGGTAGATACAGGTAGTTACAGTAGTTGTGCAATAAGAAACTACATTTCTTTCTTTTCCATGGTTAGGATAAGTCAAATGATAGCGTGTCTAGCTTTCATCTGTTAGTTTGCAGCAGGAAACTTGAAGGCCACTATCTCGCAAAACTGTATCCGCAAAGTGATTTGGATCCACTCAGAAATGTAATGGGTTCTTCCTTGGCCAAAACAGACAAACAAAACAAAACAAAACCTTCTTAGAAAAGATAATAGCAACACTGTTAATTCAAACTGAGAGTAAAAAGAAAGATACCTATCCCTTAACCTCCAATTGTGCGGCTACTAGCTAACCTGCTAAACACACTGAGGTCCAGCCTTTCCGGTTAGCTACCACAGTAGCTTTAGCCAAGTTAGCCAAGTTAGAATCAGTTTAATGGTTTCAGCTACTGTTTTCAAATGTATATTTTTTTTATTTGTTTTATAATAATAGATCTGCAAGTTAGCTAGTTAGCTAGCCTAAAGGACTGGTGGTACTTAAGGCATTTCATTTTGGATTTAAGCATGATTAAACAATAGGAGAAAATGGGAAAATATAGCTTAGATAAATGATTATGAGTGTTAAAACAAAGATGGGAGGGGGGGCTATAGACTGACATGAACTGATATAACTGATAGGACTACATTGTCAACTGAAAGATAAAGGGAAATATAAAAGTGTTCCCTTTTTACCAACTGGAAAGGAGTAAAGCTTTACACTCCTTTTTACACTCTATATTTACGCTTTAACTAATTTATTGACATATAGGCCTACAGTTTTACTTTTGACTTGGCTGATAACCAGTGGTGGAAAAAGTATTCAGATCTCTTACTTAAATAAAAGTAATAATACCACACTGTGAAATGACTGCAAATAAAAGTCCTGCATTCAAAACTTACTTAAGTAAAAGTTAAAAAGTATCAGCATCAAAATGTACTTAAAGTATCAAAAGTAAAAGTACTCATTATGCAGAAAGGCCCCACTCAGACTGTTGTATATATTCTAAATATATTACTGGATTATAATGCATTTGTGTAAGCAGTTTTTTAATTTTGGAAAAAATAGGGCTAATTTTAGCAACTTTATTTACTTTTATGTGGTTTATGTCTAATCACTTTAAATTGATCATGTGTTTCATGTTAAATCTCAACCTGTAAAGTAACTAAAGCTGTCAGCTACATGTAGTGGAGTAAAAAGGTACAATATTTGCCTGAACATGTGGTGGAGTAGAAGTATAAAGTTACATAAAATGGAAATGCTCAAGTACAGTACAAGTACTTCAAAATCTTACTTAAGTACGGCTGCTGATAACCTTTTACAGGACTGGTTTAATACACTTTGTTTCATTGCAGTTATGATATTAATCGGAAGTATGTGAGATGTGCGTGGAGAGGAAGTTGCTGTCATATGTGGAATGTGGAAGTTTGTGGGTATAAAATGTATGTCATGCTATTCCGTGGAGATACGCAGTCTTGACAACATAAATTATTAATTTAATTTTAATAAATTCCTACCACTGGTATCTGACAGATCACATGCGATGAAGTAAATCTTGCAAATGAGCAGGATGTTAACTCAACTGATGGGTGAAGATGCTGTATTTGTACCAGTCCTCCTTAATCAGATTAGGTCTTTTACCACATAAATAGAGACAAAGTTTTTGTGCTGATGCATTACCACTGTCATGGGGCGTGTTGCTTGCAGAAACAGGAAACACTATCCTTCCTCAGTGAAACTAGATTAAAGGTGGAGTTCTCTAAGGATTCTAGAGAAAGATTGTTGATATCAACACCCAAACAAATACACCCCTCCTTCAGGAGCTCTGCTTTGTCCCTTTCACTCAACAAGTCCTTTCAACCATACAACCACATTCCTCAACTGTTTCTACCCTTAAACAACCCCCAGAAAGTCCTGTAAATTAGCCCTAACTGGTGGCAGGAGATTAATACACTCTAATCTCTAGTCGTATGGCTGGGTGATAAATCAATATGATCATTTATTGTCTTTCAATGGAATCGTATTGTGATGAAATCATATACAGTGATATCATAATATAAAATTATGTTGTTTAAATTCATAATAATAAACACAATAGGGTGCCATAGGAATGAGTTCTAGAGGTAAGTTAGCATTTTAGCACCCTGGGGTCCCACTTATCAAACTCAATAGCTGTGTTTCCTTTAGAGGGAAGAGTGGCCGCTGGGAAAGTCTCAGGCAACACCCTCTCAATTGTCTGCTCACTCAGCATGTCTGTATTACATAAAAGGCCCCAGAGGGATTTATGAGACTCCAGAGGTGATGTATGGTTTTCGATCGTCGCTTAATCGCTTAGCGACAGTTTCGACCGTGATCTGTGATCACATACGCGACGGATTAAACACGGGAGATGCAATTGTGGCCACCGTCGCTAACTGTGCACAACGTCCGCCACTGGTCATAAACAAACCAGCATGGCTAATTATGCACAGCATCTCCACTGATCATAAACATAGTGATTGTGAATTAACCGGCATCACTAACTGTGCACAGAGTGTCCGGTGCTTGTTGTAAACAAACAGAGATCGCTAAGTGAACACCTCCTGCAGCAGCAGCACATACACACTGTACTGCTACAGAGCTAACTGTTAGCCTATTAACACTGTGTTACTGTGCACCTCGTTCCGCGACGCTGGACTGCACTATGAAAGTGCAGAAAATCGCGCCTATGAAAGCCCTAAGGCGAAGAGCTGGCACAGCTCTTTCCAGCAATATAGCAGGGATTTGCGGGACCACACTATGAAAGGGGCTTATGTTTATTTTGTGGCTTGTGACTACTTGCTACTTCGCCGGTTTTTGTTGTGGAGACTACGTCACATTCTGTTTAAAATTCTATCCAATTAGCAACCAGGCTTTTTCAGGGGAGAAAAACAGCCTTGCTCTTCGAAAAAGTCCCGTCAAAAGAACACATCCGGACGGCTCATATTCAAATTGGGGGCATTTGTTAGGCGTTGGTTAGATATCTGATATAAGGTCTGTAGTTAACACAAGCTGAAGAGACATTAGTGTTTTGTTATACGACATTAAATACGCTGGTGAATACCCCCACTTGTGAATTTGGAAGTCTTTATGTATCCTTAAAAAGGCGGTTGCTAACAAGTGGCTGAATGAGAGGTCAGTGGTTGTCGGGGACACTAAACGTCTTTGCGCGGATGGGAACTCTCTTACTAGTCCGCCCTACAGCCTGTAGTTGTGTTCTTCAGAAGTCTTGCAAACTCTTGTAGATTAGGTTAATAAAAAATGTATTAGGCTACAGTTTCACTAGCTTGTCAACAGCTGGTTAGCTTGTCTGAGATCGTCTGAAGCGTAACAGTAGTGACGTTCAAGTCGTGTGATCATTGTGTAGTTCGCTATAGCATAATGTTAGCTTTTTCATTTCTGTCGGCTGCATTAATGCTTAAAACATCACAAAAGTGGTGTTCATTTGTGAAGATTATCCTGCTGAACAAAACATGTCAACATCAGAAACGGAAAAAATCCCTCATGGAGATGGAGCTATTTCCAGGTTGGCCTACAAAAATACGTCATTTAGTTTGCTCTCTATTTCTCAGAAAATCTGATGTGAAATATTTCAAGGGATATTATTTGTACTGTGTGTACTTGATTGTGTCTTTTGTCCTACATCTGTAAACTCTCTCAGGTCTTGTTGCTTTCCTTTTACACTCAGTTTAACTTCCTTCTCTCTCTGGTGAATGTTCCTCATTTCTATCTCCTGAATCTAAGTTCTTTGTAGATATTATTTCGTTTTCTGGATTAGGATCTGTTCTCTATGCTTGTGAAACCTACTGGCACTCACATTAATCATTACCACATCAGAGACAGTGGACTTTTCCACCTTAAGCTCCTGTGAGGTCAAAATCGGACACTTGTTCATTAACAGGGGCACACTGTTTCACACCTCACTGTTAAAGGCTGTTGACAGCTGAGCTTGATTCAAGGCTACATGATTACTATCATGGTTGCACAGTCTGAACACAGGGGAACTACAGGTCAGAGTAAACAGGGATTACTGTATTACTAAATGTATGACTCACTTTCTTCATTCCTTCCGGGACTGATAACTTTTTTTTATCTGTCATAAAATTTATTGAGCATGCATTAAAAGCTGATTCTGATCAAGTAAGCAAATGTTGTTTGCTTACTTGAGGCCTGTGGTTACAAGTAGACAGATAACTCTGGTAGAGTTAGTGAAATTAGACCATGTGATGCTGCTGATTGGCTGGTGGCAGAGCCCACAACCTAACCTCAGGCTAATCACTCGTCTTTCATCTGCAGAAACTTGTGACAGCCTGTCATCTGCAGTTCCACGTCCCCCTGCTTGTAAACCCACTCAAACATGAAAAAGCTTTGCAGCATTTCTGCAGCCGCTTTGGTGAAGCCCTGCAGTCCTACAGAGACACCGTCATCACGTATGTCCATGCATTCACACTCAGACACAAACACACACAGGATGTGAAAGTGTGTGACGGTTGTACTTGAATGAGCGACAGAGACAGAGAGTCTAGGTGTGTAAGGTTGTGAAAGTTGATAAACAGATTGACACATCGAAAGAAGACCAGGTGGTGACAGCTTTTATGCTGTTTCCCACATGACACTTTGCTGTTTATGGCACCATATGCCGTTTTATAGTACATAATTCGAAATGCACTACATATTCTACTGTGTTCTTATTGTCCCTGTTTTATTATGGCACTTTGTTTTTAATTGTTCCTATGTTTCTCTCTGCTAAAGATGCAGATATCAAAGCTAATAAAAGAATGATCATATGCATGTGGTGTTGTTGTTATTCTTCATTTTCTATACAAACTACAATGTATGTACTGCTATTGAGATAATGTGCAGCACTATTCCTGTTTCGTTCTAATGGGACTTCCTGTTGTTGCAACCTCATTAAGCAGCAGACTGCAGCAATCTAAGCCTATAGGTTCCCCCCAGGCTCTACTTATCACATGATAGATCGAGCTCATAATCGTCTGAGCAATCTTGTGTCTGCAAGCACGCAATCTTCCCCGGCTCTGGTCTGGCATGTCTGTGTGTGATACTGTTGCTATCAAAGATAAAACTCCAAAATTGCCATTTTTTTAAAGATCATGGTGGTTTGAGAGGGAGAGGTTGTTACAAGGATTTTCATTCAGCCGTTCTAAATGGAAGTAGGTCTAAATGACCCAGATCTTTGACCTTATGTCTGCTGCTGTGTGGAAGTATGGCTCCGAGGTATAATATGTACTGTTTTGCAAATGTCATGCTTTTTTTATTTGCTACAACAAACAATCTGAGGCCTTTTGCTCAGTTTCATGAAAGAACAAGTATCATGACCTGTCTTTTTTCACATATTTTTTTATTTACTGTTTGCCTTTTAAAACAGACCTTTTTGAAAATGTTTTTACATTCAGTAACAGGCAATTCATTTGTTTATACAACAAATGCAAAATACTGCAGTAAAATGCCACAAAGTATGTAAATGCATCTATTTAAATGCCTATTTATGAGACTATGATATATAATATATATGTTAATTTTTGCACAATATCTTTAGACATACATGGCTGTCAGTTTACAGAGGATATAAATTAAATTAAATAACTGTGAAAATATAAGATTATCTGCTACATCTGACATGTCAATACTGACAACAGTTTACCATACTTTTAAAAATATAACAGGCAATATTGTAACTGGTTAACAAGTGTTTGCAGACAGTCTGTGCTGCTTGTGTTTTATTGGAATCACCTGTAGCTTGGTTATTCAAATCCTCCCTGTTACTGAGTAACTAATGTTTGCATAGAGTTTTAAAAGGACAGTGACCACGTCAAATTTTCAGCTTTCCTTCCTCATTTGGAGAGACTGCCCTATGTGAGTGTTTGATCATTTTTTCTGTCATACAGTGTCTGTTTTAGACTATATCTTGGGATTAAGAATTCAACAGCCACAGCTGAAAAGGTAAAGTGTCTTTCTATCTTTGGGGACATTTAAGGTCATAAACCAGAGAATAACTGTGTAAAAAACCACATCATCCCAGAGACAGCTCAGCGGATCATGTGCATATAGTCTTACACTATCAGGTATGATGAAAATTAGAAGGGTGGAAACATTTTAAGGGACCGAATAATGCGTATTTAATCCTCCTAAAAATATATATATTCGCAGCGCAGAGACTTAATGTTTGTTTCTCTGATTGCGTGGGAATGTTTTTCCATGTAATCTGTCTCCTAAGATACAGTATCTGTGTGAGTGAAGATAGAAGCTTGAAACAAAAACAGGAATTATTTGTGGGCCAAGGATGACTCCACGACCTTGGCCTAGTGGGGCTTAAAATAAGCTCCCTGGTTTCACTCCAGGGAGGTAGAAAGTGACTCTGTAAGCACTACAGTCCACAAGACAGCCAAGTATTATCTATTCTATATGTCCGATAACTTAGTATTTTACAATTTGCAAGTACTTTGATCGTCACAAGCCTTTATTTAAAGGCAAAATATCCAAATATTCAATGTGGAATTGTTGCTACAGACACCACCATGTACTTCCAGTGAGTCATTATTGAAAAAGATTATTTTTGTATAAGAATATGCATTGTTTTTATGAAGGAAAATCCTGCATATTATACCTTTAATAGCACTTTAATTAAATGAACTACTGTATTGTCATGAAAAGAAACCATTCGGCTTTATGGGGTCTATGATTTCTTGCCAAGAGTTAGATGTGAGGATCAATAACACTTCCACATATGGAGCTGGAGCCAGCAGCCATTAATCTTAGCCCAGCAAGAAACAGCTACAGCACATAACAGAAATAGACATTCAGCAAGCCACATGATAACTATGAATTATTTATTATTGGCTATAGCCACATATTAAAAGTATAGACAAAATGGCAAGAAAATGAGCAGGTTGATTCCCCAAAAAGTTCTTTTTTTTTAATCTCTCCATGAAGGATAAAGTATGTACAAACAGCACAGAGTTAAATGAAAGCTCGGTACGGCTGTTTCTGACTTCATCTGTTGAATAAAACAGACCCATGCATTCTCGTGTTTACTTTAATTGGACACTTGAATAGACACATTACTTATGTTTAATGAAGTCATGCATGGGAGAGAGAGATTGGGTGTAATTGTTTGAATGGGAGAGGACAGATAAACCATGAGGAAGATAAACACAGAGGGAGGAAAGAATGTGAATGAGAGTCTCCGCCAGGCATTTTGCCCTGTTGAAACTCTTGACTTGAAAGGTGACTGCTGCTTTGCACATCACCTCACAAGCTCATCTCAGCTGCCATTTAAAGGTGCCTTTGATTGTTTAATAGGATGCATATCGTTAGTCGAGAGAAAGCAGTATACACTCGCTGCTGTGTTTTAGTGCCTTGTGTATGAGACACTGCTGACTCAATCAATACCATTATTTATTATTAGTGAGGTTATTACTCACATGCCTGTATGCTAAGTAGGATAGAGCTAGCTTAGCTTAAAGTGACAGGTTGGGTTTGTTGAAGTGGGATTGTATGAGGTAGTCAACGTATTATTTACAACTAGAGATTAATCAATTCATTGTTATGTTTTATACATACTCCAGTATGTTTAAAAACATGCATACATGGGCAAAATAAAAGATATATATACAGTACTATGCAAAAGCCTGTTTTGATAACGGAAGCTTTTATTTTGAAAGGACGAAAAGAGACTTCCTGACAGTCGTAAAACTAACTCAAGTGAGATTAAACTGTAAAGATAACGTCAAGGAGTTCAATGTTCAATGAGCACAAAATTGTTTCCCTTTACAAAAAACTTCAACAGTGCAATCTACCGGCAATATGAAAATATTACTAAAGTAGCATAAATGACTGAAATTGATTGCTTTAGATGGGCTTTTTAAAAAACATGGCTAAAATACACTTTGCTGCTGCCCCCGTCCACAGCAGAACATGTGTAGTTTACTTGCCGGTACTCCGGCCTGCTTCTCGAAACTGGAGGTTGACTGATCACTATCTACTGAAGGTAATACTAACTATGCATGAAAACCTCTTTTAACCCCACTTCAAAGAGTTCAAACTATTCCTATTAGATAATATAAGATAAGACACTTTATTGTCATTGCATTGTAGAATTTAATTACATTTGGTAACTTTGGTAATTTGGTAACTAAAACAAGATAACATTATGAAAACAAGACAATAAAATAACATTAATAATTAAAAGGTATTGCGCAAAAAGTTTGATGAACATTTATAAGGGGTTGGAGTGCATTGGCAGCAGTTGGTGGCTGGGCGGTAATATTTACAGTTGTCATCATAGGATGGGGGGGGGGGGGGGGGGGGGGTGAAAAGGCTGTTCTTTGTGTTTACTGGCAGTTTGATGGCTCCAGATGGCTTACTAATTAACATATTATGTATTTTTTCTTTTTTGATTAATACAAAAAACAAAGTGTATAAGCATGAACTTGTGGTTATACTAAACTATACTACTATTATTTACATTTTACAGAGCCAGGCTTGCTGTTTTCACCTGCTTCTAGTTATTATTCTAAAGATGAACCACCTGCTAAGCTCACCAAGCTGGAGTGATGTCAATCTTCTCTGTTGGCAAGAAAACAAATAAGCATATTTCCCAAAATGTCGCACTAAATCACTACACAGCATCAGTGTACAGAAACATATACATTTAGGCGTTGAAATAAGCTTAATTTGCAGTTAGATTTGTGACTTAACAGTCAGTTCCATTACAGTTGTGTGAAACAGTTTAAGCTTCCGGACATGTTTATCTCTAAGTATGTACTGGAAATAGCAGAAGTAAATTTTAAGTACAGAATAAAGGGAAAATGAATAAGAGGTGTCACCATGACACTGCTAAGTAGATGTCTAAAAAAGTGATGTTTGTTCACTATGCAGGCTCTCCAGTTTGCCCTATATGTATGGGATCTATCTGCATCCCATTAGCTGTTGTTTATTTCCCGCTGCATGCCCACCAGAGCAAAAGCCACGCTATAGAGCAGATACTTCATCTATGATTCAGATGACAACCATCAATTATTTATTCTGCCACAGTAAAGTCTGGCTCTACTCGTGTAGGAACTTCACTCAGACAGATGACGTGATCAAACATTAAAAACCTTGTTTAAAGATGTTGGCAGTTATTCTGTTCAGCAGTGAGTATATTCTCGTTGTTATTTTTTTTTTGGCGTGCTGTTCTTGGTTTAAGAAGAAACCTGTTAATAATATGGCTCACCAGAATTTCTCTGCATGCTTGCACGTTAAGATAGGGTGATGCAGTTTGCAACAGAGCTGAAAGACAAGAATGCAGATTTAGTTCCGTTAAAGAGGGATCCATTACTCAGCCTTTGTGGATAGTGAGGGTTAGAGGTTACAGTAGACCAAGTTTCATCAAGGGGTTTACGATTTCTGGTGAGCGTCTTTCCTGCAATACAGACCTTCTGCACAGCTGTTATCTTCTACTACCATCACTTTTTATCATCATGTTTTTTAAAGCCTTAAGATTAGAAAATGGCCTTAAAAAGCCACAATAAATATAAGCACGAGAGGGAAAACATTTTCCTAAAACACTGTTTCACTTGTTTCCATCACCCACTGATCCATTGTTCCTTTAAGCTCCAGGAGTGGGCTTAAGTGGGAGCTTGTGCAGAGCGGAAACCGTCTGACTTCACATGAAGATGAAATGCCAGTTCCAGTGATGGACCTGATGGTATCACTGCTAGTGGCACTGATTTCACAACCCACACCGGATGAAGGGTTTCAGTTTGTTATCATTACAAACCTGCCACTCAAATCTATTTGCCAGTTCGAAAAAAGATATCAGAGCAGAGGTTGTTAATCTTTTTCAGCCAAGAAGACCATCCAGGATAGAGAATATACCAGGGGCCCACTCATGTACGTCCACTGAAATAATTCGTAACCTTTGACACGTCCATAGTCTTAAACTGCTTTTCCACTGCTGTGCAGCAACTTCCCTGGCAAAACAACCCCTGTAGCTGCAAGAGCATTCCTGAAAAAAGCTGCAGCCACTACGGTCCAAGGCAGGCACTTTGGTGACAGACATAAAGGCTTTCTGGTGGAAATCAAGGCGAATTAACTAGTATGTTGCGCAGTTTTGTACATCTCCTTGTGTTTTGTGGATTTGTATAGAGATCTGAATACAGCATTGGAGGTAGCATTGGCCCCATTCATTCCTATGAAAGCTGCCAGGTGGTTACTGCTAGAAGTTCAGTGCAGTAAACTCTTTGCAGCAGAGCAAAACCTGTGCAAGTCTATGTGCAAAAGCTGTGGGTGTTTATGTGGGTGGCAATCGCTTCATACCCCAACCGCCATGACTGAAACAGCTTCCATTCAGCCACCTTGTGGTACACACCCACTGCATGCGACCAGACTGACAAAAAAGCTCGCTCCCATTCATGTGTATTGGAAACAACTAATTCGCTTCACAATACGTGGACCAAGCTGATCAACTGTGCGAACATAAGTGTTACCCCGTTCACTGAAATAACTCAAGGTGCCGAGTTACCATGTGGACGTATGAAAAGGCCTTAAGGAAGAGAACTGGATTAGAAAAACGTTTGACATGAAAAAAAAAGCAGATTCTGAGGGTATGTTATATTAGAACATATTCTACGAACTGTTTATTGAAGCACTGAAGTATGAAGGCTATTGCAAAGTGAAAAAAAAAAAAAAAAAAAGATCATTTAAATGAATGTATCTGGAGGCTCCCTTTGGAGTCCTCAGACCGCACTTTGAGAATCACTTCATCAGTGGGATGGGGCATAATGAAGGGAACACAGGAAAACCACAATAAAATGACTGAGTCACATTTTAAACCCAGAATGATCAAATTAATTGGTATGTGGCTTCTTCGAGGCAACAAGACTTTGGATGTACACTGAAGTGAATGTATTACGATCTGTGGACATGTTAAACAAACAGTGCCTTTCCCTACAGGAACACGGCTCTTTACAGTTAGACAAACAAATAACAGTGCGCTTCCCAGACACGGTTAGAGAATGGAAAATTTCAGCTCCTTGTATTGTTTTCTGTGGCCATTGACCATTCATCCTTATAAGTGTGTTGTAAACGAATGATCAGGGTGCCAAAGGCCACGATGTGCTGCCAACTCACCAGGAGTCTCACGCCAGCTTTGAAGAAAAAAAAAGAAAAGGGCTATGATCCTTGGACACTTCAATAGGCCTGTGTACATGGGTGCATATCTTGGTGTTTGCTTGTGTATGTATTTTATTCTCCTGGCTCCTGCTAATCTCCTGACCCCAGATGGAGAACAGTGGGTGAGCAGATTGTATTTCCGGCTTGATTCAATATTAATAGATCGGTATGCTACTCTGCAACACTCTTTGCAGAGCAAAAATGGAAGACTGCGTCCCAACACCCACCCTCTCCTAGCTTGGCTCACAGCCCAACAACTGCTTATGTAGGATACGAGGCCTTGTGAATGTCAGGGCACAAATAAGACGTAAGATCCGAGAGGAAAACTGAATTAGCAGAGTAACCCGAGCAGGTGTGAAGGACAGGACTATGGATCTGCTGCCATACAACAGTCGGATGTGAGCAGCCACATGATAGGTCCCAACTGGGATTGTGGATGACATACAAGGTCTGCAGGCCCTGTTTTTTATAAAGCATCCTATCAGAACAGAGCATGAGTTATTCACATATTTAAATCACTGCTTCTGTTATTAGAAGCTTGATAAACGTAGTGGTTGCTTTTTTTAGTGTCTGCTCTCCTTTTTAGTCAAAGTGCAGGATATGAAATGCAAGCATTATATTTCAATTCACAGTCACTTTTAATAGCTTTTATTTAATACAGTACTCAGCTACTACGTCAAACTGCAGCCCCCTAACAAGTAAATGTCAGGTCAGCAATGACAACTTGTAAAAAGCCATTGGTTGCATGGCAACTAGTGGCACCTAACGAGTGTCACAGGAATGGTGCTACGAGTGTAAGCTTAACTTTTCACTGGACAACATGAGATGGAAATGTGAAAAAATGCAGTATGGTTTTTAGTGCTTACAGTTTAGAACAGGCATGTGTGCACAGGAAGGTGTGGTAACAACTCTTATTTCATGTGCAGTGTTTAATTGCAGAAAACTACCACAACATCTCATTATTTTCCTTGAAATAATAATAGTGATGACAGATTGTGGTTTAAATTGACCCAGCACTGAGACAGAAATCTTTATAAAAGGACAGGTCTCATTAATAACAGATAATTAGAGGTAATAAGGTGATGACAGAGGTATTAACATTTTATCTCAATAGAATAAGTGTCTGAATCCCCGCGATGTTGTGTTAGAAATCATGTTTGAAACATCGATCATCTAACATTTCAAGTATAAGATATTTAGAGAGCAAATTTTGTCTTTTTAAACCCCTGACAGCAGTTGTGAGTGATTGCTGTTACCTTGCACACATGAAAGTGTTAATTAGCCTGGCTGGTAATAGCTTTTCTAGTGTGAATGGTGAGCCCTCAGTAATAAGGTGCCTGTATGGTATTTTTCCAACATGATTTTGGACTGCTCATTATCAATACATTATTGTATTTTATTCTACCTTTCCTACCTACAAAATATTGAGTCATTCTTTTATTATCTTTAATTCTATTCTATCTTTTTGTGCCTAGTGCTGTATATACTGTCAAAAAACATTTAATTACATTTAATAGCCTGACAAACCTGAAAGGTGAACTTGAGTCCATAAACAGGTTGTGACAAAGAGCTTCCGGCTTATGGGTAGGAACATTATAAACGTGGAAGGTATCCGAATGAATCATGGAGCTACAGAGCTCACACTTAATGATTATTTGTAGTTCTCTAAGGGATAATTAAGCGCTCCAAACTAGTGCAGAGCCACCAAAGACAGTCCCTGGGTGGTGGAGTTATCTATATTTAGACTACTGACTGAATGCTATTGAAAGACTGTTGGATATTATGGCTGCAACTGATGTTTCATCTCATTAATGACTATTTTCTGGGTTTTATGTATAAATGTCAGAAAATTGTGAAAAATGTTCATTCCAGTTAATTAAAGGCCAAAGTCATGTATTTAATTGTGTTGTTTGGTCAGTCCAATTCAACTTAATATTATATAAAACAGAGCAGAGTTGGAAATCTCCACATTCAAGAGGCTGAAAACAGCATTTTCTGCCATTTTTGCATGAAAAATTACTTTAATGATAAATCATTATCAAAGTAGTTTTGTCTGTCAAATAACTAATCGATTAGTTGACTAATTGTTGCAGCTCAGTCTTTGGATGTTTAGCAAATTTAACCATCACTGTAAGATAAAAAAAAAAAAAACATGGCTTTAACCTGTACAGTCAATTTAAAAATAGTGCTGAACGAGCACATACCATACAGTGTGGGGGAGGCAGTTCAACAAGCTCTATACATTATTGCATCTCTATTATTGCTGCTGAGCCAGGACTGTTACAGTTTGGTGGGGGGTTGACATGTCTGCTATTGCCTAAATGCAAACGCAAACCCCGCTACAATGCCATGCATAACAGCTGACATGCAGACAGGGAGCACCACGTGAAGAACCAGATGAAAAGGTGCATTCATTTTAGCTCAGTTAAATCAGGAGGGGGCATCATAATTCACGGAGATACTTCATGTGACTGACAAACTGCTAAATAAAAGCTAAAAATAAAGCTAAATAAACAAATGTATTTAATTTGTAGTCTTTTAGCTACAATATATCACCACAGAAGAATGGAGACGGCATGAATTTCCATCATCTTACGTTGAAGGACAGAAACTGAGCAGACTTGACATTTCAGGAGATGGGGCCATGCTGCGATTGTGTCACATTGGACACTAAATGAGCGTGAAGCGTGAAGAGTTAGCATTATGACCATTACTGTACAGTTCTCAAACCATTTATTTTGTACCAGATGAAAAGGTGCATTCATTTTAACTCGGTTAAATCAGGAGGGGGCATCATAATTCACGGAGATACCTCATGTGACTGACAAACTGTGTTGCTGTTGTAGACCAGTAAGCTGCGGCTGCTGCTGCTGATGATAATGTTAATGGAGGGGGGTGGGGGGTGCTGCTTTTTCCTTCTGCCAGTCTTGATGTGAACTAGAGCTGGTGACTGAGACAGAAGGGGAAACACGCAGTCATACTGGTCGTCTTGTGCTAACAGAGCCAGGGCACTTTCACGGATTTCATCACGATGGCTTGGAGAGGAGGGAGAACACGGTCGTTTTATCGACCTATCCATTATCTAAACTAAGGCTGATACTGTTCATGACCCGACGACTCTGAAGAAAAGAAAAGGTAATGTCTATAATTATGTCAATCAATTGAAAATGACAATGGGACGTTGCTACGCCGTGTTTTAGTCGACAGTGATGGTGGTGGTTAATTTTGGCAAACCGGTGGTCCATGATTCTTCTACCCTCCGCTGGATTACCTCAGCATTGTTCTCTTGGCACACTTCGGCACACTCGCTGTTGGTACATACTATCATTTATCGGACATGTGTGGATTGTTTCGATCACACAGTTTGCTTGTTGCTTTACCTTAGCTCATGTCTGGCCACAAGATTTCCCGACCAGAGGTGTTGTTGTTACGCTGCGGGCCTGCCGACTGGATCAAGGCAAATGTCCCACTATGCCAACGTAGCGTTGTTAGCATAGCGACTGGCTAAGCTAACGTTAACGGCTAGCTGCTTGATATTAGCCGCCGTCTTTTGTACAGTAAACGTTACTTTGTATGTTTGTAAATATATGGTACCCGTTAGCTTGTTCTGTTCACATTTCCTTATTACAAGTTCAGCATAAACTGAGCCTGTTAAAGTACGACAAACCCTCTGGTAACCTTTTAAGTAGACGTTGTATCTGGAGAGACTGTACGTTAACAGTTAGCGTCGATTTATGGGACCTCAAAGTTCCGTTATGTTTGTCTTGCTCGCTGCTGAACTGGTTACAAGTGAAAATGGAGAGCTAACTGTCGACATGGCCTGAAATACAGCGCTTCTGTTACTGTACATGAGACATGAGTGTGATGTGAGGAGACACTGCTGCTGCTACTGAAAGCCGCTTCACTCTAATGTGGTGAGTTAAACGCTATACAGTGGGGCTTTTACCAATTTTAGTGGTTAACCGTTTTCTGCTGCTTATAATTGCTTTTTTGCCCATTTCCTGTCGCGAAAAAATGAGTTCGGAATTTCAATTTAGTTGTGTCACGAACGTTAGTGTTAAACAATGTAACGTTGTAAGTATGCCCCGTGGTCTTGGAATAATCTGCAAACTGTGTTACATTTTACAAACCTAGTATCCCTCGGAAAATTTAAAGCAATTTAAACGGTCCATGTTACTGAAAAGTGCAGTGTTTTTTTTTTTACCTGAGCTGGATTCAGTACCATTCTGTATGTATAATGTGTGTATTGCCTATTTTTTCTTTTTTGCTGTTTTTATTATGTTCCCATGTTTTCTCACTGTCATTTTAATAATCTGTAACTGGCAACCAATCTTGGCCAGGTCTCCCTCGAAAAAGAGATTACACTCTCAAGGGACTTCCTGGTAAAATAAAAGTAAAAAAAAAAGAGTAGTTTATCGAGAAATGCAATATCTGTAAGCGGAAATTAACCCCATGTTTTGGCTGCACTTCCAAATGTTGCCCTGGTGTTAGCTCACCTTTAGGAAAGATTGATTGAAGTTGAAGTTGTTGTTTCAAGCCTAGTCAATTACACTGATCAATCTGACAGCCTGCAAGTTGGTCAGGTATTTTTTAAAGTATTCATTTTCAATATAATTCTTGGTTGATACGTTGTATTTTATGCACATAAGCCATATTGTAATAAAGTTAGCACTTTATATGAGTGTATCAATAGAGTATTACCGGGTTGCATTCTTAACCGAGTGGATAGCATCTGTTGCCTCATGTGGATTACGAGCTGCTCTTATGACATGCATGGTTTTGCAGAGGTATTAGAGTTTTATCTGAGCTCAACTCTGCCCAGATATCTCCCTGTGCTTGAAGCTTTATAGTTCCTTATTTGCCCTGGCTTCTAGCAGTTTTTCCAGATGACCTAAAGATACCTCAAATGGAATTTAATGGTACATTATTTTACATATGTCACATCTGAGAAATTCTGCACAGCATGTGTTTCATTGTGTTTCAACATGGCCTGTTGTAACTGAAAGCTGGGGATTAGGCTGAGATGAAAACATGAAAGCAGTTGCATGGTGCAGGGTTACAGTTCAAGCAGCTCAATATAATTAGCAGAGTTTGTTCAAAATAAAGAACAGACCACAGTGACACACAGGTGACTAATGGGTTGTCTTGTCTGCTGCTAGGTGACATGTAGACTTGGCATGATTCACTCTGTGTAGTGTGGTATCTTTAGCTGCTTTAAAGTATATAGTCAGGGTGGTCCATATCCAGATCTTGTGTGCCTAATATAGGTTAACTGAATGGTGAAATTAATTGAGTGGAGCAGACATTTTTATCACCATTAACTTAATGAACCAACAGCACAAAGATGGGGCAACATTAACCCCCTTTATCTTATAACAGTCATGCTTTCTGAACCAGTGAGGGTGTGGTGTCCTGTAAACTACCATGGAGTTGAATGTTTATCAACTGATAAGTAGCCATGTGCTGCCATCAACTCCATTCACTGTCACGACTGTTTCATCAAAACAAAATGACCACATAAACTGCCTGTCCTTTCCGCTTCTCCTAAAACTAAAATAAGCAGTGGAAAAATATTTAAGCTGAAACAAAATGAAAAGCATAAAAACGAATCAAGATGAAATCAAAATAAACATAAATTTATTTAATTTGTAGTCTTTTAGCTACAATATATCACCACAGAAGAAGGGAGACAGCATGAATTTCCATCATCTTACATTGAAGGACAGACACTGAGCAGACTTGACATTTCAGGAGATCGGGCCATGCTGCGATTGTGTCACATTGGACACTAAATGAGTGTGAAGAGTTAGCATTATGACCATTCCTGTACATTTCTCAAACCATTTATTTTGTACGTATGAAGCTCCATACTTGAGATTATACCTGGCCCTAACAAAAACTACTTTAAAATGAAATGTATAAAAACTAAATGAGAATGAACCAATACATCTGCTGATATTTGCCTTGTTAACTATAAGATAACACTCATGGTTGGCAGTGGCTAATGTTTAACTGGTCCTAAAAAGTCATTTTTTTCTGAAGATTTCTCTGTTTTCCTGACACAAAAGGGGCAAAACATTCAAAAAACTAAATAGTCAACATCATGTTCAATGCTTTCTATGGCTGCCTCCCTTAAGCTAAACATTTCTGTAAAACTGAAATTAAATTACTGATCTCATTTGAAAAACTGATTTACACACTCTAAAAACAAAAATGAATAAATAAACTAATCGAAATAACAAAACTATTATAACAAGAATGAGTAGTTCTTAAGGTGAAAGGAGGATGCTGTAGCCTATATATAACCGAGGGAAATTAAGAGATTTCAGATTCAGTCTTGTTGAAAATCATACCTATATTTCCTTATTTTTATCTTTTTTTTTCTTCTTTTTTTATTTTTTTTTTACATATCTCTCTCAATCATCCTTCTATCTACAACCTGTCTTCAATTTTGGCTCCACCATTTTCCTCTTCCCACACTCCCCTCCCCGTGTATGTGATCTTCTTTGCTCTCACTGTACGCTTGTTGGTTTTGTCAATTTAGTTTCCTTGCTGTCGACAGAAGAGTTCTCTTTTGGTGGATGTATAAATTCTATCTCCCTGTACCCTCTTGTGGTTTTAGGTGACGACCTGGATGGTGCCATGTGAATGACTGAAGACCATGAAGCCCACACACAAGCTGCTGTTCGTCCTGTGCCCCATGCTGGTCCTGGGCTTTATTTACTACTCCTCCGGGAAGCTACATCTACACGTATGGGGCCAGAAGCCTCGTAAGTTGACATCTCCAGTCTGACTGTTTGAAACAATGATTCATCACCTGAACATCCATCCATCATTTTAAAACCTACATGTTCTTGAGCAAATGTGTTTGACACCTGTCTCTGTTTTGCCTCTCTGTGCTGACTGCCAGTTAACTGTGCGTCTGTTTCTCTCAGTTTCTTTGGTTTAATGCTACAGTCTTCCTGCTGAAATGCTAGTGTTTTAAGTTGTGTGTTGGCTTCTCAAAACCTGTGTGTCTCTGATGCTAAATTAGTTTTTCATTCACTTCGACGGTGCACCGGATGTGGTGGGGAGAGCCTAATCAGATTTTCTTGTGCTGCCAGTGTCGGTTGCTCCATCTCTGCTACTGCAAAAGCAGCCCATGTGGGTTGTCTCACAGATGGAAATCTGCTGACAGCCCCTCTACCTTGGCTTCAGTAAGAATACCAACGTGTAGAGCAAAGAGATGAAAGCCTTTTTCTGAGTCTATCTTAGTCTGCATACTAATTTCCACTCTTTTGTAGATGCGAAGGAATTGCATTTTGAGATTTGTACACTTGCATGATGAAAAAAACTCTCAAAATTGAAAATACAGTTTTGCAAAACCCTTTCACTTTGGAAAATGAGTCACTGTGAATTGCTTGTAATGTTGAATATTCAGTCAGAACAATAACGCTTATGAACTTGGGTGTTTCTATGCTGTTACTATCTGATTCACTAAGAAATATTTCTTAAGGCTAAATATGTGATCAAACTGCAAACTGATGATAGAGGAGGGGGGTTTATGTCTCACTGTGACACGGCGGTGAAAATCCAGCAGAGGGGGCTAGAAGATTTCTCACAAAATTTGAACTCTTTTGCATTGGGCCTCCTACAGAGTATATTTTCTAGGAAACTATTCTCAGGGAGCAGCTTTTTTGCACTGAAAACAATAATATCAGCATTTTGAACCAGATTGAGAGAATGGCCTCTGAGACAGCTTGCTGTCTTAAGTTTTTTTTTTTTTTTATCTCCCTGGTGTTTCGTCATTGATTTCTTCACACTGGCTGTTATGTGAATTTTTCTGTGGAACTCGGTTTGGATCTTTAGTTTTGCAATCAAAGTGCAAATCGGTAATGAGTAATACTCAGGAATGTGTACACTGCTTTCCCAACTGCAAGCTATGTGATGCAAAAAATAAAGTATTATGCAACACTGATCTTAGGTTAAAGGATTAAGTTGGTGGTCGGCTATATTATGAGTCAGGACGAAGTGTTGAAACCAGTACTAATGTCTTCTTTTGGGCCAATCAGTTTACCACTATACGTGCTCAGTGCGAATTAGCAGCAGCTGACTCTCCATTCAGACATGCATCTCACTCCTTCAATGTTCTGAAACTCTACATAGAGGTTTAAAAACGGGCATCTTACTGTCGAAGTTGCTCTGACAAAAACAGGACCTCCTAATATACCTGTAAATTATGAAATCAATGAAGTTGTTTCATGGTCTACTTACTGCAAATTACAGTTGTAGTGATACTTTGATACCCAACCAATACCATGTGGGAAACAATGCAATATCCACATCTGTTAAAATGGAAAGTACCAAAGCTACTTGGTAGTACTTTCTGTACCAGAGCTGTGTGCAGAATAATTCTGTTTTGCATTCCAAGGACGACCTTTTTCTCTTTGCCCTGGTATCAAAAGAGATATCAAGAATTGTTTTTTTATACTGGTATTGTATGGAAGTTTAAAATTCTGGTGTTGTGACAACCTTACTGCAAAATAACATCTCTGTTCTCCATTCTTGGTGCCATTACTTTCTTTTTAACTCATCAGTTTTCTCCAGCATCGCTCCCACCGTGAGGAGAAATAGGACTTCAAATTTCCCTTGTCTTACATGCCAAATTTTCCTATCTGCAAAAAAGTATCCTGTTTATATAGGATCTTTACCATAACAGAATGTGTGAAAGTCCGAAGACAATACGTTATCAGATGGAACTGAGCAGTGTTAATGTCTGCAAAGAACAATTGAGCCATCACTGAATATACTTTAAATGTGCTAAATCATGGCTGATAATGTTTGCCTATTTCAATAAGAAATTCCAATTTCGCAGGCAGCAAAAACACTGTGTTTAGGTGTCCTTAACGGCCTTAATTTCTCCATTTGAACACCATAACCTTTTAACTGACCCATGCCTGTTCTAGCAGGTCACAGTCAGCCTGTCCTGTCCAATGTGCATGTATTTCTCAACCATGACATTTCAAACTGTCTGTACACTTTTGAACTTTCCCTTGCTCTACCTCAGAGCAGGCTATGTGATGTACTGTTGCATCATCGCACATTGTGGTGGTTGTGGCAAACTGCCTGACATAATGTCTAAATACCACTGCACTGTAAGTTTCTATACACTGTGATGGTTCAAAAGAACCATTTATTTTCAATATCGCAAAAAAAATTCTTCTTTTCCTGTGTGTTGCAGCCTGATCAACAGACGACCTTGGCTATGGTCCATATCAAAGCAATTTCTCACGCTGTGACCAAGGTCTCTGTGTAACAAGGCTCTTGTTTTTTTTGTTGCAACACCTTCCATTTTGTCTAAATTCACCGTCGACATTGATAACTCCGAGGCAGTGAAGTGAAACGCTTTCAACCTTGTACTATCACCTGCATGGGATCGAAATGATATGCAGCCAGTTTATTTTCATAGCTGCGTGACACCCTTTGATGTGGAGAGGACGAGAAGAATGGAGCTTATTTTTTCCTGACTTGTGGTTCAATAGAGAAGAGCTTTGATTGCAGTGGGAAATATTGGCTTTCTGCCTTACTGTGGCGCCAGATGTTTGGCTTAAACAGGGTCAGAGGAGAAAGAGGAGCATGTGGATGGTCTCCCCTGCCCTCTGCCCCAGTCAGCTTAGCTATGCTGTCTTACTGAGAGGATCAAATCTGGATGATCTCTTACTAATTCTTGAATTATAGTGTCAAATATTCAGTTACAGCTCTCAGGACAAATGGAGCCTGGAGAGGTTTATGTCCTGCTCATCATATGCATCTTTAAGAGCATCTCTGTAGCTAGGTACCTTTTTTGCCAGTACATGATGCCGCTAATGTATGCTTATCCATAGGGTTTTAGATGCACTGTGATGTGTAATATCTGGGTATTTACTAGAGCTACAAGGATGAACCGAATGGTTGTCAACTAACAAAAAAAGGCATTTGAGGATGCCATCTTGGGCACCATTCTCACTTTTTTTCCAACCCAACTATTAAATTAATGGAGAAAATAATCAACTGATTATTTGTCCATGGTAAGCTGGCATACTGTAGAAAGTGTGTGTATGTTGCTTGCCACAGTGAGCTGACACAGGAATGAGGTTTAACCAGCTGCTGAATGCAAAACCACCTGATTGTGCTCTGCCCTGTTCTTTGTCTTTTGTCCGTTGTACTATGATTTTATCTAGACTTATTTAATGCCTGTTTCCATTGATCAGATCAGTGTTGAATTCTGTTCCTGTTTCCTGGATTTTTATCTGTTTTTCAATCAACGACCAGACGCAGCATGTGTCCGTTTGTTCCACCGTGTCTTTTGATTCAGCCTTGCCAGCTGCCTTGAAGTGTCAATTTCAGAGCAGGTTCATGTAACCATTGTCATTCCTCTGTCAGCTGGAGGGGATGTTTAACTCTTGTAAGGCTGGAGAGATGTGCAGACCCTGTCCACTTTACCTGTGTTCTTCCAACAATAAAGTCTTTTTTTCCCCCCACAGAATGTAGTTAGCTTGTTGTTGTACGCACTTGTAGCTGCTCCAGGAGTGCTCTCGCTTAACATGGTAGAGAATTGCTGTGGCTGACACACAAGGGCCTGTTAGTAGCCACTTGTATCTCTGGCTTTTTTCTGTCTCATTGAACTCAAACCACTACTAAAGCCTGTGCAGCTACAATGACATAAAGTCACACAGCCAGCGGAGCTGTTGTGTAAAAAAACAAAAAAATAGGGTGTTATGTGTGCATTTACTATGCAACTGTACACACTATGCAGTGTTGTGAGCCTACATGGACATGATTGAGTGCTTATGTTGTTAATGAAGCCAACTCTCAATTGCCTTCGGCTTGTTTGAGTGTCAATACGGGCAATTAGAATACAACTGTTGTGAATGATCTGTATTCATGTTGTGAGACAACTTTGCGATTATTAAACAGTGATTTGATTGACTTTCCCCGTGCAGCAGGGGAGATATGGTTGTTGACCTTGTTTAACAAGTAGCACACATTGCAATCAAATTACTATTTTTATTAGCGTTCAATGTAGTTACAAAAAGAAACTGAAAGATATGCTCATGGGAACAACTCAATTGTGTGTTTGGCTTTTTAGGGGTGTTTCCATTACAGTCCAATACCCGGAATAAGGCGGGTCTCACTCGCCGAAACGCCCCTAATTGGAAAATGAGCCGTCCTGAGCGGTCTTTTGACGGGACTTTTTTTGGCCCCGTCGAAGAGCGGGGACGTTTTTCTCCCCTGAAAAAAGCCTGGTTGCTGATTGGATAGAACGCTTAGCAGGATGTGACATAGTACTCAACGGCACAACAACACACGCCATTTGTAAAAGCCGGCGAAGTAGCGAGTAGTCACAAGCGACAATAAACATGAGCCCCTTTCATAGTGTGGTCCCGCAAATCCCCGCTGTATTGCTGGAAAGATCTGTGCCAGCTCTTCGCCTAAGGTCCATTTAATTTCATCCACATCTCATTTTGATCGCTTTATAATATGGATGGCCGACATGTTCAGCTGTCTGAGCTTTTTCAGTCTATTAAATAAATGTCAAGAAGGGGAATATTGCTACACCTATTGTGTTTATAACTCGTCTTAAAAAGCACTTCAGCCAAACTTGATCTTGGTTAGTCTTTCCACTCAAACTCGTTTGGTCGAAATAAACTCTTAATTTCATATAATCAGGTATGAAAATATGCTCAATTATTCTGCATGCTAAGCAGCAGCTGTCACTTGTTCTCCGTAGGCACACATTACATATTCAAAAATATAATGGTAAAAAAAAATCATTAATGTATTCTTACAATCCCACAATACTACTTCATAGCAGAACTTTGTATTTGGGGAATATTTTGGTGGTATGAAGACAACCTACTGTGGTGTATGGACCATGTACTAATGTGTTTGTGTCTTCAAGGTCAATATTAACCCTTTGAATAAAGTGCAGAGCAGTTTAAAAGAAAACATTTTCACATGTAAATGGTGTTTTCAGCTATTTTCTCGCATAATGACGACATGGTCTGTGTCAAACCCCTTTCACACACAGATCCACAACATTACTTTTGCAGCAGTGTTTTGAATCTGTTCCCTGAGGTTACACTGCAGTTTCAAATGGATTGACCTACACTTGTGTGAGAGTTTTCTGTCAGCAGTTGTGCTGTACAGTGCAGTTGCAGCAGCACACTTCGTTTTTAATTCAGAGCTTCCTAGTTGCTTATAATAGCTTGCTTTGTTGCTAGTAACAGGAACACCACCCCAGCAGGGTGTTAAATCCCACTTGAAATTAACACCTGCAGGGTGAGAAATAATTGTGTTCCACCAGCCAAGCTGCCACATTTGTGCCAGCAAGACACAGCTTTCAACCCTGTTGAGTTCACCCCAACCCACTTTTCTGAAATAAAGCAGAAATGGATCATTAAATGTTGTTGTTATGACATGAATCTTGTTTGCTAATAGCAATTCTCTGTTTATGTATTAAAAAACACGTTCAAGGATGTTTTTGCACTCTCTGTCATTGTCAATGCTTGATTAGCAATAAGATCAGCCGTTACCAAGGAGCGTGCTCTAAATATTCCTGACCCTGGCTTGGTTTTCAACATCAGGGATTGCCTTCTCTTGTGGTCATCAAGTGATACGCCTATACAGTTTCAACTGGAACAGAGTTTGACACTTACTAATTGGGGGAATTTGATCTGCCAGAAGCCCTCACATGGAGAGGGTGTGTGGTTTTTGCAGCCAAAGACCACAGTTCTGTACAGCGATTTACATTTGCAGAATTTAATTCTGGCTTTTTTATCGAAAGGAGAACTTTTTGTACTCGCTCTGTTTTGGAGAAAGCCTTGTAGTTTTGTTGTTTTTAATAATCGGCGTTTGGGTAAAAACAACATGGCAGCTGTCCTCTGATTATTTTGATTGAGACTAGTGAGACTCGTTTTTTATTCCTTCCAAAAACATTTCTGGGCTTTTGTTTGATACTCTTCTCAATTTAAAGGTCCTCTGTTTTTATCTACTTGGTTATATACATTGAATTGTGCATGAACAGGGTATTAAAATAGAAATTTGCAGCATTTTCTAAAATCTTAATCAAGCTTTAAGCAAGTTCAGAGTAAGTCACAGTCATTCATTGTGGTTCTGTCACAGAAATGGAGAATCTTTATATTCTTTGAATCTGTAATACAACATTCATAAATGTGTCTACTGTATCGTAAGTGTGCTCTCTGAAAGGCACTCCTGAGGATCTGAGGATTGGCATTAAACCTTTTATGTTTTGTTCCTTTGTCTCTGTGTGCCTTTTGTGTGCATCTGTTTTTGTGCGTAGCCTCGGTCTATGTTTTGCTGACGCTGATGATGATATACTTTTTTTAATAAAAGTCCTTTGGTCTTGGTTAATAGTTGCTTCCACAGCTCTACAGTGATCATTTTTCAGTATCTTAACCCCTTTTGTTTACAGACAATGATGCTGAAGAGCCAACTGTAGTCCTGACTAAGGTGGCTGAAGTGAAAAGAATTACAGGTAGAGGCACTGAGACTCTGCCCATTTATGCTGGGTGACTGTCAAGCGGGTGATTTTGCACTTGGCTGTTGAGGTTTTTTTAATGAAATATATAACTCTGCTAACTCAACAATGTAAGCTTTCCAATTTTACCACTTTCATCTACTGATCATCATTGTTTTTTGATTTCTTACCAAAAGTGTTTGTGCTCATTCATTCATTCAATTCGTACGGGCAACTTTCAATATACCACTGCCATGATAATCTCAAAAGAACAATAGGGGCTTTCTGCAGTTAATTTTCCACCTCATTGGGTTTTCCGCTTTGAATAAAGTAGCTTTAGTAGCTTTAATTTCAGTAGGCTGAATTATAATTCTAATTCCTCCTCCTCCTCCTCCTTCTCCTCTTCTTCCTCTGTAATATCTGGCATTTGCAGTTGGCTTTATTTTCCAAGTCCAATGCTGCCATAACAGAGTGACCTCAAAAGGTGCTAACTGAGCATTTTGTGTTTCAGAGCTGGAAACGGACATCACCGTGGGACGAATAGTAGGCTCAGGTACAGCTGCAGCCCGACTAATTGAACCTCCTTCCCATCCTTGTTGTCCCTCCACCATTTAAAAGAAAACCTTTTTTAAAACCCTGCGATACTTCAGCAGCCACATTTGGGTTGAGAAGCTTGCAATTTATATTTGTCACCTGATGTGTAACAGGGGAAAGTAAATTTAATTGATACTGAATTTGGTACCAATGACAACTAGTGGGGAATGAAACATCTGCTCAGTCATCGTCTCTGACATGAAGCTGCAGTGATGCAACACTGCCCTCTGTTGTCTTGGCTCAGTAACAAATGGTTGGCAAGTGAAGGAGTCTGCAGGAGTTTTTGGGTTCATTATACTGTGCAGTTCCACTGACCAACATTTGTCTTACTGGTTGGACCCTACTGCTTTAATTTCTCCCAAGCTGTTGCCCCGACTTGGCCCTCTGGCTGCTTTATGCTTCTCTACAGAAACATAATGCACACACACTCACTCACTCGCTCATCTTGGCTGCCACGGCAAAATCCCCATCTTCCAGGGCAGTGCTTGGATCCTTACCTAATCAGCTGTCACGCATTCCCATTGTCCTTTTCTTTATCTTTTTCCTCCAGCTTCTCTGTGAAGACAAGATCCGCAACCACAGGAGTAATACCACGCTCTTCCTACTTTCAACTAATGCACATCTTAAACGTAGTCCTCTGAAAGAAAATTTATATAATATCTTAACTGTTTTATAAACTCATAATTAGGGATGCACGATTTGTATCAGGCAGATAATGGGAAGTTTGTATTGTTGTGTATCATTCTGATAATTAAATCATAGCCGATGAATTATCAGCTGATACAGCATGAATGTCTGCCAACCCATTTCCATTATTTATTTATTAAGCATAACAGGTTACAGCCACGATTACAAAAAGTTGGGATGCTGTAACAAATGTAAAAAAAAATAGAATGCATGTACTTGAATGCAGTCCACAATTGGATATTGCACTGGGAACATTTTGTTTTGTTCAAATATATTCTGAATGTGATGCATTCTGTTTGTCATTTATCCCAACCTTTTTGGAATGGTGGTTGTACTGTATGCCTTTGTCTGCAGACTAAGCAGTCATTGGTTCTAAGACGCCTTTATTTTTGTATTGAGATTGACGTGTGATTTTCCAGTTAATGTCAAAAGTATTTAATCTAAATTCTTAAGTAAAATGCTCTATAAAAGGGTTTTCTGATGTATTTTGACAGAAAAAAATAAGTGTTTGAAGAGTCAGCTGTTTTTGTTATGTTAACAATAGTGATGTCAGTCCATCTTTGTTCAATGCATCAAAGCCCTTTTTATTCTCCTGTGTGCATGAATCACAGGTTCTGAACTTAATTTTAAAATACAAACATTTCAGCCAGAATTAAAAGGTTATTAGTGGCAAAAAAAATCCATATCGTGCATCCCTGCTCATTAAAGAATATCAGACCTAGATGATCAAATGAAATCATTGAGAATAAAGTTCTCATTTCTCCATAAATATTTACCTCTGTGCTTCTCTGTCTTCTACCTCAACGCTTCACCAGGCACCTATTGGCTGTCCATAGGTGATCTCTAACTTCTTTTCTAACTTTATTTTAAATTCAACAGATTGTTTTGGCTGGCTTCTCCCTAACCTTGCTTCTTTGTCACAAATCCTAAATTCTAATGCTTTATTTTTCTTTTACATTCGCCATTTTGTTTTCCCTGTGAACGATGCACAGGTTGTTTACAACTACAGCCAATGAGCTGATAGTTGAAATTATGTACATTGGATGAAAAGTACTAATGATCCAGCTATACAAAGTTTCCAGATGATGTGACTTTTTTTTTTTCTTTAAATACATGCAAAGTAGGTCTGTGTTGTAATTTCCATCCCTGTTCTTGTCTTTCTTTTCCAGTGTATGATAAGCAGGGCTTTCTGCTGCAGCTGGACACAAAACTGTGAGTACATCTCTCTCTAGTAAACATTTAATATCGCTCTTTTAGCAATTCTCATTCTTGCACTGGGTGGGATATTTCTAAGTTGTTGTATTTAGAGCAGCTGAATTCCCAGTTACACTTTGGCTCCATCAGTTAAATTATGTTTTACAGCTTGTTCCACTGTATATTTATTCATACAGGTTCTGCTTGATCAATGGTGAAACATGAAAACATAAACCTCCGACCAATTTATTTCACTTGCTTTAAAAAAAATAAATAAACACGTGTCATCTCACTGGAGTCCTAACCAAACTGTGGTGACAAATGCACGGATTTAATTGGCGGTCTGAGTAATACATTAAGAGATTTGTGGGAATTGTGGCGTAGTCTGTGTTTTCCCCTTTATTCTGGAGCGGCTGTGCTTCGTCAGGGTGAGAACATGCTACGTTGAGTCATTACGCAGCTGTCATTGTGTCAGCGTGTCTGTTGATATGTGTATGATTCCCTGAATTGGTTTGACACTCTTGCTCTAAACTGCCACGATAAGGCCCTTTTCTCCGGCCCTCCCATTACCGCGCCGGCAATAATCAGATGCTCCCATCACCACCCCGGCTCTCACAGGGCACGTCTGTCCTCACTCTGCACACACACTGTAAGCACTGTGTCAGCACACACTTTAAGGTGGTTTTCACATGGGTTCAGTTTATCTAATACAGCTCCTTACATTATATCTACAGTGTCGTTAATCACTCCATTAGAGCACATGCGTACAATAGTGCAATTCATCTTAAAAGCTAGCAATTAGTTTCCCAACTTGTAATTTATTCCTGCTGGCAGTCTGATGGAAAAGTGCCCCTTAGACTTTATTCCCGCCAATTTCGCTTACCAGCTTGAAGACAATTAAAGTGAAGCTTGTAAAAGCATTTCAGTTTAATGAAACATAATACATCAGCATAGAATATTGCCCAGATGATTTACCAGAGTGTTACATAATTCCAGGAATATTCAAGCAGGAGTCTTTTAATGGAAATGAATGGGTAAAAATGGGAATAAAATGGAAATATAGGGGTTAGTTGTTCTATCTGTATTTACCATGTAATATGCAGATAGAAACAGACCCCTTGCCATATCATAAGCAGACACAACACATTTATTTGTCAGCCAAATACATTCATTTGTCATTTGGTTCACTGAAATATAAAATATCTAGATTATAGTCACTCAAAAGTTACATGAAAGCATGTAGTCTGTATCCAGAGAGTGTGATAGTTTTGGCAAATGAGTGCTGCACATGTGATGGAAGGATGGGAAAATGCACTGTGCATACAGAGGGTTGAATACAGTCAGTGATTACTTACTTTTATCGAAAACATGCCATATAACCTAGTATTGCTTTTTATCCCCCCCTTCAATAAGTTCCCTTCTTAAAGGTAAGATTTTACAATAAAATTGTGCAAAAACTCCCCCAATTGCAGACCTTTGGAAATGGAATTCCAGAAATTTTTCATGATTTTCTGCCCCGTTGCAACCCTAGAGAAGCCTCAAATTGTGCTCAAGCAGACCCCAGTCAAGCCCCTTCTGTCTGATTTTGGGCCTCACACAGTGCTAAGACTTGGGCCTCCCTCCCTTCTCCCTGTTTATTTGAACTAGATTCATGGCATACATCAGGTTATTAATGATCACGCTAGTAATCGGGAGGTTCTAGTTTTAGCATTGCCAGTGTGATTATTTGAACAAGGCCTCTCTGCTTTGTCTCGCCACACGCAGGTGATGTGCTGAGCTCTCTAACTTCCTAAGACACCCGTTTTCCCTCTATCTCCTGAGCAGAGTGTTTGACAAGCTCAGTTTTTGAGGCTTAGAAATGTGTCAGTGTAACTGATAACCAGCTATAGCGATGTGTCTGATTAATCAATCACTCTTTTTTTCTTTTAATGTACAGGCCACCAGAGTTGGCATACAAGTATGGCAACCTCAGCGAAGGAGTATGCAAGCAAGGATATGCAGCAGCCAAGATGACCGCCATCTATCCAAAGTGAGAAGGATTGCTTTTCTAATTTTACACAACAGTGTGGAGATGCATTGGGTGCAGCCAGACTTGCTTTAAGAACATCACATAGACAGTCGCAAGCTTCCCAAACAAATCATTTTAATTGGATGTCAGCGGGAGAAAAAAGCTAAAACTGTCAGTCGAGCATACCAAGACGCATGATGTCATTGCTCAAGCCAACTTGGCCTTAAGGGTTTTGAGTCAGAAACAGAGAAGCCTCCACATTCCTCTCCAATCTTCCCCAGTTTCAATCATGTTTCTATCATCTTCTCCCCCACTACAAAACCCCGACTGTGTCCTTGTGATCCCTTCGATACACAAAAGAACCTTTGTCACCCGACTACAAGGTCTTCCATCTTTCTCCTATCACATCCTAGAGCCTTCGAGGCTTTCTCTGTGAACAACTTCCTGTCCTGACTCATCACAAGCTTCTTGGTACCCAGCCCACACAGTCCACACAATCCTCCATGGCCCTCTCTGATGTCATTGGCTCTTTTGCTTTTTCTATTTGCCTCTATTTACCGCCTATCTCAGTTCAATCTATAGGCCATTGTCCCAGCAGCATTCTCAGAGCTAAGCTAATAGAGGAGCAATTTACCACATTGCTGAACAATAGCCAGTGGCACTTCAGTGCAGTACTTGAGCTAGTTATGGGGCATATTCGCCAACCCATTTCCGAGAATTGGAAGTGTTGAGCTCTATTTATCTATTGCCTGAGGATGCACTATTATATTTTTTAATTCTGTTGCTCTGGGTTCATTTATGTTGATGTGTGCAAAATATATGTAAAAATATAATTATTCAATTCTTGTATTTTCCTGTAAATTAAAGTAAAACTGAATATATTTGTTGTTGCTGTGTTGCTGCACCATGCAGACTGTGGTCGTTAGATGAGCGGGGAGCGACTAAGGTTGGACGCCACTCATCTACATGTGTTGACGTGTGATGACGTAGAACCAATCAAAAGTCGGCAAAGTAGCTCCTTATTGTTCTAAACTCTAAGCCCGCCCCCCTTTCTAGCTGTTCAAGAATTGCGAAGGATTTAATTTAAATCCCTCTTCTAACTGCACCACTCAAATATTCTGTTTCACTGGGAAATACGTCACAGAGAATGTAGTGACCCTTTAATGCTACTCAAAAAAGATACCACTAATATGATGAGATTCTGTTTAAAGTGATTTACGCACAAATGAAATCAGGAGTTTACGTATATCAATTAATTCAGTTTGTTATAGCTTCTCCAAACAAACATATACTTAATTCTTAAACAAAGTAAAGTTATATCTTCCAACTTATACATCACATATCTGCGATCAAATAGCTGTGTGCCTCTCCTGGGAATCTCACAACAATCAGCCATACACCAGTGATTATTAACTCATCACATCAGAACCCATAATGAGCGCCCTTCTCCACCCGGTGGTGGGAGGTACAAACAAACAATTAATCAAAACAAAATGGCTATTACTGAATTAATTGACAAACCAACACTAAAGAACACAATCAGCTGTGAAATGTAACGCTGCTTCTCCAGATGGACGAAGCAGTTTTGCGGAGCTGCCCTCCACCTATCTGAGAGGCTACATGTTAACAATGTCCTCCCTGTTAATGACTTCCTCTAATTAGCCGCACGTGTCGGATCAAAGTTCTGCACAACACAGAACTTCCACCGGGAGCCCACTGATTACTACCACCTTCAGCCCAGCCACGCAGGTCAAAAAGCACAATTAATGCCACACTTTGTTTACCTTTTTCTATGCGTTTGTATGCACGAGTGTAAGTGTACAGTCGAACATACACAATTGTTAGTGATTTATCACGTCCTGTGTGAAAAGGAGTCAACCAATTAACATCTCATTTGTTAAATCAGTCTGCGTTGTATGTTTTCCAGGCAAAAACAAACCAATTTAAACGTTCTTGTTAGCATTTTGTTTAAATAGGAGTGGCCTACAGTTCAGCTGTGAGAGAAAACCTACTTAACCTCTAGCAGTGAGGTCCTCTTGTGGCTCTCCCTCTAATCATCTCCTGCTTCCTCCATGTTTGTCTTCTCTGAAGCCCCCTGCCCTGCAGAATCCAATTTATTTTCCACACCTCCCCTCCACTTTACCCAAAACTGTTTGTATTGGAGCCCTAAATCAAGTGTTGGCAGTGAACTTGAAGCAGCACGGTTATGAAAATATTGCCCGTGAGAGATGGACCTAGCAAAGGAAATGAGCACAATGCGTCCGTGCCTGTTGGCTGTTTTGGGAGCCCTCACTTTTTATTTAACAACAAGCAGCCCCCTGTCTCTTTGCTTTGTCAGGATGTCAGTGACTGACTGTCGGTCAGGGCTCAGTGACTTGCAATGGTCCTGTGATATTTATAGCCCCTTCTGGCCTCAAAAGTCTTTGCCTTAATGAATCTCCATTTGTTTTGGCAGGACAGAAGTCTCTGAGTGTGTGTGCCCCTGTCAGGTGATGTGAGGAGTAGAGAGAGTCATACATAACTGCCTCTCCTCTGTGGTCTTCTTCTGCGTTCATGCTTTAAACCTGGAGGATAATGAGGGTATCAAAGACCGATTAGGGTGCTTGGAAGAGGTTTAAGCTAACCGGAAGACCTCCCAATAATGTCGACCATGTTTGGTCATTGAGTCTCAGAGCTATATTTCTTGTGAACCCATTGTGGTGTTATGGGAACCAGCTATCCAAGATTCCTGCTGAGAAACGAGGGAGTGCGATGGGTGCATGTGTGTCCTCCTGGTTCCAGTTTAAAATGCCTTCTCTAGTTCCTGTAGTCTGTGTGCTGTGGGAGCCATAATTTATGATTGGTGACAAAGAACAACTGGGTCTGTGTATGTGTGACAGCCAACCTCAAGCCTTCAACAAGAAGCAATAGTTGTGTCGCTGGTGGTCTGGTTTCCGCTAATCTCTGCAACTGTCTTCTATCATAAACAAAATAATGCACATCACCTCAATAGATCTCTCCAAGGCGCCGAGCAGTGTCTTTGCTGTACGTGCGTGTCTGTGTGTATGCATGTGTGTGTGTGTGTCCTGATTGATTTCTTAGGTCTGACACGGAAATGCATGGAGCTCCATGCATGTTAACGCCAGAAAAGACACAACGAGAGTGGCTGTTTCTCTCCTCGCGTGCCCCCCGCCCCTCCGTTATGACAGCAGGTCATAAAAACACACATTCATCCTGGAGCCACACTTGCAGAAGTGGCACGTAGCCCAGCACTCGGGTCGCAGGCGTGACTAAGAGGAAATGGCTTCTTTTGATTTTAGAGCTACAATTAATCAAAGAGGGACTAACACACACACACACACACACACACACACACACACTCATACAGGCACGCAGGATAAAGATGAGGCTGTGCTGGAAGTAGCAGTTCATGGGGCATTAAAAACACCGGTCACAGACGTGTTTTTGAATATCTGCTTGTTTTTTAATGTGGCAGGATGACGTGCTTCTCATTGGAGCAGTTTAACTCGTCTGTTCTCTGTCATCTGCGAACTCAAATACTTGGGCTCAGCCGACTTTTTACACTCTGATTCAGTTTGTAGAAAAACGGTCTCGCCCCAAATCATTCGAGGCATGAGTATATTGTCCCAGCAGATTTATCAAAACTGTGTGTCAGCTGTGATTTAGACCTGGGTGGAGAGGTTATGTTGATGGGTTATGCACTGCAGGCGCCTTCTGTGTCGCTCCCTGCCTCTCAGTTTTTATTACCCATTTAGTTTTTAGCTGCCTTGCTAATGTGTGTGCAGGCTTTGCTTGTTTTGGGAGGCTTTAGCAAGGGAAGTGGAGTTGCTGTTAGATTAATGACAGTGGAACAAGTGATTTTGTTTATCACTTTTGTGGCTTAAACTTTGCCCAGGTCATTAACACTACTATCCCAGGTGTAGATGGAATAATGGGAAGCCAAATGGACGACATATATGGATTGCGTTTTTAAAAACTCATTAAGTTGAATGGTGGAGAATTTTCATTATTGGGACAATCAACATCAGTGGTGGAAGAAGTATTCAGTTCCTTTACCTAAGTAAAAGTTCTGGTACTACACTGCAGAATGACTCCAGTACAAGTAAAAGTCCTGCATTCAAAATTTACTGAAGTAAAGGTACAAAAGTATCAACATCAAAATGTGCTTAAAGTATCAAAAGTAAAAGTACTTGTTATGCAGAATTAACCCACTTGGACTTTTTTTTTTTATTTGGTCGAAATAAGTTATTAGATTATTTGTATTGATGCATTCATGAAATGAGCGTTTTATTTTGTAAAGACAGAGCTCATTTTAACTACTCAATATACTGTTATCAGTTTTAATTAACTTAACTTTAATTTAACTTTTGATTCATCGTGTTTTTATGTTAAATCTTGACCTGGAAATTAACTAAAGCTGTCAGCTAAATGTAGTGGAGTAAAAAGTAACATATCAGCCTAAAAATGTGGTAGAGTAGAAGTATAAAATTACATAAAATAGAAATACTCAAGTAAAGTACAAGTACCTCAAAATTTTACTTAAGTAGAGTACTTGAGAAAATGTACTCGGTTACATTCCACCACTGATCAACATTTTGCAAAAATAACAACAGCAAAGACGTCAGTAAGGTCGGACCTCCTTGTTTGACTACATGTATTTAAACGTTGCAGTGAAAGTGACAACAGAAAGTTAACCAATTTCAAATACCTCTTCAGTTCAAGTCAACCTGCAGTTTTCTACCGGAGAGGTAGATTGTTGTTACTGCGACATCACAGTGATTGAGTCAGTGGAGAGGAGAAAATATGTGGGGAACGCAGAACAAAATAAATAATTTGCCTTTTTTCTTTCTCCAGGTTCATGAAACCAGCACCCATGTTTCTTGATCGGAACTTCAAACGTCTAGCAAAAGTCACCAATTACTTACCTCCATTTGGATTCAAAACGCAAGGTAGGAAGAGTTCATTCTGTCTGTTTTCTTCCACCAGTGACACCTACTGTACATTTCTTGAACAGTGTGTTCAAGGATAGTGACCATAAAAACTTGAAGCTGATCTAGGGTCCAGACATTGTGTGACAGTGTGTTCTTGGTGCTGCTCTGAGGTTTTGATGCTGTTAGGAGCTCGACGGCTGCATGTTGCAGTGTTTTGTGCCTGCAGTGCCTGGTATCTCAGAGTAACAAACCAACTGACTGAGTCGGTACCAAACTCAGATTTGTGTGTTTTCTGATATTGCCCAGATGATTTACACTTTCATTCTAAATTGCCAACATTACACTTGGGTCAAAGATGATAAAATGCAAGATACGAGCATGCCAGCCTTCTTCCCTTCATCATGCATCAACTTGCTTCTCACATGTGGCGTCGATCTAACTTGTGAGACTCGCCATCAAACTGTCAACATCTCTTATGAGACAAGTTATTCTGTAGCCAGACAGAATTGTGATTTTGTTGCTCCGTTTTAAATTCCTGAATGATGTTGGCAGCCGTTCAGAGGTAGGAAACCAAGCTGGTTATTTTGTCCAGATACCTGCTCTTTTTTTAAACTCTCCTCAAAGTTCCACTCTGATGGTTCAACTGTGGAGACTGCCAATGTTCTGCCACTTTGCAATTTTCATAATTTGTCATTGTTGCAAGGTTGGTGTTTTTGGCAGAATATGCTCTGCCTCAGGTTTGTTGCTCTGCCTTGCCCTGAGTTAAGAAAGTGAGATAGGTAATAAATCACGTTGGACATTTAGTCACCTTTATCCTTTGCCAAAGTGTTGCTGTCATTCAATACTAATGCAGAAAGAGACTGTTTTAAACACTATTGGTTTATTTAAGGACTGTCCAAAATTGGACAATTGCTCAGCAGACTTTTTAATGTAAGTAATTTACCCAATTTATTCCTCTCAAATCATCCATACTTGACTTTTTTCCATTTGGGATCAGCTTCCTGATTGGAGAAGTATACAGATTCCTTAAGTTATAATTCTAAGAAATCTCTTTTTTTATTAGCATAGAGAATTTGAAAAACTTTAGGTTATTTACATAACCCCGGTTCTCTGAGTAATATGAGTGAGATGTCTCACTATGGGATGCACGCCCCCGCTGCAGACCTCAGAAGCATTAATCTCAATACGCCAATCCTGATTGGCTGGTAAACGTGTCCGTCCGTCCGCCCGCGGTAGTCCCACCTCCTATAAGTACCGCCTGCGGACGGGAACACGTCATTCAAGATAAGCACCTCTTCTCACCCGCCCAAGCAAGAAGGGTTGTCTGGTGAGACATCTCACTCATATTACTCAGAGAACCGGGGTTATGTAAATAACCTAAAGTTCTCTTTCATAATATTTCGTTCGATGTCTCACTATGGGATATGGTTGCTCCCGTATTGCCAGACAAGCTTATCCAGCGTCCACCAACCCTCAGGGAAAACAATCTGTTCCAATCAGGACATCAACACCGCGCTTGCCACGCAAGGAGCGGAGACGTCCAGCATATAAAAGCGGACAAAAGTGAGAGGCGAGGACCAACTCGCCGCCGCACAAATGTCCTGAACAGACACTCCCCTGAACAAGGCCCAGGATGTAGCCACGCCCCGAGTCGAGTGCGCTCGCAGACCCACAGGTGGCTGCAAACCCTGACCCGCATAGGCCAAAGCAATCGCCTCCACCACCCAGTGGGACAGGCGCTGCTTCGTAATAGGCTTCCCTCTATGAGGACTAGCCCAGGAGACGAACAGCTGATCGCTCCTCCTGAACCCCCCAGTCCTATCCACATAGGTGCGCACAGCACGGACTGGACATAACGCATGCGACCGCTGCTCACCAGATGAGGCAGCAAAGGCCACAAGGTCAATAGGAGAACATGAGCCCACCACCTTAGGCACAAAAGCCGGGTTGGGCCTCAAGGTCATCCTCACATCCCCCGGGAAGAACTGAGTGCACGACGGGTGCACCGAGAGCGCATGAATGTCACTAACCCGCTTCGCCGAAGCCAGAGCCAGTAACAACACCGCCTTGAGAGACACGTGTTTCAAGTCGGCCCCCTCCAGTGGTTCAAACGGAGGGCCCTTGAGCCCCTCCAAAACCACAGCCAGGTCCCAAGGCGGCACCAGCGGCCTGGACACGGGGAGAAGCCTGCGCGCCCCCTTCATAAAACGGCAAACGAGTGGGTGCTGGCCCACCGTCAGCTTCCCAAACCCCACGTGGCACGCGGCAATAGCCGCCAAGTACACCTTAACCGTGGAGAAAGCCTTCCGATTGTCAATCAGGTCCTGCAAGAATGACAAAATCACCCCCACCGGACACTGAAGAGGAACGTGGCCGTTACTGTGGCACCACTCCTCAAACACCCTCCACTTGCAGTCATACAGAGACCTAGTGGAGGCGGCTCGAGCACTCTGAATAGTGGAAATCACTCGCTGTGAGAGACCCCCAGCTGACAGATTGAGCCACTCAGGGGCCAAGCCCAGAGCGCCAGGCGCTCCGGGTGCGGATGGAAGACCATCCCCCCCCCTTGCGACAGCAGGTCCCTGCGCAGCGGGAGCTGCCAGGGTTGGGTGCACAGCAACCGATATATCTCCGCCAGCCAATGCATCGCAGGCCAATGCGGAGCTACCAGAATCAGCGCGTGGCCGTGCTCCCTCACTCTGGACAGAGTGGGGGGTATCAAGGCCAGGGGAGGGAACGCATAAAGAAGCTCGCGCGGCCAGGCGTGCGCTAACGCGTCTATGCCGAGGGGAGCATCCACGCCGCGCAGAGAGTAAAACAGCGCGCACTGCGCGTTCTCTCGCGACGCGAACAGATCCACCGCGGCCCGACCGTAACGGGACCACAACTGCTCCACAACCTCCGGGTGCAGAGTCCATTCCCCGTACACTGGCGCGCCCCTGGACAACAGGTCCGCGCCCGTGTTCAGGACTCCCGGAACATGCGTCGCTCTCAGAGAGAGGAGACGACCGCAGCTCCACAGGATCAGTCTGCGTGCCAACATGTGCAGCTGACGGGAGCGTAAACCCCCCTGACGGTTGATATACGCCACCGTCGTCGTATTGTCCGTCCTCACCAGGACATGATGACCCATGAGAGACGGAAGAAAATGTTTCAGGGAGAGGAACACCGCTGAAAGCTCCAGAAAATTTATGTGAGACCGCTGGAGGCCCACACTCCAGACGCCCCTCACAGACCGGCCCTCGTGAATCCCGCCCCATCCCGTCAGGCTGGCGTCCGTAGTGACCACCTTCCTGGACAGAACGGAGCCCATGGGTACCCCGCGGGTCAGAAAGGACGGGACTCGCCAGTGGCGCAGCGACCTGGCGCACCCCGGCGTGACCGGCACCATCCGTGCGCCATGACGCACGGGGTCCAGCCCACATGAGGCCACCCACAGCTGGAATTCCCTCATGTGGAGGCGACCGAGACGGACTACGAGAATGGCAGACGCCATCAACCCGAGTAACCGAAGACACAACCTGAATCGAACAGATTTCCTCGGACGAAAAAGCGCGAGACATGTCCTGAAGACCCTCACACGCTCCGCCGAGAGGCGCGCCGTGAAAGACACCGAGTCCAGGGATAATCCCAGAAAGATTATCTCCTGCGCCGGGGACAGCACGCTCTTTTCCGCGTTTATCACGAAACCCAGATCCACCAGGTGTTGCATGAGAATACGCGTGTGCGCTCTGGCCTCCTGCTCCGACTGTGCCAGCAGCAGCCAGTCGTCCAGATATGTGGCCAGGCGAATGCCCTGCCGTCTCAGCGGGGCTATCGCCGCTTCCGTGCACCGCACAAACACCCTCGGGCTTAAAGACAGGCCGAAGGGAAGTACGCGATACTCGTAGCAGATCCCCTGGAAAGCGAACCTCAGATACTTTCTGTGGGGAGGATAGATCGGGACGTGGAAATACGCGTCTTTCAGATCGACAGAAGTGAACCAATCGTTCTGCCGCACAAGGCGCAACAGGGATGCGTGTGTAAGCATCCTGAATTTGTATTTCCTGAGAAATTTGTTCAGAGCACGTAAATCCAGGATAGGGCGAATACCGGTCCCCCCCCCCGTTTGGGAACCAGAAAATACCTGGAGTAAAAACCGCTCTGACACTGTGCGGGGGGAACGACACAAATTGCTCTTTTGTTTAACAGCGAGAGGATTTCCTCCTGCAAAACACGAGCTGACTCCCCCCGAGCCTGAGAGTGTATTATACCGGCGAAACGCGGAGGAACGGCGGCGAACTGCAGCCTGTAACCCCGCGAAATCGTCCTCAACACCCAAGGCGGAGCCGCGAGTGCGGCCCATCTCTCCCACCTGAGGGAGAGAGTGGTCTCGCACCGCAGCCCCTCCACCACGAGAGGCCCCAGCCGCGGTGCGGTGGCGGCCTCCCGTGGTGGAACAGTGGCACGGCACCCGGACGGCACAGTGGACGGCCGTCCGGGTGGGCAGCGCGGCGGCCCCGCCGTCCCCGCCTCGGCTTTTACCCGAGGGGGAACAGCGAGCGTTGCCACCGCGCTGCTCATTGTGATTCTTTTGGCTTTTATTAGCTGCGCCCTCGGCACTCGGCCTGGATGCGGCAGCGGGACACATTTTATTTTCTTTGAGAAAATGTGTGTGTGTGTGCGTGCTTGTGGACGTAAGACAGGGGCAACCGCTGAACTCTCCGCCGTCAAACGTCCATCTCTCCCGGCTCGCTCTGGCGCAGGCCGTGGCGGCTGGGAGGCGGGGGCGTGGGGGGCCCCCGGGCACACGCTGAAAAGCCGAACAGGTGGGGCTGGAGAACGGGGAACGTCCAGCTGCATCACCGGTGGAGAG
This sequence comes from Centropristis striata, assembly GCF_030273125.1. NCBI lineage: Eukaryota > Metazoa > Chordata > Actinopteri > Perciformes > Serranidae > Centropristis > Centropristis striata. Next base: position 12,067,467 of record NC_081527.1, on the reverse strand, counting down.
AGGGGCGGTCAGGCCGCTCTCTTCTTTTTCCTGGCCTGGCCGGTAGCTTGCGCGGGCGGGGCCGGCGGAGCCGCGGCCGGGACCGAGGGTTTTCTGGGCCAGCTGGGCCGACCTGGCTGGGAAGGCGGCGCAGGCTGGGGTCTTGGCTGCTTAGGCACTTTAAACCGTGAAACCTGGGAAGCAGCCTGTGCGAAGGTTTTACGCTGCGCAGGTGGAGAGGGCGCAGGGGGCTTACGGGGGAGGCAGAGCTGGAGAGCCTCATCCTCCTTCTTTTTGGCTTCACACCGCCGTTGCATTGAAGCCAACGCGGAGCCAAAAATCCCCTCCGGGACAATGGGCATGTCCAGGACGTCGTCCTTCTCCCTGTCCGACAGGTTGGCGAGGTTGAGCCACCGCGCCCGTTCCTGCAGGACCATGGTCCCCATCGCTTTCCCCGTGGCCTGGACCGCGCAGCGTTGGACACGGAGACACAGGTCGGTAATGACCGGGATCTCCTCCCACGCAGCCGGGTCCTGAGTTTGCACAAAATCCTCACACAACTCAGCCTGGTAGGCCGTGAGCAGGGAGAGGACATTGAGCGCTCTGGCCGAAAGCGCAGCTGCCTTGTAGGCCTTTTCAGTCAGGGCTGACTGAAAACGGTCCGACTTAGACGGCAGGCTGGGGCTCCGGGAGGACACCGCTGACAGCCGCGGGTGGAGGTGCGCCGCGACGAGTGGCTCCATCGGAGGCATACGGAGCAGGCCCAGGCTCTCCATCGCTTCACAGTCGAGGGACGAGGCACCGGGGACCGGGCTCCTGCTGCTGTAGGGGCGGTCTTTCCACGAGCGCGCCACCTCATCCAGCAGTTCTGGGAAGACGGGGAGAAGTTGCCTTGTCGCGCTCCTGGCCAGGGGCAATTTCTTCCCCTCGTAGCGGGACCTGGTGGTCTCAGCTACGACAGCAGGCCAGGGGATGGCCAGCCGGGCAGCAGCGCGTTTGCACACGTCGAGCATGTCCGAGCTGGGGAGGGGAGAGGCTGGTAAGCTACTCTCATCTCCATCCCGAAAGGCAACGGAGACCGCGGGCTTTGCAGCCCCGGCCGGAGTGATGAAGACGTCGTCCTCTTCTTCATCCTCTGATATGAGGAGTTCAGAGGCGCAGTCATCATCGTCCCCATAGTCCAATTCCAGGACGTCTTCCTCCTGCGTGGAGACCGTGGCGAGGTCAGCCTGGGAGCCCCAGCTGGCACAAGCCTCCGGTACCGCCACCGCAGCGACCCCCGTCTCCTCTCCGTCTCCGGCGGCGCCGTCGGATGGGAGATAGGGGTCGAATCCAGACAAGCTAGCCTGGCGGGCTAGCCGTCGGCGGAGACTCTTGACCGTGAACACCGCGCAGTGTTGACACGAGCCGGGGACGTCGATAGCTAGCCGGGCGTGTTCCAGCCCTAGGCAGCCCGAGCAGACCTGGTGTGGATCCCTGCTCGCAATCTTGTTCCCACAGCGGCACGAGCGGGCCGCTGAGTCTCCGTGCCCTCTGGTGTGAGGGGTATTCACCTCCATTCCGTGCGAGCTGGTGTGCAGGCAGGGAATCGAGGATGGTTAGCTGGTGTGCTAACGCTAATTGCACCGAGGGACCGGCTGGTGTGCCGACACTCGGTACTCGAGCTGCCTGGTGTGGCGCCGAGGACAGTGCTGACCAAACCGTGGTGGGGCTAGGAAGCACTGAAATCGATCTGGTATGATCGACGAAGCAAATAAAATGTCCAAAAAACTAGCTAGCGCCCGGCGACAGAAGCTAAATAAGATCCGTCTACAGACAGTTAAGCTAGCCAGCCTTGGACGCAAGATATGCTCCGGGTGAGAAGAGGTGTTTGAATGACGTGTTCCCGTCCGCAGGCGGTACTTATAGGAGGTGGGACTACCGCGGGCGGACGGACGGACACGTTTACCAGCCAATCAGGATTGGCGTATTGAGATTAATGCTTCTGAGGTCTGCAGCGGGGGCGTGCATCCCATAGTGAGACATCGAACGAAATATTATGAAAGAGAACAGACATTTAAAAAACAGACATTTATTTGTTATCTGACTGTCCCTGGTTCAAATGATTGACATCACCAGCAGCAGATTAGATCAGCTGAACTATTTAACTTTATAATTCTGTAAGGGTTTCCACTTTGGCTGTGCTCTGTTTAATGTGCTTTCTGTAGCTGGTGTTTGTTTCCAGCCTTAGTCAAAAGGCAATTCACACTGTAGCACCACTCTATGCAAGTGAACTGTGTGTCACTGTGTGTTCAACAATGACCAACAGACCAGTGACTCTTCTCTCAAGAAACAATCTAGCCCACTCAAGACTCTTCCAGTTCCAACATTGATCTGAAACCACATCAACATTTTAATATGATTTAACTAAAGTGTTCTGAATCAGATTTTTAGTGTTTAATTCATTGTTTGGAATAAGCAGCAGGGGAAGTACAGTAGTAGATAATGTATGTTTCATATATTTTCAGGTTCCAAAGCAAAAATGTTTCACAGCCAACAAAATGTGATTAGATATCTTTGAGTTTAGTTTTTTGCAAATGTTACACCTAATAAGATTTAAATAATCCAGAATTTGTTCTTTGAAAAATAAGGCTCAAAGAAAAGTTAAATTTCAGAAACTGTTTGTTATTGTGTCATTATAAAAAGGATGGCTTGAATCAAGCAATCTGATTGGTTGTAAGCCGTGGTATAAATCCCGTATACCACTCTAATCCCTTATCAAAATGCTATAGCACTCCTCTTTTATCTTTTTATACAAGGAGCTTGGGACTTCCTGTCGTTACCAAACAACCAAAACAGCTTTTGCAGCAGTCTATCGTTGAAACATTTTGTTGTTGTTGGAAACATTTATTGTGATTGATAACAGTTAATCAGGTTATGAGGTTGGATTGACTGCGGGGATAAGGCTAAACCAGTAGGCTATGTTAGGATAAGCTAACAGGGCAGCAACAAGAAAGTATGTTCCATAGCAACCGCCGGCCAGGAGGGCCTATTTCTTTGTAAGAACAATGCTTTATGGATGATTTTTGTTAATAGACACTTTTTAAATTGGAATGCGTCCATTACTTTCATAAGTGATGGACATATTTGCGTCAGCCGAACAAAGCCCCTTAGCCGAACATACCTTGGCCTGTCGTGAGCTATTGCTTAATAATGCCATGAAATACATTAATGGCAAACCAATAGATTTTCACCCATGGCCAGTTTTTAGCCTGGAGCTTTGGCTCAGCCAGCGCTATAACTTTCTGACCAGGCTGAAGAAAGACATCTTTTAAAGTTCATAATACCCTTATTGTACTATGCCCATATGTCAGAATATGTTCATATTTTCTGTCATTTTATTTATTTAGACACTGCAGGATTCTGCGTTTGCCAAAAATAACGACCTCATCAGTGATGTTCATTTGTTCGCGAGATGAATTCTATCTTGGGACCAAGAAACTCGTCTGTCTCCCAACACTCCAGCTTCAATGTTTCCACACACAGTGCTTGTACTTGTTCCCTGACCTTAACACACTCCAGCACTTCAGATATCAAACCAGTACACAATGCCATGGGAACTGAAGAGATAACATTAAGCTGGCTTCAGTGACATGCTCTGTCACATATTTTCCAATGCTTAGAAGCCGAAGGAACAGTGAATGTTACCTTTGTGCTCTGGCAAGTTCTCCGCTGTCATACTCTCTCTCTCACACACACACACACACACACAGTCTCCGTCAAAGGAGCACTCCCTGTGTGAGTGTTACACCTGGTTTCTGTTTTCTCCACGGACTGCGATGGCAGTGGGGTTTCCCTTTTATTGGTACTCATGTGGAGAGATGATACGTGTGGATCTTGAATAGAGCGCCACAAAGGATTCCAAATTGGGAACACGGAGTGGCGGTGGTGGGCGGCAGGTTTATTTTTACTTTTTATTCTGCCAAGAGGTATCTTTGGCGCACATCAACCGCAGGAGAGAACAGCAAAGCTGTGTTGATTTGGTCTCAGACGAGAAATCATACTTGTCAGCACAGCAGGATGCCTTTCAGCCACTGAACGGCCAATTTGAGTAAAAGGCTATTTTTGCATCAGTTGTTAGGTAATATTCTCACGGTATATAAAATGTTATTCTCTCTAAATTATATCTTTCTGCAGTTGTAATAGCAGTTTCTTCCTGAAAAGTTGAGCTTTGCTAAGTCTCTGAAGAAAAATGCGGAAAGCTGGTGTGGGGAAACGAGCCTTTACTTCGTGCAGCACGGAGAGAAGTCACTCTCGACAAAAGAACCGTCAGACTTTTATACAGAAAATCAGTCTCACATGATCAAAGGGCCAGGGGTAGTTGCAGGTGAAGTCGCGACTTAATGTAATGAACATACAAGGATCAGATATTGCAGGACAGTGACAAAAGCTTCAAAGAAGCAAAAGAAAGTAGATTGAAAACAGAGCCAGACAGTCAGAAACTATCATGCAAATTCACATTATAACCCCCTGTAGATGAGTTGTCTGGTCTTGTATCTCTGAGAACAGGATTTAATTTATCTGCTATAAAAGTTTAATGTTTTAAAATATCAAGAATATAATATTATTTTCCACACAGTCCAAAGTGAAAAAGTTTGCATGATGTTGTTCAGCAGCCAGAAGCTCCTACAGTTACACAGATATTTTTCAAAAGTTACTCACTTTGACTTTGTTTGATTTGCACAGTGCTTTAAAATTGTTGGCTAAAAGGATTTAGCCAACAAAAAGAAGACTTAATACTTCACATTTCCTACTACCAGTTGTTGATAAGAGATATTGACATTAATTTAGTGTGCAGATCGCACTGTTTTATTTACTTTAATTATGAATATAATTGCATCAACATAACCAGAGTATGATGTTTGCACAAGCTCTGCCTCAGTCACATGATCGCACAAAGTAATTTACTGCTTTATCTTTTTTGTAACATGAGATAAGAGCAGGTGCACAAGTATGAGTATATTTATTAAAACCAGTGGTAAAATATAACATCACAGTCTCATAAGACCTTGCCAAGACACAGCAAAATTTTTTGGGGGATTGTTCAGGATGTCTCGTTTCGTGTTAGTGATGATTTTTACAGACCGACTGTGGACTGCAGTGTTTTGACTTCACCTTTTAGTTTCGCCTCAGCTTGCTGGGAATCTCGACGGAGATGGTATCAAGAAAAACGGCAAAATTTTGCTAATGGAAAAACAATATATAGCAACTCAAGTTCAGCAGAGCCACGCCCACCACACAGTGGAAATGCAGCTTCAGTTGGGAGGAAAGATAATATAGCCAAAAGGCTTGTAAACTGTTGCCTAATATTTGAACACAGATTTTCAGTCTACAACATGGAAATTAGCATGATAAACACCTTGGTCCCAACAGCTATATTTCCATATTATTCACTTGTCAATATCTTTGATAAATTAGTCACAATACTGCAATGAATTTGAAATTTCTTGCCTTTTTACCATAGAAGTTAATGCTGAGTCAAACGCCTACTAAAGTGCAGGCCTGACAAAGACCACTCTTTCATCACATGATTTTTTAAATGTTGTTTAGACTACAGTCCTCCCAACAATGTGTCTGTGTTTATGCGTTACGTGATGATTTGGACCTTCCTCTATCTTACCAGAAAAGATTTTTGTAATTTCAAGAGTTCCATATTGGACCAGTGTCTGAACCTAGAGCCATTCGTCTTCTGCTCTACCACGAGACATACTTCGCTGAAATGTTTACCCCGGGTACTTATAACAATTAGCTTCCATGTCGTCCTCTGGAAGAGAGTCTTGCCCGTTGTGATTTTTCACTTTTCACCCGCTTGGATCCAGGTGTGGTCCTCGGCCTTGTGTTTATGCTGCTCGGGGTGATGCTTGACGCCAGACATCGACACCACATCCAAACAATGGGCTGTTGCTCTGCTCGCCTCTCCGCAGCAGGTTAATCATTAGGATCGTTAGCCAGGGTGAATGGGGCTGTAATATGTCTTACAAACTGCTTTGAGGCCCCAGTCTAAACTATCTTGTTCTCGCTCTCCCTTTACTCTCGCTTTTGCTGTTTCTCTTGGCCGTCGCAGACTATGAGCTATATGGTGAGGGTATTAAGTGAAGGAGTGAGGGCAATGAAAATGCCTCTCATTTTTTAACAATGCGACACAGGGAGACTGTTTTTTCCCCATGTGGGCCGCACATAAAGGAAAGCTGATTAAATGCCATCAATAAATCCATGCACTCCTTCTGTGGTGCTTCCACATTACTACATGTAAGGTGGATCAGAAATAGTAACCGCTGTAATGGAATCTGCACATTTGGCCTGTCATGCTTATGAATGAAAAGTATGAGAGGGCTAAAAATGGTCTGGAGAAGAGATAAATATATGGAGTATCCAAAGCAGGAAGCATGACTCCAGCAGAATGCCCTGTAGAACATGGCAGGAATGCGTGCTATGGCTAAACATCCCTGTTTCTCACCCTGCGATCAGAGAGGTGCTGGCCACGCAGTGAGACGAGCTCAACATCGCCCACTTAACCAGGAGAATGTGCTTGTTTGAAAACAGCATTCCTCTCTGAGTGCTTTTATGGGAGAGTTTCTACATACACACGCATACCGTCCTGAACCCTGTATGTCTGTTTCTCCCAGATACACTCCTCAAGAACACAACAGCTTTTTTCTCTCCATAATCCCATCACCACCACTATTTCTGAGGACTGATTGGTCTCGCCTTATCTATGCCTGAATAAACGGACAGAGGTGTTCTCTCCTCTAACTGCCTTAAGACCACCTAGATTGCAAAGTCTCAAGTGGTATGTAGAAGTCCTCGGCAGTTTGTTAATCATTTAAAGGAGCAATTCCCTGAGTTTTGACAGATCATCAGCTAATTTTTGACGTTGAAGTGATGCACTTCTTCATAATGAGAGCTTAAAGTGACTAAAGTCCCTTTCCCATACACACTGCAACTTAAGTAGACATTACCCGCAGGGGCTGTATGTGAAGATCCAAATTGTTCAGATCATTTGGACCGGACATTAAACAGACTTCACCATGCTAGCTCCCTTTTTCAAAACCTGTGTAATGTCCGATAGAGCCCACGTGTGATTGAGCAGGTCAATGACCGGAGGATTCAGGGCAAGAGAAGGGGGTATGTTGAGGATGTTTGTGTCATGTGACTGACGCTGAACTGGAAGAATACAAGCAATCAAGGGGTGAGGAAGATATTATTTTTCCATTACAACGGCAATAAAAAAGGTCTAACTTCAGAGACAAAGCGATTCAGGACCCTTGGTTGGCGAGGGCCACGCTGGCAGACAAATTCAACAAGAAACATACTTTCATGGCTCTTGCCTCTCTAACATGGATGTATAAAGAGACACAGCATTGGAGGCGTTGCTCCATTCATTCCTATGAATATTGCTCAGTGGTGCTAGATGCCAAAAAAGCTCAACTTCTAGGTATAGAATTGGATTGTCCACACTGTGGGGCCCACACAGCAAGCGTGTTAGAAACGTAGCCCTCTGATAACTTGAATGGGGATAAAAGTATTTAATTGTGTGATGTTTACGGACCAAATGGATCAAAAGTCATAGTGAAACAGTGAGAACGCATCTGATATGGACAATTTTCTGTACTACACTTTTGAAAAGACAGCTCCAGACCAGATTCTATTTTCGAGTGTCAAATTACTAGATAGAAGAGAATCTGAAATTACTTTTATGTATCCAATCTCCCATTTATTTCCATGAAAGCAGTAATATACCAATGCATTTATACAAAAACTGCTGTGGCCAAAACAATTATGTAACTATTTACATTTTGTATGCTCATGTAACTAGTGCACTGTAGGTGACAACTAATCTTAATCGTCCTCTCATGGTGTTTTTTCTTTCTTTCTTTTCCTCTGCAGAGAGAATCATAGACAGCATTTTAACTGCCACGAAAAATTACGGACTTGGAGAGGATTTGGACAGGTAATTATTGCAACTCATCCACTTCAACAGGAAGACCCGTTTTGTCTATTCATCAGTTCTAGATGTTACTAACTTCTGACTCTCCTGCGCTACAGTCTCAGCTGTAGAAGATGCATCATCGTGGGCAATGGGGGAATCTTGTTTAACAAGTCCTTGGGTTCCCGTATAGATGATTACGATGTCGTAGTAAGGTAAGATGACACCGTAAAAAATAAAGAATCAATAGATGCAATTTTCCCCTCAAAAACAACAGTATTGAGTATCAGTTATATAATATCTAAGGTACCAAGAGGATGAATACAATTTGTAATATGCAATACATCCTGATAAAAAGAACACCTTATTAAAGTGCACATACAGCAGTAGATTGAATAAATAAAAACATCCCAGATGCTTAACTTATGTGCCACGGGGTTTTCTTAACCCAAATTCCACTCATTAAGACGTGTCTTATGTGCTGGCAGGTTGAATGAAGCACCAGTGAGCGGTTATAGCCGAGACGTGGGGACCAAAACCACCATGAGGATTACATATCCAGAGGGAGCCATCCAGAAGCCAGACAACTATGAAAAAGACTCACTTTTTGTGTTTTCTGCTTTCAAACCGCTGGATTTTAAGTGGCTCAGACAGATGGTCTTCAAGGAGAAACTGGTAAGTACTTTTTAAAAATAATTTAGGAATTGTCTTTAATACATTTAACACGCACTCACAGACAACCCTGAAAATATAGGAGTACTAAAACTAGTGAAAAGAGCAGAGGTGTTTCACATGTGTTTCATCAGGCTCTTGTTCTCTTGTTTTGCCTGTGTTTGACTTGCAGCCACTGAATTACACTGCGGAGAATTTCTACTTCTCTGGGTGTCTAAATGCGTCTGAATGTCTGAGTTATGTGTTTTGTTTTAGCAGAACATAGCAGCCCAACCTCTAATCACATTCTGTACATTCCTTCCTGTGGAAATGTAAGCCGTTTTTGTAAATGGGTTATATATCTACTATATAACGGGGATGTTTTAGATGGTTTGGATGCTTAATGTGGCAAGCACAGTTGAGAAAAACCAATGACTAGCACACAAGTTCTTTTTCTTCCTTCTCTGGCAACAGAGTGAATTTTCCTCATGAAATCTCATAACTTACGTTTGTTCCCCTCCTTGTGTTTGACTGTTGCCCTACAAATAATGATAATAAATTTACGGCCTGACAAATCTTTTGGGTGTCCTTCAGATTGCCGCAGTTAAATGACAGACTGTGAATTGGCCTCTTAATCACAGCAGTCAGGCTGAATGAATGAGCTGGCTTTCCCTTATCTTCCAAGTATAAAAGGCAGTCATATTTAATGGCTCCTGTGTCCTTTTATATCCATTGTCACTAAAAAAAAGCTCTTGTGAGCACTTTTATTATGTTCCTGTAGAACAGTCTCTAGTGTCTCTTTGAGATTATTTTGACTCCATTCAACTGCAGAACAGTGGGGGTACTTTGTGAAAGCTTTTCATTTCATAGAGTCATTAAAATAAAGGTGGTGGTAATTAAATAAAGGTAGTGCTACTTTCAAGGACTACAACAGTGGTTTTTAGTGTTTAGTCGCACATCTTTGTCTACATCATTCAGACTATTGATAATGGTGCTATCGGTTTGTAAAAAAAAAAAGACTTTTATTTCATACAGTACTTTGTATTTCTAAATTATAAATATGTTGCCCAGGCACTTTTAACCCTCTGAACCCCAGAGGTTCATATGTCATATTTTACTCACTTTGGCTGCATTTTTTTACTGCAATATATAAGTCCTGCATCTCTATGAAAGCAGCATGATCAAGGCTAGAGGTAGAAAACTCAAATATGTCTGTTGTGCACCATAACACAGTTATAGTAACAAAGTTGAATTTCTTTGATAATTCATTTTTACTTGAGCAACAACGTTTTATTTAGTCATCTATTCCTGTGCAGTTAAACTCAACATGGCACCACCCTTGATATAAACAATCAAGGCGTGACCTTAAAGAGACATCGTCCCTATAACACAGAACGAGATACTACATCGACGTGTCATGCAAAACGCACCTCAGATCGTAGTATTACTCACAACACTGAACACGCTGAGTAAGGGAATACATGTCAATAACACATTGTGGTAAATGATGTCCATAGTGTCCACTACATAATTCACCATAACAGAGAAACATTAAAAGTCAGCGAGGAGGTGGGCAAATACTTTGTCCACAACTTGGGAACTTGGGAAAAAATATGGCTCCACATTCTATATATTGGTTGCTGGCTTTTATAAAGTGTAGTTTTGGCTTCCTTTATTAACCCATTGAGGCCTGAAAAATCGCTGGGCGATTTTAAAATAAGCATCTAATTTTCTGGAAATTCTGGAAAAATTCTGGAAAAAAAAGTGTCAACTCTTCTACTAAATAATGGATTTTTCAGCCTCTGTAGCAGATAGAAATGAAATTCAAAAAGGTATTTGAGAGCTTATACAAATACTACAAAACGACGTAGCCGCTTTCCAGGCTTCAATGGGTTAATTGTTTTAACAACATGCTTTGTTGAGTTAAGATTTTGTAAAATAACACAAAAAGATTTGAAATAGCAAATTCAGTTAATTAAGCCAGTTTACCACAAATGTATATTCAGGATCTTTCATACAACCATTGCAAATAACTTACAATCAATATGTACAATCCTAAAGGGAGTACACAGACAGCTTGGCTCTTTTTTACCTCATGTATGGTGAGGGATGCCTCCGTCTGATACGGCACTCAGAATTGGAGGAACCTGCTCTGTTTTCCAGCACAGCTGTGTGACTTTGTGGTAACAGCTGCCAGCTGGACTTTTTTACAAGGTGACATTTGTCAAAATCGTATGAGTGAGTAACGGGCGAGAAAACATAAAGAGGAAAGGACAATAGCGTTTATAGGGGATGGAAAGGGCACACAGTGTCAAGCTGAAGCTAAGTAATGGTGTGAAGCTGGATTAAAGGTCGAGAGAATAGAGGAAAGCTAGATGGAAAGGATAAAGTGAAAGAGGGTAAAGGGATAATAGCTGGGGAAAAGAAAATGAGCAGTGGAAGGTAATAGTAAAGTAAAATGGAGGAAAATAGCTTGCTTGGCTGGCTGATGGCCCCTTCAGCCTTTGATAGGGCCCAGATTTTTCTGGTGTGTCAGAGGACAGTGGAAATGGCTGCCCGGGATAATTGATCTGGCCCCTGGCGTCCGACTCAGCCCGCTTTGATCTGCTGAGGAAGGAAGAATGTTTCTCATGGGTTAAAAATCAGGGAACAGAAAAAAATAAATCAGTGTTGTTAGGTCGGAGCCTTGATGATAATATGGAAGAAGAGAACTGACAGATGTGCAAAGACCCATGCTTGACCTTTGATTCATTTTTAAAATACGTCTGCAATAGTTGATTTACCGTCATAGAAATATATCATTCAATGTGTGTTTTTCCTGTGCGGTTTCCTCAACTGTAATGTTTGCATGGCATTAAGAATCATTTGAAGGTTTTTGTAAAGCATTTTAGATAAGCTCAGTTCACTGTGTCAGCAAAATCATAAATAAGAAACATTATACATAAAAAATCATCATCACAAACCATTTAAGATATTAAGAGTGCAGGCACGAAGAATGTCAGTGTTGGTCAGTTGCTCAGTCAGTCGGCTTAAACTAAAACTGTGATTCTTGTTTAATTCTTAGTTGGTGCATCTAAAAGGAAAGATAACTTCAGCATATCCCCTTCTTTATTTTGATGTAGTTATACAGTACATGCATATTATGTAGCTGTTGCCAGGTTCATTTAATTTATTATTTACAGTAACTAGATTACTGTAACACTTTTGTGCTAATTTAAAAGCTTGTTATTATTGACATCATGCCCATTACGGTTTGATCCCTCCAGGAGAGATTCTGATCCATATGTTGTTGTTTTTTGAGGCTTATATATACATATGTATTTTTTTGAGAGGATAAATTCATGGCACTCTATATAGTTACTACCACTGTACTCAAAAAGCTGCTTCCTTAATCAATTTACTTAATTTTAAAAGATTTTTTTTAACATAATATACACAGTGTATTACATTGTCAACAAATTCTATAAATGGAAACCGATAAAAATAAAGAATAAATAAAAATAAAATAGCTTAATAAACATCACTACTGTATTTTCTGCAGGGGGAGAAAAAAGTATTCAGATCCTTTACTATAAGATTTAATTAAAAAAATTGTCTAATCACTTTAAATTGATGATATATTTTATGTTAAATCTTGACCTGTGAAGAATCTAAAGCTGTCAGCTAAATGTAGTGGAGTAAAAAGTACAATATCTGCCTAAAAATGAAGTAGAGTAGAAGTAAAAAGTTACATAAAATGGAAATATTCAAGTTAAGTATGTACATCAAAATTGTACTTAAAATTAGAACTTGAGTAAATGTAGTTACTTTCCACCACTGATGTTCTGTAATGCATTATATGTTCTGTGAAAAAAGGTTGCTATATCAGTCCATGTTGGAAAACATTCAAGGTGGTACCAGTAGATACCAGTATATCTGTGATAAGCCAACATCAATCAAGAAAATGATGCTAAGATACAAGCATTTCATTATAAGTGGCATGTAATTTTTAAAGCATAAGTAGCTAGAATTATGACCTTTAAAAAAAAAAAAAAATGTTACGATGGAAAGTGGATTTTTCAGTCTTAGCAACAACATGAAAGGGACTGTTAAAAGACTGTTATCCCAGCTTCATTGTCTAAGCGTGACATTCAGCACACACTAACGCAGTGGAAACATAAACATGTAGGGGTGTTTTTCTGTGTATGAACAAGCTTTCCGTGAACACTTCTGGATCACATTTCCAAAAGCAGTGACTCATCAATGTTTTATTTTCTACTTTAGATTTCTAAATGAATAAAAAGGCAGCCTAGTTTGAAAGAGCGATACCCCATACTTTAGGATATGTAGCAGGAAATCCTCACCAAGTAGCAGCAAGCCTCCCTCCCTTCCCTTCATATCCATTTAGTCCATCCCAGAGGGAGACGCCGTGTAACTTAGGACAGCTGTCCTTTGGGAGCTTTTACGTCTCTCGGTCCAGCAGGGGAATTCTTTGTGTAACTTGCACACTCACAGCTGCAAGGGATGCAAAACCTTTTCACTCTCCCTCTGCAGTTATGAAAGAAAGTGTATTTTCTTCTTCTCTAAAAGGTTAGTGGGTGGCGCACAGTTGTTGTGGAGCCCGCCAGTGACTCATCCAGCCAGTTGTGAGAGTGCTCGACTATCCTGCGCTATTGTGCCCTTTTAAAATGCCTACAGCGTGGTCTTGGATGCCTCAATAGAATACAAATTAGCGAGGCAATTTCCCAATCTGTTATTTAGTGTTTTGTACACTCTCGCAAACACACAGTAAAAACTCCCGCTGACTCACACACACGCAAGTCCAGATTTGCAAACTTGACCTTGGTTTTGATCAGATGTTGAAATTGCAGATGCGGCTCTCGCTCTCTGAATGCGTCTTGAATTTTAGATCAGTGAAGCCCTTTACTACATATACAATTACGGTACTGCAGCATCAAAAGACTTCAAACTTCCCTAATCCCTTATTACTGCAAGTCTACTTGATTACGACTCAACTTTGTCACTCCTCTGTAAAGTCCGACCCCACGTACGCAGCCGCCTGGTTGATTGCCCAGTTACATACTGTTTACACATGTGCTCAAACAACATTTCCACAATTGTCGATATTCTCTTTTTCTTCCTATTCGTCTAGATTTCAATTTTGCCCTCATGCACTGTGCATGCTCACGGTTCATGCACACACAGCCGCAGTTGTTTGTATATGCGGGGATATTTTCAAACAGAGCCAGCGAAGGATATACAGCTGGTGGTAAACACGGGGTTCGAAGGTGGAGTGCCGGTGTTCTATCTCTCCTGTTTGTTTACAGGAGCTCTCCCTGCTCTCTACAGGCCAGAGAGAGAAATGATGGATGGAGACAATTTCAAGAAGAGAGTACTTCTCCTTTAATAGAAATGCAGCCAGAGGTTCTTACTCCCAAATATCAAAATATTGTCATGGAGCCAATATTTAAAAAACATTGCACACCTCTTATGCAATGCCAGAAATTGTGCAAGGAATTACCAAAATAGCCAGTTGCTTCACATCACTGACCAAATAATCACCTTCCCGCTTGAATATTATTATGAAGCGTTTCCTGATGTTAATCTCTGTGTAACAGCCAGGTTTATAGACATGTCATTTTAGCCCCAAAAAGTTTATTGTAGCTCTTATCACTGAGGACACACCGTGAGACAGAAATAACAGCTATATGGCTCGTTTTTAAGCCCAAACATCTGTGCAGAAGCCCGAAGTAGCATGCATACATGCATCCATAAACATTTACATACTTGTAAACATGGATGTTGAACATGATCCAAGTGACTAACATAGGGTCCGGATGTCACTGATTACCATGAGTGCTGTGTTTCAAAAATGAGTCACCCACCGACCCTGCAATGATTAACACTCAGACCTGTACTCTGGGTTGCCTTTTTAAGTGATGCGTTCATGGTTCAACATTGTTTTTTCCACCTGCCTGGTTGGGCAAGTGGGTCAGGAATCTGCTTGCCATAAATCAGTTTTTACTTGAACCTATACAAATTATGTTGTTATTTATTAGTGGTTATTAAGTAACAACAATGCAACCTTGCATGAGATGCTGTTGCGGACTTCATACTTTACACTATCGCATGTCCCAAGGATCTGCTTGGGTCTGCTGGACAAAAATGGCGTGATCCTCCCTTGTTCGCAACAGTCTGCTCCAGAAGCTTCTTTTGAAGAGAGTTTGTGGGGGGAGACAGCAAATAAGACTTTTCCTGTCCTTACGGTGGTTGGCAAACAATGTTATTGCGCATTACAGCTACCAATTGGAATGGAGAGTTAGGAGTGTATTGGGAAATGTGCATGCATGGAACAGCAGACCAATGCGGGGCCTCAGTTGTAGTATGAATGGAACCGCATGCACATCTGCAATGCATGATTGGTACAAATCCACAGCTGTCCGTGAATGTGGGGTGCAGTATATCCAAGCCCTTAGGTGCCCCTGGCAATAGTGCAATCCTTATTGTTGAGCTCTGGTGTTCTGATGCATGTATGTATTTATTGATTCAAGTTTAAGGAGACTTTTGACTTGTCAGAATAGGTCGCTGGAGGGACTAATTAGTCTTTTAGTCGGGTCCTAGCCAGTCCTACCACCATGTTGCGCATACAAGTCCTCAGGGTCACAGTGCTGTCAAGTGTTGCCACTGTTTTCATGCCTTTCGTCATGGGAGTGTGGAGACGAGGGTTTCACACACTGGATAACCTAAGAGAGGCCAGGAAAAGAGAAACCACCATGACCTCAATGAGGGCAGAGGTCTTGGTATGTGTCAATAAAAGCAAAGGCAAATCGGGAAATGCTTCAGATTCCTGGCTAACAAACTGCTATAAAATAACCAAAGCTGTCCAGAATTTTACCTTGTAGGATTTTGGAAACTGTAATCCCCTGCTGTGCATCTGAGCATTTAGCAGCTACTCCGGAAAAACTCTCTCCTTTCAAACATTCTTTCTGAAATGGTTGCTCTTCAGTGGAGCACTTATGTGGTGAGACACTGCAACTTGTAAACTCAAAGGTCTAACATGTACACAGTGCTAATGACCTCCAGAACAACCTTAATTGTGATCGTTAGCAGTTCGGGGCTGCCGTTTTTGTTTCTAAATTGCTCTAAGTCTACTTTCCGGAATCCAGTCCACCTCGTTTGAGTCGTCCTCTCCATAAACATCAAACTCAACCACATCCTCTGACGGCCAGAAAGAGCCAAATTGTATGATGTTTGCCTGTCAACGAAGGACAGACATCTGTGTCATTCCAGCCGTATTATGAGATTATTGTGGCGAACGCACCAGAATAGGTGAAAACGTTGAAATCAGACGCATACTGTATCGTGTGACAAGATCGTCTGACTCCACTACTTGCGGCCGACTGAAAGCTGTGGTTTGTTTGTGTTTGTTTACACTGAAGGGCTTTAAAACCACCTGTAGTAACCCAGCAGATGTGAAACGTTTTGTTCTTCCCTCTCATGTTACGTTCTGTTCAGTGCTCCACATTTCTACACTTTTCACTCCGTCCCTCGGGAACTGTAAACCAAGCTATCTGCTTCATTCAGTACATAGAAACATTTCGGTTTGAAGGTGAGTTAAGTTTCATTGGCCACACTGAAACCAAACCACACTGGAAACCATAAATGCAAGGTTGGATAAGTTCAGACTCTAAACTAAGCTGTTTCTTATTTAAGCATTTTGCTGTACATTTTGAGTTTTCTGCAATGGGAAAAGGATGCGTGCCATCATGTTTATGCCCAGCCTAATTAAAGTCTTCACCACCACCAGCCCATTATTACTTTTCTTATATTTTTAGTAGTTTTGTACATGACTTTCATTGTGTCTAGATGTTTTGAGCACAGCTACATGAGGGAAATCCAAGGTAGATATTTTTACATTTTCAGAAAACTGTATTTTAGCTCTAGTTTTATCACCGTTCTTTACTTTTGTGTCTTTCGGTCCACATCACTTTTTCCATCCGTTTGATCCTTCACTTGTCGTGGCTTACAGTAGGTCTTCTTCTCACCCTCTGACATTGTCTTGCTCTAATCCTGCGCTTTAAGCTCCTTTGGTGATGGTTTGTATAGCAGTGATTTTCCTACAGCTGTGAAATTACAAGACAAATACACTTAGCCTTTGCAAAGCTTCTGTTGTAACTGACAACACTGACATAGAGAAACTGAGTGCTTTTATGGTATTAGTCTACTCTCAGTGATTCATTAACTTAAAAGGTACTTCTTTTTGCATCAATAACATTTGGGAAGCAAAGCATGAAAAGGGCATTTTCTATGTTGTCGTAAAAATAGATGATGTAGTCAAACCAAGACATTTTTATAAGTTAAGGATGTGTATAACTTTGTGTTTATTCAAGGCTCTTTAATACTTCTAACAATCAAGGTGTCTATTAAGAGTTTAAAGGAACCTCAGTGTGTTTCTATCTACCTTGTTTTATGCAAACTTTCAATTTGCACATAAAAAAATGGAAAAACCTGAGACGCTATACTGAAATATGCGACAAAAGAGAAATTGCAAAAAAAGCTTTTACACTTGGCTGAGGTGGAAAAGTTAATGTATAGATTAAAGTGTCAAATTGCATTCTAAACTGACTTGACAAATAAATATGTACAGGAACTAACTTACAGTAAGTTTTTACTGACTAAATGTCTGTCAGAGAAAATACTTGAAGCAAGATATATCCCATATTTCCATCATGTTTTCCACTCAGTTTGACTGGTATATTTTTAATAACATCACCTTGTTACACCATCTTCTTGGTCTCTTGTCAATGATTTAATTGTGCCACTAACTGTTCATGATGCACCTCACTCCTCACATTGACATAACAGTAGTTAAAGAAAACGCTCATTAATTCATGTTTTCTATTGCAGATTTCCTGGAAATCTTTGCCCTAAAATTGTATTTCATTTCATTTTCTTTTTCATTTTTCTTCTGTTCATTCACTTTGCAAACTTTTGCACAGTACTGTATACAGTCATGTAAAAAACATAAGACCACCCTTGTTTTCTTCAGTTTATGGTTCATTTTTTATTCAACTGATATCTTACTGACTTTACTGAGAGCTGATTTCTAGCCATTTTCCATGGTTTTCTTGATAATAATTGTTGGTTATTCTCAAGAAAACCATGGGAAATGGCTAGATATCAGCTCTTAAATTAAACTCTTATTAGATATTTTTGTTGTCATCATTATATTTGTCCAAACAGATGTACCCTTAGTTTTACCAGGCATTAAAATGAACAAGAAATTGAAGAAAAGGGTAGTCTAATATTTTTTTCCATGACTGTATATCTACAAAAGTATAAAAAGGATCAAATGCAGGTATTGTTTGACAGAGAAGTTCCAATACTACTTGGACCTGGTTTTGTTCAATTACCAAGTACAGCCACTCAGCCTTAGTCCCAGTTTACTTTCTTCTGACTGAGTGATGTTGACCTCTCTACAGTATATCTCCTTCCATTGCAACAATTAAGCCTCCCAGCTCAAGGTTGTTTTAACAGGTGCTTTATTGGAGCACACAACCCAGCACAGTCACTTAAATCTAATAATCCAGCTCAATTTAACCATAAAGCTGTCGCAGGAGAAGGGAAACAGCCATTTCCTCTCTGACCACTGCTCAGCGACAGCCCAAACACCAAAGCCCCATACTTCTGCTCACCTTTGAGCATGTGTGTGTGTTTCAGGGCTCGGTGAGAATACACGGTGTAGAAGCAGTCTGCAGCTTCCTGCTCTGCAATGGTCAAATGCCATGTGCTCTACTGTGTTTCTCTTGACAATCTAATACAGACTCATGTAGAGGTTAGCGGTCAGTCCACAGTGGAGGCCACATCCTGTTCACTGGAGGCTATTTGCTTTGAGTGCTACCTCTGCAGTGCAGTTGTTTAACAGCCTTTGATGCACATTTCCACTACTGCTGATAATTAACAAGTTTGTTTCAACCTTTATTTAATTAGATATGACTTTTTATTAAATGACCTTGTTTTATTGCTGCACAATTTAATATTTATTGCCATCACTCTACAGCTCCTCTGGATTAATAGGTAGCTAAACGAGAGTGGAGTGTTATTAATTTTCCCTTATTCTGTCCATCCTAACTGGGGGAGGTTTGAGTTGGTGACCTTTTTTTTTTTTTTTTTTTAAATTCACTTTTTATTGAGGAATTTTTTTAACATTTTATACAGAACAAAGAACAAGAACAGTTGGGGTGGGGGGTACCAATATCACACAGCATCATCATTTTCTCCTATCATCATTCTTTGCAGCAGTCGTTGTTAGTTAAATGACAGTTTTAAATAAAATCAGAACTTGTAGGCTTAACATATTCTGTCCATTTTGACCAGTTTTGTAAAATGAGTCCATTTTTAACTTTAGATGAAAAGTCACTTTTTCCATTGTGTAGATGTCTTGTATGATGTTGATCCAGTCCTGATTTTGTTGCTCAGGTTTGAGCCATCTCCTGGTAATGGCCTTTTTGCTTGCTGCTAAAAGAATATAAAGCAATTTCTTGTCTGCATAGCTAAAGCCATCTAGTAATATGTTACCGAGATACACAGTTTCAAATAAAAAGGGGAAAACAATTGAGAATACATTTTGCAAATGATGATGAATTTCAACCCAATACCTTTGAATAAGTTGGTGACCTTTTAATGTAAGCAACTTCCTACATTCCAAAACTCATAACCATACCCACAACCACCTCCCTCCTGCCGACTCCAATCCTTACATACTAATTGCTCTTACATTTTTCAAAGCCTGTGCTTTGCCAGTTGTCTGCATATCTTCAAAGAGATCCCCACCCCGTGACATTTGTGTGTCGATGTACATGTCGGGTCATTGCTGTGTAAAGCGGAGGGGTGTGTGTTGTGTGTCATTAGCTTCTCTCGTTCCTAGAATAAAGAAAAAAATGCATCACTCTCTTTTATTCAGCGTACACAGACGTGCACACATCCAAACAGCGTTGCTAAATAGATTCCTGGCAAACACAAGCTGTGTTGACAGGAGAGATGAGCTGCTGTTCCTGTCGCAGCTTGCCGAAGGCACAGAGCCGGGCCCATGTTCAAAAAGAGCCGCCACTGTTGAACCACAAAGCCAGCAGACTTGTTGCTACTGCCTCTGCCAACACACACAAACACACACAGAGTCGTGCATTGCTGTATCAAAGGCGGCCGGGCGGGTGCTCGACTATTTGAACAGGTGATTCCCATTTACATCGCTGACCGTATTGGCTTCATGCCTTTTAGGAAGCAGCACTGTCAGGCAAGTCAATCACGCACTAATAGTTGGTTGCATGTTCATTTGGACAGATTTGTTGGAAGTGTAGTCTTGGCGGTTAGCATGATGTGGAGACTGTTTTTCAAAGGTACCTTATTATGAGTTTGTGTGAGTTTCCTAATACTCCGTGGCTGTTCTTTTATGACTGAGTGGAACATTTAATGTGCATTTGCATGATATCATTGAGATGGCTCCTCAGGCTTGTCTGACAGGTTGCCCTCGCGACTGATGATGACTGCCTTATGTATGAAGACCGGAGGTGTTGCAAACACCCTCAGGTCAAGGTGTGATTTGAACCACTTTCTTTTATATGCTATAATTATTATCCATTGATCTTTTATAGGAAAAGACTTGATGTCGACTTACTGACACTTTTTGATATTTCACAATCAAAAATCATGCAATATATTTAGCAAACCCCTTAATCAAGTCTTACGAAAAACTGAAGCCAGTGAATGTGCTAATTGTCTGTCAGGGGAGCAGAAGCTGTGATCAAGAAGCAATATGTTCACATGGGAACGTTGGGAAGAATCTTGTTAATCACAATCCTTATTATACATACATACATATGTTTTTTGGACCAAAAAATGACCTTATTTAAACGAGAGGGAGTTAAGTTATTGACTAGCGTGAGTGCTGGCCAGCTAGCTTGGCTTGCAACTATCTTTAGAGTGTCTCTCAATACAACTGTCTGCTGAACAGAAGACATTTTAGGCAACCAAATGTATGATGAACTAAAATCATTGTGAAAGGGTCGAAGTTGAAAGACATAAAGTGTGCTTGGTAGCGACCTGTCAATCACAAGGTAGCCCGATCCCAAAGTATACTCAGCTTTATCATATGTTTTACTCTAAAATGGACCATAATTTAGAAAATTAACCTCATGCTTTATTGAAAAAAACCTAAACTGGTGATTAAGATTCAACTCATTAGAAAAAGGTTTACTGAGGTTCTAAATTAAGTGAAAGGTAGGCATCTTTTTCCACCTAGTGGAGCTGCCCCCTGCTGACCATTAGAAATAATGCATGTTTAAAGCACTTAAGACATTGGCTTCACTTTCCAGACTCGGAGATAGACACTTAGTTAAGAAGCATTTGAAATAACTTTGTTCAATAAATATAAACATATTATGCTTAAAAAATAAGATGCTTCACATTAATCAGTCCACAAACTCTTCACTTCATTACAGCTAACGAAACCTTTTATAGGGGGACTGTAAAGCACTCAGCACTCCAGGGCAGCTGAACCCCTCACCCACTGCTTGATTGTTCTCCTACCAGGAGTCATAATTACCAATGTCCTGCGAGAACCTCACCCTGACTTCATCCATTAAAGGCCCAAAAGCCATTTCCCTAATCAGTGCTGGTATGGGTCTGGCTTCTGGTTGGCTTCTGTGTTTTATGTCAGTGTTACGGAGCATAATCTCACTTTGATGTTGGGTTGGTAAATTGCAGTTGGCTGTCCACCTTGGAGGTGGCTTCATGTGAATGTCACTTTTGTGTTTTGTGCTCATGATTCCTAAAATACAGAGACGAACCAGTTCTAATGCGCAATTTTCTGTTTTTCTTCCCCTCTTTTTTTCACATGTCTGTTTCCTTGCCAATGCTTCAGAGGGGTATAGAGGGATTTTGGAAGTCAGTGGCTCACTATGTGCCTCGGGAGCCCACAGAGATGAGAATCCTCAATCCCTACTTCATCCAGGAGGCTGCCTTCCAGTTCATAGGCCTGCCCTTCAACAATGGCCTCATGGGCAAAGGGGTAAGACACACGCAGACATCAGTCCAACAAAATCATTAGAAGACACACCCAGCAATTAGATTGTTTTACCAAGGGAAATAATTAAACCGAGAAATCTGGATGAGTCAATTTAGATTTGGGCTGCACCAAACAAATATTACATTTAAATTCTGCACACAGCTCCGACATTGTGCTAATGATGATCATTATCACAGTATTACACAGAAGCCAAGTTAAGATAAGGACAGCACCAGCAAATGTCTTTTTATAAGATTGATGGAAGATTTTTTTTTTTTTACATCATGTGCTTTTTTAAAAAAGATATTTAAGGCCTTTGAATTGAAATGTACAGTTTGTCAAGTTTTAACATCTTTTTGATGATGTTAATGATCTGCTATTCAGTTGTGTTTTAATCAGTGGTGGAATGTTACTAAGTACATTTACTCTTTAATTAAATAAATAAACTTTATACTTCTACTTCACTACATTTTAAGGTAAATATTACTTTTTACTCCACTACATTTAGCTGACAGCTTTAGTTACTTTTGACATGAAAATCATGATACGTTTAAACTGATAAGATGTTTTTATTTTATTTTATTAAACCTCATAGCAATATATTAAGTAGTTAAATGAGCCCTAGCTTGAGGAAATTAAAACACTGCTTACAGAAATGCATCAATACAAATAATCTAATAATATATTTAGAATATATAAAACAATCTGAGTGGGTCCATTCTGCATAATGAGTACATTTTCTTTTGATACTTTAAGTACATTTTGATGCTGATACTTTAGTACTTTTACTTATGTAAGTTTTGAATGCAGAACTTTTACTTGTAGTGGAGTAATTTCATTGTGGTATCAGTACTTTTACTTAACTATGGGATCTGAACACCGTTTCCACCACTGATTTTAATCAATATGTTTGTACTTAAATCTTCGTTTCTAAAGGTTCTTCACCTCAGTGTGGTAGCCTCCACCATTTTCAAAATACAAAAGGGTAAATTAAAGTAGATTCAGAGGAAATACCAAACAATTTGTGATTGTTGACATTGCTGAAATGTAAAATTACCTGCTGCAGCCCTGGTCCACTCTGAATTCTACACTACTCGATTGTATTTTTTTTTTATCAGTTTGTCTGGACTTGAGACTGCTGAGTCAGGGCTTTACCAGAGAACATTTTGAACACATTATCGTTGGTGATCAAAAACCTGAGTATAGGGCTGAAAATGAAACGGTTATGATTGCATTATTATTATTGTGCTGTGTATATGTGTGTTTTGTTGGTAAGTAGAGGGGAATATTGTTTGAGAATTGAAGAAGACATGAGGAGTTTATCACCCAAACTCTGCCCTACGGGGCCACCAGAGCACCCCTGCATGAACTCCACTCTGCAACATGTGTTCAACATGTGGGCATCTGGCCTCTGTGTGTGTGTGTGTGTGTGTGTGTGTGTGTGTGTGTGTGTGTGTGTGTGTGTGTTTGAAAGAGGGAGTGGGTCATTTGCGTGTGCACATTTGTGTCTGGGTGTTTGTAATGCTGTCTCATACATACAGGCTGCAGAGTTGTATGATTTGGCACATTCTTTCTCTCCAACACTTTCCTGTCTGTCTTCTGACCACCGCAGTTTATATTTATGTATGTGGAAATTAATGAAGAGGTCTATTTGTTATACTAGTGTTTATGTTAAGTGTGTGTGTGTGTGTGTGTGTGTGTGTGTGTGTGTGTGTGTGTGTGTGTGTGTGTGTGTGTGTGTGAGCGGTGTGTGTGTGTGTGTGTGTAAATTAATCTGTATTAGAACACGCAGTAGGGGGTTGGCCAGCTGCTGGTTCAGCTCCACCTACCCTGAGGGCTGCAAATCAGGGTAATGATTTAAATGAGGCCTCCCTCCGCTCTTTCTTCTGCACCCACTTTTTTCCAACACACACACACACACACACACACACACACACACACACACACACACAGAGCCCCTGTACCCCCCAGATCTCTGGCAGCCCAAGGCGGTTAGGAAGCACAGTTCAACTCTGTAGATCAGTGTGGCGTAGCAGGGGTCTGCAGGGGTCGCGTCTTAAAGGTAATAGTTAATCACCAAGTGCTCAAAGTCAGTTAGCCGCAGTGGAGCAGAACAAAGACAGAGGCACAGAGGAGGGAGGGAAACAGATACATGAGAGGCATGGACATCAGTCTCTGAACTAGTGTCAGAAACCATGACCAGTCTCATATGATGATACTGCACATGTTTTTGTCCATATTAATCCTGTCATTCTTTATCAGTGAATGATCTCTGTGTGTTTGTGCTGACGGCCTTCATCTCTGTTTTTTTCCCACAGAACATTCCAACTTTGGGAACAGTTGCTATAACAATGGCACTCCATAACTGTGATGAGGTGGCGGTGGCTGGTTTCGGCTACGACATGAACACGCCCCACGCACCTCTGCACTATTACGAGACAGTCAAGATGTCCGCCATTAAAGAGGTGAGTTTTTAAACACATGAGTACAGTAGTTATGTCTGGTGATAAGATATGACTTTATTTATGCCGCATTGGGGAAATGTAGTTGTCGCAGCAGCTCAAGATACAGACACATAGATATAGAAGACAAAATAAGAATATAAAAAAAAGACGTATCCATACATTATATACACATTATATACATACATTTCTGCCATTTGGCATTTATTATTAATAAATGCGAAATGGTTGTTTTTTTTTTTTTTTTAAAACGTTTGTTTTCCTGAAAATATTTAGCATTTTACAGATATTGCACATTGGAGAAAATATATTTTACCATGTCAGTTGTTCTAATAAATAAATATATTTAAATATATGCAGAGATATACACAGTATAGTATAAGTGGTATATGAAGGGCCTAATGTGGTCTTGAGTCCATCAAGAGTAGAAATTTGTTACATTTGTAAATAATCAAGGCACTCTTTAATGACCAGGTTATTGAATGAAATCTGGTGTGACACTCTAGCCTTTCTAATAGAAACAATATCTTCTGGCTTCTCCCTGGCCACTGAAGAATAACTGAGAAAACAAATGATTTTAGTCTTTGATGAGGAGGGACCACCACTCTTGTGGGGGAGGGGAGAGGTGAACTGGCCTACAGCCAAAATACATCCACTACAAAGCCTGCACTGTATAGTCCTATGGTAAAATGAATGTAAGAAGTGTGCATGAGTTAAACTAGTTCTAGCTTTTGTATCTGCATCCAAAGAAATGACAATGTTAACCCTGATGAACTTTGTGGAAAAATTAGTGAAGTTGTATTAATTAAATCTTAAGTCTACAGCGTGTTGAAAGTGTGGCTGTGTAATATAGCGAAGAAGAAATGGTATATGTAATGGTTTCATCATATCAATAGCCTTTGTTGGGAACTTTATGAAACATCTTTTACTGTAAACATACAAACGAAAGAACATTATTCTGTCCTAAAGACCAGGAAAAAAACAAATAGACTAAAATGTGAACACAATGGAAATAATTAATTGTCTAAAATTGTTAAAATTTTGATCCGTCAAGGCAAATTTATACAACGACGTATTAGGGCCATTGTAAGATTAAAATAAAATGCAGAGCTGAAGAGGTGGGTAATTCTGGGGGAAAACTCAGAATTTCTGAGATTAAAGTTGGTAACAAAAAAAGTAAAAATAAAAAGGAATAATTAAACTTCCCCAGACTGAAGTGGCACTGATCTTTCATCTCTGTATCAACATGCTAACTGTTATTGCGGCGTTTGAACAATCCTTTTCTAAACGCGCTCATGACAGATCTCCCTCCTCTTCATCAGTCCGCTCTTCCTCTCGGTGTTTACACTGAAACCCAGTGGAATCAAAGATGTCACCCGTGTGCTGACGTGTGTAAACCATGAGCTCAGTATGATGATAACCTTTGTCTAAACTCCCCGTGAACTTTTAGCATTTATTATCATCATCTTCATCAACATTGTCATCATCAGCCACACATGGCTAATTAATGGGAATACTTTTGGCTTTTTTGTTTGGAACACTTCTAACCACCGCCACTCCCTGGGGCTGTTTGATTTTCTGGAACCGTGAAATTACCCTCATTTTATTCCACCGCTGTGGAGAAACAGACTGTTTCCTATCTGGTTTGATGCTTTAATGCTCCACGGAAACTGTGTAATTAGACAAGATACACAAAAAGTGATGATAAAATGTCACATACATCACTTTAGACAGTGTGGTGCTGCTGAGGTCATCGGCTGTGAGTGACTCTCCGTTTTCCTTCAGTCTGAAATGATCAAATTTATTTATGAATGCATTTAGTTCAAGCTGCGATGATCAACATGTTTCATATCACCAATGGAATAAATGAGTGCCTGTATGTGACCTGTTTCTCGTAGTGACAAACACACAAATATTTATCACCCATCTTCAGTTCCCCTCAGCTGTGGATACCAAAAAGGTGTTGTTTGATTGGAAAAGTTTCCAACTTACTTGGTACTGGGTTATTTTGGTCCAATACTCAGCCGTAGTCATGCTATTTAATAAAACTTAAACTTATTTACAATAAGTGTTAAATTGTATCATTGGCTGACTGTGACTGACTAACAGCCAGAAAGCAAACTAGCTAACTGAAAAGCGCAAATATTTATCTGCAAAAGTCAACATCACACAGGTTAGATGCTATATGGTTCTGCTGCTCGTTCTTCAACATCACTGCTTACAGTGTTATTGTGCTAGGGCTGGGCGATATGAGAAATATATGTGATAATGTTACATTTAGCAATAACGTTTGCGATAAATAAACTGATTTTAAGTTGTGCTTAGTTCTGTTTTAAGGATGCTATTAAACAAACAACATGATGCTTCTTGAATAAAATGAAAAAGAAATTATTTTCCCAACATTCCTTTTTTGGAAAAAAAAACCTGAACATAAAAGGCACTAATAATAATAATAATAATAAAAATAATAATAATACATTTTATTTATAGGCACCTTTCTTTCACTCAAGGTCACTGTACAGTGACAACAACAACAACAACAAAAAAACAACTAATAAATAACAAATTATAATTGAACAATTTAGTAAACAGAATGAGGATGCAATATGCCAAAAAAAGGAGGATAGTTACATTTTTAGGTTGTTACTACATTTAAAGAGCAGTAACACAGTCTTTTGCAATGAGTTTATTGTGCATGTCAACATAATGATCATGAATGAACCCTACTCTGCATTCCTACTAGCTCAGCTGTCAATCAAACACAGACAGCAGCCTGCCATCCCAGAGGCTTCCGGGCCAACTTTAGATGCATAGTAAAAAAAAATGTTTTCTTTCAATAAGGCATTTAAAGATCACTTCAAGACTTTCTCACAGCCTTGTTTCCTATGTTAATTTCATATAAAACTGCAGCTTTTTGTTCCTTCCGGTCCTGCTGTGACCCATCACGTACTGATAGGAGGTCTGACCCAGACAGGTCTAGGGGAGTCTTGAACCAGCAGGATAGACAAGAGGCAGCTGCAAGGCCCAACCTCCTGTAACTCTCCACTTATTTCTTTCTTCCTCCTATTCCCTCCTGTACGTTTCTTCCTCCACTCTTTGCCTCCTTCATTTGCTCTCTGGCTGTTCTTTAGTCTCTGCATCCCAAAGCGCCACACAGGAACCGCCGGCTCTGGTTACATGTCCACTGGACTGAATCTTCATAGCACAGCGGGGAGGAAAGCTGACCCAGTGTGGCTTTACTCATATATATGCACACATGAACACCCACACATACAGACACTGGGGATAGGGAAATCTTAAACTCACCTACAGGTTTCAGTGCATATAGAAATGCTCTTGAATGCAAATAATTGTGTGAATATTCTCACAATGATCCTGGGTTGTTTTTTGTACCCCACAGTCATGGACCCACAACATATCCAAGGAGAAGGAGTTCCTCCGCAAGCTGGTGAAGGCCAACATCATCACAGACCTGACCAACGGCATCTGAGTTTACACCCAGCCACAGTCTCCTTCTGCCTTTCCCAAAGGACTACAAAACAGGAAACTGAGAAATGGATCGACTCTGGGAGAAAGAACCCTTAGAATCCGGGTGGCCTGCACACCGTCTGGGTTTTTCATATCAAAGGAGATTATTTAAAAGCGAAGAAAAAAAAAACAGATACAGGAGGGTTTCTGTGGAGAGATGCACACATGTGCCTTCTGAACCAAAGACTCCTGCTGATTGAAGCAGGGAGCGGAGGGGGGTGGACATGGGGAGGACTGGATCTGCCCGGTTCCTGTCTTCTTATCAAGAGGCAGAAAAAGCTCTGCCGGCCTCACGCTTCAACGTTTACCACTTCGACCCCTGGGGGAATCACACGAATGAATTGTAAAGAGCAGAGGTGACACGTTGACGTACAGATTGTCAGGATTTAGCTTGACGAACCTGATGGAGAGACAGAAGAGAGAGGAGTGAACTGTAACAGAGAGCGTGCAGGGATGGGTTGAGTATTAGCAGTGCCAAACGTACCTCGTACAGGGGAGAGGGCGTCCTCCTCCTTTTGCTGCCTGAATGTATTTACTTTCCTCAGTGTAAATATCAAAGATTTTTACTGTGCTTTTTAACAAGCTGCAGCAGCCCCCCTGACCCCCGACCCCTCCACACACCATTTGTTCATTCATTCATTCATTCACTTTTTTACTGCCTGTCCAGGGTCCAAAATTAACACTTTCCAAGCCAGTGAGATAAATCAGCGAGGGTCACCTGCCACACAGACTGCTGTCACTTTGACACAGTCGAGTGTTTTAGTATTAAACAGAAGAGTTTTTCAGTTTTCTCTGTAAAGTCTTTGTAAGGGAATTATATAAGTGACTCAGTAAAGAGTGGCCTCGTATCAGATGAGAGGTCACTGAAAAGATTAACCCAAATAACATTCTCTACACCAGACATTGGAAGTACATAGAAGGAAAGCTACATATTGATTATTTTATTTTAGGATGATTTGTTTTTAGTTTCCAAGCTCTGGCAGGTGAGCCCAAAAGTAAAAATTCAGACACTTCATCTCTCTCTTCCACGTCTCTGTCTCTTTGTAAATCCCTCTTCTTCTTGGCTCATTCGTGTCACGGTACTGTCTCCATCACTTCATCAGCTGCGAAGCCTCGAGGCTGCAGCAGACATACAGTAACATGTCTTGTCTTGGTGAAGGAGAGCAGACTCTGTCTGTCCGTTCCCTCCTCCAACCTCCAGTTGCTGCAGATTTTTTTTTGTTCTTCAGTAAATGGTGAAATCTCGGATTGTAGAATATAAATATATATATATTTTTGTTTTTTAGGTTCATTTTAATTATTTATTTTTTATTGTTTCTAAGTCCCAATGTTTTTGGTCACAGGCAGGCCTGCTTTCTGTTTTCGTTCGGAAAAAAACGCAGAATTTTTTGAATTTGCGTTCCTTTTCCGATTTCACCACCGTGTGTTTCCTCAGAGACTGCATCATCTCTTAAGTTTGTGGCAGAAGCAGTGTTGTGATTAAGCCAAATAAAATCCAATTCATCAGTGCATTCAGTAATAAATGTTCTTAGACAGCAGCCCTTTATTTCTGTGCTTTATACAGCTTAAGTTAACAGTGGACACATAATAGCAGATTTATTTAAATTAAGAGAACTTATTAGGTTATAATTGCTGGGCTCGATCTCAAATTAACATCACATGTGCTGATCAGGCCTCTGAAGGTTCTGCCACACATGTTTCAGTATTTCAACACTGCATGAACATAGGAAGAGTTCAGTATTACACAATCAAACCTTTAGGTTGTCTTTCTGCTTCCCCCCTTTAAAACCCCCCCCCACAAAAAAACGATGTGAGAACGCCACATCTGTTTTCCTTTTCGTCATTATATCAACTGAATGCGATAATCCTCTTTATATAGTGATGGTGCATTTAAATACTGCTTTACCAAAGCAGGGGTTTGTTTTCTAGGTTTTTTGTCAAATGACAATTCAATATTTTCTGTTTCTACTTCTCCTTTGGAAGTGCATATTTACTGTACATTGTACACACAGCAGATTCACTTCCATGACTCTCAATCAGTAAGGTGCTGCAGATGCACTGTTATATTGCTCCACACGTTCCTGTTCTTGATTAGTTTTCACAAACACCGCGGGGATCGTGCAGCAGCGTGTCCTACCCAGTCCCTTCGGAACAGCTCCACTGGGTTTGGAGGAATGGATCACTTTTTCGGAAACCATAGGCCGCTTTGGGACTTTTACTGAGAGCAAAGGTACAGGGAACAGCTGACCATTGCACTATCACGAGGCGCGCTCAGTGCCTTACACCTCATCACCTGGAAACTGTAGCGAGGAGTCTGACGTGGGAAAGTAACCGCAGCTGATCCAGTATGTAAGATCAGCTTCGGGTCAGGACAGGTCACGTCTCATTTCTCTGATTTGGGACCAGTCCATTTCATATCTGTGCTCTGTATATATTATATACAGACCCAAAGCACCACACTGGTTGTTTTGTAGGTTTTAGCCCATAACTACGTATATAAGCAGATTTTAAATGCAAAATATGACCAAATTGACTTTTTCCTTCATCCATTGTTGGTCTTTACCATTGTTAATACTATGGTTTTTGGCAGAATCCTATTAAAGAAGCAAGGCACTGATTCTGCACATAAAAGTGTGTTTACACGAAACACAAAGCAACTTTTTCACTTGGCATGACGACATAAGATGGGCAATGGGCATATAATACAAATTGTATACAGTCATGGAAAAAATGATTAGACCACCCTTGTTTTCTTTAATTTCTTGTTATTTTTAATGCCTGGTACAACAAAAGCATTTTCCATGGCTTTCTTGATAATGATTTTAGTTGTCAAGAAAAACATGGAGAATGTCTAGATATCAGCTCTTAAATTAAACTCTTATGAGCTATTTTTGTTATCATTATATTTGTCCAAACAAATGTACCTTTTAGTTTTACTAGGCATTAAAATTAACATTCCATGACTATGTATGTAATTTGCACCACAGGAATTCTATGTGTGTGTGAGTTAAACATTTTCATTTAACTTGTCTTCTGAGGCTCTGGACGCTTTCTAAAGCCTGAGAAAATGTAGAATCTGGTGTTTTGTAGCCGGACTCATACTAAGCACTAAAAGTCAGGGTGTCTTGCTCTCTGCTTCTGGGAGTTTGATTTTATTTCTTTTTCTAATCCGACCCCTATTCTCATGGAAGTGCAATGCCAAATCACTGGAGTGCCTCTTTAAGGCTTGAATGTTGGAACATCCTTGAAATGCAGGCAGAGTTCAGGTCCCTGCAGAGGTCCCCCACAGGGCCGTATCACTATAATGTGACTTGACAAAAAACATAAAGAAGACTGTCACAGATTATATATAGTAAACAGGTTAGATGTATAGCATGCCGAAGTCATTTGAAACCAGTGGCCGCTTGAACAGCAGAAAAATCGATCTAAAATCTTATCGTACCTTTTGGAAAATGGTCATTAATAAAGTAAAATATGTGACGTCAACAGGCTAAAACACACCAAACCACCAGTCTGGTCTTTGAGACTAAACAGACCCTAAGTTGGAGTTTCTTTTTTTGTTTTTTTCTTTCTTCTTCTAGGTTTTGAATTTGTACACATGCTGGAGTAGTTCAAATGGATTGGACCCAAATCGCCTCTTCTTCATAACCTGCTCATGTTAAAGCAGAATGTATTAGCTTCTATCAATCATATTTATGAACTTTTTTTTTTTTTTACATTTACATTCACCATCATAAGGAAGTCAAAGTGATCAAAGGTGTTACTGTTTGTTTTTTTATATACAGTTATAAATGGCTTTCTGCAACTCAATAAATAAGTTTGTAATGGATATTTGCCTGTGCATGTTTGCATCTTTTAACTGATTCTGTAGAGCAGCTGGATATATTTTTCCTCAAACAGCTCAACTGTGTTTTGTTTTTTCTTCTTGAATTTGTCTTTTTGTATATACATATTTCTGTACACTGTGAATTTTCATTATATATACATATATATATAGTAAATATTTTTGATGTATTTAGTCTCTGTTTTATCTCAACAGACATGCAGTTCTTTTCATCCTTGCTTTTGTCAAAATGTGACAGCGGGTGGCCGGAACGTCTCCACAGATGGCTTTTCAAAGCAGTGTGGCCTTCAGTGCCACATATAGTCGAGAGAGGCTTCACGTTATGCATACATCAGGTATTATATTATCTGTGTGTCACTTAGTCTGTTTCGGAGATTACAAACTGCAGGAAAGCTCACAGTAAAGATGAAGGAGGGATGGAGTGGAGAAGGGGATTTCCTCTCCTGCTCTGTACTCTGTATCTCCTACCTGCAGAGCCGAGGGAAATCATTTTTCAATCCTCCGTCCACCGGACTTCCTCCCTAATGTACTCTCTTTTTTTCTCGTGTGTTTATGTCTCAGACTCTCACTTTTCTCTCGCCCATTCCTTTCCCCTCATTCTTTCCATTCTGCTGTCTGTTCCCATTAGAGATGGGCGATATAACGATAATTATCTCAACCAGTGGTGGAATGTAACAAAGCACATTTACTTTTAAGTACAATTTGAGGTACTTCTACTTTACTTGAGTATTTCCATTTTATGTAACTTCTTCTACTTTACTACATTCTGTGGTTAATATTGTACTTTTTACTCCACTGCATTAGCCGACAGCTTTAGCTACTTTTCAGGTCATAAAAGGTCACATAAAAACATGATCAATTTAAAGTGAGGCAACATTTTTAAGTAGTTAATATGAGCCCTACCTTGAGAAAACTGCTGCTTACATAAATGCATCAATAATAATAATACAATAGTATGTTTGTAATCTATATCACAATCTGAGTGAGTCCATTCTGCATAACGAGTACTTTTACTTTTGATACTTTAAGTGCATTTTGATGCTGATACTTTTGTACTTTTACTTAAGTTTTGAATGCAGGACTTTTACTTGTAGTGGAGTCATTCTGCAGTGTGGTATTAGTACTTTTAGTTAAGTAAAGGCTCTGAATACTTCTTCCACCTCCGATCTCAATGTAGTTTTCCTATATAGAAATACATGCTCAATAAATCTTCAATATAATTAAACTAGAAGCAGGGGGGCTACTGCATCTTAAACGCTTATTGACATCCACCATTAAACAGAAGAACAAGAAGATGAACAGTCTAACGTGTCGTCACCATGATAAACAGGCTTGTTGTCTAAAAAAAATGCCAGTAATGAATGGCAGTGATGCTAGAGAAAAAAAATTATATGACCTGCTGTGACCCCTCACATCAATATCAATATGTGTTACGACAACAGTGACCCTGATGGGCCAGCACATCCTGGGATTTTCCCAACCAGTGACCCCGGAAAGAGCAACCACCAGCTTGTACTTCCTGTTGTCTGGTTCTTCCTGCCAGGGCCACCAGACCTGTGAAATGTTCTGCTGTTGGGCTAGTGTTTGTCACGTTAAGACAATCAAGAAAATAAACCTTCAAAAGTTTCACCCAGGAGCAAAAATAAAATAAAAATGATAAATGATTTGATATTTATTGTGAAAACTATCGATATTGACCCGTGTGACACTTTTATCCGTGTCACCCAGCCCTAGTTCCCATCTCCATGTGTATTTCTTTCTCTTCACCTGCTGGACTCTTAGGCGGATCTTGTTTCATTGCCGGAGCCACAAGGGACCCATTGGAGACCTGTTGCACACACAATAAACACACAGGCTATTCAGCTGCAGCCGTGAATCTCTCACTCACTTTCACACAGCACAACATCGCCATAAACCAGAGGAGAGTTGCTGAGAAGGAGCGAGAAGCGGCCATCCAGCTGTGGCTGCTGTAAGTCAGTGTTGGTGTGAGGTGAAAGAGGACGAGACGCTGAGGGCCCTTAAAGCTGCTCCGTCCCATCCTGCTGTTAATGGGGTGCCAGAAACGCTCAGCCCCCACATGTCACGCCTCGCCGCTCACTAAAACCACCTCGCTCCGGCTACTCTGACACGACAGATTTCCTGACCTCCACAGGGTGGGATCCAGTGCTCGCTCCCTCGCAGCAGGAGGATATTTGCCACCTGGGATCTCCCCGAGGCAGCTGGCCCGGCCGGCCGGCTGGAGGCGGTCGTTCCTGTTTGTCCGGCAGACAGGGGTATGAGCACGCCTGCACCTCTTCAGCCGACGGGCCTTTTATTCTCGGCGACAGGTTCCCCGCCCCACCTCCTCTCAGTAGGATTGGAACGAAGGGGCCACGACCTCCAGGGCCTGAAATTTAAACTCCTCGTAAAAAGAGTTGGAATGGGGAGAGAAAACACCCATTTTCCCCCCTCTGTTTACTTAATGTAAGGTCAGCTGAGATGAGGGAAAACAACATTCCCTTCTGTTCACTGTGTCCCACATTCTGCTGGTTTACCTTTGTCTGTGGATGTGACACACCTACAGGGCCGTCATGCACCTGTATCACTCATCATTTCAAGGGGAATATCAGTAAATGTAGTTTCTGCATCACACAGAACACTTCAAAGACAGCACAACCTTGTTTTCATCGTCTCTGTTTGTCCATTCTGCTGCGATGGCAACGTACAAACAAGTGCTCGGAGGAAAGAAGCGGGTCAGAAACATCTGTAAGTTAGAAAACACTTCTAGTCAGCGATGTGGCCTTTAGGATGAAGTGTGAGAAAGAGGAGAAAGTACAAAGACATTTTTATGCAACTTTGGCAGAGCACATTTCACAACACATTGCTTCAAAGACGGAAATAAAATACAAATTAAAAAATATAATCAGTTCTGAATGGCTCTAGAAATATTGTGTTCAATAATGCTAATAACGTCTTTACTTTTAGCCAGCTGACAATAATTGTATTGTCTGCAACGATTTAGCTTCTCAGGGCAACAGCCAATATTTTGAGGGTTGGAGAGCTGGAATCAGTCAACCTCTGACTTTTACTGTAGCACCACCGCAAGGTTCACATTTGTGTTTTGGAGTGAAAAGCCTCGACAACTTGTAAGGATTATCATGAAATGTGATTGAGACATTCATATCCTCCTCTGAATCCTCTGGAGCAGGGGTAGGCAACCTGCGGCTCTGGGGCCACACAGGGCTCTTTAAGCCATCTACAGCAGCTCCCTGTGACTGTGACCAAAAAATTAGACGAAACAATAACATTTATTTACATTTTAATTTAAATTCATTCATTGTTGTAGGACCAAATCAATGTGTATTCTTCAATTGTAAAAATGTGTGGTTTATAAACGCCAGTAAAACCTTTTTTAAATTTTTTTTATTTTTTTACATTTTAGTCATCTAAAATGTGCATCATAGCTTATGAAAGTCTACGGCCCGACACCTAACCTCTAAATTTAGCCAATTTCAAGTTTCAAGTGAGTTCCCCTCACCAGGCTATCTTTCCTGAGATATTTCTCAGGAGTCTAGCCTCTTATTTGGTCATCTCTGCATTCTGACAAAACCATATTAATAACTGCTCATTGTGACCTATTAGTTATGTTGGTAGGCTTCAATTAAGGCTGTTTTATCTTCATTTTAAGTCTCAAAATTAAAAAATTGTCCAATCGATATAGATATATAAAGACTTATTAACTCATCATCAGCCTGTACTTGTGTTTTGTCTTAGCTAGCATGTTAGCATGCTAACATATTAAAGTCATCCTCCTGACACATGATAGTTTTGTCGTCTGGTGTGTTTTCTCTGTTAGAATAAGCAGCGGGGAGATTCTGCTGCACATGGACGCAGGTGAGAAGTCTGTTGTATGACTAGCACACGTATCAGAACGGTAAGCGCAGTAAGCATCTTATATTCAAGTTGTTTGTTAGCTTCTAACTGGCAGTGGCTGACAGCATCAGAGGTTGTCATAAACATACAATAATATATGTTACAGTATGTTCACATTGTTACAAGTTGATGGCTTTGGTTCCTTAGGTATAGTGGTGGAAAAAGTATTCAGATCCCTTACTTCAATAAAAGTACTAATACCACACTGTGAAATTACTCCACTATAAGTAAAAGTCCTGCATTAGAAACTCACTTAACTAAAAGTACAAACATATCAGCATCAAAATGTACTTAAAGTATCAAAAGTAAAAGTACTCGTTTTACTGAATGTATTATTGGATTATTATTATTATTATTATTATTATTATTATTGATGATGCATTTATGAAAGCAGCGTTTTAATTTTCTCAAGGATTAATTTTATGTTAACATACTGTAATGAGATTTAATTTCAACAAATGTCAAATCACTTCAAATATATCATGTTTATATTAAATCTGGACCTCAAAAGTAACTAAAGCTGTGTGTAGTGGAGTAAAACGTACAATATTCATCTAAAAATGTAGATGAGTAGAAATATAAAGTTACATAAAATGGAAATACTCAAGTAAAGTACCACTTCATCAAAATTGTATTTACAGTACTTGAGTAAATGTACTTAGTTACATTCCACCACTGGGTGGTATACAGTCTATGTATGTGAAGCATGAAACACTAGCTACTGAAATCAAGTTTTTGGTGCAGTGCAGAAATGCTTAATCATGTCATTAACTGCTTTGATGGATCTGATTTGTCTTTTATCACATCAAAAACACCATATGGATAAGTTAACAAGGTTAAAAACTTTTCTCTAAAACGATGGTGAACATAGTGAACATTTACCTGCTAAACATCAGAACAGTTCCGTTAGCGTTCAGCTCACAGCTCCACTGATTCAACCTCACACAGCCACTATGGCTGCAGAATCTTTGTGTTAATGCTTAATGCTTTAATTATTAGTGGATTATCAGAAATGTCCCTGATTTACTTTGTGATTACTCAACTAATCACTTCAGCTGTACTGCCTTGAGATAAGACTGAAGCCAGAGGGACAGACTGCAGTTTCACTGGTTCACACTGTTGTGTACTCTGCTCACTCTCCATCCATCCACATAATAACGCCTCTAATCAAGCCAGATGCCGACACTTTGCTTTATGATTTGTTTGTATGAACAGTGATACAACAAATCTGGAGGACGCCTGCAGGAACGCAGCTTTGAAATGCTCTGATGAAATGTAAATTACTGCAGATTTATCTGTGCTTCACGCGCTCGTTTGAGCTAATGTGGAAACACGTTGTTATGGAGTTGACTGTTTTGCAGCTACAGTATGACTTTGTCCCACAGATTTGGCCTGAGGGCTTTGGACAGTGTGCTGGATGAGGGGAGTTCCCACTTGAAAAGTGAAAACAAACTTTTAAAAACCTGGAACGAGCCCAAGAAAAGACAGGCACCTTTGGATGCAGAGAGCATATAAGAGATGGAGAGGAAGGACCTGTGACCTGTGCCTCCACAAGAAACCAGAGAAGCCTTGGAGGGAATTTAAAATACCCTTTAACTGTCCGTCACATCTGGAACAATCTCTCCTTTCTGTCTCTCCCTTCAACATCACCACCCAAAGTCCAAACCACCCACCCTCTCCCCCATCCGGTCCTGAACTTGGACGGACTCGGCAGGTCCAAAGGCCCAAACCAGCACCCCGTATCCATGGCAACAGCTGTGTGAGAGCCGAAACAAGTGATAAAAGTGATAAAAATCAGACAATCTTAAATATTCTTGTCGCTCTCATAAATTCAGTTTTAATATACTTGCAAGGAAATGAAAAATTCCACAACAACCATCACGTTCCTGCAGCTTGCCAGAGACTTGTGTGTGTGTGTGTGTGCGTGTGTGTGCGTGTGTGTGTGTGTGTGTGTGTGTGTGTGTGTGTGTGTGTGTGTACTGAAGATATATGTGTGTTGTGCTTGCATGGGGTTTAACTGTGGGTGTACAAACAGTGTCATGCTGCAAATCCCTCTCACAATGATGAACAAGTTCATCGCCGTCGCTCACGGTGATGGATCATGTAGACACACTTCTGAAACGCACACACACACACACACACTTCTTAAATGTGTTGCCCTGGTTGCAGCGCGGTGCTGTCTGCTCAAACTCTGCCGCCCACCTGCTGACTTGTAGTTTACGCAGTGATTCATTTTATTGAGGACATTTTTCACCTTGGAAGTTATTATCTGATATTTTTAAGAGGACGACTGGCATTTTGTTGCAGCCAAGTCAGCTTGATGTGTGTGGTAATGTATGTAAATTATTCTGGGTAATATTTGGCAAAGGAAGTTTTACAAAGACATCTTTCTCATCTTGGATCTCACGTCACAAAGATTTTTATGATCCTAGCAGGTCTCTCTTCCCTCCTGTTGTTATTGAGCTCATCATTATTATCTGAGGGGACATTCCTGCATGTCATGCGCCTCAGCTGTGTGCATTGTTGCCTTGTTGGTCTCTACTATTAATAGCGGCGAGGCAGAGACCAGGGATCCTCCCTGCATTTGTCTCTGTGGAGAGTGGGCCCGGAGAGGAAAGCTAAGGAGCTGTTTACCCAGCCTTTGTGCTCGGCGGGCCTCAGTGTTTGCCCTGCAGGGAGTGCCTCAAACGGAGGGCCTTTCCATGCATCGGAGGGTGGGTGGGTGGAGTGGGTTGGCAGGATGGAACGAGACGAACCTGCAAGGTGGAGGGGGTGCAGAGCGGCCGGCAGCTCCACCGGTAGAAGATGCATGATTGCTGGTGCAGTAAGCAGGAGTCTGTTTGTCAGAGAAATCCTTCACTGACTTCCAGTACTCACTTTTCCCATCCTTCAGATCTGACAGCAGGTGACAGAGTGTGGCAAAGAGGTCAGGCCAGGACTGCCTGGGCAAACATTTGAAACAGGGTGGGAAACGTGTGTGTGTGTGTGTGTGTGTGTGTGTGTGTGTGTGGCCTACAGGTGCGTGCAATCAATCATGCTTGTGCACATGGAAAGATTTCCTAGTCGGCCTACTGGGCACATGCCCAAGGGCTCAAGGGGTCGATGGGCCCCTGGGCCTCTGTTTTTTTCAGTAAATGGTAAAATTTCTTCTTGAAAAGCCAATACAGAGACACAAAAAAAAACCCCACATGCAAAAAGACCACAAAGAGACACAAAACAACCACAAAAAGATACAAGAAGGTCAAAGAGTCACAGCAAGATGCAAAACAACCACAAACGACACAAAATGACCACAAAGACAGACTAAACGATAACAGAGATCCAAACAAGTGCGAAGAAACACAAAACTACCACAAACAGATGCAAAATTACCACAAAAAAAATGCAAAAGGACCACATTGAAAGACCAAACGATGAAAGAGAGAGCCAAACAACTTCAAAGAGACACAAAATAACCACAAAAAGATGCAATACAACCACAAAGACAGATTTAACAATCACAAAGGGATACAAAGCGACCACAAAGACAGACCAAACGAAAACAGAGATCCAAACAACTGCAAAGAGACACTAAACTACCACAACAAGATGCAAAACAATCACAAAGAGACACAAAATAACCACAAAAATATGCAATACGACCACAAAGACATATTTAACGATCACAAAGAGACACAAAAGATGACATAGAGACACAAAACAACTGCAAAGAGATACAAATTGACCACAAAGAGACGTAGCTGTGTCTTTTGTAGTCACTTAGTGTCTCTTTCAGTCTGGGTGTCTCCTATGTATAGAGGGTGGGGGGCCTTGTTACATATCTGTGCCCAGGGGCCCAGAGGCTCATAATCCGTCCATGCAAATGTGTGTGTATCCAGGCTCTGCGCCTTCAAGTGGAATAAAGTGAAACACTCGACATTTATGAGTCAGGGAGTGTAAACACTGAAGGACAGATGTCAGTCGCCGGATTCTTCCACTGGAACACTTCTCCACAAACCCTCCATGACCGTCCTGTGTGACAATCACTCCCCTCCCTCCTCCTCCTCTCAGCGCAGGAACAAAAAGACATCTGAGCTATGTGGATGGGGAAGAAAAATCACAGCACTTTGTACAGCGGCCACCGCGCTCCGGTTTCACAGAGTCTCTGACAGGCGGAGCGGTTTTTACGCATAGCCTCCAGTCCTGCGGGGCATTGTAGACATTGTTTAGTAGCTGTGTAGTAGACTCCTGAGAAGACACCGGAGCAGCGCAGTCTCTGATAACTGGATACCTGAGTCCAAAGTAAGAGAAAAAGAGAAGCGCTTGCATGGAGACCCGGACTGTAGCTGCGTAAAGGCGTGACGCATGGACTTTTTATGTTTAAGACATATATTTTGACCGACAGAGCAGCGTTTTTTGGTTGTTGTTCAGATTGAACTTCACATTTTGACGCGTAAAAGAAGAAGGAAACAAGACTTTAAGGGTCCGCGTAAAGTCTCTCCTCGGACGTTTTCGACCTTGACTTCACTTTAAAAGTGACGCACAACATGTTGTGAGATAGATATTTCCCGCGGTGTTATTTACTCATTAATCACGGGCTGCTTGGAGACAAGACTGAACAGGTTGGAGGTAAGGAGAAGGGGAGTCATGCCTGAAAAACTGGCTTCATTTCATTAAACGATGGTTGGATGTGAGTCAGCGGGGAGACAGCAGCACGAGTAGCAAATTGAGGACAAACATTTTTTACACTTGTGACTGTTTGACTGTGTGTCTCAGTCACCGTGTTGGGGTGTTTATGTCCACGCAAACAAACTTCTACCTAATTAGGTTTTATATAGGCTCCACTCTGCAGGCTCCAGTCAGCTGTAAAGTTTATTTTCCCTGACCTGGATAAAAATGTCCATCTTAACAAGTCATTTGGTCTCCTATTCTTTTTGAAAATACCCTTTTCTTTATGCGTTTAAAATAAATCCACATATTCCCAGTAGAGCGGGACATGTTTAATGACAGATTAGGATTTTTTTTTTACCCAGAGGCATCTAATTTTATAAAACAACTGCTTTTAGAAATGTGTTAAAATGTGTTTAAACAGAGAAACTATCACATCCAGTGGATATATTTCACTCAAAGTTTCTATTTTTATTCATTTTTATTATTTGTCTGTATTCACCATCCACCCTCTCTGTTTTTGTCCAGGGTGCTGAGACTCCACAAGAGACTGGCCAGAGGAAAAAGGGATTTTTTTGGCCGCGTAAAAAACGAGGAGGAGGCGCCTCTCGCGTTGAAGCAGAACCGCTTTAGATGGATTCTTCATGTTTGCTTCAGCCTCAGTGGAGACAGCCTGCTCTGGACATTTACAAGCCGTGACAATAAGGTGTCAAACATGAGGCATCGCAGCGTATGGATAGCCAAAAACATGAGCTGCGCCAAGAAGCGTGGAAGAAGCGGCTCTCCTGTCCTCCCCGGTGCGCACTTGGAGCAGAAAGCGCACTGGACAGCTGGTAAGGCGCCATTCAGATTATGTGGAGTTGTCTATAAAAATATAGTTGGATATCTTTACTCGTGATGTTGCTGTGTAAGCAAAGCTGCCCTCTTGTCTTCATGTTTGCTGTGACAACACTGTTTGATGTTAGATTTCTTTTCACATTTGCTGAGCTCCTGCACGCACCTGCCAGCTGTTTTAGGCTGCTCTGGCTCTGGGGGTCATTGTGACCTGGATTCTTAATTTAGTGTTTATTGGGGGGCGTTTGTGAAATGCATTCTGGGAGGAGGATGATGGGGGTGTTTGCTCTCTGTGCTTTTATGAAGTGAAGTTTTATGATTCATGATTTGAAGTGTTTACAAGGTGCGAGGAGGTGACTCTGAATAGTGGAAAAATATAAATCAAACTGTGCTGCTGCTGCTGTGTGTGTGTATGGGATGTGTGTGCTTATGGATGAGGAGGAAACAGTGGCAGTCAGGAAGTCTTCCAGTGTGACCCTCTTCTGTGGTGGGCTGCAAATCTAAATATCAAAGTGCTGGTCACACACACACACACACACACACACACACACATCCAGCTGCATCCATTTCCCTCCTCTCCAGTACCTCTGAGGGCCTCAGGGGCAGATCAAGTCCTTTAAGCTTCAGGTGTTTTGACGTGTTGGAAGTCGAGCACATTTCTTTCCAGTTTTGGATAAAACTGTGTTGATTGCTGCAGCTTTGTGACCACGATCACACTTTGAACTCTGGGTGTTTTAAATCTGTAGCTCATTCCAGAGCTCTAGATTGCGGTACTTTCCATCCCAAAATGTGCAATTTGTCAGAATTTGTCATCTTAAAGATGTAAAAGAAAGTGCACGATGCGTCAGTGAACTTTCATGCTTGCTCTCTGACTCAATGGCTCGCTGACTCACTGAGTCATGTACATACAATGTCACTCACGCAGACGAGGCGTGAGGACGGTAGGCCTGTCTTTCTATCCTTGTTTCTTCTTTGCATCTCAAAGCTTATGTACTTGTGTGTGTGTCTGTGTGTGAGTGCTCTGGCATCACCTGAGACATGTCACACGTCCCCCACTAAATGCCTGTAAAATGTGTGAAAACATGTCGTGAAACAACCTTGTTTTTCTTCCACTCGTGCCGTTCAGAATCGCCAGTTTGTTCTCAGGGTGAACATGAGAGCGTCGCCTCCGCTTCAGGCATCTCGCACTCCCCCGTCACGCTGCCACAGCTTTCACTTCCTCCAGTCAAAGGTCACGGGGTCAGCGGCCCCGCCGAGGGTCAGGTACGGCGGCCCGGCGCATTCTCTTCACCAGCATCCTCCTGATGTGTGGTCTGGTTTGTTTTAACTGGCATGTGGCTTTACGAGAGCTAGTGTGCCGTTTGTTGGTGTTATGGGCTTAACTCTTTCTTGCTCTCGTGCTGTGCTGTGTCGCCCCTCTGACTCGCAGAGAGCCTGTTGAACACTCCTAATTAAAACGACAAAATAATTTATCATTATTGCCACTCTCTATATAAAAGCATCCTCATAAATGAGCCATTGTGGCTGTAAACAGGCTTCCTCGCCCGGTGGTCTTCATTACTCACTAAGCTTTCAGCTGCAGAGCCTGATGCTGCAAATATTACTTTTATGTATTTCATCAAAGACTCTGACATATATTGGGGATAAAACCCCCTCAGTTTGAGAAAATGCTACTCTGCAAGATTACATCTTTCTTATCAAGAAATATGCCAAGAAAAACACAACATGTGCCTCACCTTCCAACCAAGGGGAATGGATCGGAAAAAAGCAGAAAGGAACAAATTCAGTTAGTTTCAGAGCTCAATTGATATTAAAACATGATAAAGAACAATATTTAGAACTGAATAGTCATGTCTTTCTGCTGACCTCGTCTTCCTTTGGCCACATCAACTATAATGTTTGGATTTCTTGATTTGAGAAGGCATCGTGTTATTTTAAGATCAGACCTTTCTTAGTCTTGTGTTTTTGGAAAGTCTTAGAAATGGCACTTCAGTTTTGCCTTAGTATAGCTTTAGACCACAGCAACTTTACACATGAATAGCCGTTCTGTTTTATGTACACTTAATAACCAAAATGAGAAAAAAAAGCGTGCTACAGCAAAATCAGCTTAGCTTGAAAAAAACAACAACAAAAAAACACTGTTTCTCTAAAGTCTTACTTCACAATGTGATGTTTAAGCTACTATAAATAAATATTTAATGTAAAAAAATATTGTAAATGAGTGAAATAATTAAAATTCAAAAGT
This sequence comes from Centropristis striata, assembly GCF_030273125.1. Taxonomy (NCBI): domain Eukaryota; kingdom Metazoa; phylum Chordata; class Actinopteri; order Perciformes; family Serranidae; genus Centropristis; species Centropristis striata. The sequence goes on along the minus strand of NC_081527.1, from coordinate 12,024,357 downwards.
TCGCCTTCAGCACCAGCCACCATTCACTAAAGATGAACGAATAATGCCGGTTTCACCATGTCATTCAAGTCATTTCACTTATCACTATGCATTTTTTGTACATCCTGTCATTTAATTTAGTCCCTACTGAAGAAGTGCTCCAGAAACTATCCGGGGTGGAGAGCCGAGTGTTAAGAAAAAACATAGTGAAAGTGCCCTCCTGGATGCCCTTGTTGTAGATAAAACATGTGCCCTCTAGGGTGCCCACTTATTGTCGCCCCTGCCCCTCAAACATCCTGAGTCCACCAGTGCATTGACTTAACGCTAAAAATACTCCACAAGTCAGAAATGTGAATTTGAATGTGACGTGTGCTGCAGTGGGAGGGCCCTGTGACGACTTCTGCACTTGAGTTTCTCGTGAAGTATGAAATGTCCTGGCCAGAACTAACTAATTTCTCTGTTGTTGCGGAGGACTTATTAACCTTTAGTTGCGCTGACTGCTTAACTTATGTATGAAACTTAATTGATGTCACAGATCTACGTATTTGAAGTTAAACCATGAACTAAACCTAACCAAGCAGTTTTGTTTTAATTCACAAACGTAACCACTTATTTTAAACTGTGACTGCAGTGAAGCATCGTAGTCTGACAGGTAGAGCTACCCAGCGCGTTAGAAAGTGACATCGGGGGTCCTGACCACTGTGTTGCCTGCTGCAGCTTCGTGACCACGATCACTCTTTGTTTTTGTTTTTAAATCTGTAGCTCACTCCAGAGCTCCAGATTGCATTACTTTTCATCCCAAAATATGTAATTTGTCAGGATTGGTCGTCTCAACGATGTAAAAGAAAGTGCACAAAGCGTCAGTGAACTTTCATGCTTGCTCTCTGACTCAATGGCCCGCTGACTCACTGAGTCGTGAACATACAATGTCAATACAATGTATTGTGTTCAAATACATTATATACAAGCATCCGTATGTGACTAGTTAGGAATGAGAACAGGGTGTTAAATGATGCATTAAAAGAGTAAAAAGTTTAGATGCGACACGTGAAATATCCTTAAAAGTGGCGTGTTATTTATCCATTTTCCGATTAGATCAAAGTGCTCACTACCCTTAGTGTTCAGGGCTAGCTAACTAGCTAGCATGAGAATCATTTATGGTTCTTATCATTCAGTTCCAGGTAACTCTTTAAAAGGGAAGCTAGCACCAGTGCATGTGCAGTAAACTGTTGGCTCAGCATGAACCTGGACTCGTTCATCCAGTATGTGTTTTATGAGAGTTTAAAAGCATCAAGTAATGTCTTGCCAACGGATTAATCACAAAAAAATCTACAAACGTTAACTCATACTTTTAATGTTAATTAAGTTCCTTTTAACTTATTCCTTTAACCAAAGTCACTACGGTATAATGGTTGATTTGTAGATCTGATCGAGCATTGTGTTGCACATTTTCAGGATCAGTCATTCTCATTGCACATAGATTGTTGGGAGACAATAGAAATCACATTAAGTGCTGTAATATTACTTCAATTGGGCTAGAAAAAACTCCAACGAGAGAAGACGTCAGACAAAAATTCTCCAAGTCGAGAAACGAATGAAAAGTTAAAGGGGACTTTAATGCAAAAAGTGAAGTATAAAGAAATAATTATATCATCAAAGACATTGACGGGCTTTAATTCAACCGATTTAACAGCAGCATTAAATGCAGTGAAATATTCCGCGGTGAAAGCAGGGCGCCGTCCTTTCAGATTAGTGGAAGTCTGTCATTAAAAGATGGACGTGTGCGCGGCGCAGGGAACCTCGTCCTCAGCTGTGTGTAACGTTACTCTGGTTGTTTTGTCCCAGCACTAATGGAGAGAGTGCAGTGAGAGAGATTGATTATGCAACCTGAAGTGCCACAGGGCAGCTTCAATCTGGAAGTGCTTAGAGTACGCAGCGAACCACAGTGATTCCTTCAGGGCAAATTGAAAGAGGCATGATCTGACAAAAAGGAATTTCAATTTGTTAGATGTATTCCTTCAGACAAATGCTTCCCATGCTGCTTATGTTTTCTAGGACCTCGCTTTTGTAGCGGTGGACAATCTCGTGTAAGTACGCCGAGGGAATTATTTCTGTCTCTGATGTGGGATTGTTTTGTTGTTGTCGAGCATTTTGGCTTCTTCAAGTTCAAACAGCTTAAACTATTTAGAACAAAGCAGCACTTAATACTTTCGGAGCCGCTGATGAAACGTAAAGCGCACTCCTGTTCTTATCATCAAATCTCCCTTCTTAAAACAAACTTTTTCCTCAAAATACAGAAGAATGTTAACTAGCGAGTGTGTTTTTGATACAATAAGCTGTATTCTGCTGAAATTAGCAGGTCAGATTCATTAATCATAGCGTCTGAGGGCTTGCTTTGAACTATCAGGCCAGGTCATTAAACCCAGCCTGTCTGGGGCACGAGCGGGCGACACGGAAACACTTTGGAGAGCGCTGGTTTACCCACAAGACACACTAATAATGACCAGTGTGTGTGTGTGTGTCACAGATGGCCACGTTACTGAGTGCTACTCTCAGGCTCAGTGTGGGCTTAATTTAGAGAAATAACAACAAGAGATGGGAGCAGGAAAAGGTCGTGAGGGTGGGAGAAGGGATTTCAGCGTGTATGTGGTTTAGTATGAAAGGTGAGCGGTTGTGTGTGTTTGCAGAACAACAGAGAAGAGAAAGAAAGAGTTCTTCTTTCTCTTCCTCTTCATGTCTCTCTGTTCTTTCCCTCTTGTCCTCTTTGCGGCCTTTTAAGCGCTGTTGTCCTCACAAGTGAAATCCTACCCTCTGATCATCGCTCCGACACTGCTAAAATGTGTTCCCATTTAAGGTGAGGCTCACCCAACCGCTCTCTATGTGGCTCCCTTTTAAAACCAACTTAATCAGGCAGGAATTTGGGTTATTAGGGTCAGGGACACTGAGGAAACTGCCTTAGCGAGAAACAAAGTGAGGAAGAGCGAGACGGTGAGGACACAGATGTGTCGCATCAGGACGCTGTCTTCATCTCAGCACTCAGAGGAAGACGAGGCCCAGCAGACCAGGAGAGAATATTATCACGTCTTATTCACCTGATCGCTCACAAGGCGTGTGTCAGTCTGTGGCATTGTGGGTTTCTGGCTAATTAGTGACTGCACATCAGTCAAACTTTACAGTGACGCTGCTGCAGCTTAAGTTACAGCTGATGTGGAAAATCCTTCAGCAGGCTCATTACACCTCTCCACTGTGCTAGAAACCAGTGGTGGGATGTAACTAAGTACATTTAATCAAGTACTGTACTTAAGTACAATTTTGAGGTACATGTACTTCACTTATTATTTCCACGTATTTCCATTTAATGTAACTTTATACTTCTACTTCACTACATTTTGAGGCAAATATTGTATTTTTTACTCCACTACACTGGAGCAAAAAAATTGCTGACAGCTTCAGTTACTTTTCAGGATAAGATTTAACATGAAAACATGATCAATTTAAAGTGAATATCACTTTTTAAAAATTATTATTAAACCTCAAAACAGTATATTAAGTAGTTTTAATGAGCCCTAATCCAAACAAATTATATAAATGCATCACCAATGAAATATTTAGAGCATATAAAACAGTCTGGGTGGGTCCATTCTGCATAACGAGTACTTTTGAAACTTTAAGTACAATTTGATGCTGATACTTTTGGAACATTACTTCATTAAGTTTTGAATGCAGGACTTTTACTTGTAGTAGAGTAATTTCACATTGTGGTATTAGTACTTTTACTTAAGAAAGGGATCTAAAAACTACTTCCACCACTGATTACAACTTAGTTTTAGTTTTGTGGTTCTGATCTTCGTAGAGGGCTGCAGGAACGAATCTTTAAATTTGTATGTGAGTTTAAATTTTAACACTTTTGGTTCCTTTGTCTTAAAGTCAGTTGGGTTTTTAATTGGACTATTGGTTTGCTGCCTGAAATAGAGTTTGTGGTTCTTGTGGATCTTATGAGATTTTAATGTTCTTCTATAATATAAATGTAAATTGTTAACTTTTAAGCTTTTACGCTTGTTAAAACCCTCTGGAGTCCTTGAAAGCACCGGTGCATCACTTCTTTGTTGTTTCTTTTGTGTTCAAAATGTTGATCCAGTAAATCAAAGATGAAAATAATGATTATCAGGTAATATGGGTGAGGTTTTGCTGAGAAAATGAGTACCAACATGGAATGGCAAGTGGCAGAATGAAAAGTATTCAAAAACAGACAAAATAGCCCAGGATTTTCAGGGACATTAAATGCAGTGGTGGAAGAAGTATTCAGATTCTTTACTTCAGTAAAAATACTAATACCCCTGTGAAATTACTCCACTACAAGTAAAAGTCCTGTATTCACAACTTACCTCAGTAAAAGAACAAAAGTATCAGCATCAAAATGTACTTAAAGTATCAAAAGTAAAAATACTCATTATGCAGAATGAACACACACAGATTGTTATATATATTCTAAATGTATTATTAGATTATTGTTGTTGATGCTTTTATTAATGGCGTCAAGGTAGAGCTCATTTAAATAATTAATATACTGTTATAAGATTTAATTTAAAAAGTCTGATCTCTTTAAATTGATCATGTGTTTTTATGTTAAATCTCAAACTGAAAAGTAACTAAAGCTGGCAGATGAATGTAGTGGAGTAAAAAGTACAATATTTGCCTCAAAATATAGTGAAGTAGAAGTATAAAGTTACGTAAAATAGAATACTCAAATAAAGTAGAAGTACCTCAAAATTGTACGTAAGTACAGAACTTGAGTAAATGTACTTAGTTACTCTCCACCACTGGCTAAATGTCACACTGAACACTGCTCGTTGTGTAGCGTTTTATAGTCTCACATTAACTTTTTACTTCTGGTTACTGCATTTGTGCTCCAAAAGTCTTAAAAGCAGGTCTTATTTTCTGCAATAATCGAAGATCAAATGGAAGAATCCCATTGGCTTTTTGAGGAGCGAACCAAGGTAATGCTACCTTCTGTGTCGGCCTATAAAAACACATCCCTGCAGCGCTAATTATTACATTCACCAATTGGCGAAGAACTATGGGAACATGCTAACATTCCTGAGAGTGCGACAGAGCAACAAACACAAGCCGTCAGACAATAACAGAGATGTTAAAGCTGTAGTGTTAGGTGTGTGTTCGCGTTAAGAAACATTTGCCTCCATGTTCGGCTTGGGCAATGAATGACTGTCACCCAATAACAAGCAGTTAATATATTTGATTATATGGTTATCAGCAAACACATCCCGTGCTCACGCCAGTTACAGTCATGCGCTGTTGGACTTTGAACAATGATTCAAGTTGAGTTTCTCTTAATGAAACGTTATTGACAGATTTATGGAAACAGTTGTGTGATGATTAGAGGGAAGCCGGAGCTGCTGGCAGGAGTCACATCAACAACATGACAGATAAAAGTTGGTGAATTTACCAAGGAAGAAGTGACTAATAGGTCAAGGCATGTGGTAGAGCAGACAACAAAAGGTAGAAGATGTCTGAAAATCTGAAACATTAAACTGGAAACTTCTTGGTCTGAGATATCTGGACAGCTCAATCAAGATACTATGATTTCAGGGCTAAATAGCAGGATATCCCAGCAATATATCGCTCAGTTTCCTCCGCTGTGAGCTCTATTACAGCCGGTGTGTCTCCAGCAGCTTCACAGTGAGAACACGCTGCTCTAACGCCATCAGGGCTGCAGCTCGAGGTTAACGCACTGGTCACAGACGACACTTTTACACCCCATGGAAACTTGCATTTTATCGAGCTTGCTGTGACCCGCTGATCCCGGCGCTCCGATGACCTGCAGTAACTCTCCGTAGCACCTTTTGGCAACTTGAACCTGCACGTGTGAGGGCCTTAATCCAGAACTGTTACACTTCAAACACATTCTCCACTAAAAGTGATTAATTCATCCCCCTGAAGAGCCATTAGACACGTTTCTCTGGAGTTCCTCTCTTTGGTGTGGAGAGAAGGCTGCAGGGTCAGCGGAGTAAATCACTGATCACTCAGGTTTATCATTAGGAAACCAATAAGTTTACCTCTAATAGGGACTTCTAATGAGCTCCAGGATGTACTTTTAACCCTACAGGCAAAGCTTGAAAGAGGTATTGTTCTCCTTAATCTGTGGCTAGTTATCCCTGCACAAGCTGATATTCAGAAAGAAAATCACAGTAAAAGCGGCATTTTTTCTTCTTCTTTTTTTGGCTACTTGGGGCAACAAGCTGAAAGCACATCATTGATATATTATTATTATTGAGTCTTGTGTCCACCTGGTGAGTTCAACATTTACTCTCTTTTTGCTCCATTTTGGTCTTCACCATCTCATGAGAGAAATATCTGGGTCTTTTGATGCTAAAAGCTCCGTTGTGTTCACCAACTTCTCTAACTTTATCTTTTTGTTAGAAACAGCTGCCTGCTGCGGCTAAAAACATTGCATGTGACAGCAGTGACAGCTAACAAAACAGTTAAATGGCCGTAAATTCAAAATAACGAGCTTAAAGACCTCCAAACATTCTGTAGAGCTGAGGGGAGCTGCAGTCAGGTGATTATCTTCTGTGGGTTTGTAATTCAAGTGGCCTCTTTCACATTACATGTGGCCATTTCATCAATTGTTAATATAAAAATTGTGACAACAGCAGCTTTAAATATTTATATTACTTGAATCTGGTTACGCAAATTATTCATAACTCCGATTTATCCTCAATGTACCTTACTGCTACTTTTTGTGATAAATTAGTCTCTAAAATCCCAACATTCCCAATCCAAAGATCATTCATTCATTCATTCATTCATTCATTATCCTTAACCGCTTATCCGCACTCGGGTCGCAGGGGGCTGGAGCCGATCCCAGCTGACATTTGGCGAGAGGCGGGGTACACCCTGGACAGATCGCCAGACTATCACAGGGCTGACACATAGAGACAGACAACCACGCTCTCATTCACTCCTACGGGCAATTTAGTGTCACCAATTAAACCTAAGTGCATGTTTTTGGACTGTGGGAGGAACCTGGAGAGAACCCACACTGACACAGGGAGAACATGCAAACTCCACACAGAAGAGCCGCAGGCCGGAGTCCAACCAGCGACCCTCTTGAGCCAAGGGTGCTAACCGCTACGCCACCGTGTAGCCATATCCAAAGATCAATTTCTATTAAAATAGAAAATGAAGTTGAATCCATCTTTTTTTTCCCTGACGAATGAGCACACGCAAATCTATTCAAACCTGTTATTGAACAAGAGTTGCAGCTGTTGCAAATTGGCCTCACTGCCAGTATTGAATAGTTTTGAGTTGCTGTAAAAAGACTCAGCAGTGCTTTGAGCTCAACTTTAGCATGCTAACATGCTCACAGTGACAATGCTAGCATGCTGATGTCCAGCCAGTGTAATGTTTACTATGTTCACCATCAACAGAACTAAAGAAAGCTGAGGCCAGTGGTGGAATGTACTGAAGTACTGTACTTAATTACAATTCTGAGGTACTTGTACTTTACTTGAGTACTACATTTTTAGGCAAACATTGTACTTTTTACATAACTACATTTAGCTGACAGCTTTAGTTACTTTTCAGATTTAACTCAAAAACATGATTAATTTAGCGTGATTAGACATTTTTTTCCAAGAATAAAACCTCATAAAATGCTACTTACATAAATTCATCACTAATAATGCAGTAATATATTTGGAATAAATATAAAACAATCTGAGTGGGTCCATTCTGCATAACAAGTACTTTTACTTTTGATACTTTAAGTACATTTTGATGCTGATACTTTGAGTATGGTTAAGGTTTGAATGCAGGACTTTTTCTTGTAGTGGAGTAATTTCACAGTGTGATATTCGTATTTTTACTTACGTAAAGGATCTGAATACTTTTTCCACCACTGACTGAGGCTCATGTGAACGTCATCTTGCAGGTGTGTGATTAAAAACCCAAAAATTGGGACTAATTGAAATGTTGACCTGATGGCGGTGATAGACGAAAAAGTCAGGGGATCACAAAGGTCAGCGGGAATCATCCTCTGGGGACCACGAACATCTGTACAAAATTTCAAGGCAATCTCTCCAGCAGTCACAGAGATATTTAAGCGCTGGATCCACTGGTGGTGATCCTAAGAGTCACCCTGCTCCAGACAGCAGATTCTTCCTCTCAGCCCTCCCTGCATGTTTCCCTCCCATGCTTTACTGACTCTAACTGGCCTGAAAGAATCTCTGACACCTTCAGGCTCACATGTTGTCAGTTGGTTAATAAAACCTCCTGGTGGGAGACACACAGAGAGCGGTGAGGTCATACAGATTCACTCCTCTCTTCACCATCCTCCTGCAGACTCTGTGGTGTCCACACCTCTGATTACGCCGGCCCCCCCTGTGTGTGTGTGTGTGTGTGTGTGTGTGTGTGTGTGTTTGTGTGTTCTGAAACTGTTAGAAACTGACAGAAACTGACAAAGACGGGGTGAATCTTGAGCTTTTTTGTGAGAAAGGATTATAAGAAAAAGGACAGAAAAAGCACATGTGTGTGTGTTCAGGGGTGTTTGGGCGGTGGGGGGCCTCCCCACCTATCTGAACTGAGGCATGGGACCTGCTATCTGTTTCTCATTTCGCCGGCGCTCTGTGGTTTTCCAGCAGTGACAGGCCTCAGAGTGGAAACTGGCACTAACGAGCAATTACATCCTGCCTGCCTGCTAGGGATTATGGGATTACAGACTGACCAGGCTTCAGTCTGCGCTCTCTTTCTGCACTCTCATTTTGTCATTCCCTCGCTTCCCTTTGTTCACCTTATCTCTACTTTTAGACTTCTGCCACTCAGTGGTTCAATTATCGTTTCTCATTTTTCTTTCCCCTGGACAATAACCCTTTCTGTATTTTTAATTCTCCTCGCTCTTATCATGTGATTTTCTTCATATTATCTTGTTCTTTCTATCTCTCCTCCTGAAGCTTTTTCTTCTTTGACTCTGCGGCTGCCTGGCATAGTTAAGGCATGCTGTCGTTAACCGCTGAAGAGTGAAATTGTTTCAGTCAGAAAGGGGAAGAGGGCACATTTAACAGGAGAAAAAGGGACATTTAATGTGTATGAAGCTTTAAATGAAGCATGAAGGAAATGAGAAACAGGAGGAGTGGATGAGAGGAAGGAGAAAGTGCAGGAAAATATGACTCCTTGACATCATATTAATGTCTAAAAAAGAATATTTATATAGTTGTAAATCACAAATTTTGACCCTGAAGCCTCTTGTCTGACAGATTTCTGCAAAGATATCGAATTCTGTCAACAGAACCCGACATGCAAGATTAAAGCAAAGCTACAAAACAAGTTTTTCACACTGCTCTGGATGCATGTATGCAGAGCTTTGGGGCACATGTAAGTACAGCAGATATCATCACGTTTTGTGGGACCTCCGCAGGTTTCTCTGTGTCTGGTAGTGATCAGACGGCTCTCCTGGTGTTCTGACTCTCTCTCCTGCATCTCCTCTTACACTGCAGGTGTCTTTTATTGAGCCAGCGGTGATTTACTGTACTCTTGTTTTTCTCCTCGCTCCTGCAATCAGGCTCCGCGGTAGTGACAGGTTAAAGCTGGAGGTCAGATCATTTCGTGTACGTGCACGCGCGCCCGGCAGAGAACAGAGCGCGTCTCTAATAGGAGGTCATTATCAGAGAAGTTTTGCTTTTAAAGGGAGGCGAAACACCGGAGAGCTCCGAGCTTTCTGTCTTTTTTTCTTTCTTTTTTTTTCTTGCTAGGTGAGAGGTTTATGGAGGCTCTGTGGGTAAAGCTCAGGTCTGAGGATGTAATAGTATAGCCTACAGTAGGCATCGAGATCACTAATCAGAAACAGGTTTGTTATATCGCCCGGCTTCTTTTCTTAGCAAACATGTAGAAAAGGCAGTATTAATAAAAGTCTGAATCACATTTTTGAAAGTAATATACATGGAATTATTGCATTATTTATACAGCCTTACGGAGGCACGAGCAGTTGCTGGGAAGTTGAGAAAAAAGGGTTTGATGTTTGAAAGCTTTTAGCCAAATATGTGACATATAAGACCTTTATTTGATGCCTTTAAAGATGATTATTAATCACTGTGGCAGACTTCTTTTAGCTCTGTTTGGACAATCTAGGTCAAAACGAAAATGTGTTCTTGTTTCATATTTGGCTTAGTTTGTTTAATAAATAAGTCTCGAAATGCATTAAAAAATATGATTTAAAAGTAGGTTAACTGTATTAAATTATGGGAATATCACTACAGTCAGAGGGTCAAAAGAGACGCTACTCTGCTAAGCTAGTCTAGTTAACATTCAGCTAGACTACTTTATTTAGTCTTAATTATTTTCTTCATTGTGATAAGATTATAATATATGGTGCAATAAACGGAACTACTCCTTGTTGGAGCATCAAAATCTTTTTTAATTACAGGAAGAAGGAAAATGTGTGTAAATTAGCTGTAGCGAAGGCTAACTCACCAGCTAGCCTCAACTAGCAAGAGTGAAGGCTTTTTTTTTTTTTTTTTTACCATTTTCTTCCCTTTTTTTGCCATACCACACTCTCTTGTCATAATGGAGAAAAAAAAATGTACCTTTAAATATGCTAGTCCAGCCTGAAGCTAACGAGCCTAGCAGCTGTCTCAGCAGCATTCAAGAGAAATTCCCATGATTTGACATTGTTACTTTTTAAATTAGATTAGAATAAATTAATTAGATCAGATTTGATTAGATTATACTATATTGATCCCACAATGGGAAATTAACTTGTCACAGCAGCAAAAAAAGAAGCAAAAGGTGTGAATATGATTTACAGGGGGGAAAAGTAGTGTGAATGAAAAATAAAAAATATCAAAACAGATCAAGATTATATAAACGCTATGTTGAGTAGTGTAATGATAAGTGCTAACAGAGGTGTGGTGGTTAGCTAAACAGAAACTACAACATGATGATTAAATAATATGTTTACATTTATTTTGTTTAGGATTAATTTGTTAAACAAGCTCCAGCAGTACAGGTAAGAAGAAAAATATATATTTTAGATTTTTTTGTGTGAACTGTCCCTTTAATTTCCCTGCTTTCTGCTGCTCGGTGGTTGTGATATTCAGTGAAGTGATGATACTTTTGTGCTGGCAGCCTCTGTTTCAAAGCTGATCCCCGTTCTTTTACCTCGTAAAAAATCCCCCCAACAAAATCCACATCCATCCTCTCCAAGCACTTAAACAGTATTTGTAAAAGCAATTCAGAGCAGCAGAGTAAGCTCTGGAAATAGTAGCTGTCTCTGGCTTTATGGCTTGTACTTGCTTCAGGAGGGCTTTCCCACTTAACTAACTGTGAACAACAACTGCAGCACAGCGGACCAACAATGCAAATGGAAGGTGACAACAACTCTCCCCGCTGCAGACATCCAGCCTGATGGACAAACCAAAAGGCTTTAATCAGCCAAACCAGGAACAAACACATGCTCAGCTCTCTAAACACACGCGCATGGGACCGTGCACACACCAACAGTAGGCTCGTGTGAGTCTGGTGCTCTTCAGGACCGGTGTCCCGCTCCTACTCTGCACCCCTGGACTTCCCCACCCACCTCATCCCAGTAAAGGCTTGAGGCGTTGGGCTGTAAACAGCTCCAGAGTGGCGGAGTGAAATGAACCAGCAGACAGGCCCCGCGTAGACTCCCAGCTCGCTGATCTGAGAGGCTAAACACTCCCAGCTGTGGCGGTAGGGACTCAGAATGGCACCTCTCCTGAGACACAGCGAGGATCTGCATTCGTCTGTCCCGCCTCACACTGCTGAGAGGTTTTAAATCAGCTCGGAGACGCTGAGGGCTGAGGAGGCAGCACCGTTTGGTTTTAGGTTGCAGCGGTGGTGTGCACTCTGTCTGTGTGGCTGATTTATGCTCACATTGTCGGCCCTCGTCCTCTCGTTCCCTCTCCCACCCTTCGCCTTCTCTAACTTCCCTCGGTTCAGCTGGAACACGCAGGATTGCATGAATGCATCAACAGGTTTTCTTATCGTGACCTGTGATCTGTAACCTTTTGTCAGTCTTCCATCTCATTGCATAGACAGAACTGCTGGGATTGTTTTCGGCTGTTATATAAACAAAGTACACTGCATATCAGCGAGATCTACAAATACACGCTTGGATACGTTACCATGGGCGTACAGTGTTGCTGTAGTTCAGCGCCAAAGTTATACAAAGCATCTTGGAGATGACAGATGTGGGTGTAAAGATGTTGGAGGTATCTGTGAGCTGTGAGGGTGATTCATGTCAAATTTAAACTGGTCAGACATCAGTGCTGAGTTGATGAGTTGATTAGGGAGCGAGCAGGCTGACTTTATTTTTAAAACATTTTTATGAAAACAGAAGTAGGAGAACGAAAAGTGAAACCAAGAGTAAAAGAGGCAGATAAGACAGAATGAACGAACAACAATATAATGAGAAATTATAAAAAGAGGCCGGAGGAATGGATGACTTACATTGTGACTGGAAGATGTGCACTTCTTTGGCCTCTCTGAGTCTTTTTGTAATATGCAATATCTTATCTAGCTTGTTACCTCGACCATGGAACAGTGAGAAATCCTCCCAGTGGCCAGACTTCTTTTAATACAATGAAACAATGCATTTAAATTAAATGCATCAACAGGTTTTGAACTAATAGTTGGACAAAAGCAATTTGATCATGTTCTAATGGGCTCTGGGGAAAATGTGATGGCCATTTCTTACTGTTTTCTGACATTTTATAGAAGAAGGGTCTGTTTACATGACAACGCTCTCGGGTGAAAACGGCAAAATATTTTATCAGATGTGCCTTTCGTTTAGACAGCAATGGCGTTTTTGGGGCGTAAAAATGCAACAACAAAAAAAACCCTCTAAACGCGGATCGCAACTCCACTTTTGTGTTTTCTGTCCAGATTGTCTGCATCTAAACAGGGCTTCAACCTGTGGTTTCCCACATGGGGGTTCGGGATCCCTACAAGGTAAAAAAGAGCGCTCACAGAAAGCAGAAAAAACACATTTTCTACCAAAGACTGTATAAAAGAAGTGAAAGTAGCCAACTAGATATCACCCATTGGCTTGTTTATTGCTATCTTGAAGCCTTGAGTTTGAATTATTCTTTACCTTGTTTTCTGGAACCAGAAGTGACCATGTTTGATTGAGACTGTGAAGCTGGAAAGGTGCCAATGCCTAAATGTTTGTATGTTTCGGCTATTTTTGACTCTCACCGTCTTACGCAGTTTCTGTATGTATCCCGCCTTGTTTCCGTAAAATCCTTGACAGATGTCAGATGCATATAGCATTGTTTCAAAAACTTTTTGGGAATTTTTGAAATTTGTTTACCAATATCTTCGCTAGTCTATATGAGTGCAGCCACCTGATTGGTCAAACTGGAATCAACTAACCACTCGTAAGGTAAATATAATTATGTGAAGAAAAAAATAATACCGACTTTAAACACTAATATTTAAAAAACTGCAGGATGACCCGTGGAGAACTTTTATTTCCTCTCCCAAAACCAAGCCAAACTATTTTTAGTGCCTCTATGTGGGAACGTAATGAAACAGGAAAAAAGGGCTCACCTTATGGCCTATAAGAAGCCGCGCCCCAAAAGCATACCTTCTTTATCTGTTTAACTCTAAATGGAGCAATATTTTACAATAGTTTAAGGTACTTTCACATTGGATTCACTTTTCAGACCTGGAGGTTGCCTCTTTGTCCGCTTGTCACATTTGTTCAGATTTAATCTTTGCTTTGATGGATCTGTTGAACTGGTCCTAACCAGAAAACATGGTGATGCAGATTAGTATTAGGGCTGGGCGAAGTCATATCCCGATATATTTAGGCTGAAAATCGATATACGATATATATCCTGATATTTTTATTGCAAAGTGAGAGCAATGTTCATTCAAAGTCAAAGCCAAATATGACATGTCACAAGTAGTTTTATTGAAACCGTTTAATTAAGTGAACATAAATACTGTATAACAACAAGAGTACTTTTTTTTTTTTTTTAAATCAAAGCTCCATAAAGTGCACATTTAAATAAAAAAATATCTTAAATCAAAATAACCTATGAAATAAAATAGGCCAATTTTTTCTGAAATAAATCTATATATATGAGAAAAGTATAACGAACATTACAAAAGATCTATATATGACAAACCCTAATAAGGGCAGAATTTATATATAAATGAGAAAAAAATGGAACTATATCGATATATGCAATAAGGTCTAATTCCATATCACATTTAAAAATATATCAATATATGTTTTATATTGATATATTTTATATGGATTTTTATAATCCCTTTATTTTAAAGGGCCCAAAAATGTGTCTTTGGTCCAGTCTGAAATATCTCAGTGTATTGGATGGATGTCATGTAATCTGGTAAAGTTGTTCATTGCATCCAGAGGTTGTATCCTAATGACTTTGGTGATCCTGTGACTTTTCCGTAGAACTGATGTAAAACATGTAAAGGTTACGTCCTTAAAGAACATGATGGTCTGACCTCCGCTGAGCTTCACATTTTGGAGGGTTGCCACAAAACACACCAATGACCTCATGTTGTGTGGTTGCTCCGCAGCCGGCACAATCCTGCACACGGCACGTACTATATATAAACATCTGCATCCGTGACACATCTTATCACCTGTCCTGCATCTCTGTGGTTTTGTGTCTGGGACCTCCGCGAAGTGCTCTCGCTATGCCTGGTTCCCCCTGCTTGTACCTCTGCCACAGGAATAACCCTGAAGAATGCCTTTGACAAGTGTATCGCAGATGCTGCCTTTTGTTGCCGGACTGGGGCTGTTTGCATGGATGTATGAGCCGACAAGCCGACACTGGCCACGCTGGCTGGTAGCAAACACTGGCCTTTTACTGAAGCGGCAACAAACAGGCCGGCCTCATGCATTGAGGACGTGATTTATGTGACATGTCGGCTTGCTCGGGGGCCCGCGGGGCTGTTTTTTGTTTTTCTTTTACAGTATCTTGACAATTGTGAATGTATAGACATCATATTGCCCGCATGTTGCGCCTTTAGTTTATGTTAACCTTTCTGAAGGAGAGTTCTGGGAAGAGGAAAGTTGACAGAGTGAAGCCTTGTTCTTGTTCTTACATTCCTCTCTTTCTCTCTCTCTCCAGGTGGGACCAGATGGAGGGTTCGGAAGAAGGATAGACAGGAGATTACCTCTGTGATGTCAGCAAAGGCCAAGGTTTGTCAGAAATGGACGGCGTTGCCAAAAGAGCCTCTCGTTCTTCTTCCTCTTATTTTATTTCATTTCATTCCACTCTCCATCTCATCCTCCATCTTTATCTCCCTTTTTTATTTGTCATTTTAGCTCTATAATAAAACAACCATCTCTACAAATAACCTAGCCTTATCATTTATCATTTCCACTGGACAGACTTCTATAAACCAGAGGGGGGCTTATGTGAAGGTATAAATTGTTAATGAAATCCATCCCCACAAGGCTCAGAAATGAGCTCTCCAAAGCTTTCATTTCTATGTTTTAAGCCAGTGGACGAAGCTTGATCCATGATCCAGGGCGGAAAGAGAGCAGAGCTATTTGACTTTAGTATTACTGAAGAGTAAGTGAGCTCACGCTTGATGAAATTGGCTTAACACAAAGTAGTGCTGTAGCTCCTTTGAAGGGCTTCTAGAGAACTGTGTGTTTAATGTGCTCTTTTAAGTATTATCTCATTTTCTTTTATCAGTTTTTTTAATCTGTTAAGCACTCTGTCAACTTAGTTTTGTGATTGTACAATATGGTCGCCATGAAAGCAAAAGACCAAACAGCCTATTCCTCTGCTGGTGACTTTCTTTGTAAAGAAAAAATAAAAGAACAAAGCTCAAACCACTCTGTGATTCCGAACTTTCTAGAAATATAGTGGCTGAGAGCAATGCAGCACCAAATATCTATTCTTCAATTATTATTTTGATATTTTGGCGCTTATTTGCTGAGTTGCGTGACGAAACATCACTCTCATGTCAGCAGGTGTGTAGGTAGCCCAACAAAAAGACAGAAAAGACAGAAACGCAAGCCTGGTTGTCCACAGGTTAATAAAAATATATCTACCAGCCCTCTTAACCCTCTGGGGTCTGAGCCTATTTGCCCTTTATATACCACATAATATTTACTATACTCATGTTTGGAATTTGGTATTTTCTCAGCACAACTTCAACATGATCTGACAATTATTTTTTCACTTTAACCCACTTAATTAACACATTGTGTCCAAAAATACATAAAAAATCATACTACTGTTACTATTTTTGACAATAAAACCCACAAATATTCTCAATGAACTGTTTAAGACCTGAAGATCTAAAAGATAGGTTACAAATAGAACATATAAAGGTAAAATTCAAATATAATAAAACTATACATAACAATTACCATAAAACATGTTTATTTATAGGAACAGTTTTGATTAGATGAGATGAGATGTGATGATTAGACCTCTTTTTTCCATTTTTACAAAATGCCACACCTGCCTCGTCCAATCCTACTTTTACACTTGAATAAGTATTTTTGTACTATCAAATTAAAACAATCATTTCTTGTTAGGGGGCTTTGAAAAAAGCCAAACACCAGCATGTTCGTAGACCCCAGAGGGTTAAAGCTCCCTAGTTAACATGTTATATCTTGTTTGTACCAATTTGTACCTATAGTCAGTGGTGGAAAAAGTTTGCAGTTCTCTTATTTAAGTAAAAGTACTAATACTCACTAATCACTGTGAAATTACTCCACTACAAGTAAAAGTCCTGCATTCAAAACTTACTGAAGTAAAAGTACAAAAGTACCAGCATCAAAATGTACTTAAAGTATCAAAAGAAAAAGTACTCGTTATGCAGAATTAACCCACTCAGATTGTTTAATATATTCTGAATATATTTTTGGATTATTGTTGATGCGTAGGGCTCATTTTAACTACTTAAAATACTGTTATGAGGTTTAATTTTAAGAAAATGTCTAATCACTTTAAATTTATAATGTTTTTTAGTGTGTATCGCAGATGCTGAAAAGTAACTAAAGCTGTCAGCTGAATGTAGTGGAGTAAAAAGTACAATATTTGCCTCTAAATGTAGTGAAGTAGAAATATAAAGTTACATTAAATGGAAATACTCAAGTAAAGAACAAGTACCTCAAAATTGTACTTAAGTACAGTATGTGAGTAGATGTACTGAGTTACATTCCACCACTACCTAAACTAATAATAATAACAACACATTGCATCCTCACAAATCCATTTACAGCAGCACAAATCATTATTTCAAATTTACTGTTTTGTTGCATTCAGTTGAGTAAAAACTCCTGTACTCTGCTCATCACCAACATGCATTAGGAAAAAAGTTAACAACCAGCTGATGAACATGGTTGAGTGTTTAGCAGCTAAAAGGACAAATATTTCCCTCAGGAGTCGCTAGATACCAAAACAGAGCAAAAAAAAAAAAAAAGACAGAGATTTTCCAGGTGAACAGAAACATGACTCTGAATAAATAGGTTTATTAATGTTGGACAAGGAATAAATGTAGCTCTGTGTCTGCTGGAGATGTAAAGAGTAAACTGATTGTGTACAGTTTGACCACGCTAGCATGATGAGGTAATAATATGTCCTTTTAGATGTTTATAGCTTATTATACGGCTTTGGTAAATACTCGATTCTGTTCAGTGAATTGCAGCATTCTACTGACTTTAATAATATCACTTTAAAATCAATATTTTTTTTGTCAAATTACTTAATTTTATTAGTAAATAGCCGTGTAATAAGGTTAATGTACAGGAAGCAGTATTGAGAAATGAACCTCTTTAGTGTGATTCAAGACCTCAACTCTGTCTAATTTTATTTTTGTAGTAATGATCCAGTCACTGTACATTGTCCTTTACTTGTTGCACTGCCCCCAAGTGGCCAAAAAAAATTAAGGCAGTTTAAGATAAAATTAACCCTCCTCTTATGTTGCGGGTCAAATTGACCCATTTCAAAGTTGGAAAAAATCTAATAAATAAATAAATAAAAGTTAAAAGTATTTTTTAATAAAAAGAAAAAATTTAACATTGTAAAATAAAGTTTTTCATCTAAAACCATTGTATTTTATATGTAGGTCTTTCCAGTGTACATAAAAAGAAAGTTTTAACATGCATTTTTTATGAAAAAAGAGTGAATTATCCTCATTGAACCATGATCTCTGAGAGGTAAAGAACACTATTGCACTAAATATTGATTGAGATGGTGAGTAATGGAGTTATTAATGAAGTATAAACAATGTTTATTGGGATTTTTTAAGTTTCTGACACTTTTGGATAATTAAACATGCCCCGGGTTATTGCTGTTCCTGAAAAAACAAGCATAAAAGGAGGGTTAACTATCATTACATACTTAAGTACCAGTGAAACAAGAAAAGCCACTCAATTAGAGTGGAGAGAGTGCTTGCATTGTTACTTTTCATACCCTTGTCCTCCGCTTTAATTACTCTTTTGTTTATTGATTTTTCTGTTTTTTGCAGAAGTCAGAATTCAGCTAACATAACTTCTGTCTCCTGTAGGTGCTGCTCTTGGTGCTCCTCTCTCTGCTGCCTTTAGTTGAAGGAGCTCATATGAAAGCGGGTGCTGCTGCTGTGGGATCAGACTCGGGCCCCGCCGTGAGTCTGCTGGCAGGCCAGGAGGAGCGAGAGCTTCCTGTGACGCTGCCAGAGGTGGCGGAGGACGAGGAGCAGGAAGACGACAGTGACCCTTACTCCACTTGGCACGCTGTCTACGGTACTGAAGCTCTTATGAAAGTGTAATTTACAGCACATCTGCTTCGACAGACAGTATTAGAGTGGAAAGAGGGCATGAGCCCGGAGGATCTGCTTTGTATCTCAGTCATCAAAATATATCTACAAGGTATTTAAAGGAGCCGTGTGGAGGATTTAGTGGCATCTAGTGGCAGCAATGGCAGATGGGAAACTATCAGAGGCAACAAGTTATCGCTTGTTGAGGAAAATACAAACAACCAGACATGCACTTATTAAGCCAAGCAGAAGGAGTTTCATCCCAAAAAAAAATATAATAATAATAAGGTCCTTAATAACCATTAATTAACAAGTAATAAGGCATTGTTCTCGCTTTAGATCCGGTAGTTGCAAAAAGCATAGTGAACTTATAGTTAACTTATAATAGATGAGCAATAAAGTATATTTTAATATCAATAAGCAAACAAAATAAGATTAATAAAGGCATGGCAAAGACATAATGGGTGGGTCATGGGTGTTTGTAATGCATTTATTAACACTTGTATAAGCTTATAAACACACAATAATGTTAATAAGCATCTTGTAAGGACTTACAAGGGCCTTATTACTTGTTAATTAATGGTTATTACAAGGACCTTAATATAAAGCGTTACCAAAAATACTTTTAACTATTTTTTTTTTATTTTTCAACTTTGAAATGGGTCAATTTTACCCATAACATGACAGTGGGGTTAAAAGGTAGAAGTGAAACGAATGAATTTGTAGGATCATTTGCACGTTATTGCTCATCATGTTTTGAATAAGTATTCATTGCCCTTTCTGTCTTCCGCTCCTCTTTCTTTTTATTTTAGACCCCTTTGTAATAGACGAGGTGGATGACCATCACAGCAGTCGCTGGGCTGGACGCTCTCCTCGCTCCTCTGACCCCACAGAACCTCAACCCAAGGGTTCGCCAAAGAAAAAGAAGAGGAGAAGGAAGAAAGAAGAAGAGGAAGAGACAGGGAGAGCAGATAGAAAGCGTAAAGGTAGGGGGCGGCAGCCGAAGCAGAGCAACAAGGACTGCCGGGTGGAGAAGAGGGAGATGAAGGTGCGGGACCTGGGCCTGGGCTTCGACTCGGACGAGATCGTCCTCTTCAAGTTCTGCGTGGGTTCCTGCCAGTCCTCCAGGACAAACTACGACTTGGCACTGAAGGCGCTGCTGGAGAACAGCTCCCTGCCTCAGCACATCGCCCGCAAGGTCAGCAAACAGCCCTGCTGCCGGCCAGACCGGTACGAGCCGGTTTCCTTCATGGACGCCCAGACCACGTGGAGGACCATCCAGTCGTTATCAGCCGCCAGCTGCATGTGTATGGGCTGAAGAAGGTGAAGAGGAGGGGTGTCAACCATCCTGAGAGGCTCAGAGGGAGGTACTAGCAGGGAGGAGCCAGAGGGGGGCGCTGAAACACACACAGGAAGGGATGGAGGCAGCTTGTTGGCTGCTGTGGTGTCGTTCCTGTTCAGGAGGAAGAGGTCTGGGTGCAGCTGGACGATTGAGGTCAAAATCAGAGACGGAGGGGAAATTATCACAGTCTGGATTTATTGTTATGTCTTCAAAGAGTGAATTTCTTTCAACTTAATAACTGGTAACTATTGCAGGAGCGGTTCATACACAGAAAAGAGACTCCATATGTGACCTGAAGGCTGGAGCTCAAGAGATATAAAGAATAGACACAAGTAAACGACTGACACTGTTTATATTCTGACAAAAAAAGACTGATATGATGTTCACTATCACTCACAGTGAAGCCTGCTCCTCTCAAAAGCTATATCTTTTTTTTTTCCACATAAAAACAGGGATATTACATTGTATCGTTTCTATGTTCAGGTGAACTCAGCCAAATGGATGCCATGCATCTTCATGTATTACTGTATAAAAGTAACATATATTTATTTCTGATAAATTATTTATTTATTATAGCTTCATATGAGAGCTGTCTTTATTAACTCTATTGTAGATAAATATCTATTTATTATTGCAGATTCAGATTTCATGTCGACAGTTACTTCTTCTCGCATACAGTACATACATTTATTTTATTTTTTAGAGGTGCTCATTTTCATATTTATCCATGATAAACCTGGCCTGAACAGCCAATTCTGGGCAGAATTAGATTAGATGAATTTTGGAAAGTAATTGAGTGATTTTCTAAAACAAAACCATCATCTAAAAACTCTTCTCTCTTACATTTCGTTTCAGACAGACTTAGAAAAAATTAAATTCCTGGTTGTATTTTCACGGCTCCCGTTTGTATAATGTATTATAAACACACTTATAATACTTTATAAACTGCTTATAGTTCTTTATAATTATAATTGTAAGAAAATGAATGCTTTATAACAATAACCTTACGGAATTATAAAGCATTTTATAATAACTCATAAAGTCAAATATTATAGTACTCTATAAATACTGGTCACTCACTGACATTTTTTGCAAGGATCATAGCGTATTATAATTGTCATAGTTGTGATATGTTATTAAAAAAAATCTATAATGCATTATAGTGAGATTTTAAGGTTAGAATAGGGGTCAGGCTAATTCTCAGGAAGAACATTGGGGCCAGGTAGGAGAAAAAAATAATGAGAGGAGGGTTTTTTTTTTTTCATAATACACTTCAAGAAAAAAGCCGAAATAACAAGAATAAAGTCAAGATGTCGAGAATTAAGTTGAAATACGATTTTGAGGAAAAAAGTTGAAATAACGAGTATAAAGTAAACTTTTGGTTTTTGGTAAAGTGGGAAAGATATTCACAGATTCGTGTCGATAAGTCATCAGAGTAACATTGATTTCAGAGAAACGGCGTCTATCTGAACAGTTAGGTAGACCGCAAGCTACAACCTGATTTTCATAAATGTCATAAAATGAGCAATAACCACAATATTTAAGGTGTAGTACTACTAAAATAGTACTTTAGTACTAATAGTACAATAGTCCTCCACTCCTCCACATAAATGAGCCATTCTTGGTAGGAGGCAACCATAACTATGGTTTTGGGGAAAATCTGCTTTTATGTAATTTATGCAATTTTTTAACATATATTGTATTATATTATATAATATATACATATTTTCTCAACATTGTATTTCGACTTTATTCTCGACACTTCGACTTTTTTCTCAAACTTAATAAGGATTTATTTTTTCTGTCCTACCTGGCTCTAACCCTCTTCAGTTAATTCTAACCCTGTATTGCATCAAAAGTATGTTTATAACACATCATCCATGAGTGACCAGCAGTTCTAAAGTATTATATCTAAGTATTACTTGACCTTATAAGTAATTATAAAATGCTTTATAAAGTGCTATTATTATTGTTATAGAGCAGTATTTATAAGTGATTTTAACTGTGCTTATACAGTGCTATAAGCAGATTATAACACATTCTAAACACGTCATGGAAAGTCCTAATAACAAAAACAAAATTCAGAAACAAATTGACCTACATTGAAGTGATGTGATATACTTAATATACTAAATAAAACGTTTTTTTTCTCAAAAGCACCTCACATACTTGAGTCTGACAGCCGGCTAATGATATCAGCTTTTCCACTGCTTCATGGAAACAGAGCGTCAGTCTCAATGTCCAGAATGTATGTACAGCTAACAAAACATTTACACTACAAACCTCAACGTTTCTCATCTAAAAGTGGTGATTTCTATTCAGTTACACACTCCCAATATGTCACACTATTATTATTATTATTATTATTATTATTATAATTATTATTATTATTATTATTATTTTATAAATGTTTCTTTATTTTTGTATGGCATTATCCTCTAAGGGAATAAAGTTTTTTAATATACACCTTGTTATCACTCTTCACTTCTCTGATTACTGCTTAAAAATAATGTTTTTTCCTTTTTACCTCCATAATGATTTTTGCTGTGAGTGTTTTCAACACCACTTCCTTTTTTCTAGTCCAATTCAAACAGGACTTTTTATGTTGTAGAGCCACCTGCTGGTGTAAAATAAACAGCAAAATGTGAACCTGTTGTCCCCAGTTTGAACTGGAAGAAGAGTCTCTCTCCTGCCGCCTGTCTGTCCAGCGGAGAATATTGTGGTTCTAAAACCAGCAGAACAGGTAGAACTCAGTACTGTGCTGTCATTTTATTTATCTGCAAAACACGACAGGTCATACAGCCAACACCAACAACACTATTTTTTCCGACCCGTAGTTATCAAAACATTAAATATAAATGTGCAATATAAAACAAGATTTAACAGGTTCAAAAGATCTACATTCAGTTCTCCCTGCATCATGCAACACAGAAAATTAGCAGCATGTCGATTTTGAAGTACATTCATGGAAAAATTATTAGACCATTGTTTTTTTCAATTTCTTGTTAATTTTAATGCCTGGTAAAACTAAAGGTACATTTGTTTGGACAAATATAATGATAACAACAAAAATAGCTCATAAGAGTTTAATTTAAGAGATGATATCTAGACATTTTCCATGGTTTTCTTGATAATAACCAAAATCATTATCAAGAAAACCATGGATGGCTAGATATCAGCTCTTTAATTTTGTCACAATTTATTGTGATATATTTCTGTTGTGCAAATGTACCTTTAGTTGTACCAGGCGTTAAAATGAACAAGAAAGCAAGGAGAAAAAAACAAGGGTGGTCTAATATCTCTTTCCATGACTGTATGTAATCAAGTGTAACAACAACACATAATGAATACAAATGAACTGTTAATGGCACATATGGATTCATACAGTAAATCAAACTCTTAGAGTGTCACTCTTTTTTATTTGTACCCATGGGGTATGATATATTTTTAATAAATTTCCCTGTTTGGAAAATGTCAGTGTATTTTGAGCAGACGTCTTATTGTCGAGAAAATCAGATTCAACTACAATTGCAGATATTGGTCCAACTCATTTTGCTGGAGGATACTGGAACAAATAAATAAATAAATAGACATCACCAGTTTTGTTCCAGCAGCCATAGTGACGCTCACCTGTCATACTCTGTCCCTTCAGTGTCCACCAAACTCTCTACACAGTCAAAAACAAAATCAAAAACTTACCTGTAGAGCAGTTTATTAATATTGATTGTTTCTGTGTGAGTTGCGTGTTGAGAAATATCTGCCCTCTCTGTAATTTAATGGAACTGGATAGCAATCAGCTTGTTAAGTTAAAAACAGCAAAATCATGACCTGGTTAGTCAATATAATCTAGACTTTGTAATGCGAGAAAATAAATGCTTTGAGCTCCATAAACCAAGTGCAATCTAGTTCCACTGGAATCGAAAAAAAAGGCAGATATCTCTACAACAATCTGCAACTCCCACCAAACAATCTAGATTGATGAACAGCGCTACAGGTAAGAGGAAGAATGTTTGCTTCTATTCTTATTTTGGGGTGAACTGTCCCTTTAAGGCTGAATAAATACTTGCTGTTTAACCGCTGAATTGCTCACAAACTTTCCTGTGTACGACGCATGTTACTGGAGGATTTCACTAGAGGGCACACCAGAAAAGTCAGACCTTATAGAATTACCTGATTTGCAGGATGTAAATAACAAACATGGCAACGCTCCAGGAAGTTACTTGCTTTACATTGTTAATTCTGAAATCATGGCCAAAAAAAGAGACAGCAGAGCCATCGTAGATGATATGTTAGGCCCTAAAATGAAGCATGTTGTGACAATGGTGAGTACTGCTTCTACACTGTCACACAAGTTAACAGCAAGTATATCTCTGGCCTGTAGTAGGTTGGTTCACTGTGTTTTACTGGGCCTCACCTGAATGTAGAGATATTCTGGCTGATATGGAAAAGATGCTGTCAGTGCACTTAAACTGAAGAACTTTTGTTCCTCTAAGCTTTAAATAAACCTGAAAATATACATTACGAGATGTTTGTGCAGCAGGTTAAGTCATCAAAGACTCAGAGCTGATGTTGAGATGATTTCAGTCAGTCAGTAAGTTTGTAAGTGCTGTTTCAAGTGTTTGATACAAGCTGATGTGGCTCTTTGGTAGCTCAAAACCATAAAAAGTGATGTGATAGTTTGGAGTTTATCACTGGCAGTGTGGATTTTTTCACAGCTGAATTAAAAGCTGCAGGTAAATGTTCATCAAAGGCATTTCGCTGACTGACATGAACTCGGTGTGCTGAACGTGCACGTGACAATGTCCACTTTCCTGTAGTGCGCGGAGAGGAGCGGCGTGGCGCTGCGTCCCGGAGACGACTTGGCTGCCGCGTCCTGTTTGGAGGCAGATGCTGCTTCCGCCTCACAGCCGATTATCGCGGTGGACTCGACGCTGAAGGGGTGAAAGTTGACCCGGGCGGTGTCGTACTCCCACGCTTGCCTCATTGCGAAGTCCGTAAAGGATGTATTCTTGATGGTCATCCGGTGCTCCACGTCGTTCCTGTAGCTGGCCGTGCGTATTGACGCGTAACTGGTGTCATTGCTGTTTAAAGACGGAGGGGAGTGTTGACCTCCGACCCAGTCGTTGTTGTCACCTTGCCCGTCCTTAAGGTGGGCCACTGACCTCTTCAGCTTCTCGCAGCCCTTCAGCAGCAGGTTCTTCCGGCACAGGATGTACACCCAGGGGTCTAATATAGGGTTGAATGAGGCGAAGCGGATCGCCAACATGTCGCCCCGGTAGTCAGGTTTCCCCCCAGCGGAGATGTAAGCAGGGTCGTACAGCTGGTTCACAAAGATCCGCACCTGTCAGACAGAGGATTTGTTTTATTTACCCAAAAACAGAAAGCAATCATACTTGGCACGCACCGTGCGTAAATATCGCATTAAAACACGGAGTTTAAATAAAACAAGCTGTTGCTCTTACCACCAAAGGGATGGAGCAGACCAGGAACACGATGGTCATGAAGATCATGAGCCAGAACATTTGGATCTCCGCCGCTGAGGTGACTGAGGGCAGCCGGGGGAAGCGGCGCCGTGACCCCCCCTGCTCACACAGCTCCGTCCTGACTATCCCTGTCCTCTGGTTCATCCCCACGAGCGACCTGCACACCGCCAAGTTACACAAAACCGTCACGGCGATCAGCACCAGCATCACGCCGCCGTACAGGAAGGAGTAGCAGGCTCCAAGTGGATCCATCGCCCTCCAGTCCAGGAAGCACCAAGTCCCGGGGAAGTGCCTGACGTGCTGCCCGAAGCCAAAGCTGGGCATAATGCAGAGTACAATGTTAGCCAGGTAGGTGACCAGGAGCGCAAAGCGCGCCATGGACCGGTCTATGTGCTGGGAGTAGAAGTACGCATGGTTTATGGCCAGGTATCGCTCCACAGCCATGGCGCACAGGATGGACATCCCGGCTGAGCCGAAGAAGAGCATGGAGAAGGAGAAGAAGTGGCACAGCAGCACGCCTCCCGGCCAGCGGTTGGCCACATATGTGGCGATCACCACCGGGCTCGTGAAGCACGTCCCCAACAGATCCGTGATGGCCATCCCGCAGACCAGAGTGTAGAAAGTGGTTTCCTTCTGCTCCTTTTTGGAGATGCACAACACAACTATGGCGATGAGGTTCCCCAGGACTCCCACGGCGAACATCGTGGCTGACGTGACCAGAGACTTGGACTCCAGCCGGAGCGCAGGGAACACACTGTGGTTCTGGGTGAGGGAGAGAGGCGGCAGCGGCTCAGAAACATTCGTGTCCAGTTCTCCAAACGTTAGAGTGTCGTTGATCATTATTAAAACCAACAATACACAAAGGTTAAAGTGCAACAACTTTCTGCGATGTTTAGAAAACTTGCTCTCCAAAATATATCATTTAGAATAAAATTACAGCCTGTTTCTAACGCAGCATAAAGGGCACTACACTGAAGTGTTTCTTCTGTTTAGTGTGTTTGAGTCCTGATGCGCCCATATGAAGGTGTGTCTGCTCCTGTTTACACCGCTCTGTGCTGCGGGTATTTAAGCTGTGTGCTGATGTCAGGCGCGTGACGTGCGGGCTGTGAGCGCAGCCACACAGGTTTCCCAGGATCTCATATCTGCATTAAAAAATCAGTATCCAATAGTTTTTATTGCATCCCATTTGTCAGACTCAGAGGTAAATGCCAGCATCCCAGGAGCCACCATGCCAATATCTCATATGTAGCCTCGAAAAAGACAAAAAACTTTTATTTTCAGCAAAAAAAAAAAAATCTGCCTATATTTGCTTTTTGTCATTACTTACCATTAAACTTCCACAGTTAAAAACAGCATATGAACAGGTCCATGTACAACTGAGATAATGCAATATGAGAATGCTAGACTACAACCACATGTGGTTCAACAGGCTGGATTGACTAATTATTAATAGTTTGTTTATCCATATATGGTGCAGGAATGCAGGTCAAAAGGCAGACAATGGTTCAGATCAAGTCATAAATACCAAACTTCAGCACCAAGGTCAGCGCCTTCAACACAGTCAGCACCACCAACATGAGACTGTCATCACACTGCTGCTATTACAAAGCACACACTCAGCATTTAACCCATTATTGATTATTATATGTTTGTTTGAGTTGCATCAATGGTGCAACACAAACCACAGTTTGTTATTGATCCATATATGAGAATGTTTCATCCAAACCAGTTTTAAAATGTTTCAAATGCACCACCAAGAGTATTTCTAGTCTGATTTCTGATACAGTTTTAATCCTGTGTTTATAAAAAAGGCTTTGACTGGACAGACTTCATCAATCACTTCGACCATAAAGCTCCACCGTGAGCTCCATGTGCCTCTTTCAACAGAAAAGGACTCGTGGGGACAAACTGTCAGTGTTACTAATTAACTATATTGATTGCTCTATAGCCTCTCATCTTTGTCTGGAGACTGGTTTTGACCTTTAATGAGAAACAACACAGTTTCTGAAAGCCTGAGAGAAAAGAACACTACCAGACATGATTTCTGTGGGTTGCTTTTAAATTTGACTCTTTTTTCTTGTCAGGCTTTTTCAAATAAATCAGTCTCACAGGCAGAGTATAGTGCACGTGGATAGTTTTGCTCCCATTGAAATGCTCTTTCAAAGAGTCTCCTGAGGTCTCTGTCCGCTTTATAAAACAACCATTCACTGAACAAAACACAGCCGACAACCCAAATACACTGCCACTTCTAATGAGGAAAACACCACAAAGGTGTCACGCTTTCTTTTCACTATATAACATTTAATGAATGAATCTCCAGCAGCTTTGCTTCTGTGCCTGGAGTTGTGAGTCTGGAATCCGAAATACTATTCAACTGGTGTTAAAAAGGAAAGCTTGTGTTTGGGAAAATTGGCTTGAATGAATTATAATTTATAACTCTACTAGCTAAATCCTAAACTTTTGTGGGTCTTATGATGCAATCCCTTCTCTTTTTCATTTCCTCTGATAGATCATAAATTATAAATCCCCCTACGGCTCCTAGACTATATTATATTTTCATGAGTAATCATAATAAATTATTCAGAAATTCTCATATGAAACTGCACTGAACAGTGGGCCTTCTACAGTGCATCTATTAAAAAAAAAAAAGTAATCTCTGACAAATCTCCCTCGCTACTCTTACTGAGCCTCTGATTTCTCCTGCAGGCCAATCTCGACGCAGGATTGCCAGTTAACCAGGCACTAATTGCGCACAGATTGAAATTACAAATTAAAAATAAAAGATGACTCGTATTTTCTCTGCGTGCTGTAAAAATCTGGCCGCAGGTGTCTCAGTCACTTTGCACTCCTATATTTAGAAGATGGCTAGAGTATACTGTATGTTTCTGTAGGTGAACATTTAAAAAATATGAAGAACCTTTGTTTAAGTAAAAGTAATATCACATTGTAAAACTACTCTGATACTGGTACTACTTTACTATCCAACATACAAAATGTCACTTATATGAGGAGAAAAATGTTTGTGTTTGTGGGGAATGTGTGTGTATATATATATTTTTTTTTTTTCTTTCAGCAGTTTTGGGGAAGGTGACATTTTGTGGCCTTAGGGAGACAGTAGCCTTTTAAAAAAAAAACTCACTTTGTAGAAAAAATAATGATGCATCACAATCAGTGTTGCTGCCAATCATTGACCCATCTCAGGGCATTAAAATAATAATTAGTAAATTCTCCTTCAATTGTTTTTAATTGAAATTCATTTTGTTTTGTTTTTTCAGTAAAAAAAAACCCTGGAGTTATGTAAACGAACTGGCATTTAAAGGGTTAAAAACTCCAAACAAATCCTTAAAATTTGATATGTATATTTCAGGCTGAAGTAGTTGTAAAAGATTGACTTGTTTAAAGTCGAAAAAAATATTAATATATACATTTTTAGAGCAGTTTTTGGTAAAATTGATTTTTTTTGGCCTTGTAGGGACAAATTAGTCAGTTTTTTTAAGGAAAACATAAGGGTTAAAGCATCAATAGTATGTGGACAGTTGGCCCTTATGACTGTTCTACTTCTACATATTATATCAGTATATTACTCTTATGTTGAGACACATGGCATCATACATTTGTGTTATAGTGTTTTATACAATAGAGTAAATAAGTAAGTAAATAAGTCTAATAAACAACGTCAGGATTGTCTACAAATCATGGATTTGACTGAGTCAAAATGGGGTCGTGGTTCTACGTTTCTCAGCTCTATATAGCACATACTACGAACATGAAAAACATGTTCCTAAGCAAAAAATGTGAAAAAAAATACAGGAGAATGTTGGGTTATAAAGGAGATCTAAGTCCAGGTTTAATTCCCATTTATACATTGAATGAGGTTAGGAAATAGGTCAAAGGTCAGGTGAAGGTGAAGGTGAGCTGACTATCCCATCTCCAAACAGGTTATGGTAGGGGTAGGGTTAACTGGAAAATCTTTATAAAATATATTTGAAATGGGTCCATTTTTACTGAAACACAACATAAGGGTTAGTCTATGTCAGCTGAACTGTGGAAACATAGGACCCTAGAACATAAGACCTAGAGACATAGGACCTGGGAACATAAGACCTGGAGACATAGGACCCTAGAACATAAGACCTGGAGACATAAGAAACATAAGACCTGGAGACATAGGACCCTAGAACATAAGACCTGGAGACATAAGAAACATAAGACCTGGAGACATAGGACCCTAGAACATAAGCCCTGGAGACACAAGATTTGGAACATAAGACCTGGGATTATAAGACCTGGAGACATAGGATCTGGAACATAAGACCTGGGAACATAGGACCTGGAGACATAGGATCTGGAACAAAAGACCTGGGAACATAGGATCTGGAGACATAGGACCTGGAAACATAGGACCTGGGAACATAGGACCATGGTGACATAGGACCTGGGAACATAGGACCATGGTGACATAGGACCTGGGAACATAGGACCTGGAACATAAGACCTGGAACATAGGACCATGGAGACATAGGACCTGGAACATAAGACCATGGAGACATAGGACCTGGAAACATAGGAGATCAAGAGAGAAGTTTCCAGTTTCTTCAGAGCTAACAGTGTTAATGGGGGTTGAGCTCACATACAGACCAGAGGGAGAACCCATCGCTATCAATAGTAATTGCTGTAGAAGGCACAGTGCAGATCGGCGTCTGTTATCTAGCCATTGGGACTTGACCATGACGGTAGGGAGGAGGGGGGAACGGGCAGGGCACACAGGTTTAAAGGAAGGGACTCCCATTCACACAGCAGGCCGGCTACAAGACAAAGAACAGATAAGTTACAACACACACACATAGGGAGTGTGAGTCCATTCTCTGTTCAGGAAGCAATTAGTCAAGTCAAAAAAATACAATAAAATCATACACAAATATAATCATAAATAAAAAAACAATAAAATAGTAATAAAAAACGAGAGTTAAAAATGTCTCTGCTGTATCCTTAGAATCAAATATTGCTATTGCTATATTGATTTATTATTATTCAGAATGTCTTATATTACACCATTAATAAATATTTTGTACTACATTAAATAATACTGGTATATTGTCATCATGGTGTAGGTCTACCACAAGTATATCCTATAGACAAACATTAACCATTTACAACAGCTTATGACACACACACACACACACACACACACACACACACACACACACACACACACACACACACACAAGGTCATCTAATAAGTGGAATTGAAAGAATTCATCATATACAATGGGAAAAAGGTCTATCTAATGGTAGGTGGTGGTGGATGTTGTGGCTCTCCGTCTCCGTCTCTGTAAGTGGATTCTTCTCCTCTCAAGGACCGATGCCTCCTGGTGTGTGTGTGTGTGTGTGTGTGTGTGTGTGTTTGCAGGTTTGACTTTACCCTTCGTGCCGTAATAACCCCAAGCTTTCAGACGTCAGCGGCTCTGATGCCCACACACACACAAAAAAATAACCCTCTTTCTCTCCACACACACAAAACCTGAGGGACTCTTGGCCGCCCACACACTGAGCAGACAGAGTGGGTTTAATAAGGTTGTCTTTTTGTGTGTGTGTGTGTGTGTGTGGTTATATATATGTGTCATTGGTCTTCTTGCCTGCCACATATGATCTTTGGGGATACCCCATTCAAATTACAGGACTTTAATCGCTTTTCAAAGCCCCTAATCAAGAGTCCTTGGAGAGTGTGTGTAGTCTGGAAGGATGCCGAGATAACGACACACACACCTTCATTAAATTGGCTGTGAAGGGAGGATGCTGATATATGTGGAAACCACACAGGCTGGTTTAATGGTGTTAATGGTTTGAGTGGGTGTCTCATGTCTCACAAAGCAATAATGCTCAAGCTTTTCATGCTTTTTACGTACCAAAATCGATCTTTTGTCTTGAGGGGAATCAATATGCAAGTTAGATATTGATCAGCATGTGATGATGCGATTGCAATCGAAAAGTGCCCGAGCATTATTATACTGGGCTGAATGCTAATATACAATTAAAACAATTGATTTGTTTCAAGTTAATTTGATATTATATGATTTGTTGTTTTAATTAGAGTGTAAATGATCCCAGCAGTGACCTTTTTAAGACAAAAAAAAAAAAAATATCAACAGGTCTGTGTCTGTGTGGCTCCCCAAACACATTCAGCTTCTTCTTTTACATGAACTGTTCTGCAGGATGGTTTAAAGGGTGCATAATATGTTCAGGGCTACACGGTGTTGTAGTGGGTCGCCAGTTCGACTCCAAACTGTGGCTCTTCTGTGTGGAGTTTGCATGTTCTCCCCGTGTCAGCTTCCTCCCACAGTCCAAAAACATGCACTTAGGTTGAATTGGTGACTCTAAATTGCCCGTAGGAGTGAATGAGAATGTGATTGTGATTGTCTGTCTCTATGTGTCTGTCCTGTGATAGTCTAGCGACCTGTCCAGGGTGTACCCCGCCTCTCGCCCAATGTCAGCTGGGATCGGCTCCAGCCCTCTATGGCCCGAGTGCGGATAATTGGTTAAGGATAATAAATAAATGAATATTATGTTCATTTTCAAACTTAATTCATAATTTTGGGGTTTCTTTAAGATCCTCTCCAAAAAAAAGACCACTCTGATTGGATTAGTCAGTGTTTCTGTTGTCCGTGCCAATCTCTGAAAAGTGAAGTTGATTTAATGATGATTCAATTTGGTTGTACGGAAAAACAATGTCAATTGTTAATTTTGCCCCTTGCTAACAAAACTAGCTAGCTAATACTAGCATTAGCTTAGCTTGGTTGGCAAAAACCAAGAAGCAAGATGCAAATCTTGCGGCTTCAAAATTGTATGCAAACCCTTTGGTGTTGTCACAATGACTTTGTCCATCATTTTTATACAGCCGGGGAACAACTGGAATGGCACTGTAGCAACATTTTCTATCTAGTTGTAACATCACAACCTTATGGACGTCCTGGCGGCTTGTTTAAAGGCACAATACATAGTCCTGCTCAGAGTACAGTGTAAGTGGTGAACTCATTGGTCGCCTACAGACATGCCCACGCTAATCTCATGCAGTTTCTTCTTATGAAGTATAAATTACTAGTTATATTCACCTATTGTATTTGAATACTTGTACATACTGTGGTCCCTAAACAGTCTTGTAATTACATAAATTCGGTATCACTGGAAAGCTGAGATTCTTGTTGATTCAATTCAATCATTTTATTCATGTGTGATGATGTTTTAGTCCCCATAGTGGTCATTTCACTGCAGTGAGAGCGTTGACCTCACTTTATAAATTTGCTGTGACCTCTAGGATTATCACAGCCTCATGAAACTTGACAAACTAGAGACCTACAGCATTCATATCCAATTCAAGTCTGTGGCACCATCATTGCAGCCAGGGAACAACTGTAATGGCACTGTAGTGACATTTTCTATCTAGTTTTGACACAACCTTATGGACGTACTGACGGCACAGTACATACCACCTAGTCCTGCTTTATTATAAAATATTCATGAAAACCTCACTTTTTTCTCAATATGGCACCTTTTAGAGGAATAGTTTGACATATGTGGAAATACACTTATTCGCCTCCTTGCAAAGAGTAAGATAGAATATCAGTAAGACTGTCCGTGATGGAAACCGCTAGCCTGGGTCTGTAAAAATGTAACAAAATCCACCTCATACCTCATTTGTTAAATCCCTCCAAAAACTGAAGACTAAAAATGACAGAGTGATTGATATTTCTTGGCTGGAAGCAGTGACTTCCTGGAGTCTTCGTGCAGTCGCTGTTATCGGCCAACTTGGACACATAAATTCCTCTTAAACCACAACATGTCATTTTTACACTCAAACGCAAGATAAAGCATGTTAATAAATCAGCGTGTGTGTATAGGTGATTTTGTTACTTTCTGACAGAGCCCGGTTGGCTGTTTCCTGTTCCCAGTCTTTAACCCAAGCTGATAACTGTCTCCAGGCTGTAGCTGTGGATTTAACACGCAGTGGTATCAATCATCCCACCTAACAAGAAAGCCAATGAGCATGTTTCTCCATACGCTCATTCATTTAATGCAAACAAGCACATTTTTTCTTCCTTATTTTCACAAAGCAACTGCAGCGTTTTAATCCCAATAGTTTTAATGCCAAGGCCGTTTGGCGTTAATCCTCAAAGCCTCCAGGTGAGTAGACAACGAGTGACGATCACTCCATACTTTGTCTCTTTGTCTTTCTCTAAATGGAATCAGACGAATCCACACACACTTTGAATCATTGTTGTTTTTGCAAGACGCACCTGCAGTTAGTCACAGATCAGAATTGCCTGTTGAAAACATTTCAGTTCTCATTTAAGAAGCTTGTTTTTGCAAAAACATTTTTTCCCCCTTATGTACAGGTGCATCTCAATAAATAAGTTTATTTATGTCAGTAATTCAATTCAGAAAGTGGAAATAACACATTATATAGATCCATTACACACAGAATGAAACATTTCATGTCTTAGGCTACGTTTACACGAGGACAGTCTGAACAGAAGACGCAAAAGTGGCGTTGCGTTTTATTCCTCGTTTAGACGAGCATTTTCGGGAGGAAATCTGCGTGCATACGGTGACGCAAAAGTGTGTGAAATTCGATTGTATGCATGCCAGGCGGCATCACTTAAAGCGATAAGAGCATCTTTGGGCATGCAGAAGTTTTCACGCCACACATTTTCATCAGCTACTCCTTTCACAAAGTTATCCATCATCCACTAGATCTCCCAGGTCTCGTTCACAGCCGTCTGGCTGAGCAGAGTTTTGCGTCTTGGCAGTGTAGACGAACACGATACGGCGGAGCGTATTTAACTTTTCCACTTTGGAAGGTGGTTTCAGATTTTTGCGTCTTTAAGCCCCCAAAACGCCGTCACCGTCTAAACGAAAGGCACTTCCGATAAAATATTTTGTCGTTTTTACCCGCGAGCGTCCTCGTGTAAATGGGGCCTTAATTTATTCAATTTCTTTTCATTATAATGATTATGGCTTACATTTAATGAAGACCCAAAATTCAGTGTCTCAAAAAAATGTTTTAATATTACAAAAGACCAATTTTAAAAGGTATTTTAATATGGAAATGTGAACTACTGGAAATTGACTTTTCCATGATATTCTGAATTATTGAGATGCACCTGTATTTGTTCCCTTGGAGGATTAATGGCTCATACATTAAAAAAGCCCATTTATTTCTGCTGAGAATGCTGCTATTTGCATTCAGTTCACAACTAAAAATGCATGTAGGAATACCACAAGGTAGAAGGAAAAGAGTGCACATGGAGAGAGCAAGATAAACAGATTAAATGAGGTAAAGCCTCATTGCTTCCTCTCATCATTTAGACACACACTCCTGCTCACGAGGGGTTCACAGTGAAGACCAGTTTCCTTTCTGGGCAAAGTGGAACAATGAGATTTGGTGATGACAGCATGTCGGTGACGTCTGCAGAAATTTGACGGTGATGCTTTACTGTCTTCATGCCGTCACGCTGCTCGGTGCTGGCGGAGGCGTTGCAGCGCTGCAATGCCATCATCCAGCTTTATCAGATTTTTTCTTCTTCCACCACTGCTGCCGCTCCACACAGGCGTCCAATCACACTGCTGCTACTGCTGCAGCCTGCCAAGCTCATTACACCGGGGAGCCAAGGCTCATTTACTCTCTCCACACTACTCTATCTTATTTCTTCTTCTGCTCTCTGCTTTTTTTTTTTTTATCTCTGTTCTCTCATTAAGCCTATTTTTTTCACTTTCTTTCCCTTTTTTGGATTTTTATTTGATCGTATCAGCTTGTTAATATACTGTAGTTGTTTGTTTTGTCCTGCGGGTATATAACCTGTGGTGTATTGTTGATTAGATGCGTTTGATAAACCCATGCAGCGTCAACACACATCTGTTCCTCCCACATACACAAACACACCAAAACACTATTACTTGACAGTTGTTTTGTAAGTGCACTTTGAATGCTAATCTCCCACACACAGCCAGCCACATGTCAGTGTAGGTCAACTGTGTCTATGCAAAGTATGTGTACTCTATGTGCGTTCAACACATCTTAATGTTTCAGCTCGCCTCGTACTCGGAAGCCTGGAGCTCAGAGTACAGTGTATGTGGTGAACTCAATGGTCGCCTACGGACACGCCCACTTTGCACTTATCCCATGCAGTTTCTTCGTATGACATATAAATTATTAGTTATTTTTTCCTATTGTACAGTCATGTAAAACATTATTAGACCACACTTTTTCTTCAGTTTCTTTTTATTCATTTTAATGCCTGGTACAACTAAACGTATATTTGCATGGACAAATACAATGATAACAAAAATAGCTGATAAGAGTTTAATTGAAGAGCTGATATCTAGACATTTCCCATGGTTTTCTTGATAATACTGTAAGTCAATAAGTCATTATCAAGAAAATTATGGAAAATGTCTAGATATCAGCTCTTAAATTAAACTCTTATGGGTTATTTTTATTGTTATCGTTATATTTGTCCAAACAAATGCACCTTTAGTTTTACCAGGCATTAAAACGAACAAGAAATTAAAGAAACAAGGGTCTAATAATGGTCTAATATTTTTTTCCATGACTGTATTTGAATACTTCTGTATACTCTTGGAATTGCATAACTTGGGTATCACTTGAAAGCTAAGGCTCTTATCGATTTATGTATGATGATGTGTTAGTCCGCATAGTCGTCATTTCACTGCAGTGAGAGCATTTTCTGTTTAAATCACAACGTGTTTTATTCTCCTATGGTGTTCTGCAAAGTGTTTTTCACCATTTTTACAAGTTCTGAAGTGGTCAAATGGTTAAAATTTGAATCCAATCTGCTATCAACCAAAACTTGCTGTAACAACTAATGAGACTTAATTGTACATGCGAATGGTCATCATCAGGTACTTCAATCATAATGTGTTAAGCCCCTACTTACAGTGCTGAGCTGCCTCACAAATTAATCTTCAGGGTACCAGCTTTCAGATGATATACCCCACTTTTTTTCTACTGTCTACCTGCTCTTTCACACCTGCCCTGATCCCCTGACCCCTAGAAACTTGTCTACAGTCGGTCTTTAAGGGTTAACTAGTATTTTGGATTATGGTGATACGAGTGAGAGGTATTTTTTCAGAGAAATTGACAAAAAAAACATTTTCATTGAATCCACTCCCATACAAATTTTAATGGGTTTTGTGTCTGAGTGCTTGTGCTATTGTGTTTGTGACAAGAGACATGTCTTCATTATCTTCCGCACACACACACACACACACACCACCCTTTCTCTCATTCTCTCAGTGGAGACGATATCTGGCTCAGCCCGCTCAGACAGAGTGCAGCCATCAGTGCTAATGGTCCTCTGTACTTTGTTTTCACATCATGCATCAGGTGGCTGCAGGATATTAAACATTTTTATCATGTGAGCCACTACTAACACTACTGCACAGCTGAACATACTTGAAACATAAAACTACACACACACACTCGCTACTGACAGACCTGTGCCAAGTTTTAAATGAACAGATGTTTAATATGTCGGTGCAGATGTGATTGTAATTTGTGTCTTAATTCAGGGCTGGGAGTGAAACAAAGTTGTGAGTAATGGAAATATTCAACTGGGGTATCCGTGTGTGTGTGTGTGTGTGTGGTTATATATATCTATGTGTCATTGGTTGCCACATATGATCTTTGGGTCTGTCTTTGCTAAAGAGAGTGTATTCAAGTTGAAACACACTCAGTTTTTTTTTTAAATTTAAATTCTAAATATATTTTAAATGTGTCTTCTGTTATGCATCATGTAGTAAAGCTGGGGTAGGCAGTTTTCTGCATAGAAAAGGCAAAAAAAAACAGCTGGCTACTGTTAGCAGCACTATTAGAGAGATGGTGTGAAGATGCTGCTAGTGGTCGCTAAACATATTGGTGAGCTAAAGAGCTAGTGACAGCCATAGCCTTTTGCTACAGTTAGCAGAAGGCTAATTATTAGCAACATTTTCTCTCAATCTGTGAAACGCTTTGCAGATATTGACACATGATTTATTGCATTTATTGTAAGTATCTTTTTTAATAAGTCCATCTTCCTTTTCTTGGTGTCTTTGCAGTGTAAGCAGCCAATGCTGGAATCGCAACTCTTTCTGCAGAATTATTTTGCCATTGAATCAGATTTTCACCATCTCAAGGGATGTGCACGTACATCTGCATTGGAGCATTCCTATTCGCAGACCCCAGCTTTAATGCAAAAGCATATTGATTTATAGCTGACTTGATAGCTTGATAAATAGCCTAATCCTGTGTATTTGTCTGCTTATTAAGACTTATTTTTTACTCACTAACACCTTTAAACACAGAGGAGAAATCAGATGCAGCGTGTTTGGTTGACTTCTGAGCCATTCTGCTGCTGCAGGAAACTGTATCTGAACACATGCAATCCATTTACTAATATCCAAAGAAATATTAAATGAACATTAAATGTCACTAAAATCAATAATTAATTAAGAATTGCTAGAGAAGAATCAAAGAATAAGCTCACAGTTAAGTGATGTATCTCATTTATAGTGTGCGTTTGCTATATCCTACAATGTCTACAATCTTCCATCCACAATCTCATTAAGCAGACGATTTTATCCGAAGCAACACACATTTGAGAGATCATACAACACAAGCAAGGATAAAGTCGAGAAACAACACAAGAATAAGCAAGA
This sequence comes from Centropristis striata, assembly GCF_030273125.1. Classification (NCBI taxonomy): domain Eukaryota; kingdom Metazoa; phylum Chordata; class Actinopteri; order Perciformes; family Serranidae; genus Centropristis; species Centropristis striata. The sequence continues at coordinate 11,986,065 of NC_081527.1, read as the reverse complement.
ATAAGTGGCGTGGACTAAGTTGAGCCCTTTTAGGACGTTAGTGCTTTAGGATGTAAGTGCTTTTCGGTAGTGAGTACAGATGGTGCAATCATTTTTGTTGTTGTTGTTGTTGTTGTTGTTGTTGTTCTGTGTATTATATGTGTAAATATATATCCTGCTATTGAGGTGGACATTAAAATGGACCAAGTTACACAGAATATAATATTCTATGTAATATTCTCTAGTCATTGCAAGTGTATACATTAAATAAATCAAATTTTTGTCATTTTATCTTTTTGACTTTGTAACATCTGTCCAGGTTCTGATCAAATTCTGGTGCATTTACAGCAATTTAAGTAAGTAAGTAAGTTGGTATATAATACATCTATAATATAATATATAATACATATAATACATACAATACATATATATAAAATAAATTCAAATAAATTCAGATATAATAAATAAAATGAATATAAATGAACAATAAATAAATTGATAAAATAAAATTCAAATGTAATAAATTGAATTAAATAAATAATCGTCTCAAAGGACACATAAGAAAGGACCTAATAGGGTTATTGAAAAGTGTTTTATGCCACATACAAAGAAGTTTTGTTAAAGTAATGGGAACAATACTCAGACAATTACAATACACCATCTGCAATGGATAATTCAGGCATTTTTTGTCTTTTTCTAAAATGTTATTTTACTTTGACAAAACAAAAGTCTCAGACAAAACAAGTTTGACAATATTCAATGCAACATTCAAATTTGTGACTGTGTCTTCGGTGGAATAATGAGTTTCTCTGTCAAACTAATGTAAGCTGGTTGCTGCTTTTCTCCCTCACACACACACACAGTGAGGACCGCCCACTGCTGACTCAGGTATCATTAATGTGACAATCATTAGTATTATTAGCAGTCAAATCACCGCCTCTTTCCTCCCGTGGAATCTCCAAACAACATTAACTACTTCCTCCACAGTCTAGTCCGCAATTCTTCAGCGTTTAATGTTGTTCATCATGGTGCATCAAAGTATCCTTTTCACAAGTGAGAGACAGAAATCAGTTTATCCACAGTTCCACCAAACTACTTTTATTAGCTTTCATTAAACTAAAATCTGCAACATGAGGGCTGGGTGTTAGATTTCATGTCTCTATAATGCAGCGAATGGAAACAGTCACCTCATCTTTCATTGTGTGTGTAATAGAAACAATTTATGAATTTTTATAAGGGCATACCATCACTATGGAGGTAATTACTGAAATAAATGTAAAAACCGCAGACAGAACACACACAAATCCTTGTATTTCTATCATTGTGAGGACCCTTTATTCACATATGCGTTCCAGGGCCGCCTAACCTAATGTTAGACCTAGACCCCGGGGCTTAGAGGTTATGTAGGCCCCCCCATCCCCTCGATTTACGTCACAAAATGCATTTGTTTCTTAGATATTATATATATCTTTCAAGACATACAACAGTGAGTTTTCCCTCTTTGAGCCAGAAAACACCATACTTTTGTAGCGTTCCAAATTCTACAGGGCTTCTAAGGTCGCTCTTTTCTGCTGACTAAAACTCACACTCCGTTTATTTTATTTTCACACTGTGGCTGTGGCTCAGTTGGTAGAGCGGGCTGCCGACGGTTCGGAGGGTTGGTGGTTCGAGCCCTGAGGTTAGGCGGCCCTGGAACGCATATGTGAATAAAGGGTCCTCACAATGATAGAAATACAAGGATTTGTGTGTGTTCTGTCTGCGGTTTTTACATTTATTTCAGTAATTACCTCCATAGTGATGGTGTGCCCTTATAAAAATTCATAAATTGTTTCTATTACACACACAATGAAAGATGAGGTGACTGTTTCCATTCGCTGCACTATAGAGACATGAAATCTAACACCCAGCCCTCATGTTGCAGATTTTAGTTTAATGAAAGCTAATAAAAGTAGTTTGGTGGAACTGTGGATAAACTGATTTCTGTCTCTCACTTGTGAATTCCCAATGGTGGCAGTTGGCACCGTTTAGGGTAACCTCTGCCACCAGTATGAATGTGTGTGTGAACGGGTGAATGAGGACAGTCTGTAGTGTAAAGCACTTTGAGTGGTCGCAAAGCGCTATATAAGTGCAGGTCCATTTACCCGCCAAATTTGAAACAATAACAATGTCGCCTCTCTCTGACGTCACACCCGCGCCCCACTCTCACAATATTGTTATTAACATATCACTGAGCCCACTTGAGCAGAAGCACAAGACACTTTATTTAACAACCACACACAACAACTTATGGTGATAATAAAACCAAAATGTGTGAAAGCATGATTCCAAACAATGTTATGAAAAAGATCACCAACCATCACCTGTTTGCACAAACAAAGCACACTACCTGCTGATGGTGAATAACAGAGCCAGTCTCTGAAACTGAGTTTGCATTTGAAATGCATTTTTGAGAAAAATCTTCTCTGCTGTTTATATTGGCGTTCCTATGACGACATGTCAGCATCTTCATTTTGACAGGACTCCGGCCCCATTTTCGCCCAATTAGCGCACACTTTTGTGTCAATATTGTTCCCCCAGCAGCCCAGGTCACTGTTATATGGGTCATCTGACTCGTCTCCCCCTAACTGGTTTGCAGCCTGGTCCTCTCTGGGACCCGTGTGCTCCTCCCACCTCCTCCCCTCCACTGCTGCGGGTGGTGCCCTGCTCCTCTCCAGCTACATCCTCCTGCACGGCCTGTGCCCATCTGATGAGCTTTGGGATGCTCTTTAGTTGTTCTTTTTCGCGCAACTCCTTGTTAATACGTTATTTTCTTTTCTTGGCACCGCTCTCAAACGTCCTCCCCGACATTTTCCACTAAATGTCACTCAATCATAGAGGGACACACAACAAAACTAACTATAGGCATTCTGATAGGTAGCCATAGGCTATGGGGCCACGTGGGTCACTCCTAATTTGGATCAATCAGCAGCCAGCGATTAGAGTGATTGACAGAAAACCTGACAAGTTTTGGGAAGCCCCTGAACTTAGCAACATAATGTGGGTGAAATACTGAACCTCTGGGTGATTTACTATGCTCTGTATGGTGCGAGATATTCAGTTGGCTAGAGGCATTGTGCTTCATCTAAAATATGTTTTAAATATGTTTTATCCTACCAGTTCAGACACTGAAAGTTTCTTTTATGCTGTTTGACTCGGTTGTTTTGCTCTTTTTTTTTTCATTCAATGTCATTATTGTGTTTTTTTTGTCATTGCTTTGCCTTTTTGTTGCTGTAGTTTTTCATATAACACTTTTTCTTCTGCTAATTGGAAAAAAGGGACGTGAGCTGATTCACTTTTAAAGGCAATTAAATCTGTTTGAGAGAGAGTGGGTACTGAAAGAGAGAGAGAGAGAGAGAAATGGTGCCACAGGCAAACTAATTAATTGATAAAATAATAAGTTGCTTATCTTTCATCATTATCTCCACCACCAAAGCCATTTCACTCCACTAATAGAAATATTTGAACTGTGAAAAACATCCGAGACACAAACCACAGATGTTGTTACAGTTGTGTGACTTCTGTGTGACCCTCTCAGTCACTCAAACAGAAAATGTTCCCCTTATTTTCCTAACATTGTTTTAAAAGCCTCAGAGTTGTTCTTCAATAGTTATTCTGCCTGTGTGTGTGCACTAAAAACAAGTTAACAGTCTCATTACCGCAGAGAGACTGGCAGCTCTCTGGCAGCTGCTGAACATGTGATGTCTCTGCTGTCTGTCATCAGAACTTCGTTAAGAAGAAAACCCACCATGTACTGTCACAGATAAACTGATGAACATGGTGCAAAACGAGAGAACTGAGCTGTTTTTTTGTAGTTTATTCTCAAACTTTTATCTCCGAATTGCAATTTCACAAAATCTAGTGTTTGTATTAACTTGTACAAAATAAATCTTAGCTTTAATATTTCGATGTAGAAGTAATTTCCTTCTGTTAAGTGGTTTCCAAGTCATCAGAACTTTTGTAATATGTTTAACTGCAGATTTTAGGCATTAAGCTCTGTAAGCATAAATTGCTAAATGAAAAGAGTCGGCTATTATCACAGTGGATGTAGCGTTTCCATGGCGATGGCACAGTGTTTTGGCTCACAGCTGCTATGAGTAACAAAACAAAAAATTGTTTTTGAGAGAAAACAAAATGAACATAATAAATGCATTATTGTTGTCTGAAAATTTCAATTTCAATGGCGGAACCAAGAGTATTTGTCTGTTCATGAAGTCATGGGTGGATACATTTTAAGCAAAGAGGAATAAAGGACAGTTTGAACCCAAGGTCCCCTTACTTGCTTTTTTTTAACAAGCTAATAATGGAACTTTACTCTAAAATTGGAGATAATACACTTTATAGTTCCAGTGGGTCCACAATAACATGAACTATAACTTTCAGAGTTTCCTCAATACTTGTGCCCTTACTTTTTGCTGATATGTTTCTATTCTTTGCTCACATGTTTGCACCTCCTGCAGCCGCTTCATTGGCAAGTCAGCATTAATGAGCAGCCTCCCTACAGTACAGCTGTCAGGGTGAAGTTTTCCATGACACCTCCTGAAGGCCAAAGACCCAGCAGGTCTCTGCAGGGGAGCCTGGTGTCAGTGTGACTGTATCGGAGAGAGAACATGAATAAAAATTTGACTCTCAGGAGGAACCTTCCTCACTGAGTGATGTGTCGATGGTGAGATGCGTCTGTAGACTTATTGTGGGACCTGAGATGAATATAAATCAGGGAAAGTGACCACATACAGTGGCTGTCACCACGGGAGCGGTAGAGGTAATCTTTTTGAACTATGGGTTTCATCTTCACACTGCTCATAAGTAAAATGGATGAATGTGAGTTCGCTCAGAGTAAATTTACAGAGCGAGCAGGGCTGGAGGTGAATTCTTACTGACAGAAAAGAGATTTTTCTTAATGTTTAAAAGCACTTCTTTAACTGATAGCTCACAAGCTTTATTCACAACCGTAGCTCCATGAATTAAAAATAGACATTTCTTGACCACCTTGTGAATTCACCTAAAGAGCTACAAGATGGGAATACAATAGCAAACATTAGCATTAGCGCTTTAGCAAATAAACGGTTTTACAATAGTTAAGACAACAAAAATAGCCACTATATATGACAGAAGAAAATAAACTTTAACAAACCGTGTGCCCCTGTCAGCCAGGCGCTATAGAAGCCTTTTTCATACTTTATATCAACTTTATATGAATTACAAAGCACAAGTTATTATTGACGTCATTATTTTTCATTTTACCGCTCGACTTAGTTCCGGTCACTACCTTTCAAAATAGAGGCACCAGTTTCACACTGGATGGCGCCTTTTCAAAATAAAAGCATCACAACATCAAAGAAAATAAAAATCTAAATTACTTTATTTATCCCTGAGTGGAAATTCAGTTAGTCTGGCTGTAGGAGCGAAGGATCTTTGTAAAACACCTAGAAAATATACAAACATGAAAAACAAGCTATAAAATAAAAATACACCACAAAGAATATTACTAAAGGTGATTTACAACGTATCTTATCTTGACTATTATCATGTACCCATGACCCCAGTGAGTCATATTCTTGTTATTTAACTTTCTGCAAAATAATGAATATTTCCCAGATGTCAAAGCATTCCGATAATCAGGTGGATAAACTGACTCGAGGACAATGTACGCTGATGGTAATGATGAGGCTGCTACGCTAACCGCAGTCCTTAAATGTTGTCGTCTTTATTCAGCTTTATTCAGTAGTGTTCATGTGTGGATTAGGAGACAATGGGGACCTGTTTTGTGTCTCTTTGTAGTTATGTCTCACTGCAGTTTGTGTTTCTCTGTAGTTATTTTTTCTCTCGTTGTGGTAATTTGGTAACCTGATTCTGCCAGACGGTTTGTTACACCGAATCATCCAAGAACAGCAAAAACTGCTTGGAAAAGGGCAGACGCTTTCAAAATAGTATCAGGCAGGAGATTGGATCAACCATCTGTCAATCACTGTCACGTTATTGCATGTTATTGTTATTGCATGTTATTGCAGCACGCTAACATCTTTATGTAGGAGATTGTTGTTTTAAACCTGAATAAACACCTCTCCGTGTCATCTTTGTAGTAATTTTTGTCTCTTTGCAGTTGCTTTGTGTTTCTTTGTAGTCATTTTGAGTGTCTTTGCCGTTGTTTTGTGTCTCCATGGAGTCATGTTGTATCTCTGTGTGTTTTCCCCCTAGTTGTTGCAAGTCTGGGCTCTTTTAGAGTCTCTTTGTAGTTGTTTTATGTTTCTTGTAAGTGTCTTCATGGTCATATACGTTTCTCTTTGAGTGACATTTTGCAGGTGAAGGCCGGGGGGGGCCCCTGACACTTGGTCTGTGCCTGTGCCCCCGCACGTTCGGTAATCCATGTATAGTAGAGGTATATCTGTGTTATATATAAGCTTTACTGTCCATGTCCACTGGTAATCCTCCCATAATGCTTTGTGGCAGCAGGAAATATTAATACCTGTCTGGCTCTGTGGCTTTTTATGGGCACGGGGGATTCCACAGCTTATCTGCACCCCACCTTTCAGAAAGGACTCAATGGTTTTGTCTGTAACTGGGCTTTTTAATGTCAGTGTTTCCAAGTAATATTGTATTGTAAGTCATGAAAGTTTGTTCACCATAACAGCCTTTTATTCCAAAACACAGCAGCTATATCACATATTAGGAACAGATTCTTCTAGTTCCTTTAAATTGCTTTTCTACTGATGCATCACCTCTACTTCTACTTATCTTTAATTTTCTTTACTTTAGTTCAGGTCATATCTCTCTCTTTTAGCCTTTCATCTTTAATGCCTTTACCCACACTAATTTATCTACCTCCCATCACTTTCAAGATACATCCCTTTCTCCAGTGGATCTAATTGCCCGAGGTGGTCTGAGCTGTAAGTAAAAGATTGTGTTATTACTGTACCAGGCTCAATGTTGCAGGCTGCATTTGCGTATATTTAAGAGTGAGTCATCAGTCCGTCAATTGTTCCTGTTCTGAATTAATGAGCCACTATCATTCTCAAGGAGAATCTTCTTCAGGGCATCACTGTATGTTTCAATATATTGTCGCGTGTAAGAGAAACATCAATTATTATTAAAAAGCTATAAGCAGATACTCTAAGAAGATACTCTTCTTATATTTATTTTTGACTGTTTCAATATAGGCAATGGAATATTATGGAAAAAATCTTAAATGAGGTTATAGTAACAATTAACTCAGTTAATTGGAGGGCTGTTGAGCCTGGAACTGTAATGAAACAAATATCAGCCACAGTGATTGAAAATTGAAAAAACAGATTTTTTTTAAACCAAAATAATTGGTAACTGTAGCTAATAGATTAATACAGTGAAGTGAAAAGTAAAATGTTTCCTCTGAAATTAAGAAAGGAAGAGTTCAAAGTAGAATAAAATGGAAATACTCAAGTAAAGTACATCTACCTGAAAGCAACACTTGCAGTGTGGAGGATTTAGTGGTATCTGACCTCTCTCTCCTCTCCACCTATTGGGGCCTTTGGGTAAAAAGGTGAAAGAGCCAGCCACAACTGCACACAAGTACATGTATGAATGCACTGAAGACACACAGGTCTGATCATTTCACTTTGTTTTTAATAAATCGGTCCATAATGATGCCTTCAATGAAATGTGTGAACTGATAAGCGAGGCACATATCAAATATGAATCAAGATTATCTTACCACCTATTTCTCAACAAAAATGTTTTCAGGAACATATTTTAGTGTACTGTTTGGCTTTAGAAGGAGAAAGCTGGATTGTTTTGGGTTCTGGCCCATCTGATTAGGTTGAGAAAAGTACTATAGACTAGGGATGGGCATTTGGAGGAAACCTGCCAACTCGATTATCTATAACGTTAACGATCATTTAATCGATTAATCGCTGCATGCATACATGTGCAAAATAAAATATGATAACGGACGCTTTTATTTTGAAAGGACGAAAAGAGACCTGATCCTGTCAATCGTAAAACCAACATTAACTCAACTGAGATTAAACTGTAAAGATAGATAGCATCAAGGAGTTCAGTGTTTTATGTTTTAGCCCCCGAAGAGGCATGAGGTTAGTTTTCACAGTAATCTTGCATATTTAAATGTGTTTTGTGTTTAAATTAGTTTTGGATCAAATATAACCTATAATTCATACTAGCAAGGTTCGATACGGTAAGCTAGTTTAGCTCAAATGAATACTCTTGTATTTCTGTGTGTTTTATAATTGTTCTGCAATTCTTAACAACCATTAATCCATTGATTAATTATTCCCATCTTTACTATAGGCCTCTAAGTTATCTTCTCTACCTGAGGTGTGAAAACTGTATTTTTATGCATATCATTCTCAACCGCCTGCATTCACTTACTTCTTATCACTCAAAAGAAACAGATTAGAGGAAAGCTGTTTGTTACATAGGCTAAAGATTAAATAGAATTTTTCCTGTAGTGAAACCACAGAAAATGAATGGTTCGTCCCACACCAAGTCAGCCATGTGAGCAAAGACTTACTTCTGCAACATGAAGGGGTTGCAGATAAGAGATAAGCTGTGAACCAGTTGGTTTACACCTTGTTATTCCCAATCCCTCTGCATAAATAATTCAAAATAAACCAACCACACACAGACTGTATGGTCTGCAGCTGCTCTTTTCCTCTTTTTTCTTTTTCCCTTAGAGTGCATATTAAAGAGCGACACATAATTAGCTGCTGGACTGGGTGGTAGGTGTGTAGACATTAGTCAGGGTGTGTGTGCGTGTGTGTGTGTGTGTGTGTGTGTATATGTGAGGGTGGGTGAATGGTTGGGTGGATGTGCCCTTTACTCTGACAGGGTACAAGAAAGGTCTGTTTTTGTCTGTAGCTCAGCTGCACTGAAACACGTCACTGTGTGAGAGAGAGAGGGTGATAAGATGTAAGAAAAGAAGGAAAATTTTAATAAAGGACAAATTTATGCAAATGTTGCTCTCATATGACATGTTTGCTGCGTGTTTGCTGTATTCAGGGCCGCAGTGAAACCTTCATTAGGTTATGCCAGATGGGCCAGAATAAGTAAATACACTGCAGGAAACCGCTCTTGTTGGTGAATCACCACCCACAACACTCGATACAAAAATCTTGCATTTATCTCATGAGTCACTGTTATTTACTTTCTAATGTGATATCAACACATTTCCCTCAGGTCAATAATAAGGTCGCTGCAGGATTGTTGGACGTAAAAGGCTCAGCACTCACATCTGTCCACCTAATGATGAGAGTGTTAAAGGTCAGGTGGAAATTGCTAATAGTGTCCTCCTGTGCTTTCTCACTATATGGAAACAAAACGATCACTGAACATTAATGAAAATATATTCTAATGCACATTACCACTGAGAGGCTCTGTGGGCTGAAATGTATTTAAAAGGACACTGGGCACTCTTATATATTACTTCTGGCTTTTAAATTTCCCTTCCTGTAATACATGGCTCTTTCCATTTGCTTGGAAATCAGTGTTGCTGCTGTTTGTGTTCTGTTTATCAGGAATACAGAGTATTAACAGTTGTTGTGGTTTTGGCAGAGCCATGTGATGTGACTTACCGTATCAGCGGTCACATCAGAGGCTGGTGTTTACTATAAATGTACCTTTTGTTCAGATCACACCTGCTCAGTCATCTTCTAACCCACATGTTTGAATCTGCAGCCCGCAGGGGGACAAACCTCCTCAGGTTACGACTCAAATGTTTGCCAACTGAACTTTGGGTGATATAGACTGTATAAAGGCCTGACGCAGATTGTGTTGCTTTTAACAACAGGATCCTCATGAACCTTGAAGAAGATGGAAATTTTTTATTTCTTTAGAAATGTCCTCTCCACTGGAAAGTTTACACCTTACAGGTTTGCCTTTGAAGAATGCTGATCAATGTTTTAGAACAGGAGCATCATAGAGTGTTTTGGCTACGGCCACTAGTTAGTTCCCTTCGGCTTCTGTTCCCATACAGGTACTCTAGCAGCTAACCAACGGAGTTCGAATGTGACAACAGACCAACGCGGCAAGCAGTACTGCTAACTTAGTGACTTTGTTGCTATGTTTAGCGACTATTCAGACCCCTCTAGCACCTCTTTTTCAACATTTTCTGGTGTTATCGGCGCTACTCTTCTTAACAAGTAGCGCCGTCCCAAAGCACTCACATGCGGCCCAGTCCTCCCGCTGCAGTCTCTCCCAGCTGCAGTCAGCAGAGCAGGGGCTGTTAACCCCTCAGCGTCCAGTTTGCACCAGTGTGCAAATCACGCATGCCTTAAATTGCCGCTCAGTAGCGGCTTAGTAACGGCTCAGAAAGTACCCAAGGCAGGTACTTTCTGAGACGCTACCTGAGCCGCTTATCGGAGGAGTTGCCGATCCTCTCCCAAGCCACACCCATAGCGGCTCACCACAGGGAAAATTCCCTAATGGAAATGCGCCTATAGTTGCATTTCAACAGACTTTATCTGAGAATATCCAGTTCTTTAGATCACAAGCATTTATTAAACCTGCAACCAACAATTCCGCATTTTTATTTTAAAATCTAAGTACACAGACAGGCTCAAGATAGAGAGTCTAATTAGCAAATGACTCACAGGCCAAAAGCTGTTAATATCAAGCTTGACATACAATTTGCACTTTAACACACGATTTTCACTGCAAGAAGTTTGTCTCCATGTCACCCAACAAGACCTTTTTAAGTATCCAGGCAGTGACGATATTTTAAAACATCCAGAAGTTTACTTTTTCTTCCTTATCACCTTTTAGTTTCCACACACTGATTGTTAGTGGGTGTGTGAGACTGACACTGATCAAACGCCTTCGCCCTGCCTCTCAGATCACTGCCAACCCCCCCACACCCGACAGATCAGGGTGTTAGTCACCTTAAACGTATTGGGTTCACTCAACTGTGTCTAATGACAGCGGCTCGACTGTTGACGCACATTCTCTCCTCATCAGGTTCTGGAAAGCTTCACACAGTTGCACTTTAAATACAGATATGATTAATGGTTTATTGCTATAGTGGGATGCTTATGTGTGTGTATTTACTGGGTATTATTAAAAGATAATGACGGTGAGATGAAGCAATGCAATGAAGGAGAACTCGCTTGTTGATATTTAATTGTTTAACCTCCATGATTAATATTCATGATCACAACTGAACTGGGAAGTCAGGACTGTAAAGGTTCAGGTTCGTTGATTGGAAGCCCAAGATTATACACAGCTGGAAAAAAAGCCTGGTCTCAATGCAGTAGTGCTGGACTCAGACTGACTTCGCTCTCGCAGGATCCCAATCAGAATGAGCCCCGATTTCTGTAATGATTCACATTTCATCTTCTACAGAAGTTGCACTTATACACAACCGAATTCTATCGGCCAGTTATGTACGACATGGACAGGCCAACAGCTGTGTCATGCCCGTACAATGTTTGTTATACACAATGTGTGTGAGTGCGCTGTCTCAGGCCTGTGGAAAAGATGACAGCTACAGTGGAGCAAAACACATTGGCTACCTGCCTTCTTATAATTATTCAAATATAACAGGACTGCAGACTTTGCACTTAAAAGAGAAAAACACATTCCCCTTTTGCCATAGCAAAATTTAAAAACAGCACAAAACTAACCTTGTGGTCCCACACTTTGTAGTGTGGCTGGAGTATGAAAATCATTTAAAATAATGAGCATTTCTTTTTTACCTGTATTTTTAATGATTTCATTGCAACTGACAGACAACTATAATATATAATCGCCTACTCTAAAGCACCCCTCCACTCTTTAATTCCCTCCATCACCCATCCTTTTATTCTTTCAACATAAGCAGCAGTAGATAACTGTGACCTCTCATGGAGAACACTCGGTGCATCCCTTTAAAAAAAAAAATTACCTCTTGTTTTCAGAGGACAAAAATGTATGGAGAAAAGAGATAACAGCTATAAAAATATATATATTTTTTCCACTTTCGCTCAGTGAAATCTTTTAACCAAATCCGGTCTTCAAAATACTTTTATTTTCAGAGGATCAATTTATCAAATATTTTCAAAAGATATAGCTGCCTTACTTAAGACTTATTATATGAGCTGTGGTTGAAATTTTACATTAAAGAAAAACAACTTAAATCCTTGCCAAAATGTCTACTTTGTGCATTAAATCAATCAAAATGATCGAAAAATAAAAAATTAAAAGCCACAAATATCCCCAAGGATGCAGAAATATTGTTCTTCATACACAACGTGTCTACCAGCTGGAATCAGTACTGTTGTAATGTAACAGTGAGGGCGAGAAAAAAGAAGAAGAATAAAAGCCGTTTTCATTTATTTATTTATGTTGAATTGATCTTGAAAATAGCGCCGTTTATTGTGAAGAGGCTCTCTATTTCCGGATAGCCATGTGTATTTCAGACAAATATGACGTCACCCGTAAGTATATCAGTGATTGGTCAGTTGAGCCACGGGGGCGTGTCTTTCTACTTCAACGACTCTGTTCATTGGATGCGGTTTTAAACCCCCTCTCTCTGATTGGCTGAATTCACGCACTACAATTTGAAAATCCGTGTTCACAGAGTGAGCAGAAGCTGCACGGAGAGAGCAAGAAAGACAAAGATTGGGACAGAATCTGTTAAGAACAAAGGTAAGAGCTGGGAAAAAAGTTTAATCGTATCTACATGTGAAGCTTATTTCGACCAAGCGGTTATATTTTATTGTTACATCATGAATTAGTGCGACCACGAGGTTTCTTGTTTGGATTGTTTTGGATTGAATGAGCAACAGCTGCGGTGACGCCACATTATTGTTGCAGTTCAGGAAGTCTAGAAAGAAACGTTATACTTTTAATCATGCACTATGTTTCAATCCTTAATTTAAATTGCCTGAGCAAACGGTTGTTCATTAATGTGAACTCGTGTATTCAGTAGTGGTTAAAGAAGTATTCAGATCCCTTATTTAAGTAAAAGACTAATACCACACTGTGAAATTAATCCACTACAAGAAAAAGTCCTGCATTCAAAACTTACTTAAGTAAAAGTACAAAAGTACCAGCATCAAAATGTACTTAAAGTATCAAAAGTAAAACTACTAGAATGACCTCACTCATATAAATAGTTTAAATATGTTATTAGATTATTTGTCGTGATGTATTTATATAAGCAGTGTTTCAATTTATTAAATGTGGGGCTGGTTTTAACTATATATACTGTTAGGAGGTATAATTTATAAAAATGTATAATCATTTTAAATTGGTCATGTTTTATGTTACATCTCGACCTGAAAAGTAACTAAAGCTGGCAGCTAAATGTAGTGGATTAAAAAGTACAATATTTGACTCAATGTTGTGAAGTAGAAGTATAAAATTAAATAAAATGGAAATACTCAAGTAAAGTACAAGTACTTAAGTACAGTATGTGAGTAAATGTAGACTACTTAGTTAACATTTTATCACTGGTATTCAGTGGTGAAATGTTAATTAAGTAGCCTACTTTTACTCAAGTACTATACTTAAAGATTCAAGGTACTTGTACAAGCTTTCCATCCCCTCCCTAAAAACCATGGATCTCTAGAGGTGTTCATTTTGAATGTTTGATGAATTAAAGGATGATGTGTTGAGAAAATGCTACTTCTTAGATAAACCATTTAAAAACTCTTTGATCAGCAGAACAATGCATCGTCACAAAGATGTTTTCTGACACCAAAAAAATGTGACTTTTTAGAAATATGTCGTTCTCAAAGGAGTGATGCTACAAACACATGACGATCAGATACAATATGATTCACTGCTGTAGATTAAACTATATAAAGGCAATAAAATCAGCATAAACTTCAACATCTACAGGAGTAAAATGTAGCAAGCGCTTTAATGCAGCAGTGATATGAAGCCAAAACAAACGTATGTATTAGTTAAACACAGACAGGGAAAAATTAACTGCACAATGATTTAGGGCTGGGCGATATATCGATATAAAAAAATATATCGATATATTTTTTAATGTGATATTGAATTTGATCATATAGCATATATCGATATAGTTAAAAAAAATTCTTTAAATATAAATGCTGCCCTTACTAGGTTTTGTCATATTTAGATGTCCCTTATTCTTTTCTCATATAAATCTATTTATTTCATGTAAATGTATATATAAATACATATTTTATTTCATAGGCTATTTTTATTTAAGATTTTTTATTTTATTTAAATGTCCACTTTATGGAGCTTTGATTTATAAAAAAAAAAAAAAAAAAAAAAAGGTACTCCCCTTTATACAGTATTTATGTTCACATAACAGTTTCAATAAAACTACTTGGGACATGTCATATTTGACTTTGTGATTAAAATATCAGGTTATATATTGATATTCAGCCTAAATATATTGGGATATGACTTTTGGTCCATATCACCCAGCCCTACAATGAATACCTTACCTTAAGTGCTTTAAATAAATTTAGCTGATAATAACTGCATCGGTTTAATAAAGTAAGACTTTTATTTGGTGTGGTGTATTTTCCCTGTGTGCTATTGGTACTTTTACCTCACTAAAGAGTCTGAACATTTCTTTCACAGCAGCTTGTATTTGGCAAAAGGTTGCAGCAATGCTAAGCGGGGAGGACGGAGCTCAGCTGCAGTGCGTCGTGGCGGTGGAGCAGTTGAACAACGCTGGCCAGGCCACCCGGAGGCAGCTCATCCGTAAAGCTTCTGTTCTTCTGGGCCGGAATGAGTTCCAGGAGATTATCCTCAGAGTCCACGACGGAAAAGTCCCCCAAAATTACCACCTAAAAGAATTCAAACTCTTCACAAAATTCGCCAGGGAGGGCAAGTGCACCATCAAACTGCTGCCTGAAAACATCCAGGTGCTCATCTCCAACTGCCCCCCTGACCGCTTGAACCTCTTCCTCAAAACTCTGAGCATCAAACACCAGGCCCAGGTGAGCAGCAAGCCCATGAGCGGCCGAGAGAAGCTCAAAGCCTGTCTGCCCCGCAGCTTTGAGGCCATCAGCCCCCTGCAGCAAAAGGATATCCAGAAGGTGAATGAGCTGAGGAGCAAAGAGGCTCCTAAGGGGCTGACGGACCGCACAAATAAGACGACTGTGGCAGGAACTGGACAGCAGGTCAAAAGGTCGAGGAGCGACACTAACTTCAGCCCAGTGAGTTGAACCTTTTTTCTCATCGGTGTCTTTATCTGAAGCGGACTGCTGCACCAGCGTTTTCCTCCTGGATCAATGACACATTCTTTTTCTTTTGTATTTCACCTGTTGAATGTGTCACTGGCATTGTGTTGTTTGTTTCAGGTGAAGGCCAACCCGAGCAAAAAGCCCATCCTGTCTCTGCCGTCACGTAAGCTTAATAAAGAACAGGCGGCTGTCCTAAGCGCTGTGCTGAGTGGCAAAAATGTCTTCTTCACTGGCAGTGCAGGCAAGTGTCACAATAAAAGAAATTGCATAATCTAAACAAGTTAGATGTCTGAAAATGATATATTTGCATCATACATTCCACACAACTGTCTTACTGAATAATGTTATGTCTCACTGATGCTGCATTAAATGACACCTTTAAGGCATTTCGTCTTTACTATTTCCTCTCAGATATCTCATGTAAATCTGCTTTCACGACACATTTATGATGTTTTTCCTCCGGTGATAATAAATGCATTGTGTGAAATTGTTTTTCAGGTACAGGAAAGTCCTTCTTACTGAAGAGAATCATGGGATCTCTTCCTCCAAAGAGCACCTTCGCCACAGCCAGCACAGGAGTGGCTGCGTGTCACATCGGAGGCACAACGTTGCACAACTTTGCTGGTGAGTCATTGTGTCCCTGAAGTCATAGAACTGACTTTACGAAAGCCTGAGACATAATGTGTCGCTGAAAATAACATAATTAGCAGTGAGAGATGCACAGAGGTTATTTCCTCCTCCAACATCTACAAGTGATCAATATAATTGGTCAATTTGCTGGTTTTAACTAAGGCCTGACCTGAAATCAGGCTGTACTGTTGATGGACAACATGAGGCAGAATCCTCATCAGAAGAGAAGCAACAGACGGCTCTTTTCATTACTGATTCTTTTTTGCTATTGATATTTTTTTATTCAATCAGTATTGATAAATTACAATTCCCCAGAGCCCAATGTGGTATCTTGAAATTGATTTTTTTTTTTAATCTAACCACCAATAGTCTAAAGATATTCAGGTTATGCTGATGCAAAACCGTGAACAGCAGCGAGTCAACGAAACATTTCAGTGCTACTTATCAGTGTCTTCTGTATGGAGAGAGATCTGTCTCATAATTAATAAAGGGTCATGTTGAGGGTCAACTTGTCATGTAAATTGACATTTGAATTAGTTTGAACAAATGCATTCATATTTATGAACCCAAGTTTTACAATTTGCACAAATTCCTAAAAATAATACTATATATTTTTCATATATTCATACGCATTTGTTGCAATAAACTCAAATCTAAATTTAGATTTGAAACTACATTCATCAATGTAGTTTTGAGACAATCTATTTTTGTCTTTACATTTTGATACTAATTTCAATGTGCTTCAGATGTGCGTTTCACAAACGTAACTAGCAGTCGTGATGTGAACTGTTGAAATGCAGATTCAAAGTTCATGAGCCAGTTTTCAGTTTGAGACTGTTTATGCTTATGGACATATGGACACTTTATGGACACTCTGACACATATTTTTGAAAATGGAAGAAGATGCTTTAAGGTTGAATCTCCACGATTTAGTAAGTAAAAGCCACAAAGTGGATTAAACCTGAATATTTAACTGATCCTTGCTGAATTTGGCCGCTACTTAGTTTCATAAAAGCAGCGGAGCATAATTCATCATGGAAATATGTTCTGTGATTTTTTATTTTTTATTTTACAATACAGTACAATAACAGTTATTCATAAATAACAATAACGGATAATAGCGGACTTTCGGTCCCTGTAAACACAATAAAGAAATGTATAACTTTCTGAATGGCATAGTTGCACATAGTACATCATCATCTGACGCATATAAATTAATTAACAATAACTTTAGCGACTGAGAAGGTATTAATTAACTTGTTTTTGCTTGACTTTGAACACATTTTGTGAGCATCCTTCCTTGACTTTGGGACACAGCCTGTGTCTCAATGCAGTAGGACATCTTGGAGTTTTTGAAATACTGCATTTACATACTATATATTGGGAAATATTCAGTATTTTTCATGGCGCTGTGAATACTAAAGTAGTATGGGTTTTGGGAATGCAGAGATTCTTTTCTTTTCTTTTTTTTTTCCAAGTATTTGTCCAAAATAATGAGTATATGTCACATACCAAGACCCAAGTGGACTCCTATTATTAATTGTGAAGTAAACCACTCCAGCAATAACCTGAGTTTGGATAAGCGGTTAAGGAATGAATTACTCCCCAATACTTCTGTAATTTCAACACATAGAAAAAAGATCATCTTATCTATTTCCACTTTTGCCTTTTTAAAATAGAGCTGCAGTTTTGACTCATCTGTGTGATGGCGGATTAAAGATTATGAATCTTTAATATAATTGAGGAAGAGGTGCCAGATGTTTTTTTTAATTTAATCTAAATATACAGTAGAAGGCGTGAATCGGGTGTTGTTCATTGTATCTCTCCATCCTCTGTCATCATGCTCTCTGCAGGTATCGGCTCCGGCTCGGCCCCGCTGGAGCAGTGCATCGAGCTGGCCCAGCGCCCCGGGGTGCTGCAACACTGGACCAGCTGTCGACACCTCGTCATCGACGAGGTCTCCATGGTGGAGGCTCAGTTCTTCGACAAGCTCGAATCGGTGGCAAGGTGAGATGTCTGTCTGAACAAATGTCACCATGTCTACCATCTTTAAAATAGGGGTGGGCGATATGGCCCTAAAAGAATATCACGATATTGCAGGCTATTTTTGCGATAACGATATTCTTGACGATATTAGGAAATATTTAAAAAGATATAGAAAATATGATTTTTTTTTTGTCTGTATAAATAATTCAAAATCTAAAATGTAGTTTGAAGTGCAAATCTCAACAGTTGCCAAATACAAAAATATTTTACTCTTGACTCTTGAGTATGAGCAAATAATAAAAATAACCATTTAGGGGTTCCGGGGGCATATTTCAATGAAATTTAGTAAAGGAGAATAAAGGTTCTGTTTTATTTAAGGCATCTTATTTTGACAGTCTTCTTGTAAATTTTGTGGTGGATTCTCTTAACACACTGTGCTCTTATTTTGAAAGCTGCATGTGTTTAGCGACAGGGAGTAAATAGCTTTTTGTGATCAAAACAACTTTAACCACTAAATCAAGAAGTAAGAACGTTGCCAATATCATGATATGCATTTTTTTTTTACCATAAAAAAAATATACAGACATTATCGTGAACGATACGATATGGCACACCCCTACTTTAAAATAGACTCCAGGTTGTTTCCTGTTAGGATGCTTTCACACACGTTTGACTATTGTGTGTACTGAGTTGAAGGCGGTACATAGGGCTTCGCTTTCAGCTGTTAAATAAAAATACATTTACACATTTTGCTTAGGACACCATGTACAATAACTACATTCATTGTAGTGCAATAATACTATTCACACTAGTGAAATTTTTACATTTATTTGACATATTCTAGTGTACTAACTTTTTAATTAACTTGATTTTAGAACCTATGTTATTCGATATGTATGGATTTCTTATTTATTGAATTTTTGGTTTTTATTGTGTTTTGCTGTAAAGATTTCCATTTCTACATTTCCATATATGTAATACGAGATCGGCAGTAGTGTAGATTGTAGATTGCCAAAACAAAAACTCTTTATTAATTATTAATTATAATAATGATCAGCATTTTATACCAAAGTTTTCCTGGTGGTTTTTAATATCATGTGTAGGATACTGTGTTAATCATTTCCATAAGAGCAAACCACAGACCTTAATGATACATTTGAGTTAATAATTCTTGACATAAATTATACATATGAATGACTTGTCACTGGGACTGCTAAGACTTATTATATTTAAGTGCTTTTAGACAGCCATTGTTTAAAAAACGCCTCTTTGTAATTTGATTTCAGAGTTTAAAGTGTGATTTTAAAAGTCGAATAGATTTTAAAGCTATAAATGTCTGTAATACTCAGAAATGTTTACAATGTGACACTGTTAGTCAGTTTCCATTAGGACACTTCAGATTTTAAACACAGGAACGTTGTTGTGTGAACGGATATTGAAGAGGAAGTTTAACTAACATTAACTGTGTTGGAGCACATTTAGACTTCAGCTTCGACAGTTCTAATATGTATTTAAATTAGCTTTTGTTTACAGTTTATGCTTCTTGTTTGATCATTTCCTGGGTTTTATTGTAGCTCAGCAGTGCTCTGATGTGGGCTATATTGTGTCACACATTGCATTGCAGATAACAAAAACCATGCAGGCATAAAGAAGTGATAATCACTATATTCATCTTCAGTGACACACACCCTCTCACTGCTCTTGTAGGTCGGTGAGGAGGTCTACTGCGCCGTTCGGAGGCATCCAGCTGATCGTGTGTGGTGACTTCCTCCAGCTGCCTCCTGTTTCCAAGGGAAAGGAAAAGGCCAGCTTCTGCTTCCAGGTCAGACAATCATGGATTTCAGAACCTCAGTATTTGTTTATGTCGCTGATTTAGTAAGACTAGAGTCAGTTCGCTTAATTCAAACACACACCTTCCGTAGTGATTTTACAGAAATAAAAAAGATACCAACTTAAAAAATAAATTTTGTGCTTTAAGGTATTAATTCTGTATCATCAGCATGGCCAAATATGACTCATCGCCTTCATTACTCATCGCATCTCATCAATCAATCTTCATCATTTCTTCTCCGTTTCTGATAGGTTCATTGCTCTTAAGCTTACTTTTGGACCTCTATCTCTACATACTAATATTGGGCCTCATTCACAACCGTTCTTAAGAACAAATTTGTTCTTAAGTCCTCGAAGATTTTACGAAGATTGTGGCATTCATGAATTTTTTTCTTATCCAGGATTTTTCTTTGGCAAGAACAAATCCTTATTTATTTTTTTCATTTTAATTAAATTAAATGTGCCAACTCTTGCCAACATGAATCAAGTAAATGGGAAATCATGCCATCCATTAGTGATACCACCCTATTTATATGGGCTCCGAGTGATCTCCTGCAGCAGAACTTCTAGTTCTGAAGGTTTTTTTTCTTTTTACCTGTGCTCCAACGGATTTACGCTTTTCCTCTGTGTGGCGTCTACACACAGCCCTGCAGTGCTTTTTATGGGCATTAATGGGCGGATACCTATGCTAATCCTATGTTAATTAGACTCACCTGGCACGCCCACTCAATTTACGAGGAGATGGCATTCATTAATTTAAGAACACTGCGGCGAACAATTCAGCGGCTTAAGAACTCTTTAATGAATCTGACGTAGGGTCTTCTTAGAAATCTTCTTAAGAAGGACTTATGGAACAATCTAAGAAGATTCTTAAGAAGATATTGGTGAATGAGGCCCATTGTATTTTATAACCAGTTCTCCTCAACCATGACTCAGCGCTTTTAAACACCTGTTTAGATTTCCATCATTTTTTATCTCTGTTCTGATTGGTACGTTGCTCTAAAACCGTTTTTTGATCCTCTGTCTCTACATGCTACTATTGTATTTTATAACCAGTTCTCCTCAAACATGACTTGGCACTTTTACATTGCTCTAAAGCTGTTTTGAAGACCTCTGGCTCTTCAGCACTTTTCCCTACTGCTTCAGCATTATCTTACCCTTTTTAAACCACCATTGCAGTGTAGTATCAGCTCTTTATTCCATTAACCTGCCCAGAGACTACAGGTGGAAAATAGCATTCTGCTAGAACCTGGCACAATGCATATTCTCTTGTTGTACAATAGTAAAGTCTTATTCTGCGCTGCCCCTGTTGAAATAAATAGAATTACAAATTAACTTTTTCAAAAATTCCACATCTTTTAACACATTATTGGTATCATTTCACTTTTCATTACATTCATATTAATTCCACCAAATCCCACTTTCCAAGTATATGCCTTCTTCAACTTCTTCTGACACATGGCAGCATGGCAGCGTTGTGTTAACTGTTCAGCATCCAGCACTGCCACTTCAGAAATTGCATTCTCTAGTTAATGGATGTTATTTAAACAAAGCCCTTTTCCCCTCATTCAGGCCAGGAGTTGGCGAAAGGTTATCCAGGTCAATATGGAGCTAATGGAGGTGCGGCGGCAAACTGACCAGTCCTTCATCTCCCTCCTGCAGGCAGTGAGGGTGGGCAGGTACACTAATGGCCACTGTCCTATTTTTGAGTAATCTAATGTATTTTGCACATTAATGTGAACCCAATGCTCAGCCATTATACAAAATGTACAGTTGTGTGTGGTCTAGTAATGGGTATTACATAAAAGCATTTAGAGCATGTGTGCTTTGCTGTAAAAAATAGATTTTCTAAAGGAAAAGTTCTGTCTTGATCAACACCTCTCAGGGTGACGGAGGAAGTCACGGCGAAGCTGATGGAAAGCGCCTACCATCACATCGAGAGAGACGGCATTCTAGCGACCAGGCTGTGCACACACAAGGATGATGTCGAGCTCACAAACGAGAACAAACTCCAGCAGCTGCCAGGTCTGAATACTTCCGTTTGGTTGGATGTTTTCTTTTAAAGCTTGCAACAGGTGTTACTTAGTTTGGCTTGGATCCAGGTGAAAATTATTTTTTTTTACACTCACTTATTTTCTACCTCCTGTTATTTCCTGTTCTGCTACACTTTTTTCATTTTGTAAGTCTTAACTGCATCAAGAAACTGTAAAAACTGTTTATGCCACTGTGGCAGCTGTTTTTTTTTTTTTTTTTTTTTTACTGTTTGTTCAGATTTAATTACCAAAAAAACAGTTTGTCATGATGATTTAAGGCATTTTCTTGATTGTGCTTTCATACTTGGATATCTTTGGATTCTCTACATGAATGTTTGACCTAAACCGTCATGTTCTCTATGTAAAACTGTCTGCATTAATCTTAATATTAGCATTATGTTTGTTTATTTATTTATTTATTTGCAAACACACAAGACTGCATAAAAAGTCCAAATGAGATGAGGTCAAGCAGCTGCAGGCTCATTCAACTGACCTCAGTGATAACAAAAATAAAAAAAAAGGTGCACAAACTGAGCAGAAAACCGAAGCCAATCAGTAGACAATCCAATAATTACAAAGAAAAAAGAGAAATCGAAGACAAAAATATTAGGGCCGGGACTTTAACGCGTTAATTAAGATTAATTAATTACACAAAAATGAAAGTGTTAAAATAATTGACGCATTCTAATCGCACTTATTTTTGCACTGCGGAACATTTCTCACTGGATGAGTTTCAGGCGGACCGATTATAATACTGGAGCACCAACTAGCGTTCATGAGTTCAGACAACAACAAACCACAGTGAACATGAAAGAAGAAGCTGATGAGAGCGCTGTGGTTGGCCCCGTGGATGATGGGACATTTTGTTACTTAAACTTATGTATTCAGTCATTATTCAATGGTATACTAAAAATCCATGTGAAAAAAATTCTCACTGTTCTCAGGTCAAATATTTATATGCAATTAGAATATGATTAATTTCGATTAATTAATTACAAAGCCTCTAATTAATTAGATTCATTTTTTTTAATCAAGTCCCGGCCCTAAAAATATACATATTTATATCTAAACGCACAAATCTGATAAACCTATACAGTCATATACAAACCAATACTATCGTGCATCTGGTTGTCCTGTAGGGTCGGTGCGTGTGTTTGAGGCTCTGGACAGCGACCCTGCTCTGGCTAGGACCATCGACGCTCACAGCCCCGTCAGCAGACTGATCCAACTCAAAGTGGGAGCTCAGGTGAGCCCGTGTGTTTGTATGTTCTGTGTGTACTTTTTATTCCCTATGATCTACTGCAGTGTTGGTGTGCAACACTGACAAGCTTTTAATGTGATGCTTGTTCTTTTAGGTCATGCTGACGAAGAACCTGGATGTGGCTCGAGGTCTGGTGAACGGAGCTCGAGGGGTTGTCGTGGCTTTTGAATCTGGAAAACATGGTCAGTATTTTTCTTGTTTATCTGGAAATGTATATCTTTCCATTCAAATCAGTAAGTTGTTACACAGATTTTGGGAGGAATTTAACCATTTTTACATTGTCGGCAATTAATAAAACTGGTCAATCCCTCCAAATGACCTCATCAAGACACCAATACCTTGAGGAATGATGTAGAGAAAAAAAAGCTATGATTTGATATCGTATTTGGATGGCGAGCACTTGTGTTTTGTTAACTGCTGAGGAGACCCCCCTACTTGTCAATATACCTGCAAAGGCTATGCATCCTCTGAATGTCCTAGGTCTCTAGTTCACCCCAATATCTAGAAATGAATACATAATATCATCCTAATATTATAGAAATATAATAGGCCAAAAAACACTTTTTTTTACTACAAGAGAAAAATTCTGTGGTTTTAGCTCAACTGCATGAGCTCAAAACTGCATGATACCAACTTAAAAATTAAAAAGGATTATTGTGCTTTAAAGTATTAATTCTGTATCAACAGTATAGCCAAATATGACTAATCACCTTCATTCCTCCTCAATCGATCTCCATCCATTTTTCTCAGTTTCTGATTGGTACATTGCTCTAAAGCTGTTTTGTGGACCTCTACCTGTCATACTACTGCTGTTTTATTATCACCAGATCTCCTCAGCCATGACCTGGCACTTTTAGACATTTGCCTTCAGTCTCTCTCTGTTTCTGTTTAAGACACATGCTCTTAAGTTTTTTGGACCTCGATCTCTACATACTACTTAAAACATTTTTTTTTAAATAACCAGTTCTCCTCAACAATGACCCGGCACTTTGAGACAGCTGGTTAGATTTTATAATGAGCCAAAAAACAACACTTTTTTACGAGAAATTCGAGAAATTGTGGTTTTAGCTCAAAACTGCATGAGGTGGGCATGTCTGTAAAGACATGAGAAGAGACATGAGACCAAATTTAATTCAGATATCTTGAGGTCAGAGGTCGCGCTTTGAAACTGTCAGTTTTTCCCTTGCTAAAATATATTTGTGTTATTTTAACGCTTTCCCAACAAGATATCAAGACATGGTTGGTACCATTGGATTTCTTAGGTCTTCTCTTACAGACAGAAAGTTTGAAATGGAGAAATGGTCACTGGAGGATATTCAATAGAAAAAGAAACAAATGTCATGTTTTTTTATCAGCAGGTCAGACAGAAGCAAAATGCCACAGATGATGTCTTTTCAGTATGTCAGCGATGATAGGTCTTCATCCCTCCATGTACTGACTCATTCACCGTTTCCTCAGGACTCCCACGTGTGCGTTTCCTGTGTGGCGTCACAGAGGTGCTGAAGACCGAGCGGTGGGTGTTTAAGTCCGGCGGAGGGATCCACCTGAGTCGACAGCAGCTGCCACTCAAACTGGCCTGGGCCATCTCCATCCACAAGAGCCAGGTGAGCACAGGTTCAGTAACCACTACATGGTCAACTGGCTACAACTCTCACAACAATAGAGACAAATTCACACCAAAGTGCTGTGATTGCTTTGTGCAGCGTTGCCATGGGACACGAGGGTTTTGTGCGCATTTCTGTTAAACACATGACTCACTTGATGAATGCCATTTTGAATTCAATCAGCCTGAAACAAAACATTTTTCTTTCATATTGCATTTGCAGTCACCTCTAGTCTGCTAGGTCCTGGTTTGTTTGCAGTGTCTGTGGTGGACTTGAAGCTCAATCATTGTCTGTATTATTATTATTATTAAGGTTAAAGCTGCACTGCAGGGCTGCAACATAAAAATAAATGTCTGTTACATTCAAGCCCTTGTCAAACGAGTAAGTGCTTGGATGCCTGGGTTAATTTCAGAGTATACCAGAGCTGTGGAGTCTGGTGCCTGTGGCATCTTTCCCACAATGACAAACCATTGGTAGAATGATATGGTACTAGCCTACTAGGGATGGGAATAATTAATCAATGATGGATTAATGGTCGTTAAGAATTTGGTTGATCATGTGGTATTTTTAATGATGAGTATTTTTTTAAATTTTGATTTAATCTATGACTGCATATCAGTACTCACTGAACTGAAACAAGGCAGATCGTTCAGTTCTGTGGCTGTACGTCAATCATTTAATCCAAAACTTATTTAAACACAAAACAAAGGTAAATATGCAATATTACTGTGAAACGTAACCTCATGCCTCTTCGAGGGCTGAAACATAAAACATTGATCTCCTTATCCTTACAGTATCGCCTCACGTGAGTTAGTTTTACGATTGACAGGAGGTCTCTGTTATCAAAGCAGGCTTTTGCATACTGCTGTGTGTATATATATATATATATATATATTTTTTTTTTTTTCCCATGTATGCATGAAGTTATTAATTGATCGTTAACATTATAGATAATCGTGTTGGCAGGTTTCTTCCAAACGCCCATCCCTAGTGGGGGAAATCCTAGTAAAAGACAAGTTTCTAGATTGGGTGTTCCACAAAAAAAAAAAAATTGGCATTGAGAGGTTTGGATTAAAGTCAAAGGGAAGTGATTGATGGCGAGGACAAGCAGCGAAGGACGGGACACATTTTAGTGACTGTTTAGCTGTAATTTGAGAAGGTTTGTGACCAGGCCACCATGTTTGTCCTGCTTGAAAACCCACGTCGAAGACGAACCAAGCACTGCCCAAACTTGCCTGTGTCAATCAGTGATACGCCACGCGCTGCGTTGGTTATACGTCTCTTCAGAGAAAACTTAACTGGCAGGCTCCAGACTTGTACGCATATGCCAATTAGTCTGGCAATGCCATTTTTTCCAGAGTGTTTTTGGCTGGCAATCGTCAAGCGGCACTGCTCTACAATCACTCTCTCCTCTCAGGTCTTAAATCAAATTTTTGTACTAAGAGCCTTTGAGGAGCTTATAAAGCTTGGCTCAGTTTGCCTATAGCTACCCCACCTCCTTCCCTCTCCACTCCTGTTTTCGGTCTGTGTGCTATCTAATAAAGGTTGAAAAAAATAGTATCAGAAGAGAAAAGTTCCATCTCAATTCCAAAATCACACGGCAGACATAGGAACTGGAGGTAGGTAAGTGAGGCCAGCAGTAATGCTATTTGATGTGAGAAATTTCTACAGAAGCCATTATCGCTGCTGCCCACAAATGAGCTGTAACTGTGTAATCACCCATCAGTCGGCTTCGTCACCACCCGCTCCCACAGCCACCTCGGCCTCTGAAATTGGTAAAAGAGGAAAACCGGTCGCTGTAGGTAATTGAGTTCACTGGTCGTGACCGACATGTCACCAGTGTTTGATTTCCAGCAGAGGAGCTAAAGCACTGGGAATAATAATAATAATAAAAAAGGAAATTTCACACCTGCATCTCTTCAGAGGACATGGAAGAATTATAGTGCCTGGGAACGACAGGTTTAGGTGGATACATTGCCCGTGTAGCAATATGTCATTTACTGAGACTTCCGTCCATCAATGCTTTCATTCGGTGATGTAAAATGGCTTGTCTGACATGGATTTATTTATCTTTCAGGGAATGACACTTGACTGTGTGGAGATCTCTCTGGCACGCGTGTTTGAGAGCGGCCAGGCTTACGTGGCCTTGTCTCGGGCTCGGAGCCTGGAGGGTCTGAGGGTCATGGACTTTAACCCCAGCGTGGTCCGGGCAGATCCAGACGTCCTCGTTTTTTATAAAAAACTCAGGAAGGAGAGGCTCCTCATGCAGGTGAGTGCAGAGCTGCTCCTCGTGTGTCATTGTTGTAACCTGTAGACGGCTTTTTGTGAAATGCAGTTATAGTTCTACCATGATGTGTTAAATGCATTACAAAATACACAGTACACCTAATTCCTGTAGGATCACAATGACTCATAAAAAACAGAATTGTTACAGGTTGGAAATCCTTAAACACTCAAATTGTGATGTTTTCATGGTTTGAAAAGTGCTTGGAATGTAGAGAATACAGAATGCAAAGTCTACTTACAGTGACACATTTTGAAACTTTGTTGTTTCAATTTGTCACACTTCTGTAGACTGCTGTCATGAAACATGATCCTATTTGTTTGTAACACAATAACATTTAATTACATGTGTATATAAATATGTAATTTGCCTCATCTGAAAGGTGCTAGAAAAGCTTAAAAATGTACCTTAAAGTGCTTGAATTTGACATTGGAAGACCACAATCAAGACATAGCACCATATTTTGTCTTTTTAAGATGCATTTTCATACTGTTCAGTCTTGTGAAATAACTTCTTCTGTCTCCACTGCCCCCTGCAGGCCTCCATGGATGATTTTCTTGGCAGCAAAGAAAACTTTTAGTAAGAAGGTGAATTCATCTTCATCTCTCTGACATTATGCACTGTGTGCATCATCCTGTTTTGGACCATTTGGTTTTCTTAAATGACTGCAGCCACAGACATCTACAATCACAGTCTACCTCCGTTTTAACCGGCAGCACTTGAACTCACACTGCCACCTTTTGGTACTTTTTTAAGAGCTTATTTTTTTATTTTAATTTATTATCATGGTTGTTATGTGTTCCAATAAAGTTTTAGCCAACTTACATCTTTGCATGGAGCATTATTTTGTCATTGAGCCTACTTCATGCCCATTACTAACCAGGAGGAGCCGTCCACTGCTGTTTTTTTTTTGGTCCATAAAGGTTTTGTGTAGTGGATGATCTGGGTATTTCAGGATGGCCTTGAACATGTTGACAGGTCATCTCTCCACCACCTCCTCCAGTGTGTCCAACCTGGCTCCAACCACAGAACCAGCTCTTTAGACCAGTCTGTCCAACCGCCTTCATCTCTGTGTCTGATGCTGCCTCCCCAGCAGACTGCAGCATAAAACAACACACTACCACCACAGACTGATAAAACATCTGCAGCATCTTACTACAGATGTCCAGAGATCTGAGCTTCCTTAAGAAAAAGAGGCGGCTCTGCCCCTTTTTGTAGAGAGCGTCTGTGTTTAGGGACCAGTCCAACTTATTATCCAGGTATACATCTAGATACTTATAACTTGGCACCACCTCGATGTCCGCCCCACAGGTATTCACTGGCTGAAGAGGGGGCTTTAACCTGTGGAAATCTATGATCATTTCCTTAGTCTTTGACGTGTTCAGTAGGAGATAGTTCTTGTGACTCCAGTCACTGAAGGCTTTTATCAGATCCCTATATTCAGATTCCTGATACACGCCACAACAGCAATGGCGTCGGAGTACTTCTGGATATGGCAGGACTCAGAGTTGTATTTGAAGTCCGCTGTGTACAGTGTGAACAGGAATGGAGCCAGAACAGTGCCTTGTGGAGCCCCTGTACTGCTCATTAATGTCCCAGAAACACAGTTCCCCAACCTGACAGACTGTGGTCTTCCTGTCAGGTAATCTGTGATCCAGGAGATGAAGGAAAGATCCACTCCCATCTCTGTGAGCTTGTTTTTGAGTATGTTGGGTTGGATGGTGTTGAATGCGCTTGAAAAATCAAAGAACATGATTCTTACATAAGCACCAGATGAGCAAGAACACGGTGAAGCATGTGGAGGACAGCATCGTTCACTCCGATGTGTTTGTATGCAAACTGCAGAGGGTCGTTTGTCTTTGGCTTCAGCTCTCAGTAGGCGTAGAATCAGCCACTCTAAGGTCTTCATGAAGTGAGAAGTGAGGGCTACTGGTCTGTACCGTAAGGAGGCCTAGTTCAAATTTATAAATATATACATAAATAAGTAATAAATCGATGATTAATGTATAACTAAATGAAAGTTGGTAGAGCTGATAAATTATTTAGTTAAACAAATAATTAAATAGGATATAAATGTATATAATGGATTAGTTTCTAAATTTTCCTTTCCTTTATTCTTCCTTGTATCTATTTTTACTGTGAAATAGTCAACTTTTCATGTCAGAAAACAGAAACCCTTTTCAGCTTTGTGAGGGGGCATATTGTGGCATCTTTTTTTTCTCCCCCCAACACAAACTAGAGCAGCTGTAACCAAAAGCTGCTTCACCTCCATTTTGTAAGTTTTTACTAAGAGCATGATGGGGGAAAAAAATGCTAAAAGAATCTAATTTAGTTTTGTAAATAGTTACCCTGCAAGATTCACTGTCTAAAATCTCAGTCTGAGACTAAAAACTCTAAACACTTGTCTTTAGATTTGAGCCTATAGTTTTCCAGGAGTCTTTTCCAAATCTTTTCAAAGTCTTCTGATGTATAGGTAGCATAAGTTACATTTCTGCAATAATTAGTCCATATTACTTGTGCCCGTGAAACCATCTCTAACCTCTCTCATTAGACTAACTACCAAAACGTTCATGAGTCAGTCAATCACCTCCACTTGTTCTACAGAAAAATCAAATGATACCACTCAGAAATACTGGAAACCAAAGAAAACCTTTATTTTTAGGTCAGAGCGGTGAATCCCTGACCAAACCTGAGTATAAATATGCATCTCCAGAGCAGCATGCCTGCATTGCATGTGAACAGACCACAGTGAGAATGATAGTTTGAGCTCTTTCTTAGCACGAACTTTACAACTTTGATGCGCTCATTTCCTACACAAGCGGTGACGCATTTTACAAACTGCTTCTGTCCTTGTCGACACAAGTATGCACTGAATACCGGAGGGTGGCAAGTATTTAGTCCACGAACCAAAAAAACTAATTTACATTAATACACAGGGAAAAACAACAGAACTGCTCTGATTATTTTACAATGTATGCAGTTAAATAGACTCTACAGCTGCTGGTGGGGAGAGCTGAGCAGGCAGGTTATTTCACGTTGTGGAACAGTTTGTGCGCCACCTGTAAAGAGAAAGAAGAACACAATTAGCATCTTCAAAGGAAGACAAAGGCACAGAAAGAAGAGTATGTTGTATTTTTCTCCACTTCCAAGCTCTCTTTGTGCCTCTCACTCACACAATGGTCCCGTGCATGCAGGAAGTCAAAGAGTTCTTCTGTGCATTCCTCCAAAGTGTTGGACCTGGAGCCGACTCTGGCTGCACACGTCTCCAGACGCTCCTTGGCGTGCACACAGTGTTCGGTCTGTTCGCACTTGGCTCGTATCGTTTCTAAAGGGTCCTGAGGGGGACAAAAAAGCAAATGTGGTATATCATGGAATATGGGGCTTCATGGAGAATAACTTTACTTTTTGGACATTTATTGTTACCCCTTTTGATGTAACTGCCTGATTATTCAGTCTCACAACATTTCTTCACGCAAGTCAAGCATAAAGCTCAAAGTGACATTAAGATTCAGTTAATTTGGCATACACTGAAACAGCGAGCAGTGAATTTGTCCCCTGCATTTAACCCATCCTTTTACACACCAGTGAACACATCATGCTTAGGAGCAGTCGAGGAGTCAGTCCTTGACCTGTCAAATGTATCAGCCCTAATGTATGCATGATGCACACACTGACCTTCTTGTTGTAATGAATCAGGTGATCAGTAGAAGCATTCATTCATGCTTAACCCCCAAAATTATTATTTGTATATCACACGCTTACTCATCCAGATTGTCATGGATAAATAGTAAGCCTGTGCAAGCTATTTCTCCTCTTAAAATGTTTTAAATAGTAAGGTTTTAGCAAAAATGGGCACTCAACTGTATGAAATGTTATTCACCAGGCTGTCTCATTCTTCCAGAGATTCTACCAGACTAACTGTATTTACCCTCGGGGATAAATAAAGTAATTTTGATTTGATTGATTTTTGATTTTATTATGTATGACTTTAAATATACATACTGGTATCTAGTTTTCTACAAGAAAACTTGGGTATTCATACACCATGAATATCAGATTAATGAAGATTAAACGTACCACCATATCTTCCTCCTCTTCTTCTTCCTCTTCTTCCTCCTCCTCTTCAGCAGGTGCATCTTCCTCCTGGTCATTGACAATAATATAATGTACATTTAACAAATTTGAAATCTGAAAATGTATATATTTTTTAAAAGAACATAGGCCGCATTTAAACTACCTTCTACTTGTAATAATAATAATAATAAAAAAAAAAAAACTCCAATTACAACCCGGCATGAGTATTTATAGTTTTGTACTATTTTGTCATTAATATCTGAACAGCAAACAGCAAATGCTTGTGTAACAGCTTTCATGTACTAGAGAGGTACCCTGTAACGAACAGTTTTAATTCACAATTCAAGCAGGAGTCTGTGTTTTAAAGTAAAAAGTAAAAGCCGTAGATAAAAGCTACATTTACTGAACAGTTTAACTGCCCAGTGGACTCCAGCTAATTACGCTGAGTTGGGTAACGTGAACTCGACCAAGACACGCATTCAAAAAAGCGACTAAAATGACACACATCGGCATTTTTTCAGTACCTCGTCTTCTGGGTCGTCGTAAGTGATCATTTTCCTCTCGAAACCCATGATCACAGCCGTTAAATTCACCCGAAACACCAACAGAGGACAGACAGAAGTCCCGGCTCGTCCGCAGTGCTGCTTCTCGTTGAGGACGTGAGGTCGTTCACGCGCAGGAAACGACTAGAAAGATCACCGGATAACGATTCCTATTGGTTAAACGGGATTAGTGACGTTGCAGCGCTCCAATCATTGACGCTGATTTTGTGGAAGCCCCGCCCACACAGAGACGTCAAAGCCTGTGGAACTCTTGTTTAATTGTTTGAGTGAAGACGGACCAAATAAACGGTTGCACAGCACGATGGCGCTGCTCTTGGATACCAGACTTCTTCTGAGAAAAGTTAAAGATTTGAGATGTTTCACGCCAAGACGCAACCGAGTGAAGAAAAAATGGGTATGTTGTCGTTGCAGAAATAAATAAAGCTGCTGCTTGTGGTCGTGATATGTAAAACTCCCTCAGAGGGGTAAAATATCTTTATATTTGGAGCTGTCTAGAATATCTAGCCACATAGTTAGCTCCATTGACAAAATATTAAAAGAAAGTCTTAAGTATTTACACTCCGTACATGTAACTATGTACACCATGGTCAATATATTCAATGAGAGCTGGGCCAGAAATTAAAAGTTGTCTTTAAATGTATGTCAATAACCTCAATTTTGACCTCTGTCGTTAAATGTAATCAATGGAACATTACACTCATCAAATCACCAAGTATAAAACATAAATTGACTTGTTCTCTCACACATATGTAAGAAATGTATATGCTTCGGTTATATTTACATTGAAAAATTATAGAATTGAACAATGACCACGTCCTTTAAAACCTCCAACTGTAGATGCTCAACTCAACTAATTAAACTGTTATACTTGGATAGTTAAAAGAAGGCCAATAGCTCAGATGTCAATTGTGTTTTGCAACATTTAAAATCAGTGTGTTGACCTCTCTGCTTTCTGACAGGCTGCCACACCTACCAAACACCCTCCCACCGGTCTGGCCCTGCAGCACTTTGATGCCACCTACAGCAGCCAGCTGGGGAAGCTGTGGCCGTCAGTCAGAGTCGCCTTGCTGTCAGAGGGAAAGTACGGAGCCCTGCTCAATAATTTCTCTGATGATTCTGCTCTGGCACACCTTGAGGCCCAGGGATGCAGAGACTTCCTCACTGACACAGAAACAGAAGGTAGGTGTGCATGTTTCAAAACTCAGAATTATGCAGAAATTGAACAAGATGTCGTGGTATTTGTGTAGTTTATTTTTTAAAAGGCATAATAATGTCATACTGCTGCTTTATTTGCATTTAAATGCTCTATTTTGTGCATGTTGTTTTGCCCTGAGAAAGGTTCCGATGAACAAGTGATAGAGGGCCACTGGTGCAAAATCCTATAATCTGTTGTTGTTGTGGTGAACAAGCCTCTTGGTAACCAATGTGTAGGGACATACAGTAGATGTATAATGATATATAATGCCAATATCATGTTTGTTTTTACATCTGATAAAGTGCAACAATCTATGAGACACAACAGTATGGATATGTAGTATTTACTGCAAAAAGTCGCACACACACATTTGTCTTCTCTGAAAAACTTTATGCTATACTCCAGTTTTTCATTGGCTTCAAAAAGCGCAATCTCTCTGATAAATTCTACAGAATCTGAGGTTGCAGCTGTGGAGGAATCCAGCAATGTGTCTATGAAGGAATCGGGCATTGATGGTCAGCAAGAAACTCCTCTACAGCTCAGTCGTAACATCAAGTGCTTTGTGTTTCCAAGAGCGGACATCACAAGATTCAAGTCTGCTAGGTGAGTCTGGTAGTTTGTACCTTGATAATAATATTTTTTTGTTTATATATTTAGTCGAGGATGTTGAACATTTAGAAGACAGCGTTCTCTTCCAAACAAACCAAGAATGTGGCACTTATTGGCGGAATTTCAAGCTTTTACTTTCCTGATTCCTCCTTGTCCTCTTGTCCTCTGAAGACCAGACACGTATGGGTTGCTGGGTTACTACCTGATGGACGCAGCGTCTGTGCTGCCTTGTCTCGCACTAGATGTCCAAGAAGGTCACGCTGTGCTTGACCTCTGTGCTGCTCCGGGAGGAAAGACCCTGGCTTTACTTCAGTCCCAGTCTATACGTAAGAAGGCTGTTCTGCTTTCCTCACTTAGTGCTGTTGCTCTGTCTGTAAGCTGTAATTAACCCTCCATCGTCTGTGTTAAAGGTTTTTTGTGTGTCAATGATGCCTCAGTGTCTCGGATGTTGAGACTGAAAAAAGTCCTCCGCAGCTACGTTCCGAAGGAGCTTTTGACAGGCGAAAGACTACGCATCAGCTCCTTTGATGGCACCAAGTGGGGGGAAATCGAAACCAACACTTTTGACAGAGTAAGCCAGTGTCCTGTTATCATGTTTCCATTGCTTGACTTGATGTAAGTTAACCCTTATGCCGTCTTCAAATTTACTACCCTCTCGTGACCTTTGTGGCCAAAAAAGGCCATGCACACATGGAACAACTGCTATTAAATCAGCATACGTCAATATTTTTTTTTTTCAGATTTTTTTTCATAAATCTCTTAAACAACTTCAGACTTCAAAACTACCAAACATTAAATCATTTTCAGAATTTTAACCCTTTATATGCCAGTTTATATATATTTGAATTATTCCATAATTTCTCTAAGAAAAAAAAAATCTCACAAAAAATGAATCATTTTCCATGTAATAAATAATAAATAACTATTTATATAACTAATAACAAAATTGATTTGATTGCATTAGTATTTTTTATGTAGTGCCAGTTACTCCCTCTCTTTTTTTGGCCATGAAGATCACGAAAGGGTAGTAAATGCACCAATGGAGTATTAAGACATGTAAGGGTTAATGACAATGGATTTCAAAAATTTTACTAAAAAGAAAAGTTCCTGCAAAAATGCATACCTCACCTGTAACACAGCCAAAATGATCAACAAATGAAAAAAAATGTACAAAAATGCCCAAAGAGGGCATAAGGGTTAACTCAAATACCACCACTTTTTCTACCTCCTCCGTTTTTCTTTTCTGTCTTCAGGTCCTTGTGGACGTCCCCTGCACCACAGACAGACATTCACTCATGGAGAATGACAACAGTATTTTCAATAAGATCAGGGGCGGTGAGAGACGAAGGTTGCCGCAGCTACAGCTGGAGCTGCTGCTGTAAGTTTTAGTGAACATAAAGATAGTGTGGTGTGTCACATCAATATACAGTGCATCTCAATACATTATCATCGTGCAAAAGCCAAGTTTCAGTAGTTCAAGTCAAATATCTTGCTCTCTCCATGTGCACTCTTTTTCTATTACCTTGTGTTTTTCCTACATGCATTTTTACTTGTGAACTGAATGCAAATAGCCTCAGCAAAAATAAATTGGCTTTTTAAAATTGGTCTTTTGTAATATTCAATTTTTTTTGAGACACTGAATTTTAGGTCTTCATTAAATGTAAGCCATAATAATTATAATTACAATAAATTAAATAAATTAAGAGATTAAATGTTTCATTCTGTGTGTAATGGGTCTACATAATGTGTTTTTTCTACTTTTTTAATTTAATTACTGACATTTATTGAGATGTACCTGTACAGCTGAACTACAAGTGAACATCATTATTGTATGTGTAGTGAATAAACCCTCTCTCCATACTGCAGGGCGGGAATCATAGCAGCTTGT
The DNA here is from genome assembly GCF_030273125.1 of Centropristis striata. NCBI lineage: Eukaryota > Metazoa > Chordata > Actinopteri > Perciformes > Serranidae > Centropristis > Centropristis striata. The sequence goes on along the minus strand of NC_081527.1, from coordinate 11,950,950 downwards.
CCAGGGGGGGAGATCCTTTACTCCACCTGCACGCTTTCTCAAATCCAGAACATGAGTGTGGTGGAACAGGCCATCGACATGGCTCGAGAGAACCATGGCATTCAGCTTCAGGTCAGTCAGACACACACGCACGCGTGTGCGCACACGCACACGCACACGCACTCATCAGTGTCAACAATATCAGCCCTCTGAACCCCACAACCCATTGGTGAATTTGAAAGATTTTCTTAAATAAAGTCACCAAAATGACACCATTTATCATGGCCAGAAACGGTAAAAACAGAAATTATTAACAGGTTTTTCAATACTTAGAATAGCTATATTTCATCAAAATCACTACATGTTTAATTAGCCAAAAATAAACCATTTCATTCTACAAAACCATTATAAACTTTAACTTTTAAACACATTATATTATAAATTCAGCGCTCTTCAGTGCAACTGGGAAGTCATGAATGACTCGGCTGAGACCAACAGTCGGGTGACAAATATTCAGTGAAAATTGTCTGAACTGCAGACTGTTTACACAAATCGGAGAGAAGAGGCCAAGAGAGGTTGTAAAACTATTAATAGTCCATTATGTACAGCATTTGGATTCTCTTTTTTTAAAAACATTTTTTCGTAGCAGATGTGGGCACAAAATGGTGTGTGTATATATAGATTACATATTCAAATTTTAGTAAAATAATCAAAGAAACTAGCATTTTTTTCTATTTTTTATGGCATTAAAAATGTGTTATACTCCACGAAAAGACATTTAAAATTCTCCCTCTTCTCACCATGATTGTGCTGTTTTTATAGAGAAGCAGATTATCGGTTGAAGTGAAAAAACAAGGCCAATGTGAGTGAAATGAGACAGGACCCAATTTGAAACTGTCTGAGGTTCAGAGGGTTAGAGATCATTAGAGTTCTGACCTCTGGAATATCAGTATTTTCTAATTATGAACATGTGAACCAAATTACAACAAATAAATTCACCTTTTTATGTTCCTTTTCATCCCCATTGTCCTGATCATCATCATCTACATTCAGGTTGTCGATCTGCGACCCCTCACACACATGTTTAGGAAAACCTTTCACTTTGCTCCTGACCTCCACCTGGGTGAGATGGTTATCCCTCACTTGGCTGCTAACTTTGGCCCCATCTACATGTGCAAGCTCAGGAGGCTGACGTAGCCTGTGGACTGATGGACAACTTTGAATGGACATTTGAAGGACTGTGTTACAGCTGTAACAACTAATGAGATGATCCTCTTAACTCGTCTTTATGTATGAACTGTAGCTATCGGATTACAGTTGAAGAAGAACTTTTCATCACGATGGTGGACTTTGGAAACACTGGACTACAGTTGGTTAAATGGACCATGTCATTATTATTGTGGACAACAATGAACTACAGTTTATGAAAATAAAAAAAACTTTTGTTGCAATAAATTCATGGATCAGTACAACCACAAAATGTCCAATATATGTGGTACTATGGGGCGGCTGTGGTTCAGCTGGTAGAGCGGTTGTCCACCAATCAGAAGTTTGGTGGTTCGATCCCTGACCATGGAAGCCTACATGTCGAAGTATACTTGGGCAAAATACTAAATCCCAAATGGCCCACCGATGCTGCATTCATCGGGGTGTAAATGAATTCCCAATGGTGGCAGTTGGCACCATTGTAGGGTAGCCTCTGCCACCAGTATGAATGCGTGTGTGAACGGGCGAATGAGCGCAGTCTGTAGTGTAAAGCGATTTGGATAAAATCGCTATGTAAGTGCAGTCCATTTACCATTTATATGTAACTGTTTTCTCTACTACTACTACTACTACTACTACTAGAGACGGGCGGATGAAGCTTTGTGAAGCTTTTGAGGCTTGTATTGAAAAAAGATTCGAAGCCTCAAAGACAGACAGACCCTACCAGTGACATCTAGTGGTCAGCTGCAGTTATAGCAGCCACAAACTTCCAAATGATTCACACATCTTATTGATTCCAGTTCCAACACAAAAGCAATAGTATCAGTCTTAAGCAGCTGTGTCTACTTTCTAAGAATCATTGTCCTCACATGACAGTGTTACAACACTTCGAAATGTCAATTTACTAATAACAGGTTTAAATGTGTTGTAACAAATATTATGAAAATATTCAAATTCAACAATGTGGAAGTACTTTTGTTTGAATGAGGGCTTCCTTGTGTCACAATAAGAAAAAAGTAAATATTGTGCTTCTGCTACAGTGTGAAAATGAAGTGCTTGTGTACATGTACAGGGGATTATGCATTTGAAGATCTCTTGTAATGCTTGTAATGGACCAGTCTGCTTCAAAAGAGTGAAACAGGCTTCGGAGCCTCAGTGTCAAATGGCCCATCTCTAACTATTACTACTAATGATTTATTCTTTCATATAGAACCTTAAGTTTACAATATACATGAACAGACAAAGCAGGGTACCCATAAGAAAGACAAACAGTTAGGCCAAACGCACACAAGACAAAATTAGGGTAAAATGAAAAAAGACAAAAAATGCAAATGATTAGTCGAGAGAAAACAAAAAAGCCACACAAAACAACAAACAATTAAAGGTCTTTAAAGTGATTAAAAATATGCAACTGATTCGGCAAGCCTTATAATATTGATATTATCATTTTTATGTGTTAATGTCCTGTATTTTATACACCCGGACACAAAGAGAGATGATGTATATCTCATAAATAAAATAGAACTATAAAAAAATCTAACCACATATTCATTAATATATACACATACATACAAATGCATCAACCACATATATTTGTATATATACGTGATAAGATATGAGTTTATTTATCCCGCAGTGGGGAAATTACGTTGTCGCAGCAGCTCAAGATACAGACACATATATATAGAAAACAGAATAAGAATATAAAAAATAAGACATATACATAAATTCTATGCACATAATAAACATACATTTCTGCTATTTGGCATTTATGACCTTGACATATATAGATTGACTAAAGGGGGTGATAGATAGATAGATAGATAGATAGATAGATAGATAGATAGATAGATAGATAGATAGAAACTGCAATGTCTTTTTAATTGTAGTTTTATGTATTTCCTGTAGGTGGCAACAGTAGCTTAAGATAAAAGCCTCCTATATATTCTGTGTCCACTAGAGGACACTAAGGATGTGTCTGTAAAGGTTATCTCCAGTATGTATGTCCTCAGAGATCACATTACTGAAACACAAATTTCCATCAGAATTACCTGCTCTCTTTAAGTCTCCAATGAAAACATGTTTGGCTTGTTCTATAGTTTGATAGCTTTGCCTAATAACGCGATATGTGGGTATGTGAATGGGGGCATAATGAACAGGCAGGTAATGACTTCTTTGACCATTTGGCTTCTCTGTGCAACTTTCATTATTATAACTGGATTGAGTCTGTTTTGCATTGACATCACTCAGAGGTGAAGTGTTTCCTCGTATCACTACCTAATGTGAGGTGCCTCTTTTTCCATCACACCGCCGATGACCCTTTATGTTGTCCTGGCCAGGCAATGTAGCGTGAAAAAGGTGTGTGTGTGTCTAACGAGTCCACCATCCACATCCCACTGTCATTAAGCTGCTCCAAGCGCAGGAGCCGACTCCCATCCCCGTGCAGGGATGGACGGCAGCCATGCGGCTCCCAGATGAACATTAAAGAGGCAGCAGAGAGCTAAAATGGGACGTCTCGCCCCGTTTTGCCCCTCTGCTTTTTTATTCCACAGATGAGTGCAGATAATTTTCTGTGCGATTGTGAGTGATTACTGTATTACTGCGGTAAAAGGGGGATGTATCTGGGAATGCAGAGGGAATTAATGACACATAAAAACTATTTTTGTATTGACTGCTTTCGTCTCCAGGGCCTTGAATGCCTCCTCGCACATCTTGTGATTACCTAAACGTATTGTAAATATGTGTTTCCTATGGGTTCTTACATAAATTTACATGTTTTAACACTCAGGAGACGGCAGACTGTTAGAGATGAGTTACTCTCTATTCTGCCTGTCTATAGACTCCACTGGCTGTGTGCTTTATTATTGAATTAGCCAATGAACCGCTGTGCATTTGTGTCCCTGTGTGTAAGCCTGTGTTAGGGAGACATATGCTGTGTATTAGAAAGATGAATATTATGGATTTAACTACACCACCATGCTTTTGTTACGTTTTCAAACACAATTTAAATGTATTTTTTGCTAATAAACATGCAAAACACCGTAATAGTGTTATGTTTTCACATAGTAGCTGAATTAATGATCTTGCATCCATTAGGAATGACCCCCATATATTAAAACTGAGCACCTACACTTGGTTGTTAAATGACAGCAGAAAGGGAAAAAGCAGCTTGAACTTAAACCTCTGAAGAAAACCAGGTGTTACAGATGTTTAGTTTGTCTAAATGGGTTGATTAGCTGCCACCACAGCACTGACAGTGTGGAGGTAAACACTAAGGTTTCTTCATGTTCAGTAAAGATACTCACTGTTTGTGTATTTAAAGCAGGCACTGCTGCTCTGCCTGCTGTGGTGTTTTCCAGCCCAGAGGTGAAGATCAGACATGTGTCCCAGTTGGCAGTTGGAGAGGGGATTTCATCAGTGGGGGTCTTTGTCGCAGACACACTGTGTAGACTGAGCCCAGCAGGACGCCGCTGCTCTCAGCCACAGGGCGGATAAAAAAAATGCTATACGGTGTCATCTTCTTCTTTTTTCAGATTACAGCTGCTGGCATACATTGGCCATTTTTTTTTCTGAATTTCAGTTTTTTATTGATACAAGTGAAAGGATTTTTTTTTTATCACATCACTGATACTGGAGGAGGTGCAGGTGACATGCATGTGTTGACCTCTTCCCTTTCCCCAAATCTCCTTTAGATTTTTATGCATGCTTCATAATTCACAGATTACTTTGCAGGAAATTGCACCACAGCAATAGGTGTACTTCTTGTACCATGACAGTGGCATAAGGATCTTAAATGACTGAAATAATGAACCTATTCGATTTATAATTATTTAATTATAAATAACAACTCAGTCAAATTAATTAGTTGGTATGTTTTGTTTTACAGAGTTGGGAAAGAAATCTTTAAGGTGCATTTGGAATGAAAAATAGATTTCCCTAGTTTTAATCCTAGACTAAAGCCGCATTTCACCATTTGTAGGGTGTTGTAATCAAGCCTGATGTTGCTTTACACATGAAATAATAATTCTAAACAGCTTATGAATTAATATTGGAATTAGATTGGTAATCATTATTTGCCAAGGTATCAGTATCAGGACTGAAATAAGTCAGATCAGTGCAGTCCTGCAGACTTACTGGATCTCATATTTTACATTTGAAATTTGCATTCTGTCATGATTGCACTTTTCATAGATACTTTTGTTCCTATTATGGTTGGGCTGGGCTGAATAATAATATGTAATGTTTCAACCTTTATCTATCAGGAGACCTTCTTTTTGGAAATATTGTATTTTTCTATAAGTTTTAGTTGCATATTTACTTAAGAGCTGATATCCAGCCATTTCCATGGTTTTCTTGAGAATAACCAAAATCATTATCAAGATATCAGCTCTTAAATAAACTCTTATGAGCAAATGTACCTTTAGTTGTACCAGGCATTAAAATTAACAAGAAATTGAAGAAAACAATGATCTAATATTTTTTTCCATGACTGTATATTGATAGGAGGATATAATATGACCTATTACCTACCGAATGTATGTTTATTTTGAATTATTTCTTAAGGACATGTATATTGGAGAGTACAATGTGGTGTCACCGGCCTGAGAAGTTACAATACACATTGTAGCCCAGTCTTAATTTTATGTCACATTTGATGAAGTCACGTGGGATATTTCCACACTTTTTGTTGCCGCTAACAGCTAAAGGTGTTCCCCTTCAGCACTGCACACCGTCCTTCAAACACGCTTTGTATACGAGACATAAACTCAATATGTGATCTAAGCATTCCCCGATAGACTCAGCCATGAACTGAGCAGAGAGCACTCCCGTTTGGTTCAGTGAGGCCCACATTGGAAATGCAACCGTGGGTTTAGGCTGCAGCCAGATTAAGAAGAGAGAGAATGGGGGTTTTCTTCTCTCTAAGAAGATTACCCGGGGAGGGGCGAGATGGCAGTCAGAGTGTTTAAGAAAAAAAGGACAAGAAGAAAATGGAAGATGAAGTGGAACTAAAGGAGGGTGGCCCAGGATACACAGTTTAGCCACCTGTTGTCTGCCTCTTTATATCACTCATCTTGCTTCTCTATCTCTATAACCATCTATCTCTGCTCTGTTCATCAGTAAACACATAAAAGTCTAAAAGGTCAAAAATAGGGCAAGGATTGTTGCTGTTTCACCCTTAAGAATCATGTTTGAGTTCATTTTCAGTTTTTTTTCTCTCTCTCTCTTTTTTTTTTTTTTTTACATGTATATGTGCAGCTGTGAGCCTGATTGTACTTGTGCTTCCCTCTCCCTTAAGTTCCTGCTGGTGGTTTCCAGGAGGGCTTTGATGTGTATCTGGGCAATGCACTATTAGAGGGATTTCCCTGGGCCTGACAGCTCAGAGAATATGCAGCGAAATGGCAATGCCAGTGGGCTAAAAGAATGCTGGAAACAGGATTAGGATCATATTCTGGCAGACCCTGTCACCTCCTCAATGGGCCGAGGTTTCTAACGCTGGCACTTTTCATTCTCGCCATGGTTAAAACCTTTAAGAGAACCATGGAGAGGAGGGAGAAAAAAGCACTGATTGAATGGTACACTGTGATTTTTGTGTGGGGGGCTTGCTCTGGGGGGCTTTGTGTGTGTGCGTGTGTGTCTCAGAGTGTGTGTGTGTGTGTGTGTGTATGGGAGAGAGTCAAAGAAGGAGATACAGCAAAGTGGTGGGCCTATGTTAATAATCAGACACAGACCATTCTTGTTTTTGAATGTTTAAATCTTTATGTTCTGCAGTCTTAACTATATGCTAGAAAGAAAAAAAGTGTGCTCAATATTTACATGTTTGGCATACTTTTATAAAATACTTTTTTTAAAACATGCTGTAACAATACACCAACACAACCTAATGGGAAATTCTTCTATTTATTATTTAGATAATTAAATTATAGCTGATAAATGGAGCCGATAATATGAAGCCATATTGTTTCATTGATTAACAAGTGAACTGCCAATAAACATGTATTAAGTGAAGACAATGTGTAAGTCCCTTAAACCTGCATTATTTCTAAAGGCCAGCAGGGGGCGACTCCACTGACTGTAAAAATAAGTCCGATTGTATAGAAGTCTATTAGAAAATGACCCCACTTCTCACTTGATTTGTTACCTCAGTTAACATTTTCATAACGCGCTTATGTTCACAATCTGTAGTTTCCAGTATTCTTCAATACAGCACAATGTTCATTTTGTAAATAATTGTCCTGTTTATAGTAAATTAAATGATATAGCAGGGTGTGCTTTAGGGCAGACACTGTGGGGGCCGAACTTTCAAATAAAGAAAATATAATGTACTTATAGCTAGTTAGCCTATCATTGTTTGATATTTCTACTTTCTTACAAAATTCATTCTATTCTTATTTACATATATCAGTGTCAATAGACTCCTAATAAACATTGGAAATCCAGAATGATAACTAGATACTAAACTAGAAATTGCTCCCAGACTTCCACCAAAGAGTCAGTTCACTGAGAAGTGATGGTTAAAAACTGTGAAATGTCATTGTAAATATACTGAATACTAGAACACATTTTTTTCCTTCTTACATTTTCTGAATTTATTAGCCTAATTATTGTGTGGGCCGCCAATTGATGATCGCAGGTTTAGGGCATGCTCTGATCTTTGAACCAAGTTTTATGAAGTCTATGACATGAACTTGTCTGATATGGCAAATTATGTAAAAGTATTTAATTTGAATCCTTAGGTAGAATGCTTTTTTAAAAGCCAAATTTCTCTTTGTAAAGTTTTTGATGTACAGCCATAGAAAAAAATTATTAGACCACCCTTGTTTTCATCAGTTTCTTTTTCATTTTAATGCCTGGCACAACTAAAGGTACATTTGTTTTTGTACAAATTTGATGATAACAACAAAAATAGCTCATAAGAGTTTAATTTAAGAGCTGATATCTAGCCTTTTTCTTGATAATGATTTTGGTTATTGTCAATGAACAATGAACAAGACATTGAAGAAAACAATGGTCTAACAATTTGACATGACTGTACTTAATTATAATAAAAGTATTATTATTAAATAAATGAACATTTGAAAAGTAAAAAAAAACAGTGATGTCAGTTAACCCTCTATGGTACGGTGTTACCCTCAGGCAACATACTTTTTTTTTTTTGTCCTGTCAAATTTCTACAATGTGTGTTTTTAAGTGATGCCATACTTTAAAAAAGAGAGAAGAGTATAGGGAACCACTAGCAATGCTTTAATTTGTCACATGACCTCAAGGAGGCCATATTGAAACACTTTTTGGCAGACTTTTCCAAAGGAAACAGCTTTGCCATTTTGCGCCACAAAAAATCACTCAAAACATAATTTTTTTGGCCCTTCTCCATCCGGACAAAATATATTCCTACTGATAGGTGAGTAAACCTTCATTTTTGATAGTTTCATATACACTTAAACTGTTATTTTCATTTCAATGGTTGGTTCAATGATACAATGTTGCCTACAGGCGACATTCAGACAAGAAACCGGTTAAAAAAGTTCATTTTATACTGTTTTTAAATTTAAAATGTTATGTATTGTACCCTGTTGAAGCTACTGAATCTTTTACACATGTTTATTAAATAAATTATGTTAAAATTAATTTTAAAAACTTTCTTTTTCACTTGTGGACCGTTATGGTACAATGTTGCCTACGGGCAACAAACCCCAAACCCCCCCCCCCCCCCCCCCCCAAAAAAAAGAATTATAAATTTTCTTCAGATTATGTTTATTTAGTATTTTTTCAGACAAAAAAACACTCCAAACATTCCTAACTGGCATTATAATGCCTACCATAAAGGGGTTAATATGATTAGGTCAGAGCTATGGAATATGAAATCGTCCATCTCCAAAGTTAACCAAAATCTCAGGTTGAACAGTACGAAGTTAAAGTTTTGGGTTTATATCTTCATATTGCTGCCACAACTTATTGGTCAAGTTATGGACTTCTTTACAGACTTCACACGCATGCTCGCACGCTTCGCACACACACACACACACACACACACACACACACACACACACACACATATGTCATCACTTGCTTAAAGGAAAGTAGATGGAGATACGTGTGTGCCTATAAATGGGTGGTTATGATGGTAAAGTGGTGAATATACAGCCCAGAGTGTTAGAGATGGAAGCACCTGATCCAGCATCAAGGGCTCAACACACTTGACCCTGCAGCAGTACAATCTAGCAATCCCTGTTCAACCCCCGGGGCAGGTGTGTGTGTGTGTGTGTGTGTGTGTTTAGGGGGGGATGGTTGTTAAGAAAAGAGAGAACATTTGGAACAAGAGTATTGTGTTATGTTCTCTGCTGCAGAGCCCCATGGGAGGAAATCCTGCCGTGTGCCTGGACAGATTCCTACCCCTGGATAACAAGGACATTCACTTGTGCTGCATATCCACACCACGATCTTATCAGTCACAGCATCAGGGTGCCCTTGGCCGAGGACACACAACATGTATGTGGTGTAATGAAACACAACAAGGTTAGGGTGAGGTGTTACACCCACATTAACGCTGCTAATCTGGTGAAATCATTATCCCATTGCTGGATAGTGGTCATTCATAACACTCAGCGCGACGGCCGAGGTGCATTTGTTATTTACACACACTGAGGGGGAAATATATGTTAAAGGCCGATTAAATTACCAGCTGAGCAATGTCACACCCATGTAAAGTTTGCTGTAGGAAGAGCAAGGGCACAATTTTGGATGTGAGAAGCCCCGCATGTGTTTGAGTGTGTGTGTGTGTGTGTGTGTGTGTAGGGGGGGGGTTGTGGTGGGGGTCTGTGCGTTTTGACAAACCATGCTGTTAAAGATATAATAGCAGCATAATCACCGCCCCAGGCCGTCATTCTTCAGGATAATGGCCTGCTTATTCATTGGGGATGGCTTATGTCTCTGTGCGTTTTTTTTATTTTTCAGATTACGTTGTTCTTTTTCTTTCTGTTTCACTCCTGTACTCTTTGTCTTCCTGCAAATTCTAACAAATTTTTGCGCCCTTTTTTTGTGTTGTTTTCTTAATTTGACCTTGGTCCCATCTTACACTGTCTTGATGCTTTTCTTTACCTTGCTCCTTCTTTTTCCTCTCACCCTCACCTTTTCTGCCATACTTTCATATTTGAGCCTTAGATATAGTCTTGCATTTTCTTTCATGTGCTTTTATAATATTTTACATTTGCCAAAGTAGGATTTTAAGGACCCTATAGGTAAAAAATGTTTTTCAGGCACTATCCAAATTTGAGATTTTGTGCTATTTTGCTTCCATAACATCCATGATACACATTTAACTGTTTATTTTATTACAATTTGTCTATTTGGGTCTGTAGATTTCTTCTAAATTCACCAAAAGTTGGTATTAGATAATTTAAACATACATACATTTCAAGAAAAAAGTATTACAAAAATAATTGTCTTAATGGAAGTTATCAACCGGGGATGTTTCATGGTGATATCTGTTAGTTAAATTTTCCAGTATTCACCTTTACCGTCTATGCTTATGTTATGATTAAAGTATGGTTTCTCAAAAATTGTTTATTGAGAAAGAAATCTCCACTTCAGCAGCACTAAACTTTAAACTCTAAACTTTTCAGTGTCATTCCTATCTATATTCTGATGGTTTTTACAGAGGGCTTTATTCATAGAGTATGAATGTTATTAATGAATTAATGAATAACTGTTCACCTGTTGTGTCTCCCCTTTAACCAACTTTGTTCCTTCAGCGTTGTTTTTGTGCACTTGATCAAAAGGCAGATTAAAAAAACATTAAAACATAAGATCCATAAGTCTTGTAATTTTTAATCCTTGCTGTTTTGTGACATTTGTTACAGTTTTTAACTGTAGAGCACCATCCTAGTCCGTGTTCGGCCACCACCACCCTCATACTATGTAAATATGCAGCACAGATCGTCTTCATTATAAAGATCTTCAAGCAATGTTTTTATTTGCGATTATTTTACAACAACACTAGTTCAAGTCTACATTGTTAGGGAGGAGTAAAGGAAACAACACTGCTGATGGTCCGCTCACTCCGCCTCCACCATTATAAATCTATCTACCACTGGACCAAGTAGTTTGACAGAGACAGTTGGGGGACAGCATTAGAATAATAGCAACAACAGAACTCAAGTAGACAGCAGTACACAGAGGACTCGGGTCAATTCACTGAAGTTTGCCCACTTTCAGAGAAGAAACTGAACACATTCAGTATGAATTGAAGCCAGGATTGTTACACAGACAACCAAGAGAGGAGGGTTAGACGGGGCTGCCGGTGAGCTCAGCAAATACAATCTTACAATCTGACAGCTAAAGGAGTCCATAATCAATTATACAACATAATATGAACTTTACAATTACCTTACCAGTGAACATTAATAGATAGACTTTTTGTATTTTACATATTAAAATAATGTGCATTTTTTTTCCATATGAAGACATTATCTTCAAGAACACATTAACAGAAAACATCAGAGACGTGTGTGATTCTCCTCATCAAGTGCTAACAGTCAGTGTGACTTTCAATGAAAAGCTGCATGTTTCCTCAAGAGATTATTAAGGCGAGAATAACTGTGTAATTTATCCAAATTTGTTTACCATATCATTTTGTATTCAAAGGAAATTGATCACCTCATGGTAAACTGATGTCAATCGTAATTGACCATTTTAGTGCACAGACCTTTTTGAATTTGTAAAGGCGGTCTTAAATGGTATGCATGTTCATAATTGCATTTGCCCCAGCTCCCTCAGCCCAGGGCAAAATGTAATTAAAAGCTTTGAGAATTTAGTCACTGAAATCATTTTCTCATTATCAAGCCAGCCTCTGTACAAAGTGGCATATTACTGGCCATTAAACTGGTAAATTAGTCACTTTTAATTATGCTGTTGAGGACAACATGGCTTGCAGTTTATTTATATTTGTGTGCTGTTATGTAGTACATGCTATGTACATAACCACGTTGCTTAATTGAAATGTCAATGGTCCTGTGACAGAAATGGTCTCTTTGCTGCGCGAGCGTTACCTTTTTCCTCCTGGCCAGCGAGCCCAATTCCTTCAAAAGTGCCTCATTTATTCACATTATTCTTGTAAACATTATTTGCATTGTCTTTTAAACCGAGTGCATCCATAATCAGCTGTGTATCATTTTCAGTGATAATTTTTTAAAATTCTTTTTGAAATTCAGAAGGTCCAGCATTACGTGTCTGTTGGAAACATTATCATATGAGTCACGGATGCGTTCACTGTCCTCTGAGTCGAAACATTCCTTCACATTGATCCGTCGCATTATTTTAGCATGTTTCAGTATCTTATGGGCTCTCTTTTCCCATGGTTATACTTCTGGACCTTGAGCTGCAACGGAAGCTAAGAGGAGTCAAACGAGCTGTGTGGGCTGCCTTAAAAAGCTGTTTAATGTAGTTCTGTAGGTCCAGTGCATGTTGGCATGTTGTATTTTTGGACATCTCTGCATGTTCTGTGCCCATCTACTTGAGGGGTCAGCACACGGCTCCTAAAGAACTATCACAGTCACACAGACACGCAGTGGGATGTGGTGATGTGTGGGCCGAGGCTCTGGCCCAGTTTACACTGTCCTCCATACAATCTGATTCTCAGTTAGACATTGTGTCCAGTCCCAGCGAGGCAGCGTGCTGTTTGGCCCTCAGACGCAGGTTCTCGATGCTGGTGGTCTTGCTGTTGTGGCTGGTGAGGCCGCCTGCAGCCGACGCCTGCAGCAGCGGGCTGTTCCACACCTGCTGGGCGTGATGCGACAGCGACTGGTAGTAAGACTGGCAGGGCAGAGAGCCCAGCGGCGCGGGGGGCATGTTGACATTCATTCCCAGGTAGGGGAGTGAAGACGGGGCAGACAGGTCAAAGGCAGGGTAGTGCACCAGGTTGTTGGTGGCGGCCATGTGCTGGCGGAACTGCTCCTGCAGACGAAACAGGCTGAGGGGGGAGGAAGAGTAAGAGTGGCTCTGAGGGAGAGGAGCGCTGCTGGCCAGGCCGCTGCTGGAGGAAGAGGACGGGGTCACAGATGGAGAGATCAGGGGGGAATCTGGACAGAGAGAAGAGAGAATTAATTATCAGTCAGCAAGTCAGCAAATGAGGGATGCCATGGAATAAGTTAGTGATGGATAAAAAAAGGATTTCAGCTCCTTGTCAGAGTAAAAGTCAAGTGCTGTTACCTGGTTTAGGACTGAGTCTTTTGCAGCCTGGAGAGACGTCCTCAGGAGTCACTGCTCTCTCACACTTCATCTCCTCTCTCTGAGATTTACTCTCGTCCTCCTTATCTGTGGCATTGTCCTCTGTAGCAGACTCGCTGCCAGAGTGTTCTGCTGACGTGACGTTCAGCTCCATGTCCAGAGGTACAGGATGAACTACAGGACCCTCGGTCTCCAGAGAAGAGGAGGAGGAGGAGGAGGATGAAGGAGGGAGCTGGGTGTCAGGAAGGATAGTGGTGGAGGGAGGTGCCTCCTCCTTCTCACTTCCTCCTTCCCCTGACGCCTCCTTCTGCTTCTGGAGCTGCTCCTTCTGCAGGCTGCGCTGCTTCTTACGGAACTTGGCTCTGCGGTTTTTGAACCAAACCTGACGACAGAGGGGAGAAGAGGCAGAGTTAGAGGGAGAACAAACAGAAAAAAATGTACAACAGGATGAAGACTGTAGTCAGGACTTGAACAAACACTGAATGATTGATTTCAGTCAGCATGAAATGATTGAGAGGCAAAGGAAAAGCCCAAAAAGTCAATAAGTGCCAGCAATGATATGTGTATCCGCATTCCAATAATTAAGTATAAATATTAATTTTAAAAGCAAATTGTGACAATCAAACTTCATTCAGTTTTAACAATATTTGCAATTTATTTGACCCTGTATTTTGGCAGCCATTGTATTCAAATGGATAACATACATTTTCTTTTGTGCAGGCAAAAGTGAAAAGCATCACTCCCTGCTAATATAAGCTATGTTTTCATATTTTTCCAGTATTGACAATCATTCACAGTCACTGTTTTCAACTAGAAATGTAACAGCTGTTTTAAATGAAAGCAGAAGACATTTAAAGTATACCTATCATTTTTGTCTATTAATTTGATTCATCTCATTACTTCTTTACATTCAACAAAAAGGATGCCATCCCAAAAGAATAGGCTAGTTTACCCGCACAAATTTAGGTTGATGCTCTACACATTACAAAACCTGTATATAAATAGCAGAAATAATAGCATTTACTAACGTAATAAACCCATAATTATATATTAAAAGCCCCTCTGAAGTAAAAGCTCCGAACACACACACATCAGCACTTTTTTTTTCTACAGAGCTATTCCGTGAGGTATACAGCCGTACCTGCACACGGGCCTCTGGCAGGTTGGTGCACATGGCCAGCCGCTCCCTCATCACCACATCCGGGTAGTGTGTCTTCTGGAAAGTCTTCTCCAGCGCTTCCAGCTGCTGCGCGGTGAAGGCCGTGCGGCTCCGGCGCTGTTTGCGGTGCTGAGAGCCGTAGCGAGCCTCCAGGATGATGTCTTGAAATGCGCAGCCGTTGGAAAGGAAACACACACACGGCAAGTTTATTTTACTGGGCATGGATACATCACTTTCTTTGCATGAATGTCAGCTTTAAACTGTCTAAGATGCATGCAGGTTAATGCACTCACAATCATTATTTAAATTACTTGTGCCAAAATAGCTGCTCCTGATTATTTATATAGCCTACCTTCATGACACACTACAGGTGCACCTCAATAAATTAGAATATCATGGAAAAGTCCATTTCCAGTAGTTCAAGTCAAATAGCCCCAACAAAGTATTGAGTGCATACATGGACATATTTTTCCGAGACCAACGTTTCCATATTAAACATACTTTTTAAAATTGGTCTTTTGTAATATTAAACTCTTTTGAGAAACTGATTTTTTTTCATTAAATGTCATCATTATAATTAGACAAATTAAATAAATTAAGACATGACATGTTTCATTCTGTGTGTAATGGATCTAGCCTATGTAATGTGTTATTTCTACTTTTTGAATTGAATTACTGACATAAATAAACTTTTCTACGATATTCTAATTTATTGAGATGCACCTGTAAGTGGGTTCTGTTTTTAATAATAATCTTGTTTGTTTGTGTGTGAGCGCGCACTCAATTACCAGCTAGTCTCTCTGCCAGTGTGAGCGCGTGCACGGAGGGCCGGTAGTCGGGCGCGTGCTGCGCCTGTTGCGCGGCCTGCTGGTGCAGGTTGTACATGGCGCTGAGGGAGTTCATGGCGTGCAGAGAGTAGCCGTTCACCCCGTAGTGCTGCATGGTGAGAGGTCGCTACCTGCGGAGAGGAGGAGAGGATGATTTTAACACAGAGGAAGGAAGGAGTTCACTCAAGGACAGTGTGACATGAAGGGCGCGTGGCTGTCGATGGACACGCAGTGACTTTTTAAACACGTGGGTACGCACCAAGCCTCCGGTTTGATAAGAGGAGAGGAAAAAAACATACATTTACGGTAGATGCTAAGAGGCGCTGACACGCTCAAGGGCCAATAGATTTGAATGTGCGCACTCAGACAAAAGTGTTATCCATTAACATCCAATTATCGCCCTGTTCAATCCATTAATTATACAAAAGACTTTTAATTGGGGTAATTATCAGTCGTTCCCATAATGAACCGTGACGGATGCCTTATTCATGAATTTATTCACGTCGTTTCTATGATCCCGGAGAAGCCAAATCCCCATTGAAAACGTTGCTTTGACAGATCAAGGCGTTGATGAAATGTGTTGGAAAATGAAATAAGAAGATTTGTTCCGGGTCTCGGTGGCAAAACCTGCAACCGGATAGCAGGATTATTTTTTAATAGGCTATGATTAAGCCCAGGGAAAAGCTCTTCTCAGTAAATGCTGTTCAATTTTACGGACTGACTTTTTCACTTCTGAAAAAATATTTTCATGCAACATTTAACAGCAAAGCTTGCAATTTATTTGGGGTAAATTATGATATTTATAATTAACATTTGAGCCTTTTAATGATACACATTAATCTGTGGAAGTAAAACATCCATGTTTAGGGTATTTTACGTGGTAGCATTTCCCAAACTCTATTTTGTACTTCTCCTTCAGACCGTGATTTTCATAGATGAAGCGCTTGAGGACACGATTAGATATGTATTAGTACGGAGGAGGCTGACAGGAGGGAATATCTCTGAGGCCCAACCAGTTATTATAACTATTGCAGAGAGACCACAGGGAGAAGATATAAATCTTTCTCCTGTATGACAGGTACAGCATCCAGGGAGCTGGCTAAATTCTTGGTCAGATTAATAATTTCTGACAAAACCTTCAGGTTAATATTTCACTCATTTCGTTGTTGTTTTATTTAATTTGACTAATTTACAACGCCTTCTTTATGTATATTGTAACTGTCTACAGCTGAATAACAACCAATAAATCCGTGTTTGTTGTTTCAAATAGTTTAAATATTTAAAAGTAATTCCAGTATATTTTGTATGTTTCTCAATTCTCTGGAATTATGCAGATTAATAGTTGTAATTTGAAACTGATTTGATGTTAATATGACCAAGGTCATACTCTTTTACTGGTTGACATCTTTTGATTATTACTTGATCATTCTTATAATCAAATGTCAAATCAAAGCATTGCAATTCGGTCTAAATCAACGAACAATATTCAGCCTAATCACCCTATAATTATAATAATAATAATAAAAACAATAATAATAATAATATTATAATACATTAATATGGGTTAATTAGGCTATTGTAAACCATATAAGACAGGAAAGACTGGGTGGTCGTTCTTGGCATTTTTTTTCCTACCCATTTCTCAGCTTGTGAGTCTGGTGTGTGTGTGTGTGTGTGTGTGTGTGTGTGTGTGTGTGTGTGTGTGTGTGTGTGTGTGTTGCCCGCAGTGCCCATTCCCAGCCTATTAAGTGGCTGCGGCGGCTGATGAATGTGATCAGAGGGCAGTGGGGAATAGTTTAATTCGCCGGGACAGAAGGTGCTTCGCTAAACATTTACTTTACTCCCCCAAGTATTTGAGTTGAATGGGCCCCCCCTCTCCCCTCTCTCCCCCCTCTCCCCTTCCCCTCTCTGGCGGCCTCTTATCCCATCGCCCCGGGGCAACGTTTTGGCTGAGATGTATGGCCTCTCCGCGGGTAAAAATATGCATGTTGATCCCCATTTGGCTCCCCGTCTAATGGAAGTGCAAATAGGTTTCGACTGCGAGGCCCTCCATTTATCATCACCGCTGACACGGACGGACGTACAGTGGGACTGGCTGCTTGGCTCTGGGTTGGACTTCCCGCGTGTGCGTGCCCGCGTGCCCGCGTGGGCAAGTGTGCATGCGTGTGTGCTCTAAAAGACCAATGGTTTTCCTCAATTGCGTTTTTTTCCTATTCCTCTGAAAATTAAGGTTTACATTTTTAACCGATTATATCTCAAATCACACAAAATGTGCACATGAAAAAAATGCACTGTGTTCTCAAAATGTATGTTGTGCATGTTTTTATTTGTTTACACCTGCAAGCACTGATGGAGCTTTGAGGGACTAAAATAACTGACACTGATTTGACTTTTTTCAAAATACAGTGTCTACAAATAAAAAATATATTGCAAGACTTTGTTCACCTATTTTGTGCCCAAGTAGGCTAAACTTTTTAGCTCCTCATCATTACCAGCTTTTTATATTTACCACTCCATCTCTGCTTATAGCCTGTATCCTCCCTGCCCATATCAAATCCAGCACAATAGCTCATCACTGTGAGCCTGTCAGTGCTGTTATTGTCATTCATAAGCCTCTCTGTGCTCCAGGCACTGGGCCCTCCTGGCAGCCCTGCTCAATGGTGCTTCGATTATCAAACCGTCATTATGTAAATTGGCATGTACAGTGCAACTCTTTGATCCGACTAAATTAGGAAAAATGTTATTTGCTAACAGCCCTCAGGGGCATGAGTCGACCTGACAATCTGCTCTTTGCTGTGTCACAGTGTAAACTGTCAAGAGGGCGAGGGGACGAGTCTTTAATTTTCTCTCAGCTGTTATTATTATCAAGGATATCTGTTATGCAGAGGCCAGAATGACATTTAAAGGTATTTTAATATCCCAAATTGTATTGCCTGTTTTATAACAATTTAAAAACTCAATGTTATATTAGCTTTATTTTGTAACAAAATTGGGAAGAAGAAATTACCGTAATATTTTTTTTGGGGGGAAGATGACAACATTACCTTCATTGTTGCACCCTGTAAATTTGTATTACTTTATTATAATTCCGATGTGTTTTATTAAATAGTAAACTTAAATGTCGGGGACAAGGTCACGTGTGTAACCAAACCGAGTCGCGAGCAGAAGTCTTTATTTTGTTAAGTTATTTTTGGGCTGGCGCGTGCACCAAAAAAAAGCAGGTGCTTGTTATACTTTTTTTAAATTATCTTTTTGATTGTTTTTGTATTATTTTTAGCCTAATGTGACTGTAGCGAATTTTAACGCCACTTACATTTTGGATTGCACACTGGAAAACTTTGAAATACCCGATTTATCATAACAAATAGGCAAGTTAATACGAAGGAACTGCTTTCGACTCCATTAAACTGAAAGAAAAAGCTTAATTCGATCCAGTTTAACATGGATGTTGCTATTTTTCACGTTCCAAACACAACAAACGTCACTCTGATTCAGAGGCACCGGCAATTTTGCTCGAATTACTCAAGAGGCAAGTTGATGAAAAATGCGAATAAGTTTCACATGAACATGAAAACATTTTTTAAAAACACCACATGCGAGAAATGCTGAATAAAGAGACGAATAAAAGTTTTTACCTCTTATAGAGACAGTTGTCTCCTCCGTCACTTTTCACCGAGTCAACCAAGAATCCTCAACTTTCTCTTCTCCTCTTTCGGCCGCTGAGTGTTGTTTTATTTTAATGCCAACTCTTCTCCGTCCTTGTGTCCGGCATGAGATAATAACACGTCGCGGTCACGTAAAACTCATCCAGTCTGTCCTTGCGATCGCACTCCACCTGCTCCTGTCGCTGTGAGTTCACCGGTGTCTGGGCTGGAGTGGGGAAGCCGCCATCTGCTGGTGCGCTAACCCCGGTGGAGGGATTTAAGCAGAGCTTCGCGGAGGCCAGGCTGGATTCCTATTGGCTGTCGGCGCTGCCAGTCAATTAAATCAGCTCGCTGATCGTCCAGCTGCAGACTCTGGCGCTCTGACTTCTCGACTTATTTTCAAAAATATGATCAATTTAAGCACATTATGCCCGCTTAGTCCCTCCGTGTCTATGTACACGTTTTTTTAATCATTAAAATCGATAAACAGACCCTATATGTAATGAATGAAGCTATTTAATTGCCCAAATGTGTAGATTTGTATGTGTATTTATATGTAGATTGGTAGTAAAATAGTATGCACATTATGTATTTGCACACACTGTAATTTAGGCTAGTTAATAACTATTGTAAGTTATGCTTCTTAAAATGCAAGATGCTCATGTCAAGGCATTTCACTGTAAAATAAATACATTTTTTTAAACAGAAAAAAAAAACTTTTTGAACGTTTCCAACTATGATCTGCATGTGAATTAAACTTATTTGTTTTATAAAATCGACTATCCCCAAACTGCTTGGCTCGTGAATCCCCTTAGTTTTTCTGAGTAAAAACAACCAGCCTTTAGTCTGTTTGCTTTTCGGCTTTTTTTCCCTCCGTGCCACTGGAGGAGAGAGAGACTTTAGAGAGATGGCTAATAGATGCCAGGGTGCTGCCTTTAGACTCTCTCCCGGCCTGGAAGGATTTGGGATGGGATAGGGAAGACAAGACGCCATCTCAGCCTCCAAAAACCCCTGTCTTAAAATGACTGCGGGTAAGAGGATTAGGGCAATAATGCCCTTCTCTTCTTGAAGGGTTTTTAGAGAAGATTTCTTCTCCCGGAGCAAAACCGTTTAGGTAGGGAATTAAGGGCAGCGCAAAGTAGCCTTTTAATGTAAAGCTTGCATATTTTGTTGGGAGATTCTTTTGGGAAAGTGCTTGGCCTATAACGCACTTTTATCTCTGACCATGTTTCTCTCTCTGAACACAGTGCAGCAGGAGACAAAAGATTTCATGGAAGAGAGAATATTTGTGTGCACGTGACCAACAGCACGTTAAAAACACAACGGCACCCAATGCACTTATAGACAATCAGGTGTTTGGACTTTTATTGTGAAGTTGGAAGTTGTTGTTGGTGTGTGTGTGTGTGTGTGTGTGTGTGTGTGTGTGTGTGTGTGTGTGTGTGTGTGAGAGAGAGAGAGAGAGAGAGAGAGAGAGAGAGAGATATGAGGAGGGGGAGGGCAGTGAAGGTGACATAAGAGGTGTTTTTTTTTATTCCCCTGAAAATGTTTAGTCACTTTTACGTCTCATATTTTAAATGACAGCATAATTTATTCTAGTTTTAAATTATTGCATTTGCTTTTAATATTTGAATACAAACCTATAGAATTAAATGAAGAGAATTAAATAAACTTGTCATGCGTCAGGCTATATCTTGATAAATTGTAACCATAAATAGAAACAACAAATAACGTGAATCCTTCGCTATTATAAATTTTTTTTTTTTTTTTTGTAAACTGAGACGGATTAAATATCCAGTGTTTTATTTGCTTACACGTTAAATTGAGTACAAAAATATATCTGTAATTCAATATTTAACTATTTGGGGCATAAAAGTAGGGTTATTAGGAATATTATTCATTTCGGTATTATTTTTATTAATTGTATTATTAAATGGTGGGATTGATGTTCGCTCCCTGGATCGTCTTTTTTTTCCTTTTTTTTCGCCACCTCAAACTTTTCTCCGTGTGCTTCAAAGTCTCTCCCCTCGCCTTGAAAAACTCGTGTGCCTCTCTGGTTTCTGTCGCCTTGGTAGGCTCCTATCACTCGCTTTTTTTCTTTCTCCGAGGTCTGAGAAAGAAAGAGGATTAACTTGTGAACCAATGGAAATAAGAACTTAAACGGGAGGTAAATCTGGCCACTGTCTCTTTGTGAGGACCGTCTCTAAAGCAATTAAAGCGAGAAAGAGTTTCTTCTCAGCGCCTCTCCACCTAAAGCTCCTTAGAGCGACTAGAGCTGTCCAGCGCATCTGAAGGGCTTAAACGGCAAAAAACAGCTCCCCTTACCCCTGTAGCCAGCCATGCACTGCTCAATACAAGGTGGGGAAACAATGACCTCAAGTTGAGGAACCAACCCAACATGTAAAAAGTGTTAATTTGGCAAAGGAAACTATAATTAAATGGGATTTCCCCCTTAAAGGTCCTATAACCTCATGAAGAAAGTCTTTAAAACATCTGATTTCCCATATTGATTTCCTGTCAGGTTTAACCCCTTTGAACACACTTTCTTCTCTTCGTCTCTCAGCCTGTATTTGATAGAGGTATGAAGAACAAAAACCATCTCTAATGCTGGTGAATTCTGCTCTCTAATAGCTAATTAATACTCTTAATGATGTTTCTGCAACTTCATGAATACATTAGGTCTGCAATCCAGCAAGCCTCAGCCTCCCCGGCACCATTCAAGGGTATTTCAGCATCTGTTCATCCCAGGGCAATTAATCATTTTGATGTGTAGTTTAAAATCGACTTCTTGCAGGAGACCCTTTTTTTTGACAAGAATAACAAAGCAATTTGCCAGGAGCCACCTCTTAGACACGTTATTAGCAGCACTTCTTCCACAGTAAGACCCGCTTTCCTATTTATTTTTAAAAAAAAAAGTATGTTAGATAAATGAATTTAAAAAGACAGCGACAGTTTTGCGGTTTATTGTCAGCACCACGCCTCTGAATCCTCCTGAAATCCCTTTTATTGGTGACAAGATCTCAGGATCTCCTCCGCAAATCCCTCCTCTAAAAGTTTTCAACCTGTCAGTTTCCTCTGAAAGCTGTATAATTCCCCCTTCTTTTTTTCTCTCCATCCATCCCCTTCTCTCTTTCTTCTTGCCCTCTTTTCTCCCTTGTCTCAGTCCTTCTGTCTCATTTCTTTTCCTTGCCTTCTCTCCTCTCTCTCTCTCGCTCTCTCTGGCCCGGATCCCTCTGCACAAGGGGCCCCATTGTATAGTCCTAATCCAGAGGCAACACAGCTTTAGGGACATGCAGGGATAAAAGGCCCATTAAGCCCACAACTTTATGGGGGCAAATCTCTCCCTAATCCTTCGCTTTATCTAAACAAAAGCCCCTCTGCCTTAATCCACCTATGTGTTGGAAAAAAAGAGAGGAAAAACTGGAGAGAGTGGCAGAGAATGAGAAAGAAAAGGAGAGAGAGAACAAGAGAGAGAGAAAAATCTCACACACTGTAGGATTGAACCAGGAGAGATCATACAGGGAGGGTCCACGTTTCCTGGAAGAGTTAAGTAATAGTGACAAGCTTTCACCTGCATTAACTAGAACTGCTGCACCACTGGAATGAACTTTAAAGAGACATTTTGACCACATAATTCAACATACAATACAGATGCATATTGGAAAAATGATGATGATATTTAAGTTGACAAATACAGTCATTTAAATCATTAGAGAACAAGGTTTATTGTGAAAAGAGAGCGTGAGGACATTTTCCAGCAGGAAGTTGAATGAAGAGAGCATTAACTTTCTGTCAAATATATGAACATATACAGTTTAACCCTCCTGTTATGTTGCGGGTCAAATCGAACCATTTCAGTTTAAAAAAAAAAAAAAATTTTGTATAAAGTATTTTTTTGGGATGACACTTCTTCTGCTTGGCTTAATAAGTGTAATCAACAAATAAAATGAAAATGGTTAATTTCACATATTTGCATGTTTATATTACATAGTGTTCAATGGTCAGTCTGACTCTGAACAGAAAAAGGTGACTTGTGTTAATTTGTCACCATCACTCCTTAAAAGAAAATATTTAAAAATGTAAAATACATTTTTTTAAATCAATCATGTAAAACTATTGTATTTTATATGTAGGTCTTTCCAATGTACATAGAAAAGTGCATTTTTTAAATGAAAAATGAGTGAATGATCCTCATTGAACCATGATCTGTGAGAGGTAAAGAACACCATTGCACTAAATGTTGATTGAGATGGTTAGTAATGGAGTTAATGACGCAATATAAACAATGGTTATTGGGATTTTGTTGTTTCTGACACTTTTTGATAATTAAACATGCCCCGGGTCAAACTGACCCATGAACATTGTTGTTGTTCCCGAAAAAACAAACAGAATATCTGGGGGGTTAACAAACATATAGAGGAAAAACTGGACAAAAAATGTATGTTGTCATCTGATTGTAATTTGAGAAATTGTTCCTACTCGGTGTATTTACAGATGTGAATCAGACTCACCTCTGTTCTTCTCTATGTATTTCATACATGTTTTCTGTCCTTCTACACAGAATATTGTATGCATCAGATACTGAAGGCAGAGGTGTTGACTTGAGTCACATGACGGGCTGAGTCAGAATTGAGTCACAAATTTGATGACTTCAGATTCAACTTGCAAAAATAAAATAAAAAGCATGCAACTCTACTTGGACTTCACTTTGACTTGAACCATTTTACTTAAAAATACTCCAAGTCATGCTGTATACTATACAACATATCTCAACACCATTTCTTTTATAATTCAATACAGTCACACTAGTTTTAACAAATAAATACAGTTTTTAATAAAAGCATGCATGATGACTGTACATTTTCAAATATTAATACTTTGTTGTTTTGATGACATTACATTTGGTTAAGAGCCCATTGTGACTTGTTTAGGACTCCAAAACTCAAATTTCAGGACTTGGGACTTGTTGGCTTTGACATGGGACTTGAGTGCAAAGACCACAGGCTTAATTTTGACTTGCAAAATGACTTGGTACCACTTCTGGCTGAATGTGCACTAGATTATATAATTTGAATAGGTGAAGATTCAAACTCTGTCATTTAAGAAAAGATAAAACACTTTAACCAAATGATAAGTATATGCTTCTCATGGCAGATACTAATAACATAAGCGATAATTTCACATCTTTGATTTAAAAAAAAAAAAGTTCATACCCTGTAGTCTATGCCCACCTGAGGGTAAGAAATACAAAGATATAGTAAGAAAATATGGATGATTTAATTTTCCATAGCTCTGACCTAACCAAATCAAGCCCATTCATTTCAAAACATTCAATAAACATATGTTGGCTCTTATAGAACATTTTTGACATAATCTGTCATTGAATATTCTTG
Organism: Centropristis striata; assembly: GCF_030273125.1. Classification (NCBI taxonomy): domain Eukaryota; kingdom Metazoa; phylum Chordata; class Actinopteri; order Perciformes; family Serranidae; genus Centropristis; species Centropristis striata. The sequence continues at coordinate 11,926,523 of NC_081527.1, read as the reverse complement.
AATATATACCTCTGTGTCTAAAGTTGGGTTTTTTGCCAGTAAATACACTATTTGTCCGTTTAAAGTTTTAATTTGTGTGTCATAGCCAAACATTTTTCTCTAAGTATCCACCTGCCGTCTACAGGTCAAGACAGTCTCAAGTCTGTATATTCCTCACACTGTCTGACTCGGTGTGGCCCTCTGCTGATATCAGGTTAGGAGGATGAGGAGTGGTTTCCTTTGTCCAGATTCCAATTAAAGAAATGGGTTCATGGAGGCCAAATCTTAACAGCGATGACAGACTAAAGCTCCTCTGTGGAGCCGGAATCCCTTTACTTCCTCTAAAACATCTGTCTTTACTACAGAAATCCCACTGTATCTGCTCCACTGTAATGACAGTCAGACCCTAATCTGGTGCTGCAGACTGAGAGCTCAGGTCTGATGGTTTCAGTCTGCGGGGTAGGTGGTGAGACTAGCTGATACCTGCTGCATTAGGGGTAAATACTGACACTAAATTATCCTGAGAGATTAATATATATGTGATTTTCATTCTTTTAAAATGTGATTTATCAGAGATCCTTTCAGAATAAAATACCAAGCTGTCAAAAGCAAAAGCATCACTTCTTTACTTTTACTTTCAGCTCATCATGTTGCCTTCATTAACACTCTCAATTACCGTCTCCTCTCCGGCTCCGTTCCTTCCTAATAGAGCTAACACAGAGTTAATGAAGCAAATAGTTGGGACAATTTAGTCATTAGAGACAATTAAGACAATCCAATGCAATCCAACTCAGACCAGCAGACGAGCAAAGTAGCCACAGAGAGAAATCTAACAACCAGCCACCCAAACCAAGCCCACGGTCCTCTGCTGAGTGTAGAGAGAGCTTTCGACTGGATTGAAGGAATTTTCCCTCTGGTGGTATCACTCGTAATACTTGAACCATTATAAGGCTGATCAGCAGTTGGCTGAAGGCATCTCTGTTTCCTCCGTGCAGGGATTACACCTGGCCTCAGGAGAAGGAAAATGTTTCCCAAAGAGGCAGGCAGACGGAGAGGCAGACACAAGACAGCCTGGATGCATTCCACCACAATAAAGTATAAATCCTCCTCTTCACAGCGTATTACAGGAATGAACATAAGGGATTGTGTCATTGTTGCCCTATAATCTGGCTTTAAACTCCTTGTTTTACAAATGGTCCTCTTTAAAAAGCTCTTTCTTTTTGTGTCGGCCTTTTTTCCCCGCATTCTTTCATCCTGCATTAACCTGCTGTTTCCTCATCAGCAATTTTTTATTTTTTTTGTTCCTATGCATTTCCGATTCAGGGGTATAACTAATCTATTTTTGTAGGATTCCCAGGTAATGTGTGAAAAGGTTTAATTACACACATGGAAAAATGCAGCTCGCTACTATAGCTCTTGTGCACAGTGCATCATATTTCCTATATAGCCGTTAGTGATAGTATGTTTCTAATTTGGAGTGTCACCAAAATAGACCGCTCACACTGCGGGATACAGCACACGCTAGGATATTATAATATTCCAAGTGCCTTTCCATGTGTCCTTGCCCTCAAAAGCTAAGGGTAATATCCTATCCTGCTTTGGAAGTGGAGATGGAGGCACTTTTTTCTGTTCGCTGAACAGGCAGCCTGCATGAAATAACTCCTGATAGAAATGCTCAAGCTGTCATCTTCTCTTGTGTCTCCTCCTCTTCTGTCTTTACCGAGCCTGACATTGTATGTATTTGAGACCTACGAAATTCAAACAGTTATCCCCAACAGTGATTGAAAACCGCGTTCAAAACATCTTTGCCCTGCGGACGAGTAAAAGGAGCATTCCCTTTTCATAGAAAAAATGGTTTCACATTTATAAAAGGTTAAGAAATTGTTATCAGTGGCGTTGGGAACAGTTTGTAATTCTTCGTTCATCTTTAGTACTGCTTCATACATGAGTTATAATTATTTATAAGGGCAACTTTTGGGCTGCCAGATTAAGAAAAAAAATACTATTGGATGGTTTTCTGGCAGACCTCCACCAATGGTGCATTCACACACTCTTTGGATGATCCCATTACCCAAGTTGGGAAGTTGTTCTTCTGACTTTGGTGTGTTTATTTGCTTCCAATCAACTTGTGGAAACAACATGGACCCCTCAAACAAGATGTGTTGACTCTTATTGCTCTTGCTGATCGAAGCTTCCAAACTGATCAGATGAGCGTATGCTAATATTTCCAAACATTTCAACACCACATGAGTGCAGCACAACTGCCCTATATCTCAATGTTAATGATGGTGAAAAAATAATTGGCGTTTCAGCCCTGTGATTTGGATCCACTCCAAAATTCATTGGGTCCTTTCTTGGCTTTTGCTACACCTTTCCACCAAGTTTCATGAAAATCCGGCCAGTAGTTTTTCCATAATCCTGTAGACAAACAGACAACAAACCAAATGGAAAGAACATAACCTCCTTGGTAGAGGTAATTCATTTATGGCTTATTAATGATAGTCCATAAAACATTAGAACTTTATTTGTTAATAATCAGTGAAGTTCTTAGTTACAACTTATAAAAGATTTATAAACAGAATCCTATTAGAAAGTCACAAAAAATAGCAACAACTTTTAGATGGATTGCTATTAAAATGTGTACATTCATGGTCCCCAGAGGATACATACTTTTGGTGATTTCATGTCGCCATCATCAGGTCCAAATTTTTATCCATCCAATATCCCTGCAAATCTAATGACATTCCCAGCAGCCTCAGCTGTAATATGTGTTTAGTGTTAATTAGCAAATGTAAGCATGCTTATGGTGAACATTGTACCTGCTGAACATTAACATGTTACCATGTTGATGGTAGTGTTTTATTATTTTTTAAAGATTTTTTGTGCATAGTAGAGCTGCTAGCATGGCTGTGGATGCTTGTTATTTTATAGTTAGCGGTTAAGACAGAAAGGCAACATAAGAGAGAGCAAAAGGAATAACATGCAGAATTTAACCGGGAGCTTTGCAGTTTGTAAAATGTGTTTTAGACAACTAGACTTCAAGATTGCCACAAACGCCTTCGTCTATTCTAGTCTGCCCTAATGATTTTCCAGGTGACAAATCTATGCTCGCTTTGACTATTAGGCAGTAATCAAGTTACTCTGACAGGCATTTAGACAAAAGAAGCTCCTCATCAGTTTCTTATTAAGATGTGTTAGTTGTGGTGATCGAGACTTCTGATAGATGAGAGAAACAAGCAGCTGTGACTGATAAGATATGTGGCTCAATGACTTAAATTATTCTGGGGATATCAATGTTTTCTTTTTTCCTTCCTTAAAATAAAATATAGTTTCATAACTTTATTCATTAAGACTAAACAGTATTATGGCACAAATACCAAATTAGGAGCTTGTTGAGGACACACACTGACAGATCGGGGTGAGGCCAGGCAGCAGGTCTGGTTCCAGCCCGCTGTCCTCTGGTTGTCTCTCCACTAGATCTCTCTCCCTTGTTTTTCTTGGTCCTGCTCCTTGTTTGAGTCTCAGAGGCCCCCACACCGCCTCCTCCTCCTCTGCTCTCTCCATCGCCTCTGAAAGGAGCCTTGCTGGGCCCAACTGTCTGTGTAACGAGCTGGGCAGGACGGTCACAGTGGGGTGTGCCATTGTGTGTGTCAGAGTGTTTACATTTGTGTATTTGTGTTTGCAGTGAGCACTTAGTGTTTTTTTAGGGAGTCTCCCCATGAAAACGCACTTTAGGACGTTTTTGATGTCACTTCTTTTTCCTTATCTCGCTCTCTCTCACACGCACACACACACGCGCACACACACACACACACACACACACACACACACACACGTTGTCACCTCTCAGTGATCCTCCAGCACTCTTCCACAGCAGGGAGTAGAGGGAGGAGGTGGAGCAGGAGGCTAATGGATATGTTTGTTTACCTATTTGTTCTTGACATGATCAATTGATCAGCAGGCTAATTCACTGCCACCATGGGCTCATTACATTTCCATTTAAATTGCAAATGGATTTCTTCGAGGCTTCATCTTCCTTTCCCCATTTCAACTGTGCGTGTGTGTGGCGTGGATGTACAGTAGAGGTGTTGTCTGTGGACACCTCTGGAGCTCAAACACTGCACAACATAAAGCCCTCGCCTGCAGAAATTGATTTGCGTGAGACAAAAGTGATAAACCACCTCATGTCACTTCTGTCTTTGTCTTCCTTATTTCCTGTCTCATATGGAGTACAACAGGGATAATTACCTTTATCATCTGAATGTCAGTCATTAAACGGCTGCCATCAAGTCACACACCCTCTCTCTCACACAAACACAGAGCCCCCTGGGAGAAGTGTGAGCTAATTCCTGGGCATTATAAGCCTGTGATTATGTGTTGCCGGGAAGATTACAGTGAACGATTACTGATGTGGACTTTAAACAGTGGGGAATGAACAGCCAAATTGAGCAGCAGCAGGAGATCGACATTATCGCAGATGAGCTTCTGGTAAAGCTGTTTGGGCTGTGGAGCTGCATTTTGAATACATTTAAACAGCACTTCTGGACATTTGAACACAGAGTGAGAAAAGTTACATTTGTATTAATTTTAACTGCTGTTTTTTTGTCCTGGAATGGATTGACATTTGGGGAAATGCACTTAATGTCCTTCAAAATCTCCTTCTTGCTGAGTTAGATGAGAAGATTGATACTACTTTCATATCTGCCTGTTTCAGCAAGTAATGCCATGCCACCATATAGGACTTTTGTTCTTACCCTCTTGTATGATCCACTAGAGCTTTTCTTAAATTAGCACCCCTACTGGTAGCAGCAGATCAACACATCACCATACCTACCTGGTTGTGGTGTTAATGGTTAATGCTGTCAAAATGTACCAGTTTGTTAAGGGTTAGGGGAAAAAACTACATGGTTAGGTCATGGAAACAATACTACAAAGTTCTGTTTGGGGGGGGGGGAACATGGTTAAGTTTAGGACACAAAACTACTTGGTTGAGTTTAGGAAACAAAAGTACTTGGTCAAGTTTAGGAAACAAAATTAGTTGATACAGTTTAGGAAACAAAACTAGTTGGTACAGTTTAGGAATCGAAACTACTTGGTTAAGTTTAGGAAACAAATATACTTGGTTAGGTTTAGGAAACAAAACTAGTTGGTAAAGTTTAGGAATTAAAACTACTTAGTTAAGTTTAGGAAACAAAATGACAAGGTTAGGTTTAAGAAACAAAACTAGTTGGTTAGGTTTAGGAAACAAAACTACATGGTTTAGGGAAATAGTTTGGCACAAACTAACTACTGATGGACGTTAGTTTAGGTACTACAGTAGTTATGTAGGTGATGCAAAACATGACGTAGCTATGCTTTGGGACATGTGAAACCAAAAGTCCCCCATCTAAAAATAAGCACATTTCCCAAAAATATGGAACGATTCCTTTAAGTGTGAGAAGATAAATGAGTTACACTTCGAAAGGTTAATTTCTAGAACGCATTATTCTCAAATATATTTTTGTACTGAACTGCTGGTATTAAAACTGAAAATTGATGGATAGACAAATGGATGGAAGGAGGGATGGACGAATGGCAGGGTCTTTACTAGGACATCTCGTGGGATTCATTTGTTTCATTGGCTTGTTTGGCCATAATGGGCTTTATATGATGACTCCTCACCCCTGTCAGATTCCACCATGATCCAAACAAACACACACATTCATCACCATCCAACACACACACACCTCCGATCAATGGTCATAAATTTGATCCCTGACAAGTCTGACACTTGCACCCACGAGGCCTTTGGTCACTCTGTTTCTTTTGACCACTCCTTACACAACACACACTCATATACTCCCACACATACACACACACACACACACACACACATACAAGCACTTTTTCCCCTCTCTCACTCCTTCCTTCCCCTGACACACTTGTCAAGGACCTCGTTGACCCCTGACCCCGCCCCACTTGGCACCGTTATTGATTTTTCCTTCGACCCTCTCAATCTGGGATGAAGAAGGGTGAGAACGGGAGAATTAGTCGCCATAGTCAGGTATAACGGAGGGGACGCTGAGGATGAAGGGGAGCGATCAATGCGCGCTGATGGCTGAGCTTGCAGCTGCAGAAACAACAGTCAGCCATGGAGAAAATCAAAAGGGCTTGAGGCAAGATGTGGGAGAAACACTGATGGGGGTGAAAGAGGGGAGACGGGGAAGGCTGGAGGGAGGCGTTGTTTGTTGTCTTGTCATGTTTTGGGCTTTTTTAAACAGTATTTACTGATATTTTTATATTTTACTAGACTCAAAATAGTAGTACCAAAGCTGGAAGATAGGAGATAAATAGCTAAAACAAAACTACAGCATTTATCAAATAAAGAAATATTGGAAGCTGGCAATGATTCGTATCACTTAAAGTGGAAATGTTTCTCTACTCTGGAGGTGTTTCTTTTGGTCCCCTTTTGCTTCCTGGCTATATCATTATCATTGTCATTCAGGCAAGCACAAAACTACTTAAGTTTAGGAAACAACGCTACATGGTTAAGTTTAGAAAATAAAACTACATGGTAAGGTTTAAGAAACAAAACAGTATTTACTGATATTTTTATATTTTACTAGACACGAAATAGTAGTACTAAAGATGGAAGACAGGAGAGAAATAGTTATTGGCTGTAATGATTACAAAACTATAGCATTTGTCAAATAAAGAAATACATCTGCTGCATCCTGCTGTTGGCTCTAGTCTTCACTGTGTGTTCAAGAGAAAGTAAATGGTTAAAACCTTGACGTGAGTGTCTAACTAAACTTAGCCCCTTATATACATTCAGCTAATTTGGCAGTCTGTGTCTGTGTGTCATCATGGCAAAATGTGGTCTTGGACCTGTAAAGTAGCAGGAACTACCAAAGAAGCAATTTGTCTGTGGATGGACTTTGTCAACCTGATAGCATCACAACCATGAAATATATAGTCATGTAACTTTACAGTTGTGTAGTTGAGATCAAGTTGAGAATGAAGATGTGTTTGGTGAGAGCAAGGGCACCAAAAGTAGGGAAGTAGAAACTAGGGAAAGCAGGCCTCTGCTCTGTTTTGATGCAATGGCTGATAGAGGTGGGAGAAAAAATTGATCCAGCATAGTTTTGCGATATTTTGTGTGGCAATATTATATCGATTCATGGCCGCCAAGTATCGATATTTCGCAGGCTCACTTTTATATATACTGAAGATACTGGTTTAATATGAACTTAACTGATATCAAACATGTATGGAATCTAAAGGCACCATGTGTGTCAGGATATCGTGTCGGGAAGTTGGCAAAATAACGCTGTAAAGTTAGGCTATTTTGTTTCATTCAAAAAAATTCAGAGCAGTGAAGCTTTAAGTTGAGGAATGTTTGATAAAATGCCGCAGTTGTTGTCGTCCAACATGTTTGATATCAGTTCAGTTCAGTTTGACTGGATACTTTGTTGGTCAGTCTGTGGGTTTGACTCTCATTGTGGAGAAATAAAAAGACTGAAGTGAGATGAACAGACTGAGAATTTTCTCTTATTTGACAAACATTTCTTAATTGAATTTCATTTTGTTGACACAAAATGCAGTTAAATGGTTAAATAGCAATATATTGTATCGCAATACTCACCGTATCACAAAATGCTTAAAATCACAATAATATCGTATCGGGACTCAAGTATCGGGATAAAATCGCATCATGGGGCCAATGGGGATTCACACCTCTAATAGCTGGTGTGGTCCTTTTTACCCTTCAGATTTTGAATTGTAAACTGTCCAAATGCCCATGCATGCCTGCCTGTCTTTCTTCTTATATGTTTGTCACTTTTCTTATATGAGTGTTCACATTTTCAAATAGTACAACGCCCATTCCAAAGAAGTTGTGTTAAACATTAACAGAAATAAGAAAGCATCGAATTCTAAATTCAGTTTATATTCACAAAACAAAATCAGTTTAGACACTGACCTCTTGAACTCTCCTGTCCAGGTAGATTTAGAGGTAGGGGAAGGGTCAGGAATTGACCAATAAAAATGTTGAGCCAAAGTTTAACTGTAATACATGTATGAGACTTAATTTGAAAGTTGAAAGAAGAAACATCTTCTAGTATCTGGAGTTGTGCTTGTTTACCATTTGGCAACAACCCATTTGAAACTACCCTATCTGCTGGTGAGCAGGTGGGTTTTAAGAGGTTAAATGTTTTGTATGTATTCAGTTTTCAACTGAATGTGTGTCACAAAGGATTAGTAAATTATGACATTCTGTTTTATTTACATTTTAGACAACATCCCAACCGCAGCTGGACGATATGTAGTATCTCTATGTCTAGCAGATAAAGTCAGATTCCCTTCAAGATGACACATTACCTCCCTTTGCCTCTGCGTGTTTCTGCAAGTCACACACAGATGCATCACACCGATGTTTGTTTGATATGTGCGCGCTCTCTCTTAGTGGTAAGCAAAAGCTTTTTAAGCAACCGTGGGTCCTTTTTTTAACGCGGCTTGCAATAATCCGTCCTCCACTCCACCACCACCTCCTCATGGATCAGGTTAGAGATTTCACAGCAGTGTTCGGAGGTGACACACTTAGACATAATCTTTTTTTTCTTATTTAATTTCCCACCATCCTCTCAGCTGATTCTCCCCCTGTCACTTTAGACGCAGCTGAGAGACTGATTTGGCTTCCATAATCTCTTCTTGCATTCCCCCCCTCCACTACTTGAAGAAACCTCGAAATATCATAAGGAGATTATTTCATTCGTAATTGATTGAGTGGCTCCTCACCACAGACCAAGATACTTCAAAGTGTCTGAATTAAGACTTGGGGTGGGGTGACTGAGGCGGGGAGGGGTGCGCCAAGGAAAATGTGGCTCTGTGAGGCTACTGGCGGGGTCGAGCAGCTGAGCCTCTTTGGCTGGCAAATAAGAGTTGAGGCTCATCCTGTGATGGCAGCTAATTGGCTAAAGCAAAGACATATCGGTCAGGGGAACATTTAGATGAGACTCCTCAGCTCCTACACACTGCTTTTCAGGCTGCAACTCGGTCCACTAAGGCAGATACTTATGTGGAAGAAGTTTGTAAACTTCAGACCTCTTTAACCTTTTTCCAGACAAGTTTTGATGCAGTTTTCAGTCTTTTCGCTCACTGGCGGTTGGAATAGTTAGACATTTTGGGAAATATTTTTGGTCACTTTCTCGCCAAGAATTAGATAAAATATGTGATCAGACTCTGTTAGTTCAATATGAAGCAAGAGTCGGGTTAAATGTGTATTTTAGATATTTTATTTCCACTAATGTGAAAGAAGTTCTTGAAAATGACCAGTGCATACAATTATTTTTGAGATTTCAGTTCTATTATTAATCAGTTTTTGCCTGCAATGTATTGCATTAAAGTTTTTGTCAACTTTTGGTCTTGTCTTGTTCATTAACTGTCATGCCTAATACAACCACAATGTTTTTATTTTATTTTATTTTATTTTTTATTGTAATCTTATTTTATTGTATTTATTTTAATTTATTATTATTATTATTATTATTATTATTATTATTATTATTATTATTATTATTATCATTTAAACCACAGACTCCTGGGTCCTGAATGCTTATTACTATTTGTTGTTCAGTTTTACACAGGAAGGATATCTTTAAATGTTCCATTTTTTGTTATTATCTCATGCTTAATAAAGCAATGGGGCCCTGAGCAACTGTTTATGTCACCTAATGTGTACAGTATAGGGCCAGCTCTGAGGCTAGCTCTTTCCCCCTGCTCTCAGCCTTCATGCTAAGCTAGGCTAACTATATCCTTGCTTCATTATAACGATCAATCAAGACATGTCTGAAGACTGGTATCAATCTTCTCTTCTAACTCTTGACAAGAACAAAACATTTCCCCAAAATGTCAAACAATTCCTGTAAAATGCAGGTGGGACCAGAGGAATGCTCCTTCCTGCAGATTTCTAGTTTCCTGAGCACTCTAAATTTGAATCCCCAGTGTGCTCACACCTTCCTGCAGCCTGCCGGCTGTGGAGACGTGGTCTACCCCCCTCCGTTGTCTGTCCGAGTATCAGGTTAAGCATTATCCCGCCGCTCCCCATCAGGAGGACTCACAGATCCCAAATGATCACTCATGAGTCTGAAGAAGTCTTTTGGGGTCTGAAAGAGAGAGGATGAGAAGGACACTTTCTCTAGTCTCCGTTTCATATCTTTTCACCCCAAATCACCCAACTCCGTCTAATTTCTCTCCTCTCTCTTTTCCCCCATTTTCCTTTCTCTTCTACTCATCCTTTTGTCCCTCCATCATCCCATCCCTCACTATCAGTCCTGACCCAATGCTGATCTTAATCCTCTTACCTCACGGCTCCATTACCCACTTCAGCCATTTTTGCATATACACCAAAGAAAGAGGGCCTCCTCTGCTCTTTCTCAAACCCCCAAAGCTCAGCGCTCCAATCCCCCCCAAATATAGATCCCCCAAACCTCCGCCACATATACCATCTCTTATTGTATATGATTTCATTTTCAATCAAATGTTTCTAAATCTGAGGGAACAATTTTATGGGGGTAGCAATGAGACATAAGACGGAGGGGGTAAATTATTCGCACCCCTTTTCTTCTCCCGAGCCCTCTTCCAAATTGAAAATGCAGTAAGTCAGTTCCCAAGCGGGTGTGGCCGAGCTGCGGGATTATCTCCTGTTTTGTGTTGTTTTTAATCCCTAAATGCCACTTCTGGTCCCATCAGTGCTGATAGGGAAATGCAAATGTGTCCCAACACTGCTCATTTGCTGCATAGTCATTTAGCACGTCATTGATGGTAACATAAGTGAACAAGAAGTCATCCTTCAGGGCATTTCTTTATTTATCTGAAACATGCTTCTTCATGCTCTGCAATTCATCATGTCAGCTATGTGCCTGTTTACGATCTCTTCTTTTTCTCCCCTTTTCTTTCCTCTCTAATTTACTGTTTCCCTCTCTCAGGGGAGAGATTAACCCCTAATCCCCTGATGTCCCATGGTTAATTGATATGATTTAACTATTACAAGGCCCTGGGTGGTTCCACACTGCCACCTCAGAGAGCGAGCACCCTCCGCTGAGAACCGCGACCTTCCCTCGTTCCCCACCGACCCTCCACCAAGCCTCCCCCCTCACCTCCCCCCGTTTCTCTGCCATCTATCTCTTTCATCTCCCATCTTGTTGCGCCTCCCCTTTCCCTCCACCGTGCCCCTACTTCTGTTCTCCCCTGGCACCCCTACTTTTTTGCTCCCGTGGGTCACCATTCAGGAGCAGTGGGAGTTAGTCTGCACCTCGAGCTAAAGTTCAGTTAAAACAGTTTATGAAATCCTAAATACCTTGGGATGGTATTTGTAAAATGTATACAATCAGAATTATACTCATGAAGTTTTCCCCTTTTCACACAGTCATGGAAATAATTATTAGACCACCCTTGTTTTCTTCACTATGTTGTTCATTTTAATGCCTGGTACAACTAAAGGTTCATTTGTTTGGACAAATATAATGATTACAACAAAAATAGCTCATAAGAGTTTCATTTAAGAGCTGATATCTAGCCATTTACCATGGTTTTCTTGATAAGGATTTTGGTTATTATCAAGAAAACCATGGAAAATGGCTAGATATCAGCTCTTAAATTAAACTCTTATGAGCTATTTTTGTTGTAATCATTATATTTGTCCAAACAAATGTACCTTTAGTTGTACCAGGCATTAAAATGAACAACATAGTGAAGAAAACAAGGGTGGTCTAATAATTTGACTGTATATAAAAACCCCGAAATACCTTGGGATGGTATCTGTATATTGTATACAATCAGAATTATACACATGAAGTTTTCCCCTTTACATCTTTTCTGTTCACCACTGTGACAAAAAACAAAACAAAGCTACATAAACTCAGCAAATCACCAAAACATTAATATTCAGTCTGAGAAATGTTTGATCTAAAAATAACTTTTGTACAGTGATTTACTTTACGAAATAAGCTCTTTTTATTTCTGAATCTTTCATTAACAGTATTGTATATTACCACATGCTGTCAGGAACCTATGAGGTCATGGAGGCAAAAAGTGAAACTGCTGTGTATCTCATTGTGGATTAAGACTAAACCACGGTCGGAAATCCCAGGATTTTCGAGCATTTCATGCAACAAATCCAGCGATTAGTCTGCATCTCTGTTGCTCATAATCTTCAAATCTTGTTTGTGCAGCAGCAACACTATGCCATGAAAATCCCATAAAAAGAGACACTAACAGGTTTTATATGTTTCTGTAAAGCTTTCCGTATTTTTGTTTTGTTTTAAATAACTGAAATGAATCAGTTGGTTAGAATCTTTTGCATTACATTTAATCATGAACATTTAAGGATAAGCATATACTACTTTCTGTAGTCTTTTGTAGTTTAATACTAACATAAACATGTAGTTTAATGGAACTGTGCAACAATTTAAAAAATACACTTGTCTTGCTAAGAGTTGAGGCCTAAAACCCTGTCCACACAAGCACGGTTAAAAAGACTCTCTGTCTGAACCTGTTGTCTAATCACGCAAATGAGAAGAACATTTTGATCAATTAGAAGCCTGAAAAAAGCAATTACCTGAAACTTACCTGCAGCAGTGGTGCATTGGTGCATCTGTTCCTCAATATAGTGGAAGAACAATTTCACATTTTTGTATATAAGCATGCAAAAGTCCTGTGAACAAGGTTTTCACCTGCACTATTTTGGCCATGTCTAACATAGTGTGAAGCCTCACAAAGGACATGAAGACACATTCTGATAGTCTGAAGTCAAAAACTGAGTTTCCTCAAAATCTTTAACTTGGAAGGAGTTGTACAAACATTCAGTTTGCAGTGACCTAAAATGCAGTTTGCAAGTGGATAAAATGCTTAAATGCATAGCGAAAGTGTCACAAAAAAGTAACAATATGTATCTGTGTATGTGTGGACTTGATCTTAGATGAGAAGATTGAAACCACTCTGTTCATTTTATGGTGAATATAAAACTTCTGCCAGGAGATTGTCCGCTTGTCTTACCACAATGACAGGAAGACATGTAAAAAAAACCCTCATCAATTACCACATGATTGTTCACTTTGTACAAAAACTTAAATGTAAAAACATTTCTTTTTTATAGTGTCTGCTGGTTGCCTGGTGAACGCAAACCTTCCTCCACTTCTGTCCTCTTTTTGCATGTTTTACAACATGTTGATTACCAGTGGTGGAAAAAATATTCAAATCCGTTACTTAAGTAAAAGTACTAATACCACACTGTGAAATTACTTCACTACAAGTTAAAGACCTGCATTCAAAACTTACTGAAGTAAAAGTACAAAAGTATCAGCGTCAAAATGTACTTAAAGTATCAAAAGTAAAAGAACTCGTTTTGCAGAATGAACCCACTCAGACTGTTTTATATATTCTAAATATATTATTGTATTATTATTGATACATTTTCGAAGCGGCATTTGAATTCTCTCCTTTTCTAAAAAAAAGTCTAATCACTTTAAATCTATCATATTTTTTATGTTGAATCACCTAAAAGGTAACTAAAGCTGTCAGCTAAATGTAGTGGAGTAAAAAGTACAATATTGGCCTAAAATATATGTAGTGAAGTAGAAGTATAAAGTTACATAAAATGGGAATACTCAAGTACAAGTACCTCAAAATTGTACTTAAGTAAATAGTAGTACTTGAGTAAATGTAGTTACATTCCATCGCTGTTGATTGAGCTGCAGAGATGCTGGTACAGGGGATTGTGTTACTCGTGGTCAGAGCCAGACTAGCTGTTCTCCCTGTTTCCAGCCTTTATGCTAAGCTAAGCCAATCGGCTGCAGCTTCACATTAACTTTGCAAACATGAAAGTGGAGTCCATCTTTTTTATCTAACTCTTTGCAACCAAGTAAGTAAGCAGTTATCCCTTTAAAACAACCTGCATGTCTGCCAGCAAAACAACTCCCCCCCCCCTGCGTTTTTATTGTAGATTCACTCATTTATGGCTGTCTCTACAGTCTGATTGGGTAAGTTGTATTTCAGTGTGTGTGTATGAGTTTGTGGTGAAGAGCAGCTTTTATTTGACACTGCTGCATTCCTCATATACATCCCTGTGCCCCTAAACCTGTGCAGAGTGTGTTGACTCTATTATCAGTCCGGTGCTGAAATGTTACACCCCGACTGCAAATACGTAACATGAACTTCCTTTCACCGCATCTCTCTCTTTCCTCTCTCTCATCTCTGTCCTTCTTTTCTCTCTCTCACTACATAATCATTTTCTGGCATTCATACAGACTCACGCATGTCCACCACACACAAACACACACACGCACGCACACACACACACACACACATATCCCCAGTGGTGGAATGTAATTAACTACTCAAGTACTGAAGTACAATTATTAGGTATTTGCACTTTGCTTGGGTATTTTAATTTTATGTAATTTTATACTTCTACTTCACTACATTTTGAGGCAAATATTGTACTTTTTACTCCACTACATTTAGCTGACAGCTTTAGTTACTTTTCAGGTTGAGATTAATATATGAATTTAAAATGATTACCCAGGTTTATAACTTAAACCAAATAACAGTGTATTAAGTAGTTAAATGAGCCCTGCCTTGACGTCATTAATAAATGCATGAATAATAATCTAATAATATATTTAGAATATAAAACAATCTGAGTGGGTTCATTCTGTATAGCGAATACTTTTACTTTTTATACTTGAAGTACATATTGATGCTGATACATTTGTACTTTTACTTAAGTAAAATATCAATGCAGGACTTTTACTTGTAGTCAAGTAATTTCAGAGTGTGGTATTAGTACTTTTACTTAAGTAAGAGATCTGAATACTTCTTCCACCACTACATATCCCTCCCTATACCTGCATTGAAACCTGAGAGTGTGTCGGTGAAATCACTGTCATATTTCTCAGGCTGATGGAACATTCTCCCCAGGTCCGAAAACATAATAAATAGAGGGCCGCACTGTCTGCTCTCAGCTTTAGCATGCATTTGTAATGTGATCATTCTCGAACCTGCAACCTCCTCGTGTGCTTTAATCGCCGGCTCAGATCACAACACCCTTCACTCAGCTTTTAAAGAAGAAAGAAAGAACACTTCCGTCTCCTCTTAATGTTGTTAAAATCACCTGCAGCCTGCTTATCTTTAGATTATCTACACAAATCTGCGAAGTTGGACTTAAATATGAGTCATCTAATGAAAAGAAAGTCATTTTGTAGGTGTGGTGTGTGTGGAGTTGTAGTGTCAGCTGAGGACTTGGCTCTGTGTAGGTGTTGAGGGAACATGTCATCAGAGGGATGAAGGTGTTTGGGGTTTGGTGAGTCAGGGGGGAGGACTTAGAGGGTATCAGTGTGTGTGTGTGTTCGTGTGTGTATTCAGGGTTATGTGTGTGTGCCTTGCCCTGCCGTTTACCTTTTGGCTCACCTAAATGTCTGCGTCCACACGTCTTTCTTCTCCTCCCACTCATCCTGCTGCCCTGCTCCTCATAGCCCCAGTAAGTCGCCGAGGTATTTCCACAGCAGCGTGTCAGTGTTAATATTTACTCTGATCTCATGGCTGGACACGGGAGCTCCTCTCCGGGTACACCTCTCAGAACTCCTCGGCCATGTTTACTACACCGAATGCCAGAAGTGGATGAAAATAGATTAAAACTCCTGTAGGTCATTATTGTTCCATTCAAGCGTTAATAAGTGTGTGTGATTCTGTGCAGATTCTTTACAAAAGATTATAGCAAAATTGAATTCAAAGTTCAAAGAGATAGGGATTCAAACATAAAGTCATGCTAAATATGGTACACTGTAATAAATCATTCTGTAGTCATTTAATTTTACTTAATATATTTGATCAAATGTATTAAATATAAATGCGTCCTTGATTTTGAGGCAGTTATTTAAGTAACTTTAATATAAAAATGTTTGAGATAGAATCTACTTATTTTGATCACATTAAATATAATCTTTATGTCTATGTAATTCTAAATCAAGAATTTTTGAACAAATCCAACACAATAGAATTAGTCCGTTTTTAATTGACAGGCACTTCCTGTTAAGTTGTTGTCAACTCAACTTGTAACGTAGTTAGATTTAATTAATAATATTGCATGCAATCTGTTGCCTCAATTTTATTGAATAGCTATTATTTATATTTTTTACAGTGTACATTGCTACTTCAAACAGACAAATAAAAGTGTTAAAGAAATCCAAAACTTCCAGCACAGAGCCGACTTCTCAGTACAGAGAGCAGCATTAACTAGTAGTGGAAGAAGTATTCAGATCCCTTAGTTAAGTAAAAGTACTAATATCACACTGTGAAATTACTCCACTACAAGTAAAAGTCCTGCCTTTAAAACTTACTGAAGTAAAAGTACAAAAGTGTCAGGATCAAAATGTACTTAAAGAATCAAAAGTTATGCAGATTCTCATTTTCGTTATGGAGAATGGCCCCACTTTGGTTGTTATTTATATTCTAAATTTAGTATTGGATTATTATTAGTGATGCATTTATGTATGCAGTTTTTGAATTTACTCAAAGTAGGGCTCATTCAAACTACTTTATACATTGTTATGAGGTTTAGTTTTTAAAAAATGTCTAATCACTTTAAATTGATCATGCATTTCATGCTGCATCTTGACCTGTAAAGTAATTAAAGCTGTTAGCTAAATATAGTGGACTAAGAAGTTCAAAATTTGCCTCAAAATGTAGTGAAGTAGAAGTATAAAGTTCCATAAAATAGAAATACTCAAGTAATAATAATAATAATAATATTAATAATAATACATTTCATTTATAGAACGCTTTACAAGGTACTCAAAGACGCTTCAAGTAAAGAAAAAGTACCTCAAAATTGTACTTAAGTACAGAACTTGAGTAAATGTACTTAGTTACATTCCACCACTGGCATTAACGTCATAGCAGATATTATTGTTTGTTCCATGAGCACTAATGCTGTGTTAGCCACTTAACAAACAACACAAGCTAAAATGTCTAATCAGAATTTTATTTAATGAAATCACAGATAAAATATGTGTCAAAATACCATTCTGTACTTAAAAAAATCTTTGTTTGGATCAGATCCTCCCAAAAAAAAAATCACACCACGATCATTTAAATATATTCATTATCCTTAACCGACTATCCGAACTCAGGTCGCGGGGGGCTGGAGCCGATCCCAGCTGACATTGGACGAGAGGCGGGGTACACCCTGGACAGGTCGCCAGACTATCACAGGGCTGACACACAGAGACAGACAACCTACCCTCATTCACACCTACGGGCAATTTAGAGTCACCAACTAAACCTAAGCTGTCTGTTTTTGGTATGTGGGACCCACCCTGACACAGGGAGAACATGCAAACTCCACACAGAAGACTTTGTAGCCCCATTTAAATATATTTTTCAATTATGCAAAAATTAATCCCTCCAATATCGTAAATCATAACCCAGTTGCAATATCAGTCTAATTTGGCCATGATTTCTGCTTACCTAAGCTGAAGTAAGCTGATTGGTTTGACTCCTGTATGGAGGCGGGTTCAAAATGTAAATGTGAAATGAGTTGTTCAATATATACAATTAGCATTGAAACAGCCAAAAAGTAAATACTGTCAATTTAAATGTAGATATCAGCAAAAACTGTAATTTAGACTGAGTAGTCCCTTTATTTTTAGGGTAATTATGTCCTTGTGTCATTATGATTTTTCTCCTTTATTTTATGTGAAAAAAACCCCAATGTGTTTTCTACAGTTTAAACGTTTTGTACTATTCCTTGATTTACAGTAATTGAAAGCATCTACTACGGTGATATTACATTTTAAAGTTTACGTCTGATTTCTGATGCAGTTCGACAGTGTTTTACTGTAATTCCTACAAAAAATTTTTACAGTGTGCAGACAGGAGGAGTTGCCTTTATTCTTTAGGGTGACCCCTTATTCAAAACACAACCTGACTCTGTCACAGCAAATCATTATGGCCTCGAAATCTGCTTCTATAGTTGTTGCATATTGGTGCAAAATGGCAACTTCAGAAATATGACCTTAAATGGACATGTAGAGACATAGAAACATTAAAAAACCCTTATAATTTATCCGAAAAAGACTCTATCTCTATATTCTAGCCATGCCTTCATGTGCCCGTGTGCTCCTCTGTGTGTGATGTTCGGGTGTTTATCTTTTCAAAGCGCCGTCTCCATGGAGCTGAGTTGTCTCGGTCAAACCTCTGGGTCAGCGGGTCGTGAACCCTGGGTAAACTTCAAGCTGCTGCCTCGCAGCGGGAGAGAGTGAGAGAGGCCCAGTCAGTGTGTTCAGCAGATCAGCTGCAGATCAGCCACAATGCAGCGCTGAACATAAAGCATGTGCTGAGGTTTAGGTGTAGAAATCTTGTTTTTGTGTCTCATTTAAAACTGGCCTTTTAAAATATTTTAAAACATCGTGTGGGCAGACCTGTGGGCTGCTGCAGATTCCCTTCAAATAAGAAGCAACCCTTGTTATGTTTTTTGTTGAATGTTTTTTATCCTCTCTAACACTTATCAGAAAGAGTTTAAAAGGACTTTATCAGTCCCTCAGTTCTGTCTTTCCGATTCATTGTTTTCTCTGCTACTACAGCGGACTATCGGACTTTTAATTGGCCCCTGGCAACAATTTGACAGTCGATAGAGCAACGACCCTCATTAAACACCTATTTCACTTCCATTTGGTATCAACAAAAAAAAAAACAATCAGCACAGTCTGACTTTTGATTGAGAACAATGATGATTTAGTTAAACTGAAAATCCAATGCCTCCCTCCCTCAGCCCTGCGATCAGCACAGAAAACACCTTATCCAGTCGATCCTAAGGAAAAAGAAAGAAGGAACAAAAAAAAGAAAAGCTGGCTCCTTTTCTTTATCCCCAAAGCAGGATAACAGCCCACGTTAGGGGAATATCCACGCCTGCCAATTGCAGTAATGGCCCCTAATTCCAAATTAATTCAGTCTAAATGAACTGTCAGAGGGAGATTGATTTGTTGGAGCTGCTGTCTTGATGAGTGCTGTCGTGGGAGGGGGTGATTAGGCGCTGAGGCCTGCGTCGCTCTCCCACAGCCTCGGGCGATGAGGTTAGTGGAGTTTTTTTAGACCTGGACCTGAGCGGTGGCAACAGCAGCTGTTTCCGGGATGACAGGTAAGGGGACATGTGGCCTCGTGGGGATGACGTCCACTGTGGGAAGTGGGGAGCAAACGATCTGGGGCACATTTTTACGGAATTGATGGGACAATGTGACGCTGAGGGGGAGGTTGATAAGGTTTGACTTGTATAAAGGGAGAAGTTCCTGCAGAAACACCCACAAAGACCACCTCATTTTCAATTACTTCCACACTGTATTTCTTTGTGTTTCGCGTATAAATTGAATTCGAGCCTCCTCCACACTAAAAAAGTTGCTTCTCCATATAGTTCCAGGCTTTTTCACTATGAAGACAACCTTATTAATAGGCTCTCTTCAAAGTTAATTAGCTGTGGAAACGAGGCCAGGGGCACTGGCGTTTCTACCCCAGAGGACTTTGCTATCCCCGCTGATTCCCGGGCTAGGCTAATTATTTCCCAATAACCTTACTTACTGGCCATGCTCCCTCCTCTGGGCCTGAGCCTAACAAGCGTCACCCTGCGACTCGAGAGGCTGTTCTGCTTGGAAGTTTTGAGCCACCTGCCTTCCCTGCATGCCCGAGATGATTTCCTCCTCTTCCTCCTTCTTCTGAGAGGAAGCCAGTTCAGAAGCTCTCCGAGGCGAGAGGGCGGGTGGCGTTTGATGTCGAAAATTAAATTCCTTCAAATTCGCCATTAACGCTATTACTTAAAGTATTGGACACACTCCTAAGTATCCTAATGGCATTATGTCTGCTGTCATTAATTTTGCCCTCTCCTGTAGCTCTCCCTGCAATATCAATATAAAAAAAAACCTAACCTTATTACTCTGGCTGTTTATTTTGACTGTTTATTTACTTTCTTATTTATATATTTCCTCTCCCACACCCAAAGCAGAATTGTCTGCTCTCATATACGGCACATATGAATAAATATGGGCCACATACATATTCTGAGGGCTGAAAAGCTGTTTATCATGCAAAGAGGGAACATCAGAGGCTAAGAGGGGAGGTGGCTAAAATAGGCTGAGCTATTAGAATAGATATTAGAATATATTAGAATATTGGAAATTAAATGTGAACTTGTGATCTTTTGACATACTTGAAGATGAAAGAAGAGGAACACTTTAAAGACCAACATTTAAGATAACAGCTACGGTGTAAAATAGCATTTTCCAGGTGAAAGTCATGATAATTATTGACGTGTAGCGTCTCACATTCAGAGCCGACATAAATAAAGCCAGTCTGTAATACATAATATATATTTCTTGTGTGTTTGTCCTATTAATTATTGCATTTGTTTGTTTCTACAGGAGTGTTTTTCTCATTTGGCCCTTTATGTATTAATCCCCCTTTAAAGCTGTCGCGTTCCAATCCTCACTAAGCACACTGCACTGTACACACACTAACACACACACTAATGGTCACAGAAACATGTTTTTCTTCTTCATTGACACCGATCATAACAGATTAAACGTGAGGTTTCTTGGATGCATGCCGCGGTTCTTTGCTAAGTTGGTTGTTGTTGTGCAGACCTGTCATGCATCCGGCATTAAGTGCTGTTAATTCCTGGCGGCCTGCAGAACAACACCATCGAAGAGATGTTTGTCAGAGAAGAAAAATATCTGTCTCAGACATGACATGCCACTAAGTTGTTCTTGTAATCTTTTGACACTACAAATATTTTTGATCAGATCAGGCACAAAGTGACTTCTTGAGGTTTTAGTATAGAGTATATATCAGATATCCAGAGAAAAACACATTCACATCTTATACAGCTGTTAGTATCACAACACATAATCTAGTAAATGTAAAAGGATCTTGACTGTGGTGACTTTAGTAATTCCAGTGCAAAATTATTAGAATATAACTGATTAGATCTTAAAAAACCTCCTCAGAATGTAAAGAGAAATGTAATCACCTCATAATATTCTGTTTTCAAGCTGATATGTAATGTCTCATTAGCAGTGGTGGAAATTCATTTACTCAAGTACTGCATTTAAGTACAATTTGAGGTACTTGTACTTTACTTGAGTATTTAAATTTTATGTAACTTTGTACTTCTACTACACTATATTTTGAGGCAAATATTGTACTTTTACTCCATTACATTTAGCTGACAGCTTTAGTTACTTTCAGGTCGAGATTTAACATAAAAAAAACTTAACAGTATATTAAGTAGTTACAATTAGCCATATCTTTACAAAATTAAAACACTGCTCACATAAATGCATTAGTCAAAATAATCTAATAATATATTTAGAATATATAAAACAATCTGAGTGGGTTCATTCTGCATAACAAGTACTTTCACTTTTGATACTTTAAGTACAATTTGATGCTGATACTTTTGTACTTTTTCTTCAGTAAATTTTGAATGCAGGTCTTTAACTTGTAGTGAAGTAATTTCACAGTGTGGTATTAGTTCTTTTACTTAAGTAAGAGATTTGAATACTTTTTCCACCACTGGTCGTAAGACACTGCAGTGTCTCTGTTTAGCCATGGACGGATCATGAGACAAAGTGTCCCTGGGCACTGACATGCAAAAGGCCCCACCACCTCTCATACGATGGAGTAAGACAAACAGACTTTATAGTTGTTTAGCCTCTTTTTGTCGTTGTTTGGCGTTTCTTTGTAATTACTTTGTTTTGCCTTTCTTCGTTGTCGTCATGAGTGTCTTCGCCTGGTTTGCTTTCACAGTGCAGAAATGTAAGGCGGAGGGAAATATACTCGCAGTCAGTGGGGGAAAAGTATTCAGATCCCTTACTTAAGTAAAAGTACTAATACCACACTGTGAAATTACTCCACTACAAGTAAAAGTCCTGCATTCAAAACTTACTGAAGTACAAAAGTATCAGCATCAAAATGTACTTAAAGTATCAAAAGTAAAAGTATTCATTATGCAAAATGTACCCACTCAGATTGTTTTATATGTTCTAAATATATTATTGTATTATTTTTGATGCGTTTATGTAAGCAGCATTTTAATTTTCTTAAGGTAAGGCTCATTTTAACTACTTAATATACTTTTATGAGGTTTAATTTAAAAAAATGTCTAATCACTTAAGATTGTTTTTTGGTGAAATATTGACCTGAAATGTAACTAAAGCTGGCAGCTTAATGCGGTGGAGTAAAAAGTATAACTATAACTAACTAGTATAAATAAGAAGTTCAAAATTTGCCTCAAAATGTTGTGAAGTAGAAGTATAAAGTTACATAAAATAGAAATACTCAAGTAAAGTACAAGTACCTCAAAATTATACTTAACTACAGTACTTAGTTACAGTAAATGTACTTAGTTACATTCCAACATGCTGCAAGCCAGTTCTGTATCCATAAAACAGAAGAGATATTTTTTTTTAAAACATGAAAAAAGCACATTGTAGAATTTTTCTACAAATTCAAATTAAAAGCCAACATCAGAAGAAAATCAACCCAACACGTGAATTCTCTTCTGTTCTTTCTATAATCTATTTCCACTAAAAGTTTCCTTTTGTCCTCCCATAATGCACCTGGGGCCATAATAGAACCCGGCCGTCTCATTTCCCTGATGGAGCTCCGCGCTGCCTGACACCACTGTCCACACACTCGTTAACAACTTTACTCCTCCGGTTGCCCCCGGCGATGCGCTCGATGGATAGACGGCCCCCAACGTCTCCTTGTCTAACTCTCACTCCGTCTCTCTCCGCATCGTTCCTCTTCCTCCTCCTACAACAGTCACCTTCTCCTCCTGCACCCGCCGCTCTGACCTATCACTCCACGCTGCTATTCTTCTGTTTCTCTCTTCTTTTCTTCTCATTTGTTCAAGAACTGGGAGCTATTCTGCTCTAAGCCCACTCTGTGATCAATACAGAGTGAGGCTTTCTGACTGCATACATCCTGCACCATGGCAGCTTAGCCTATCAATACTATTTAAATTCTCCTTATGGCCCCAAACAAGCCGCTGCATTATTTAGCATGCGTGCGGTCAATTGCACATTATCTACACAACATTAACAGGTAAATGGTGTTCGTGTAGAATCTGTCTCACTGTAGTCGTTGAGCGATGTGGCTACGAGCCTCTTTATCACACTGGAGGGTCAATATGGTGGGTTTAGTCTCTGAATCCAATGTGCAGATCTCCTTATCTGTCTCTAACTTATATGACATTTTCTTAATTCAGTGTAAGACAGAGGAATGCGGGTGTCTTTTAAGGAGAAAAAAAAACTTCAGTGTGCAGCTATTAGAGAGAAAAACAGCCACAACACGCGGTTACAAACTGCAGGTGTAACCCACTCTGTGTTTCCTTTGTTGCCCCCCCGACTAAATGGAACAACCTTGTTCAATCCAAAGCAACCATAAGTGTAATGTACTTCTAGATGTAGGAAAGAATAGGCTACAATAAAAGCCGGGTCTCATTTAGTGTGGAAATGTTTTCCCATCTCCTGAGTTGAAAGGGGAAATATTCATTAAGGAATAAATCAAATGAGCCGTGACTGCGACAAGGTTGGTGCGGAAATTCAATTTGTATTCATAAACAGCCACAAGCAAGGAGGTGATAATTCAGAGGAGTTGGGTTACTGAAGCTGTTTGCTACTTGTTATTTAAAAGACCCGTGTTGTGTATGTGTGTGTGTACATTACGTCCATATGTGCCTGTATGTGTGTGTTTCCTGCACTCGATCCCCTCGTAGAATAATGAAGTCTGCTGGATCTATTAGTGATGATCATTTTCCAAGTATTGTTTAAACTCTAAACTCAATCACGCTAAACGAGCAGCGGAGCTAATGTTCTTTCATTAACAAAATGAAACCACAAAGGTGTTTGTGAAATGTTTTGCAGACTTCATTATTAAAACTATTGTAACACTGGTTTAAATGAAAGTCTTTCACACGTGAAGTTAATAGCTTTTCTTCCATTCATGAAAATGACCACTTATAGACTCAAAAAACATTCTTGACAGAATCTCCAAAGTCATTTGCCTATAAATTGATGCAGCAGAGGGTCAGGAAGTTTAGTCTTTACCTGCTGTGGATAAATGTTTGTGTCAGTTTGCACTTTGGGAGTATGCAAGTTTGTTATTGCAAGCATGCATCTTCATCTCTTTCAAAATATGTAGTCAGGCTGTCCTACCAAA
This sequence comes from Centropristis striata, assembly GCF_030273125.1. NCBI lineage: Eukaryota > Metazoa > Chordata > Actinopteri > Perciformes > Serranidae > Centropristis > Centropristis striata. The sequence goes on along the minus strand of NC_081527.1, from coordinate 11,902,301 downwards.
AGTAATGCACTGGAATTTGGAGGTATCCCACCAAAGTTTGACCTATGATGAAGTATTTAGTGTTAAAAGCCCCGTAGGTCGCCTGTTTGGTGGATGGTGGAGGTGTTTGTGTCCTGTTGTTGGCAGTTATGTCCAGAAGTAAGGTTTTTTTTAAGCCCAACTCTTCTCCTCTTTTTGGTGCCTAAACCATACCATTCCACAGTACTGACAACCAGTGGTGGAGGAAGTAATCAGATATCTTACGTAAGTAAGTAAGTAAGTAAGTAAGTACTCATACCACACTGTGAAATGACTCCACTACAAGTCAAAGTCCACCAAAAGTAAAAGTACTCTTAATGCAGAATGACCCAACTCAAATTGTTATATATTCTAAATATATTATCATTATTATTATTATTATTATCATCATCATCATCATCATCATCATCATCATCATCATCATCATCATTATTATTATTATTATTATTATTATTATTATTATTAATATTAATAATAATTTTAATTATTATTATTATTATTTTTATTATTATTTTAATATTTAATTATTAATAATCTCTTCTCAAGATAGGGCTGCTTAATATAACTGCCTAATATGCTGTTATGAAGTTTAAAATAAAATAAAAAGGTCATCACTTTAAATTTATCATGTTTTTTGTTTTTTTTTAACGTTATTTTATACTCGTTATTTTATAGTCTATGGTTAAATCTCGACCTGAAAAGTAACTAAAGCAGTCTCATTTAGCAGCTAAATGTAGTGGAGTAAAAAGAACAATAATTTTAAAAAACTTAGTTACATAACATTTAAATACTCAAGTAAAGTACAAGTACCTCAAAATTGTACTTAAGCACAGTACTTGAGTTAAGTTTCATTCCACCGCTGCTGACTATGAGCTCAAAACTCCTACAAGGGTTCTACCTTAAATGCAAATGTCATAAAAAGGTATATAACTTCGATAACAAATAATAATGGGACAGTATAGTTTTTTTATTTTATTGTTTAATTGCTTAATGTTTTTTTTTTAAATACAAAAAATCAGCTGGATGTAAAATTAAGGCAACTCTCTGTTTCCTTACAGTAAAACTTAAAAATGTAAAAAAAAAAAAAAAAATGTAAGTAATAAAAAAACACAAAATAAAAAAAATAAAAAAACAATACAATACAATACAGTAAAAAACAGTAAAAAGTTATATGGTCATATTAAAGTTAGTAAAACAACAACATTTAGCTTTACTACAGGTTTCCATTTTTAAGTACAGATATTTCTTGAATATTAAGTGCTTGACAAATTTGCTGCCAGACTATTAACGTTTTTCTTTACAATTAAAAAAATGTTTTTGTGTCAGTCTGCCTTATCTTTTTACGCCCTGTTTGTAATGAGCTGCAAGCCGCGTGTTTAAAAGCACTTTAAAATCAGAACAATGTTGTTGCTTTTAGCAAGTGGCATTATTTGACATGGTTCTTTTCGCCTCTGATTTTTGTACGGTTTGTGTCTATTGTTGTGTTATCTTCTCTGTCCCTGTTTGTACCTGTATTTGAAACGAAATTTATAACTGTTGACCAGGACCCCCTGGCAATAAGAAGAGATAGTATATCTCAATAGGAAAATAATAATAAAAAAAGGAATGCACAAAAAAAGAAATATAAATAAATAACCAGCACTTCATCCCTCTGTGTCCTGCAAACAGTCCTGGAAGCAAAAGGCACTCAGAAGTTTAGATATTTACATTACTCGAGTATCACACACTCACACTGTAGATGGACTAAGAAGACACAATAATATCACCCACATCACAGTTTTTGAGCTGTCACTAATCACTCTGCCTCCTCTAATCCCCACCAACTGTTTTTCCTGTCAGTTGGACCTCTTTATAGTAAGCACCTCAAGTTCCTGTTTGTTTGTGTCGGCAGAAGACAGAACAGCAATGAATTGTCAGAAACAAAACATAGAGTAGCTTCACGTACAGTCACATTAATACTGTGGTTCTCAACTGTTTGGTAGGAAACTGGTTTGCTTGTGTTTAATTACAGCTGTGTTGGTGAGAAACCATGTGCTCTGTATAGTGAATATGTAAAGGTGCCACAACTGGAGATTATCTTCTTTATCGATTAACCTGCCAATTATTTTTATGGAGTTAGAACGGTATTATTACATAGAGACCTGTCATAGTTGCTTTCTTTTAAAAGAAGAATAAATCACAGATGAAGAGAACTTGCAGTATATCTACATATAATTTAGCCTGTAGCAGCGACTAACTAGCTTATATGTATTAAACTGCATTGAAGTATTGACTTTTTCTGCTTGCAGTCTCAGCTTGTACAGATAACTGAGGTGGTCGCTCTTTGTGATGATTAAACTGGATAAAATTAGAACGGTAGTATGCGTATAAAAACTGTTAAATCATAGTTGTTTTTTTGTTAACTGATATAAAAGTAACTGTTTGTGGGGGCGTCCCGGTGGCTCACACTGGTAGAGCGCTTACCATGTAGGCTGAGTCCTTGCTGCGGCGGAGCCGGGTTCGAATCCGGCCTGTGCTCCCTTTGCCGCATGTCTTCCCCTCTATCACCCTCTTTCTATCAATCACTATCAATAAAGCAAGAAAATGCAAAAAAAAAAAAAAAAAAAGTAACTGTTTGTGATGAATGGGCATATGACATCGTTTCATATCGATTACAGGCCTCTGAATCACATCCAAGTCATACCTGGAAGACTTTGTGATGTCAGTGTCGTATCATTGTCCAAAGAATCAATATAATATTGTACATTGTATTGTATTGAAAAATATCCATCTCAAATTCTCAAACTCCAAGGTGATGAATTTAAATGTTTTGTCCGTCTAAAACCCAAGACAAAAATATTCAATTTTATATATACTATATATATATATATATATATATATATATATATATATATATATATATATATATGTATATAGTAGGAAATGCCCAATACGGGAGGGTGAAAACATACATTTTTTCATGAAAAAAAAGTGTGTGTGCAGAAGTCATGTGTGAAGCGAATGAGTGTGAGAAAGATGAGTAAATCAATAAAAACAAAAAAAAGGATCTTGTGTGATTAAAGGGGAAATCAGTTCAGAATTTCACGTTTGTTTATTTATTAATTAATTTATTTATTTATTTATTTTGTACGCAGTTATCAACGTACGTACAGTTATTCATCTGAAATAAGATTTTTATGTCCCTAGTTTGCCTTTTGTTTGTCCCAACAAAAAAAAGTATTTCATGTAGTAATTCTTTTCCCTGTAAATCCACCTTTACTACTACACAACACTGCCAACTACATGTACATATAGCTGGAAAACACACTGAACCAAAGGCCAAGATATGGTGCATGTTGGTGCACATCTCCTTTGTTACTTCGTACCCGCTCTCCTTCAGGCTAACCCTTCATCCTCACAAACAGCTGGAGCCTCTTCTCTTCTCACAAAGTGTCTGCTAGGAAGAAGAAAAAAAAGAACAACAAACATATTTAGAGCAGAAAGAGAAAGGAGGAGAGATGAGAGATGGAAAGAGGATGAGTTCTCTGCCGTGTTAGAGAGGCCGCCAAAATCCATTACCTAAGTGTTCTTTATCTTTTCCATATGCTTTTGTTGTCTAATCTATCTCTGCAAATCCTGGATTCAGAAAACAAACAAATGGATCAGTCCCGCCGCTTGCTGCAACCAAATGTGCCACAGCAGAGGCTCACTGCTGCTGCAGCGCTGCCCAGAGGCCGGGGGCAGGACTGCAGGATGGATGGATGGATGGATGGATGGATGGATGGATGAATGGATGGATGGATGGATGGATGGATGGATGGATGGATGGAGGGATGGATGGATGGATGGATTCATGGATGGATTCATGGATGGGTGGATGGATGGATGAATGGTGTTGAAGATAATCAGAGACAGCAGCTGGAGCAATTCGAGGACAGGAGACGGAGTTGCTAACTCTACTTTCTGCTCTGTCGGATCCTCTACTTTGGCCTTCGCATCCTTGATCCTCTCGGCTTTCACTCCCCCTCCTCCCCACCCCCTCCTCACATCCTCCCCACTTCCCTGCTCTCTTCTTTTAAGGAGGATTGGAGTTTATTCCAGACAATCCACTCCAGTTCAGGAAGTGGAACGAGAGGGACTCAGGGAAATGCGGGATCATGGACGGACTTCCGAGGGGGAAAATCGTATCACAATAGTGCTGGGACTCTTATCAGATTTAAGTGAAGGGGTTTGGGGTTTATAAAGCCAAGAGCTCGGGCTCAGTGGTAAACTTTTAGATTGGTGGTGGTGGTGGGGTGGGTTGCTCTGATTATTGAAATGGGTTTTAGTCTTAGAGAGCGGGACGAGAGAGCGGGAAACACAGAGGCGCATCATGCGTCACTGCTGCAGCAGCCTGATTAGCTCTTAGTTAACACTGGAACAAGGTGCAAACTGCTCTGCAGTATGCACACTCCATATAAACAACAGTAAAGGACAGGCTGTGATGAATCCCACTGTACTTACTGGCAGAAAAAGATGTCTCTCCAAGATTTTAACTACTGCAAACAGACCTGATCCCAGCCTTTAAAGAAATAGTTTGACAAAAAAACAACCCTTTTTTTTGTCTACAGTTTGATGAGGGTGTTGATGCAGCTCTCATGTCTGTTTGTTATGTATCCTATGGAGCTGGGAGGCTTTTAGCTTCACATAAATAATGGAAGTAAGGAGAAACCGCTTAAAAGCTCACAAGCTGCCGGTACTCTTTTCTGCCCTCTCTATATCAGGCTCTCTGGGCGATTTATAATGGCCTTAAATAAACTACAGTTAATACACCAGACCTGGGCATCATCCGGCCCGTTGGCTGTCCCTGTCTGGCCCGTGTGAGGTTACCGGGAAATTAGAAATCAATATAACCACGGTTCTTTTATTTTGAAGGGGATGTACGTATGTGCACCTACACAGAAACACTGAGTTACCTTGTTACCTTGTCAAAAACACTTATTGTTTTTTGCATTAAGTTAAGTGCTGGTTAAATAACAAGCAAGACTGGTTGCTTATGTGAGTACATATTGGTCCAAAAACCCACAGGCATCGTAGCTTCAGCAAGAGAGAGTTATGTCAGTCGACTTACTCGACTTTTGTGTGTGAGATCTTTCTAATAATGCTTTTTCACTGTCCTGTACTTCAACAGTTTTACAACAAACTGAATATGTGTCATTTATGGCACAATTTTAGGTCACTGTCCGCTTACTACTCTATACAGGTGCATCTTAATAAAGTAGAATATCATAGAAAAGTGTATTTATGTCAGTAATTCAATTCAAAAATTGGAAATAACACATTATATAGATCCATTACACACATTATCACACAGAATAAAAAATTGCATGTCTTAATTCATTTAATTTCTTCTAATTATAATGATTATGGCTTACATTTAATGAAGACCTAAAATTCAGTATCTCAACAAAAAGTTAATATTACAAAAGCACAATTTTGAAAAGTATGTTTAATATGTAAATGTTGGCCTCTGAAAAGTACGTCCATTTATATGACTCAATACTTGGTTGGGGCTATTTGACTTGAACTACTGGAAATGGACTTTTCCATGATATTCTAATTTATTGAGATGCACCTGTACATTTTTTCTGAAATAAGGTCCTCTGGTGGTCCACAGTAAGGGGACGGTCTTTGCTTCTCTACAGATGCTCTTTTTGTTGTGTTTAATATCAGTTAGCTGCAGACAAATGATTGCCTGGCCAGCCACACAGCCATACACCTCCTTCATGCTTCAACCCTCCTCCAACCCCCCGTCACGCTGTAGGCTAAACTAGCTAGTGATCAGTCCCAGTCATTAAGCCCAGCAGCAGCAGCAGCAGCATGCTGTGTGAACAAACATCCCTAATCACAGCCTCTTAAAGACTCCTAATGAGTCTCTGCTAATTAGGCCTCTCTCTCTGAGTCAATCTTTTCTCTCTCTGTCCCACTCTGTTAGCACAGCCTCATTTGTCTGCTATAGATTAGTGGATGGAGGGGCTGTGTGTGTGTGTTTGTGTGGAAGGTTGGGCCAAATCAGGCTATTGAAAATCATCAGTAGTTAAAGTGAGGGTTTAGGATGGAGAGTCATCAATGATTAAAGTGAGGTTTTGCCTCTTCAGAGGTATTTTATCCTCAGTCCATGCAAAAATATTTTACATTAGATCACATCAAATATCTTGAAACCCTAATTCCTCCTGAACGTATTTGCTACATTAACCAAAGTTAATTTTTTAAAACTCATTTAGGCTTCTAAATATCATTGTAAATTAACTTTACAAAATATTTATTTTTCTCGTGGCAAATCATCCTTTCCATACCAACAACCAAAGTGTTGATCTTAAAATTACGTAAAACAGATGGAAGCCGGAGATCTTTGCTGATGCTATCTTATAAGTGACTAAACTAAAAGTTTATTCATCAAAATAATGTTCAAAGTATTTCAGGTAGACCTCGGCATACTAAACACCAAGAAATGTATTGCACTGTTGTGGAAAAAGACACACAGACCAAGTGTTACTCAGTGGACAAGACAGATGTCAACAAGCCTTCCACTGGATAGAATAACTTATATAAAAAGCTAAAAGACATGTATTTGAGATTATATGGAGATTCTTTATTGATTATGTTGAAAGTGTGGACATACTTCTTTAAAGTGAAAGTGATTGATATGGGAGGACCTTGGAGATTCCATGTTAGTGTTGGTTTTTATCAACCTTATTCTTCTTTAAAATATAATGGTATTTTGTTAATATTTGTGTGTGTGTGTGTGTGTGTGTGTGTGTGTGTGTGTGTGTGTGTGTGTGTGTGTGTGTGTGTGTGTGTGTGTGTGTGTGTGCATACTGTATATACAGTCATGCATAAATCATTAGACCACCATTTTTTTCAATTCATTGTTCATTTTAATGCCTGATACAACTAAAGTTACATTTGTTTGGACAAATATAATGATAACAACAAAAAATGTAATTTTTCCATGGTTTTCTTGATAATAAATTAATTTTCAAGAAAACCATGGAAATGGCTGGATATCAGCTCTTAAATTAAGTTAATTATGTTTGTTGTTATCATTATATTTGTCCAGACAAATGTACCTTTAGTTGAACCAGGCATTAAAATGAACAAGAAAGTGAAGAAAACAAGGGTGGTCTAATATCTTTTTCCATGACTGTAAATGTATGTATTTTATACTATATTGGTGTGGATTACTGGGACGCAAGAGGTCTGTATCAACTCGTCTTACTTACCCGAATAACATGTTTTAATATGAAAAAACGGTGGAGTGTTCCTTTAAATAACAAGCAAGATTGGTTGCTTATGTGAGTACATATTGGTCCAAAAACCCACAGGCATCATAGCTTCAGCAAGAGAGAGTTATGTCAGTCGACTTTTTGTTAATATTTGTGTGTGTGTGTGTGTGTGTGTGTGTGTGTGTGTGTGTGTGTGTGTGTGTGTGTGTGTGTGCATACTATACAGTCATGCATAAATCATTAGACCACCATTTTTTTCAATTCATTGTTCATTTTAATGCCTGATACAACTAAAGTTACATTTGTTTGGACAAATATAATGATAACAACAAAAAATGTAATTTTTCCATGGTTTTCTTGATAATAAATTAATTTTCAAGAAAACCATGGAAAGGCATTAAAATGAACAAGAAAGTGAAGAAAACAAGGGTGGTCTAATATCTTTTTCCATGACTGTAAATGTATGTATTTTATACTATATTGGTGTGGATTACTGGGTTAACACAGACAAGCATTGTTTTCAGTTTTGTCTTTTGCTTTTGTTACTGGTTTCTTTTTCTTTGTTTTGTTTAGGTTTAAAATGTGCAATGCAGCTAGTATGAAGAAAAATACATAAATGTAAAAAGGCTTTATTTCACCAAAACAAAACACTAGTCCCATAAAGAGAATTCTGCACTTGATCAGAAGAAGGCTTAACTTTAAAAAAATAATAGTAACACTTCCTTTAAACCCCATGTCTATAACATATTCTTTTCTTCAAAAGTTTAAAAAAAATATATTGTTCCCAGCATGAATCCTTGTCTGTTGATAATTTGATCGACCTTTTGTCATACAGAAAATGTGTTTGTGCTACAGATGGACATTTCAGTGTACCTAAGTATCCTGCATGAGTATCTGTGTTATACAAGTATTCATGTCACTTTGCAGAAAGCTTAACTAGGTCATCAGCACCCTCCCTCCACACAACGAGGGCTTCGAGCAGTAGAAGCAGCTAAAACCCCTGGATTCACATTCAGACAGAACAATACAAATCCTCGCCAGGAGTCACTAAAAGAGAGACCTCATCATCTGACAACCTATGAACCGTGTGTGTGTGTGTGTGTGTGTGTGTGTGTGTGTGTGTGAGTGAGAGAGTGATCTCTGAGGATAAATTTGGAGATGAAGATGATTTGCCCTGGGCTGTCACTGGCCACACACTCAACTGTTCCCTATCTGTCTTTTTTTTCTGTCTCACTTCTTTCTTTTCTTTGTTTCAGATCTTAAGAACCCAAAGTACAAACCTGGTAACAGTGTCTAAACACAGTTGTCTGTTTCAACTATATGCAACTATATAAACTAGTCCTCCTGCTGAAAAAACTTGCAGTTAGTCAAAATCAGCTATTATCTCAGCAATCATCTTGTTTATTTTTGGCAGTGGAGGAATATAACTAAGGACATTTACTCAAGTTCTGTACTTAAATACACTTTTGAGTTACATGTACTTTACTTGAGTATTTCCATTTTATGTAACTTTATACTTCGCTACATTTTTGAGGAAAATATTGTACTTTTTACTCCACACATACATTTAGCTGACAGCTTTAGTTACTTTTCAGGTTGAGATTTAACATGAAAAACATGATCAATTTAAAGTGATTACACTCTCTCTTTTTTGTTTTTTTAATTAAGCCTTATAGGCAGCAGCACAGGCAGCAGCACAGGCAGCAGTAGCCACCATCCACCAGGCCCAGGCTCAGGCAGCAGCCAATATCCACCAGGCCCAGGCATCTAGCCACCAGGCCCAGGCCAGGCAGCAGCAGCCACCATCCACCAGGCCGAGGCATCAGCAGCCACCATCCACCAGGCCCAGGCATCAGCAGCCACCATCCACCAGGCCCAGGCATCAGCAGCCACCATCCACCAGGCCCAGGCAGCAGTAGCCATCATCCACCAGGCCCAGGCTCAGGCAGCAGCCAATATCCACCAGGCCCAGGCATCTAGCCACCAGGCCCAGGCCAGGCAGCAGCAGCCACCATCCACCAGGCCGAGGCATCAGCAGCCACCATCCACCAGGCCCAGGCATCAGCAGCCACCATCCACCAGGCCCAGGCAGCAGTAGCCACCATCCACCAGGGCCAGGCCCAGGCATCAGCAGCCACCATCCACCAGGCCCAGGCAGCAGTAGCCACCATCCACCAGGGCCAGTATATCAGGTAACCACCAGGAATAAGGCTATCTTTAGCTCAGCCTCAAGCCTGCTCCAAGCTACCAAGTCATCAAACAGGACAAGGCTACTACACTAGTAGCTGCTGCAGTGGAAGGTTTGATTTTCTAGTATTTTAGGTGCTTACTTATCTTTATTCTTCTCTTTATTCCTTATTTAAATCATTTAAAATGCCACCTAAGAAAAGTGAAGAAGACCTCATTTCTCTCATTTGTTTCGTGAGCTTTTGGACCAGCAAAAGTCCTACTACAAAGACCTTATCCTGCAACAAGAGAACAGTTTCAAGGGTTTTGTGCAAATGATTAATGATTCAAGCAATAAGCGTTATGATGATTTGTCTAGAGAAATGCAGGAGGTCAAAAGGAGCCTTGAATACTCTCAAAGGGAAGTGGATGAGTTGATGGCCACTCTCAAATCTGTGACAACTGGTGCTATTAAAAATCTCCAATCCAACATTGAGGCTCTTCAAGCTGATAACAAACACTGGTTGGCCAAAGTCGAGCATCTAGAAAATCAGTCTAGAAGAAACAATATTGTCATTGACGGTATCCCAGAATTACCTGACGAAAATTGGGCTGACTCTGAAAAGATATTTAGAGAAATTTTAAGTGAAAAAATGAAAATGGATCAAAAACATATAGAAATAGAAAGAGCACACCGTATTGGAAAGCCATCGACCGTTGATGAGGCCAGAAGGCCAAGATCAATGATAGTGAAGTTATTCAGGCACAAAGACAGACAGGCAATCCTTTCTAAAGCCAACTATCTAAAGGGTACCAACATTTATATGAATGAAGACTTCACAGATGCTGTGCGCCAAAAGCGCAAAGAACTGTTACCGGAGATGAGAGCTGCAAGAGCAAGGGGAGAATGGGCCTATCTGAAATATGATAGACTCATTGTGCAACCCAGGAGAGAACAGCAGAATAGTTCTAGCAAGTAGAATGGAGTATTAATGTCACCCAAGACTTTTGTAAACCACGTATCCATTTGCTTCAGATAGTTTATGTCTGCACAACCCCAGTGTCTATTCGTTGAAAGGGATCTTAGCTCATGTTATGCCCAGTCCAATGCACCAATTAATGATTTTTATTCACTGCAACAAAGTGATGACAAGATCTACAATACTTCATTTAATCCTGATTTATTTTTGTCTTTAAATAATATATCCACAAATGATGATTTGTATGGTTTTGCTCATTGTCCATCCTCATGTGAGTATTTTTCTGAAATTAATTTTAATTATTTTATTTCAAAATACAGTGAGTCCATCATCTTTTCTACTCTACATCTAAATATAAGAAGTCTCTCTAAAAACTATGACAATTTCTATCATTATCTTTCATCATTGAACCATGTTTTCTCAATTATTGCATTAACTGAAACATGGCTTACAGAGGATATTAGCTCACTATTTAAAATAGCTGACTATACAGTCACACATAGATGTAGAGGAGGTAGAGGTGGTGGAGTTTCTCTCTATGTCCAAAAGGGTTTTGATTTCAAACAAAGGGAAGATCTTGAAGTGAAGTTTCAAGAATGTAACAGTGAAGTTGTTTTTCTAGAGGTTCAAATTGTTGTTCAGAATCTGAAAAAAAGAGTGATAGTAGGTTGTATATATCGCCCTCCAAATACTGATATCAACAAATTCAAAGAAGGTTTATTAGATGTGTTAGAACATGTTGATAATGAGAGGAAACCATGTTATTTACTAGGGGATTTTAATATCAACCTTCTAAATGAGGAAATCAAACATCACATTTCTGACCTCACAAACATTCTGTCCTCCTATTACTTTTATCCTGTAATTAACAAGCCCACAAGAATAACTAGTAAATCCTCTACATTGATAGATAATATTTTTACGAATGAATTTTAAATGTTATAAAATCTGGAATTCTTTATACGGATATCTCAGATCATATGCCTGTTTTTCAACTTTCTGTTTTGCACGGTAAATCAAGTATATCCGAACCAAAGAGGTCTTTATTTCGAAGGTTCAATGACAAGAATATTAACATTTTCAGAGAGATGTTGGCAAAATTATCTTGGGAAGCCGTATATGAGGCGTTGAATGTTAACACAGCTTATGATTATTTTTTTACCAAGTTCTATTCTGTTTTTGACCAATGTTTTCCTCTGATAAATAACAGTATCAAAAAAAAACGCAAGCCTGAATAAACCATGGTTTACTACTGAACTTAGGAAATCTGCTCTGAAGAAAAATAAATTATATAAAAAATATCTTCAAAGTCCTACTCCTTTAAATTATGCTATGTACAAATCATTTAGGAATAAATACAACCATCTTGTTAGAAATACTAAACGGGAATATTATAGTGACCAATTTAACAGCTCTAAAAATAACATTAAATCTACATGGGACACTCTGAAAAAATTGCTCAATATGAGACATGCTTCTTCGCCACCCCTGTCTGAATTTCAGGATGGCCAAGTAAAGATTACAGAGCCATCCCAAATTGCAAATCAATTTAATGACTTCTTTGTTAATGTGGGACCACATCTTGCAAATAATATTGGCAGTGTTTTTGGTTCTCCCACTGATTATATAAGTAAAGAGTATGCTTCCCTAAATGTAAATGTTTTTGAGCCTGCAAAGTCTTCAGAAGTTCTTGATATTATCATGAGTCTTAAAAACTCTTCTCCTGGCCATGATGAAATTCCAGCCTCTTTGATCAAAAAAGTAGCTGCTTTAATTATTGAGCCCTTAACATTCATTTTTTCCATGTCCCTTGAATCAGGTACTATCCCTCAAGCCTTCAAAATTGCCAAAGTTATTCCGCTCTTTAAATCTGATGATCCATCTGTATTTTCAAACTATCGTCCTATATCAATACTTCCTTGTTTTTCTAAAATTCTTGAAAAGCTGGTATACAGTAGAATCATGAAACACCTAGATATTAATAATATTTTGTTCAAACATCAATATGGGTTCAGAAAAAATTATTCTACATATATGGCTCTTTTACATCTCAGAGAAAACATTACGGCTGCTCTGGAGAAAAATGAATACACCTTAGGCATTTTTTTAGATTTATCAAAGGCTTCTGATACGGTGAATCATGAAATTTTGCTATCAAAAATGTTATGTTACGGTTTCAAAAAATTGGTTTTACAATGGGTAGAAAATTACTTAAATAGAAGAGAGCAATTTGTTGTTTTTAATGGTAATCGATCACAGAAGACTGTACTAAAATGTGGTGTCCCACAAGGGTCCATTTTAGGACCTTTGCTGTTTTTGACATATGTTAATGATCTTGCCAACGCTTCAAGTTTATTGTCACCTATAGTATTCGCTGATGACACAAATCTCTTTGTTACTGACAAGAACTTTGATTCCGTTATTGTTAAAGCAAATGCTGGACTCATCCATTTTTCTTATTAGTTCAAGTTAAATAAGTTATCAATCAATGTCAAGAAATCTAACTTTATTATTTTTAGAAATAAGAACAAGATTAATAATGCAGAGAGAGCCAAAATATATATCAATGACAGTGCACTTGCACAAGTTTCATCAGTAAAATTCTAAGGTGTCTACATTGATGAAAAACTCTGTTTTAAGAATCATTGTGAACTTGTCTGTAAAAAGGTCTCAAAATCGTTGGGCATTATAAAAAGGGTTAAACACCATTTGAAAAAGAGCACACTTCTAACATTGTATTACAGTTTAATTTATCCTTACATATCTTACTGTAATATAATTTGGGCGAGCACTTACCATTCTTATTTACAGGCAATTCATAGATTTCAGAAATCCTTTGTAAGAATTGCCACTAACTCTTCTTATTTAGCCCCAACTAAACCATTATTTAAACAATTGCAACTACTTACAATTTATGAGGTCAAAAAGTATCAAGTAATTTGCCTTCCTGCATCTTTACCTAACTTTTTTCATAGTTACTTTGAGTTTAATTCTCATTATCATGCACATCTTACAAGAAGAAAGAATGATTTACATATTCCTTTCTGTAAGGAAATTCAAATTCAAACAAATTCTCATTTGTTTATCAAGGTGCAGTGCTGTGGAATGACATAAAACATCTAACAGAATCATGTTCCTCTTTAAATACTTTTAAGACCAAGCTCAAAAAAATCCCTATAGATGTTTTACACCTTTGTATTTGTTTTGTTTGTATTTTTTTATTTTCATCTAGCTATGTAATTTAAGTAAAGTATAGTTATTTATAGGTTTAAGAGGGAGGGTCGCGTATAAGCCCTTTGGGCTTTTTGATCTTTCCTGCATTTTCTTTTACTGTTTCTTGTACTGTTATTTCCTAACAATTGTATGTTTTTTAAGTGCAAACAACAATAAATAAAAATAAAAATAAAAAATAAATAAAAATAAAAGTATATTAAGTGGTTCAAATTATGCTTTATTTTAACTTTGTATGCTTACATAAATGCATCAATAATTACAATTTCATATACTTAGAATATATATAACAATCTTTGCTAATTCTTTACGTTGAATTTTTTGATACTTTAAGTACATTTTGATGCTGATACTTTTGTTCTCAGGTAAGCAGGACTTTTACTAGAGTGGAGTAATTTCACAGTGTGGTATTAGTACTTTAACTTAAGTAAAGAATCTGAATACTTTTTCCACCACTGATTTTTGGGGACAGAATTGAACATATTTGGACCAGAGTCGTGTTCGGGGTGAGGATGCTAAGTTATCAGCTAACGCTAGCACTGCCTAGCTAGCTTGGTTAGCAAAGTGCATCTGTAGTTCAAAATGACCAGCCGGCTCTTTGTGTGCCTGTGAGGCTAAAAGTAAGAAATCACACATACCATCAACAATGGAGTGCCTTTCACCTTTTCCGCGTGATCTGAATTTGCATAGTGCAATGTAAACAAACATGGCGAGACTGAAGGAGGCTTATCTAATGTTCATTTTCAGATCACGGTGGCATGAAAGACGAAAGGCGCTCCATCATAGATGGTACGTAAGACCCCTAAACAAAACACGTTGAGAAAATGGCAAATGTGTCTTGTTTTGCCTATGAGATGAATTGATGGCGAGAAACATCATCCATATTTCATACTGCCCAGAGTGGTTATATGCATATTGCATCTCACGGACACTAAGAACAACCAACGCTCCAAATCGCCACAGGATAGGCAAGGCTGATGTCATGTGTTCGGATAGTTAAAATAAAGTATATTGTTAACCTTAGTGTCTTTTAGTAAAGACGAGCTATTTCTTGGCAATCAAAATGTCACAGTTAACTTGATTAACTGAAAACACACGGTGTCAAAGATGAAAACATACAGTGCATTGTAGTAGCAATCAGTCAATCACAAGATAGCCACACCCTAAATCATGCCCTGCTTTATTGCCTGTTTTACTCTAAATGAGACCATCATTTACTAAATTAACATCATGTTGTATTGAAGAAGACTTGAAACTAGTGATTGAGAACATGAATCCATTAGGGAAATGTTTACTGAAGTAATAACTCAAGTGAGAAGTAGAGTCATTTTCTTATAAACTTCAATACCAATTAACTTATTTTTGGAACCAAAGGAGTCGCCCCCTGCTTTTCATTAGAAAGAATGCAAGTTTAAGACACTTTTGGCATTGGCTCCAAAAGATATATGAGCTTCTGTTCTTCCGTTGCATTTACTAGTTACTAGTTTATTTCAAGTGTAACTTTGGGTGTTAATTATACCTGACACACTGGCTAGCATCAGAAACCAGTAACACAAGTGTTGCCAAATAAACTCAGACTTAAATCTTGAGGATTATAACTTTAAACACTCTTCTTTGGGGTATGATTGGTTGCAAAGGCATTTCACCAGTTTGAAATTGATGTGTGAGCTGCCAAACCAAACCGATTTCCTTTTGGCAGCTCTGAAAACACACACAAACATTAGCGCACACAAACTGGCTCCGCACTGCCCTGTGAGGGAAGGCAGTAATGGCTTGTTGAGCTGCTATAAGGCCGGGCCCCGGGGCCGGTCACAGCCATATCTCACACCGTATCGATCAGCTCAGAGCTAAGTGTGGCCCACAGCCCTTCATCCCTTCCTTCTTCATCTCCCTCTCCCCCTGTTCTTGATCCTGTAAAGTTATAACTGTACTCATGTCAGCCGGGTAATTATCATTGATCTGCTGTTGCAGACGGTGACAAATTCCACTGTTGCTCTACCAGCTGATCTGTGATCTGTCACGGCCCGCTGCCCTGACTTCACCACAGTATGGACACTTGTTGCCCTGAGCCGGATGGAGGGATTTGATTGAGACAAGAGTGTTTAACATTACTATCATCACACAAAACCACAATTTGGGTGATCTTTGTATTTTCAACACATTGATTTCAAAATAATTCAATTCCTCTTCCTCTTCCACTTGAAAACAGTTGATGACATACCATTTAACAGTTACCATCAAGTCATCTTTCCTCAAGACCCGATTCCTGCTGCTTATTTAGATCATAAATAATGGCAGCCATATACAGTCTATGGTGATACCCCAGAAGCTTCTTATTCATTCTTAATATTATTACATGAAATGTACATGTTTGTGTCTACACATACTATAAAGCAACATGTTGTATAATTAGTTTGTGTGGCACATAGTGGACAAAGGAAGCGGTAAAAATTAACAAAAAAAATGCTGTTTTTCTGTAATTTCTGGCCATATTATGCTCTAATGTGCGGTCAGTGGAGGCAGGAGGGGTCATGCTTCACCTGTCACCATAGAAAGAAAAAAATGCAAAATGAAAAAAGTATATTGCAAGTGATTTGCGCTATATAGTAATTATTTTTATCTAACTCCGCCAGTTTCACAGATACTAATTTATGGTCCTATTTTTGTGTCTTTAGTGCAGAAGCAAAGTCAGATGTTTCATGTACATCAACATTTATTGGCAAAGTCTATTACTAATGCATTTTGTCACATTTTGCTTTTAAGCTAAGCCATGCTTTTCTGCTTTTTTATGGACAAACCTAAAATAGACACCTAATGACACCACAACAGAGGAGAAACTGTTCTAACTATCTGCTACCAGTCAGTCATATAGTGATTTATTGGAGGCATATTATTTATCAGGTTCTGCTTGGAGTGCATTGCAGTAAATTCATCCATCCATTATCTTTAACCGCTTATCCGAACTCGGGTTGCAGGGGTCTGGAACCGATCCCAGCTGACATTGGACAGGTCTCCAGCAGGCAACAACCTCCACGTCTGAGCATGGAGGCAAACCAGGAAGTGCCTTAAGCTGCATTCTACCGAAAATTTCATTAGGGGGTGCTAAGTTTGGCTGCAAAAACATTTCTGTCCATTCATTTCAATACAAAATGAGAAAACTTCTCACTTGATTCACCTCAGAAATGTTTTGTAGGACAACACTATAGTCTCAATCGCTAGTAAAAAATCTTCTTCAAGACAATTATGTTAATAGTTCAAATAATGGCCCAATTTAGAAGAAAATAGAAGATAAAGCAAATTTGGCATGGGTTAGCATGATTTGGGGCGTGGCTACCTTTGATTGACAGGTCACTAACAAGGTGAGCCGTCATCAGGAGAGAAGCAGAACAATGCGTATCCACGGCAACGTGTCAATAAAGTTATATATAATGCTATATAGTTTTAAAAAAGGATATTTACCGGTTTGGTCTCATAACTTTGACCCTTTCACTGTATTTTCACTTAATGACAGTTTATTTGAACGTTTTGTTCTGTAAAAATGTCTTGTTCAGCGTTTGGTTTGGTTTCAGTTTTGACAATTTAGAGTCACCAATTATACCTAAGCTGCATGTTTTTTGGACTGTGGGAGGAAGCAATTAAATACAATTTTCTATAAACACAGGACGGTTATGACAGCACTGTCAC
This sequence comes from Centropristis striata, assembly GCF_030273125.1. Classification (NCBI taxonomy): domain Eukaryota; kingdom Metazoa; phylum Chordata; class Actinopteri; order Perciformes; family Serranidae; genus Centropristis; species Centropristis striata. Next base: position 11,884,978 of record NC_081527.1, on the reverse strand, counting down.
TCTTACAGCTAAACTTGGATGCAGAAATCAGCGTTTTGAATCACTTTTGGTATCAAGTGCTTCACTGGCATCATAGAGCATCCTGACGTTTTCATCCCACTTACCTGCTGGTCCACACTAGCAGCAAGTTCATCATCATAGAAAAGAGTCTAGATGGTGTCACATCATAACAAATTAGGCGGACAGGGCAACAGGGCAGCAGATTGGTACATTCATCACGGGAGAAATAGATCATGTCACTGTTGTCTGTTCTGTGGAGGCCTATCTGCTGCTGCTGCTGTGGGCCTACGGATGGGGCGGCCCGGGTACTACATCAAACACAACTGTAGGAAATGAGGCCTTCATGACAAGTAATAGGTTTTATTGAGTGGATGATGAGTGTGTTTGAAATATATCAGGAGGTTCTCAGTGCGGCACACTTTTTACTTTCTCACAGAACACAAAGTTCTGCTTTTTTTATTTTTTGCTCTGATGGATGACTGATTTTCTGAGGTGAGCAGTAAGATTTATTAGTGTTTATCCGGTCACCTGCGGCACAAAGAAAAAAGTTTGAGCGTTTTAATCTGCCTCTGCTGCCTTTTTAAAATGTCTTCTTTCAGTGTGTGTAAGCATTTCAGCAAAAACAAAACCAGCTATCAGCATTCTCAAATCAAAGTCCATTATGGTGGGAGTGTGATTGTCTCAATGTCTCTATATCCTTTTGTAAAACAAGACTGATAAATTCGCTTTTTGTAACCTCTGCAGGGTTCAGTGGCCACGTTCAATGACTGTGAGAGAGAAAGAGACAGGGAGAGGAAGAGCGACAGGCAATCATTTCTCTGTGCGAGCGGCAGAGCGGGTAGGCGAGCAGATGAAAGCCCATTTTCCTCTGATTAAGTCCTCTGAAAATATTCCATTTGTCAGTGCCACTGCAGCTGAGACAGGCCCTGGCCCGCACAGCCAGCCGACTGTATCTGTTGACTATGTAGCCGCCGCGATTTACATCGCTCACTGACAACATCATCATTTCCTCCTTTAATGTCCTCCTTCACTTCTCTCTCTACCTCTCTCCCATCCCTCTATCCCTCCACCTTCGCCACTGCTTCCCTCCTTCATTCCCCCTCTCTCATCCCATCCACAGTGCTCAGCACCACCACCACCGCCGCCCCCCTCCTGCCCCCCCTAACAGCCTATTTTTGTTTGATCTGCCCTCATTGCAAGGTTGACTGCTACCAAAGAGGGGAGAGCAAAGCGGGACCTGGCTCTGTCTTCGTCATAGTCATTTTCAATGTCATAAATTTCAATTTCCAATCTTTCTGCCCTTTTTTCCCCCCTCTGTTCCTCAACCTCCCTCCTCCTCCCTTTCTCTCATGGCATACCCATCATGGGAATTTGTCAATTCTGTTTCTCTCTGTCTTTCCCTCTCATTCATTTTGACTCCCTCTCTCCAAACACCTATTGGCTATTATCCTGTCTCATGTCTTCCCCAGACTTCTGCCACACAGAATGCAATTTTCCCCCGGCCGCCGCATCTATGATGAGATCCAAATGAAAGATCGTTAATATTTTGTTCAAAAAGAAATGGAGTCGTGCCTCCTATTTTAAATATTGTCATTTTCCCTCGCCGTGCTCGTCTGCCATTGAGATGCTCTTTCTCACCTCCACCACATCATGAGGATGCAGATGATCACATTTTTTTTCTGTTACTGCACCAACCCCCGCCACCCCCTCCTCAGCCCACCACAATTCTGATGAATGCATATGTGTGTGCATGTGTATGTGTTGGCCTGTAAATGCTGTGGGAAACCCGACAGGCATACAAAAAGATATTTGCCCTTTGTCTCTTCAGAAGGTCTTTAACTTGGAGACACTGACAGGAGCAGATGAAGCAGCTGTGAGTGTTATTGTGTCAGGAAAGACGGAGTGGCACCATTAACAGAGCCCAGACCCTCTGACAGACTGACTGAAGTATAAAGACAACTAGAGAATGTGTTTCCTGCTGAAAATGTCTGGGAATGCTGAAATAAACCACAAAGTGTGGCTAAAAATGCAGAAAAAATATTCTGTATCCTGTATGTGCATAATATAATTTGTCTTAAAAATCAGAAAGTTTTAATACTTGCTATAATATACAATGCTAAAAAACCTGTTAGCTAAAATTTAAAACTTTGTGTCGAAGCTGAGCTGAGGTAGAGAAAGTTGAATACAGGCAATGATTTCCTTAAAAAGCTAAATTTTGATCATTGAATGTAGGATGTGGGAAGTCAGTCACAGAAAGTCTATATAATTACATCATATTAAACGCTGTGCAGCATTCATGGTTGCATTAGTTTGGCCAACAACATTTTCCACCAGTTTTAGAACATTTAACAACAGACAGCAAACTTGAACACCAACATGCTGTATGACAAAGCAGCATAGTATCATATATAGTGGAGCCAGAGCCTTCAGTTATCAAGCTCCTCTGCTCTGGAACAATCTTCCAGGTTCAGTCTGGGAGGCAGACACCCTCTCTTTATTTTATTAAGAGTACACTTTTTAAGCATATAGTCAGTTAACCATTCCCGAGTTATGCTGTAAACTGTGCTGGGGAACTTCCCATGATACACCGGACCCCACTATTCATTTTCTCTCTTTTTCATCATTACACATTCATATCTCATTAAACATGTTATTCTTGCTTTCATGCTTTTTTTCATCCATGCCTTCTCATTACACAGGTGTTGTGGTCCTGCTTGGCTCATACTTTACTTCTGCTGTCGTCACAGCCATGGTTGTTGGTTGGCCCCAGATGGGGACTGCTCCTCTTGCTGTGGTCATGCTCAACACCAGCTGCATCGCCACTTCAAGGCCTCATCTGCTGCTGTGCTCCTGTTGGACCCCAGCTATCACTATCACCATAGACCATGGTTTGGGCACAGAGTGTGGCCTTAGACTCCCACTACTACTACTACCATCATCACCATGGGTCGCAATTTGGCTAGGACTCTTGACGTTCCTGCTGCTGTGGTTATGCTGGACTCCTATCTTATCACTAAACGACAATGATCCTCAACATGGATCACAGTTGTGGCAGGACTTCGGCCGTGTCTGCTGCTCTGGTCACGTTAGACTCGATTTTGTTGCTACTACGACAACTATCATCATCATCATCATGGATCGTGGTTGGGTCTGGACTGTTGCTGTGCCCACTGCGGCCCTGCATGACACCCACTACTATTACTATACTGATGACTCATCAATATTAGTCGTACTTGTTATTATCATTCCCACTGCTGTCATTTTCTTTGTATTATTACTGCTACTATCACTATTACCATTAGTCATTTTCCTTGTATTATTACTGTTACTATTACTACTACCATTAGTAATTTTCCTTGTATTATTACTCCTACTATAACTGTTACTACTGCTGTTATTTGATTATATTTTCCAGCACCACAACTACTATCATTAGTCACAGATATCATTATATGGTTAGTGCTATTATTGCTGTCATTGGTCATGCCTCCATCTCTATCCTCACTCCCTTTCCCCTCTCGCATTCTTTCTATTGTTATTTACTATGCTGATCTGCACATCTGTCTGTCCTATGAGGGGAATCCTTCTCTGTGTCGTCTTTTTTTTCCATATTAAAGAGTTTTTTAGGTGTGTTTTCCTTGAGTTGTCTCTCATTTCTGACCATATTATGGTCTAATATGTATCGACAGACTATAATTGATATATAGGCATTTTAAAATGTGACCATTTTTGACAAAAATCAACATACTATAAATATGACTGTATGACTATACAGTTTATATGCTCTAATATGTATCAACAGACAATAATTTACCTATTATAAGTATTTTTAGTCATTTTAAAATCTTAGCTTTTTTGACAAAAATCGACATTCTATAGTGTGACTTTTTTTAGGGGGTCATTTTTGGACATCCCATAATATGGCTTTTTTGTGTGTGCTATTTTTGGACAAACTATACTACCACATGTATCAACAGAGTATAATAGACCCATTTCTAGCATTTTTAGGCACTTTAAAATTTGATCATTTTTGACAAAAATCGACTTTATTTCTAAGAGGTCATTTTTGGACATCCCATAATATGTTTTTTTTCTTCTGTCATATTTTTTAAATTTATTTTTATTATTTTTTTTAATTTTTTAATTTTTTAATTTTTTAATTTATTATTATTTCTGCGCGGTCTTCTACGCTTCTGTGCATGCACGGCTCTGCTGCGCTTCTGCGCATGCGCAGGGGGGCTGCGCATGCGCAGAAGCACAGAAAAATTGGTTTCAATAAATTAAATTAAATTAAATTAAATTAAATTAAATTAAATAAAAAAATTTAAAATTAAAAAAATGAACAAATAAATAAATAAGTAAAAAGGACAGTGGTGGAAGAACTATTCAGATCCTTTACTTCAAAGTACTAATACCACACTGTGAAATGACTCCACTCCGCTCATTTTAACTACCTAATAAACTTTTAAGGGGTTTAATTTATAAAAATGGGTAATAATTTTAAATGTATCATGTTTTTCATTATAAATCTTGAACTGAAAAGTAACTAAAGCTGTCAGCTAAATGTAGAGGAGTAAATATGCCTCAAAATGTAGTGGAGTAGAAGTATAAAGTTACATAAAATGTACATAAAAGTACCTCAAAATTGTACTTTAAGTCCAGTACTTGAGTAAATGTACATAGTTACTTTCCACCATTGCTACCTGCCTCTTCTAACTTATACATATCAGTTAAGAGTCCTCCTTCAGACACTGTATGAGGATTAAAGGGATAGTTTGTGCATTATTATACAAAACTTGGTACAATTATTGCCAATGCCCTCCTGAGGATAACCCTTTAAGGTTTTATTGATCGGCCCCTAGGTGGCACTGTGGTGGCAGTCTAATTTCATATTTAGTACCGTGGCCACACTATAACACTTAACGCAATGAAATTCATAGGGGTGGTATAGACTGGCCCCTGTAACGCACACACCCCGACGGCAGCATGCCCCGACACGCGTGTACTGCGAGGGCCCGTTCAGTACTGCCTGCAGTCCTAGTTTATTTTGGATTTTTGTGCGTATTATGGAGCCGTTTTGTTCCATGTTTGTAAGTCTTTTTCCCCACATGATTATATTTTCTAAAGTTGCAACAAGCTGTTTTAAAACATGAAAAATGCAAAAACAGGAGCCGGTCGGACTACTGAAGGCTGTATTGCTCACGGTTCGCCACTGTGCTCTAATATGTATCTACAGACTATCATTGACCCATTTGAAGTATGATTTCAGCGGTCCAGCCCGTCTGTGTCATGGCTTGCAACCATAAATGTCTCCGTCTAGCTTCAAAGGGAGTCTTTGACAAAAAAAATCAATATTTATTATTATTTTTACTCTTTCTGTTCTGACATCCAAAGGCACGGCAAGACATTTGTACCACTGAAACTTTTTGTCACCAGTCTGCGCACGCAACTGCCACTGGCTTAGCCGTGACGTCAACTCCAAATTGGTCTATAGTATGTCGAAAAAAGTAAAAAAACAGACGTTTGTTACAGACAGATGAAGTTTGCCCAAAAATGGCAAATACCATAGAATAGTAAGTTGATAGAACTTTACATACTTTGCAGAAAAATTGAAAAAAACAGTATAGTATGTCGAAAAAAAGTTTTAAAATGAGAGTAGTTCGTCCAAAAATGACCCAAAACGCCGTAGAATACTACAATAAGCATGGTAATAGTGTAGTTTGTCCAACTACAAATGTTAACAGATCAGTTTACATTTTAAGAGTGGAATTCTGGCAGAAAATTCAGCCAAACACACACACGTTACACATAAAGAACACAGCAGAAGCCGACAGCAGAGCATGAGCTCCCAGATGCAGCAAACAGCAGGCCAGCTGTGTGGAAGCTGAGGGTTTATTTTGCTGAATGTGTGTTGCTGTGGTGACTGCTGCTTCAGGTGGAGTTAAACCTGAGTTTAATGGAGCTTTTAAAGACGAGTGACAACAAATTAAGGAGCAAAGAATACGACTGATTTAACAGACAGAACGACGGGAAAAAGAAACAATAAAGTTGTGAAATGTAATTTGGGAATTAATCAGCATTCATTAGCCCACAGGGCCTTTCCTCCAAGTCTCTCCCTCTTTCTGTCGCTTAATGTTCCCTCTCTCATCGAGGCATCATGGGTAGCCCGCTCACTGCTCACCCAAGCGTTGCACATTTGCCTGCTGTCTCGCCAGCTCGCTCTCTAACCAAACTTTACCTCCTACCTGACACTCTCCCCCTCCCTCCCTCCCTCTGCTCATTAGCATCACATTAGCATTTCATTTGCATGGCTTCCAATCTGATTCAATTCAAGCTGCTCTGTTTTTAACTTCTCAGTGGAATCTGTTCCTACTTCTGTCGGGGATTATGTTCTTGAACTTTTACATTCTGGTGACTTTTATTTTTTGGAAATGTCAACTATATTCTTACTTTTCTGCTACGATACCTGTACTTCTGCATGTTTAGTGCACTTGACACAAACCACTCATTCTGTATATATGCTGAAATGATTTGACACCAGACCAGTTTATCAGTTTAACACGTCATGTCTTTCATCGTCAGCAGACAGCGATGGCGCTCTCTTAGTGAAATATCACCAGAAGGACAAACCTGCTGTACTGTACTGTATTATGACAATGTCACTAACCTCACTTTTCATACCAATGAAGCTTGAATGGAGCCGAATTCATTTCAATCTCTTGGCTGGAAAGACACAGTAATTAGCCAGGTGAGCAGAGCGGGGCGGGTCATGCTCAGGCAATTAACAAAGTGACAGCCCATCCAGCACGATGACAGGCTGAGGCCTCAACCACACAAACGCATTCACAGACATACAAATATATACGCATTACCAACACCCTCGCAATCGTTTTACAAAAGTCATTTGGGAGCAACCTAATTAACATAAAAGCACTGGATCTCTGTCGTCCACTCTGTCTTACACTTTCGTCCTGTTTAAAAGTGGAAAGAAGAAATTCTCCACTGGCATTTTAAGCAGAAATTATTGTTATAATTACTCATGGGAAGCATATTTTCATTATTTTACTGATTTTTTCAAGTTATCAAGCACAGCTTTTTACCAAAAAGCGTTCAGCCTGTATAGTGAATACAAGTGGACTCAGTGCTCAATGGAAGGACTTGTTCGTTTTTATTTGATTATAGTTCCTTTATGAAACTGCTTATGACAAGGTATATGTATTTTTATGAAAGAGACGTTTTGGGGGCCCTTGGGGAACCCCATGTGCCATATACAGTCATGGAAAAAATAATTAGACCAGAACAAAGATTAAAGGTTGAAATTTGGTCTGAAGTGGTGGGAAACTTTTATTTTACTGTAGGGACAGTTCACTCCAGTTTACCTCTCACCTGTGGTGCTATTTATTAAACTAGATTGTTTTGGTGTGAGTTGCAGAGTGATGGAGATATCAACTGCAGAGATGTCTGCCTGCTCGCCAGTAAAGTGAAACTACAGTCATGGAAAAAATTATAGGACCACCCTTGTTTTCTTCATTGCATTTGTTCATTTTAATGCCTGGTACAACTAACGGGACATTTGACATTTGTTTCGACAAATGCAAAGATAACAACAAAAATAGCTCACAAGAGTTTAATTTAAGAGCTGATATCTAGCCATTTTCTACCAAAAATGTATGCAACACTGTATGATATCCTATAAACTAATGGTTGCTGTGCTCAACACAGTGATAACGATAACTACTTTTTTAACGCAATAAAAACATTGTTTAAGGTCAGGAAAAAAAGAACATTTGCTTACGTACAGCACTGCAGTTCTGCCGATGATATATAACATTGTTTTTTTCCCAATGCGACATGAGCAACATTCTCCTAGGCCAAAGCTCCTTGTTTTTACAGTCTGACTTGAAATTCAAGTGAAAATCAACTTGATGTGTTGAAGGATCAACTGTATTAAGTGTTAAAGATGACTCATCATCCAAAATTTTTTTTTACCATGAATGTCCGTATGATTGTGTGTGTGTGTGTGTGTGTGTGTGTGTGTGTGTTTGAGAGAGAGAGAGAGAGAGAGAGAGAGAGAGAGAGAGAGAAAGCCCTTACAATGCAGGGGATTCACCTGTCACTTAATACAGTGAAGAGAGCTGAGCAGTGACACGATATTCCTTTTCTGTTATCAAATGAAATCACTCCCTCATTATCTGTACACACACTTACTCCTACACACCTACACACACACACACACACACACACACACACACACACACACACACACAGACACACACAGTCATCTAAGAAACAGTGTTTGGATGTGATGCGACACTTTTGCACAGTGATCATCTGTGCAGTTAAGTGTTAATGTGTTTGTGACATTAGTCAGGAGAAGGGTGCATTCTCCCTTTGTCTCCCATCTCTCCGTTATCACCCAGCACCAAACTGTGTGTGTGTGTGTGTGTGTTAGTGTGTGTGTGTGTGTGTGTGTGAGGTGGTGGGATACGGCGTCAGGCAGTTATAAATGGCCATCATTTCCCAAACCACTCTGTTCTCCATTGTGGAGCGCATGTCGCCGCGGGGCGGGAGGGAGGTGATGTGTGTGTGTGAGTGTGTGTAGGAGGATGTAAGGGTGTGTGAGGGGGTAATAGACGAAGTGAAGGGGCTGGTAGTCCCAGAGGGAAACTGTGACGGTAGAGAGTAGAGGAGACGCACCACTAGGTAGTCGGGAAAGCTGTGCTGAAAAGAGTGTGGAGACTATTGTCTTAATATGAAGACACAAAAAACTGAATATTGTAGCAAACAGGACCAAACTCATACTGTTATTTCACTATATTTTAACATATTGACTCTAAAGAATATCAGGAACTGACAAAAGACACAATATGTAATATGTGATTGTAGAAAGTAAACACCTCCTCAGATTGTTAAGTGTCTAAAATTTGTAAAACAGTGCAGACAGAGTTATTTTTTCTCCCTTACATCTCGGAAGTTCATAGATTTTATCATCTTCCTGCATATATAGCCGTACAAAGTAGCTTCTCCTCCAGAATCAAGTAAACCTGTCATGTAGAGCCACTTTAAACTTAAGTAGGTCCTTGAGAAGTCCTTGTCATGATGCTTGACTCACAGCCCTCTTTTTCTGCTTATAAGAAAACTATACATTTAATAAAGGTTTCATCATATCGTCTTTTGCTCTTGTGTTTCCTTTGTTGTGAGAGTACCTTATTTGTATAACAGTTCATTTTCTTTGCTGATAGTTGGAAAGATAGCACACATTAATAAGGGCTGCATTCCATTGAGTTGCTTCAGCTCTGATCCCATGTTCCTGCACATTCTAGCTTGTTATTATATTCACTTGGTCTTATCCTGCTATGACAAACACAGTCAGAGCTGCTCTTGTTTTACTGAAAATTGAAAAGCAATGACATCAAAAGAAACAGTTTATTGCAAGTCAGGAGAATTTCCATGGTTTTCTTGATAATAACAAAATATTTGTCCAAACAAATGTAACTTTTAATTGTAAATGAACAAGAAGCAAGGAGAAAACAAGGGTGGTCAAATATTTTTTTCCATGACTGTATATTGTATTTTTTCTTACCAACACACAATCACTTTCTACCATTTTTTTGACGTATCCCCCACAAGTCAGATGAGTTCAAATATTCCTTCATCACAAACTACCATCCACATGTTATCTACCATTTTAATGTGTTGGATATTATAACTGGATGTTATTTAAGATCATCAAAACTGCTCTAATTTTTTTTTCATCCAAAACATAGGGATCCTGCAGGTGCCAATGTAAAGGTTTGGTGTCTATTAATCTTCACATTCCGGTAAAGTTTTTAAATTTTATACACTTGGAGTGGCAGAATTTGGACACCACAACTAAATGTAAACCTTAGTCGGTGAGTATGTTCTGTGCTAGCAAGTCCTTTAACATTTAATATCTGATGTACCTCGCCTGTCCTTAGGGTGACCCACTATGACCCACCATTACTAACTTAACTCTTAAAATGAAGTAGTATTATGTATTTAAAATACTATTTTTGTGAACATGGTGACAGGGTCATTTCTTTACCCTTAAGACAACACAAGGGTTAATAGTTTTTGTGAAAATAAATGTACTGCAAATAAGATATTTTTAGGGGTTTCTGTGTTTTCAAATCAGCTGAGTGACTCCACCATTTCTCTGCAGACACCTCCGTACCTGCAGAAGTATCCAATAATAGTCTTCCCCTGGTTGGCCATCACTGGATTATATAAATACATTTTAACAGATATAGAATTTACATTTTTTTCTATATTTGAGAATAATTTCCTTGCTAAATATCTGTGTTGATGCTTCCATTTTCTCGACTTGTGTCAAGGGTTCATGGAAAGTGTTACTTTCATAAAACTGCCGAGGCCGGTTCTGGTTCCAGCAGAACCTTAAGGATATAATTGTCTTTTGTCTTATTCTTATATCCTCCTTTTGCATCTCCATCTCTCCAAGCATTTTATTCACTCAACTGTACTCATTCTTATAACTTAAGAATCTTTTGTTAATGGTATTGTGTTTTCTTTTGGCAGTCATGAAGTTTAGGATTTAAAACTGTTAATGACGCTTGGCTGTGCTTACCCACTACGAGCTTATATTATCCTCTTTTCTCTTAAACTGTTAAAGCAGTTTGGTTACACTGCGAGTCCAACAATCAGGATTAAATTGGTCTATCGAAAGCAACTCTTGGCCAGGTTCACTCTGTGATTTGGACTGAAGTCAGTGGATGTAATGTCGTAGATTTCAAGAGTTATTGTCTTCTTCTGCATCAAAAAATAAAGCTGTTCTGTGAAATCTCTTAATGTCTCTTTCCTCAATGCTGCACTTTGTTTCCTGTAGGACTGTAGGACCCTTTTCCCTCTCTTTGTTTCTGACACGTATGTGTGTGTGTGTGTGTGTGTGTGTGTGTGTGTGATATTCAATCACTAAATCATTAAAAAAGTCAAAATCTTTAAGGTCATATCTCAAGATTGTGTGAAATTATTCAACAGATCAAACCTCTGGCCAAAAGAAAACTAGTTGTGACCATCCCTGACACCACTTGAGATCTTGTTATTTCAGCCAATCACATGGCAGCAACTCAATGCAATTAGGCATGTAGACATGGTGAAGACGAGCTGCTGAAGTTCAAACTGAGCATCAGAATGAGGAAGAAAGGTGATTTAAGTGTTTTTGAACGTAGCATGGTTGTTGGTCTGAGTGTTTCACAAACTGCTGATCTATTGGGATTTTCATACACAACCATCAGGGAATGGTCTGAATCAGAGAAAATATCCAGTAAAAATGCCCTGTTAATGCCAGAGGTCATAGAAGAATGACCGGACTGGTTAGAGATGATAGAAAAGAAACAGTAACTCAAATAATCACTCGTTACAACCAAGGTCTGCAGAAGAGCATCTCTGAACACACAACATGTCCAACCTTGAAGCAGACGGGCTACAGCAGCAGAAGACCACATCGCCTTTAATATGTACACTTCAACTAATAAAGTGGCAGATGACTGTATATGTAAACTATAACCAACAACGATGGGACATCCCTTACTTAAGTAAAAGTATTAATACCACACTGTGAAATAACTCCACTACAAGTAAACATCCTGCATTCAAAACTTACTGAAGTAAAAGTACAAAGTATCAGGATCAAAATGCACTTAAAGTATCAAAAGTAAAAGTACTCATTATGCAGAATGAACCCACTCAGGGCTCATTTTAACTATTTATACTGTTATGAGGTTACTTTTTTTTTTTAAAGTCTAATCACTTTAAATTGATCATGTTTTCATGTTAAATCTCGACCTGAAAAGTCGGCAGCTAAACGTAGTGGAGCTAAAAGTACAATATTTGCCTTAAAATGAAGCAAAATAGAAGTATAAAGTTACATAAAATACTCAAGTACAAATATCTCAAAATTGTACTTAAGTACAGTACTTGAGTAAATGTACTTAGCTACATTCCATCACTGGACATATGTTTTGGTCATGTACTTCACTAAACTTTTTTTGGACCTTCATATTGGAAGTGTTATCAGGATCAAAATAATATACCCAAACCCTTCATGGCAATGGTTTACACTGTGTTGTTGGATTTGAAAAAATGAAGAAATAAAGTGTTAATATTCAAAAACCACTGAGATCTTTGCTTCTGATCTCATGCCACTCTTGGCCACTGTCACCTGGACAGAATAGGATGTGACCTCAACATTTTTCCTCTTGTTCTCAGAAATGTTATAAACACTCCATCTTTCCCACTCTCCTTTAAAAGAAATTAAATGGCTAAAAACAGCAGGGGACACTGTGAGTGTGTACACCCACTTCAATATATTACAAATGTCTTCCACCTAGGCCTATTTCGACCAGGGGCCTGATATGGTTTTGATACAAGAGACAAGTGAGGAAAAAGAGAGGGCCGGTTAAGGAGGGGAAACGGCCCGGTGTTTGACAGGAGGCCTCTCTAAATCCCACACTCATCCATCATAAGTGCCATTTGTGCACTCTGAAGGCCTGATAATAGCCTTTTGCATTTTCACACTGCGCTTTGCCTTCTGGATTTGATCGGGAAGCGAGAAAACGATGGAGGGAAAAAGGTGTGGGTTGTGGGACACATACAAACACACACACACACACACACACACAATCATCCTTGTACTTCTATCTTTGTGAGGACCCTCATTGGAATAGTGAATTCCCTTGCCCCTTACCCTCACCCTTAACTTAACCTTCACCATAACAACTAAATGTCCAACCCTAACCCTAACATAAACCTTATTGTAACCTTAACCCTAAAACAAGCCTTTAAAGAAGTGAGGACTGGCCGAAATGTCCTCACTTCACAAAAATGTCCTCACTCTGCTGGTTAAAAAACGTGTTCCGGTCCTCACAATGTAGGAAGTACAAGAACACACACACACTCACATACATTCTCTTCTTTTCCCCCCAACTCCTCATCATCCGCCCTCACTCCTTCAAGGCTGCTTCTTTTCTCTTCCCCTTTCTACATTTTGGCAAAATCACTCTCTGAATTGGAAAAGGGACCCTGGGGCCACAGGGTCCGTGTTTTTTTTTTCTTTGGATAATTGACTCTGGTTGCCTGGTAATTCATCGCTTGCATATGCCAGCTAATTCATCAGGAGACGAGAAGCTGCCGACCCCACAACCTTGCATGCCCCCACCACCCCAAACACTCACACACACAAGTCATATCTTAACACCTCTCACATCTCCACCTCACATTGCTAAATCGCATATATGCATGCACACATATACAAACACACACACACACACACACTCCACCTGCCCCAGAAGAGCCAGGAGCTTGGAATGAGAGGAGGGAGCAAGCGGCAAGTTAGCGGATGAAAAACCTGAGATGATAGATGGGCCGCATTGTGGCATTATGAATGAATTATACCTCCCAAATACCTTGAGCAGTGCAGACTGTCAGCCTGTATCTATACTAATCTGGGAGAAAATATAGCTGTTTCCACATTAAAGGGGGCCGGCAAAGAACGGGCCGCAGAATTAATTGAGCAATCAGGCCATTAGAGAGAAACATCATACTGAGCCCCGTTTCTGATGTAGCAACATTTATCACTGCTGACCACAAATCTGCTTCCATTCCCTGTATGTTTTTTTTTCTTCATACGTTTCCTCTCTAATGTGGCCCCATCTTCAAACAGATTAGGATTATTGTGACAAGACAAAGGTATCTTTTGTCTTTTTCCTTAGCCGTGTCAGTGCCTGCTGCATTTATCACGGTTGTCACACAGTCTTAAGGCTTTCAGCTTGCACACCTTGTCCCATTTTTCTCCCAGCAGTGGGTCCGTGTTAAATTTGCAAAGAAAAGTACATTATTGGAAAATGTCCCCTGATAAATTGTAGGCCTGTCAGGTACATGAGCATTTGTTTGCAATTTTTTTTTTTACTTCTGTTTTATGTTTATCAGGTGGATCTTGCAAAAAAACATTTCTTTAAAGTTGCTTTTAACTTAGATTTTGGTGGATGTTGGTTTTATATGACATCAAGGTCAATAAACTGACAGAGAAAAGAGACTTTATGGTGAGGTCAAATAAGCAGTGTGTAACAAATACAGTAAATGTAACTCTGTGTGTTTTAAATGCCACACATTTATTGATGGCATTACTCACTGAAAACCTCAAGATAAAACTCAGTCACTTCTTTTGGGCTCGGGCTGTCACACTTAGATTTTCACTTTATCATTATCGGGCAGAAGAATTCACTATAATGATATCACGATATCTATATAAATTTTAAATAATTACCATAATAAAATTTCAATGAAATCCATCTTTGTTTATTGTTCTTTGTGTGTTGTTTATGCCAAAAAAGAAAAACAAAGCAAGAAATGTAGCTTATTTGTAAGAGCTTATAATAAGTGTATTGTCATAATAATGATAATTTCATTATCCCAAATAATCTGGTATATAGCATGACACCAGTATTTTTCTATTATTCCCCCCTTTTCAAATGAGAAACCCATATGTTGGATTAATCATGCATTTGACTGAATTATACAAAATATACAGTAAACATTCATATTTTCCCCATCATGAAGAATAATATTTCTTTTAATTCTCATTATAATTATGACAGATATTTTCTAGATAGTCGATGGCTGAATCTCCTGTGAACGGTTAATGACGCCGTGACATCAGCAACCTGAAGTACTTTTACTGCAAATTTACTGCAAAGACATTTGTGTCTTTTTTAAATATAACTTCTTTTCCTCTAAAAGTTAAGGCGAATCGCTAACAGTCTATTAATCTGGATCCAGAGGTGGTGTGTGACTTTGTGTTTTCCTCTATGTGTGTGTGTGTGTGTGTGTGCTACAGGTGCATGTTTGAAAAGTAGATTCTTTGAGAAGAATTCAATAAGATAAAAAGAAAAGTAAGATGTTGCATGCGTGGGTTTTTGCTGTTATATCTTTCCACTTTTTGCAGTAACATGGCCTTTGTTTTAAACTTGTGTTAATTAAAAAAGAAAAAGAAAAGAAAGTCCGACAGCTACGTGAATTAACCCGGCAACATGTCTGGTTAACATGCACTTTCATTCAAAATAAACCTGCTGATGAACACAAATGTAATAATACGATGAGTCTGGTTGGGACAGCTGCCTCTGTGATTCAATATCTAACATCTATCGCCCTCTGCTGGACAAATCTGGGAACTGTGCCAAGCTCAGTGTAGCCTACAGATAATTCTCTACAATCAGTGATTAATTTAACCATCCTGTTATGTTGCGGGCCAAATTGACCCATTTCAAAGTTTAAAAATCTAAAAAAAAAAAAAAGTCTAAATAAAAAAATAAAAAATATCATGTAAAAAACGAGTGAAATATCCTCATTGAAGCATGACCTGTGAGAGGTAAAGAACACCATTGCACTAAATATTGATTGAAAAGATTAGTAATGGAGTTAATGATAAAATATAAACAATGTTTATTGGGATTTTTTTTTAAAGTTTCTGACACTATTGGATAATTAAACATGGCCCGGGTCAAATTGACCCATTAACATTAATGCTGTTCCTGAGAAACAAAGATAACAGGAGGGTTAATTCAATTTGTTAAAAAACTTGTCCGTTATCTCCACTTTTAGAAAATTAACACCTTAAATCTCGACAATTGAATTTTCACCAAAAGTGAGCATGAAGTAAATACTTTATTGACTGGCTAAATTAAATCATTTGAGTCTCTCATTCTGCCACACACATATACATACACACTGTAAATATATTAATTGATTCAAACAGATACAGTAATATTAAACTCCTGCAATATTCAGTTAAATTGTAACTTGTGCTTTAAATAAACTGCTAATCACTTCAGGGTTCATTATATTAACTCTACTGGATAAAACAATCTGATATATATATTTTACACCCTTTTCTTTCTATTTTAGAAATTCTTATTATATACAGGTGCATCTCAATAAATTAGAATATCATAGAATTCTTTTTTTATGTCAGTAATTCAATTCAAAAAGTGGAAATAACACATTATATAGATCCATTACACACAGAATGAAACATTTCATGTCTTAATTTATTTGATTTCTTCTAATTATAATGATTATGTCTTACATTTCAATTCAGTGTCTCTAAAAAAATTAATAATACAAAAGACTCATTTTAAAAAGTATGTTTAATATGGAAATGTTGGCCTCTGAAATCTATATGCACTCAATACTTGGTTGGGGCTATTTGACTTTTGACTACTGGAAATTGACTTTTCCATCATATTCTAATGTATTGAGATGCACCTGTAGTTGTAGTCAGATATAATTTGTGTCAGTCATGTTCAAAGCACACAGTTCATGTTCTTTGTAGGAGGGACATGTTTCAGAGTTGCGAGTTTCTTCAGCGGTGCTCTGAAAATCGAATGGAGTGGTCGTCACTTTCAGTCTCTGCGATGAGAAAAGAGCCACATTAACCCAGCAGGACAAGAACACCACACCGAAAGCACAAGTTAATACCCTGAGGTGTGTGGGATGTGTGTGGAAAATTTTTACTTGTACTCAACTATGACAATTGTACTTTTAACTGCATTACATTTCAATGAAAGTTCCCATTACTCCACATAGCTTTGAGCTCAACAGATACATTTTCCATACATGTGTTCGTCAGAGGAGAAGAACCAATCACAGTAAACTACTCTTACGCCTGTCAATCAAGTACAAACTTCTGACTTCATTTATTTTATTTTATTTTTTTCAATTTGAACTTGTTGGTTGGTAATGATGGCTGCAGCAGATAAAGATTTAAATTCCTCACACCACCAGAGCTCCCGTGGCCAAATCTGGAGTCAATATTGGAGATTTTTTTAAAAGAAGACTTTTATTGTTTTAAATGTTTTGTTTATGCACCCAAACTTCATCACTGCCTGCAAAAATTATCTCAGAAAACATATTAAGGTGGTTTAATTTGAGTTGGTCAAACTTTTTATTTTACATATTCTATAAACAAGTCAGTGCCATAATGTTCTGTAAAATCATTGTGACAATACTAGCACATGAGCAGTGGTGGAAGAAGTGTTCAGATCATTCACTTAAGTAAAAGTACTAATATAACACTATGAAATTACTCCACCACAAGTAAAAGTCCTGCATTCAAAACTTATTTAAGTAAAAGTACAAAAGTATCAGCATCAAAATGTACTTAAAGTACTCATTAAGCAGAATGAACCCACTCAGATTGTTATATATTTAAAATATATTTTTGGATTGTTATTTTTAATGCATTTATGTAAGTGCCATTTTTACTGTTTTCAAGAAAAGGATCCTTTTTAACTGCTTAATATACTTTTATGTGGAAAAATTGATAAACGTGTAATCATTTAAAATTGATTGTATTTGTTCATGTTAAATCTCGACTTGAAAAGTAGCTCAAGCTGAATGTAGTGGAGTAAAAAGGGCAATATTTACCTTTAAAATGAAGTTGAGTGGAAGTATAAATTTACATATGTGGAAATACTCAAGTTAAGTACAAGTACCT
Source organism: Centropristis striata (assembly GCF_030273125.1). Classification (NCBI taxonomy): domain Eukaryota; kingdom Metazoa; phylum Chordata; class Actinopteri; order Perciformes; family Serranidae; genus Centropristis; species Centropristis striata. The sequence continues at coordinate 11,867,448 of NC_081527.1, read as the reverse complement.
CAAAATTGTATTTAAGTACAGTACTTGAGACTTGAATAAATGTAACTAGCTGCATTCCACCACTGCACATAAGCCTAAACTTTCTTCATGGAACAGGCCCCAGGAGTATCAATACTTTGACTCAAGTAATGTGGAGAAATGAAGTAATGAATGAAGTACCTGTCTCACTGTTCCTGGAGTTACAGCCATGCTGTAGAGAAACCACAGTGGTGCCATGAGCACTGAAGAGAAAGCGAGTAATAGCCCGAGCGTGTGGCCCCACCAGGGGTACTGGTAGGTGTTGTTGTACCTCAGAGCGGTGAATTTGACCAGAGAGAAGAGCAAGATGCCCTGTGAAGAAAGACACAGAATGACGCTCGACTCTTATACTGACCAAGGCCGGATTAACCATATGGGCAACTTGGCAATGGCCCAGTGGCCCACGCCCTCTAAAGGGCCCAGGGCAGTGTGAGCACAAGCAACATCTGGTTATCTCTCGCTTATATGTTAAACTGTCCATCAGAGCCGTTGTTAAAAAATGAATTTTGAGGTGACAGGGAGATTTCTGTTTAAAATGAGCTGAGGACCAAAATGCTACTTGATTCTAGATTCTTGATTTTTGTTTGTGTCTTGTCTTCCTCTGTGATGGCTCCATCAATTCAATACATTTGTGCTGCTGGGAATAGATGTTGTTAAATAAATATTGGATGCTTTGAAAGTGGTTGCTTACTTATTTTTTTGTGAAAAAATTGAGGACACTTCCTTCCCTATCTTTTTCTATCTTTTTGCACGGTGTCCTTGAGTGCCAAGAAAGGCGCCTTCCAAAAAGGTATTATTATTATTACTATTATTATTATTATTATTTTCTATGTAGTGGGTCAATTTTGCCAGATTACACTGCTGTTGATGTGTTTTGTTTTCATAACATCATATGTGAGTGAGTGGCTTGACAAGAGGACATAGTGGTGCATTTGTAGTTCTATGAGCGTTTGCACATCTGTACATAGAAAAGGCACTTGATGACAGTTAGTTATTGATGTATTGAGTATAGTAACTGTACATTAACACTTATGGTGATTCTGGGGTCCTGATGATGGGGCCCTTGAATATTGTTGCCCAGGGTACAGCAAAGTATTAATCTGGCCCTGATACTGACGGTTCACAAAATTTATTCAAACCCGGGGTAGGATCCAAGCAGCCCGAGTAGGTCGGAAATACGTGGAAAACGTCAAAGCAAAATGGCACCACACACCGTGAGAGGTAAACAGTCATTTTATCTTCGACATTTAGTCTGTTATGTGTCGTTTAATTTAGCATTTGTGTTACTGAAAGTGTAGGATTACTTTGTAGTGGTATTTGCACTCCCACTCTATTAATTAAAGAGTTTGAGTGAGTGTAGTAGGGATGAAAAAGCACAGTATAAGTGTAAACAAATATTAGAGTTTTTCCCATATTTAAACTACATTAGTCTATAAGGTGTAATGCTGCACTTCTTTTTATTATATCCAGGAAATTGATCAGATTTAATTATATTTTTGTCCCTTAAGTATTTGCAGACCACAATTCCACACTATATTCGGACCCAGAGAGGACACAAGTATGTTGTACCAGGTAGCTGATGTACTTCCCCAGAATAATTTTTAAATGCTCAAAAGAGAAACGGAAAAGGAGTTCTGAGTGCAATCGGACGCAGCATTATTTACCGTTGGTTTTTCATTTTACTGTTACACCTTTTATTTCCTTTCACTCCCTTTCAAAATAAAAGCACCTGTTTCACACTGGACGGCACCTTTTCAAAAATAAAAGCATCACAACGTTGTATATACAAACATGAAAAACAAGCTATATATCATAATTACGCCACAAAGAACCTTGCTAAAGGTCATTTATAACTGTGCTAAACAAAACTGAAGCCATTGGACTAGAACTTAGTGATGGATATCAGGAAGAAGTTAAAAGTATGGGCACATTATTCACACCATGGTGACTTTGTTAAGCTTAGAGGATTAGAGAATTAAACACTAATTCACTTTTTTACTTACTGTAAATACACACGGAGTAATGAACATCCAACAGTACTTCATATAGGGCATGGGGCGGTAGCCAATCATGTCTGTAATATCATTGTAGTAGCGATCAGCACCTTGGAAACAGACATTTATGTTATTATTTGGTAATTTATATTAAAATTTAATAATGCTGAAATGCAAAAGGGAAAAAACAAAGTTTAATTTGGATATCAGAAGTAAATACTTGTGACAACAGGTGCAGGTAGCATACTGTATGTGAAACTGTAAATGTAGCTCACCATATATCCATCCTATACAAATGGATTCCAATATTGCAAAAACAATCAATGGGATTCCACTGCAGGCATAGTAGTCAAAAAGCTGAAACACATAAAGTCCCCCCTGTAAACAGAGAGAGAGAGAGAGGGAGGGGGGGTTACAAATATAGACAATGAGGATAAAATGCTCTTTTATAACCACACAGCAACACAGAAACAAAAAGACACTCACTTCAGTGACCATACAGAGACCGATGAGTAAGGACACGGCACAGATGACTAAAAGAAGGAGTTTACGTCGATGACCAGTGAGAAAGAAGGATGGGTACATGTCTGATATGGATGTGACCATGCCTTCCAAATACACAAACTGAGGGGGAAAAAAGAAAAAGTATTTCAACAAGTCGCCCAAACAACACAACCACAGAGGTTGTTGGTTCCTACTCTAATTAGACCCACAGGACTGTTTTCTAAATAAGTGCTCCTACAAGTAGCAGGAGATCAACACATGCTGTACTTAAACATAACGCTCTCTTGATTTAAACAGGTTAAATGGTTGCAGTTTGCTTAAGTTGAGGAAGCAAACTACACAGTTAGGCTCAGTAAAAACACTTGGCATAAAAGTAAAAGCAGGTAAGGAAGTCATCGTAGTTACGTAAGTGATGTTAAATGTGACATAGCGACAGAAGTACAGAAGTAAATTAAAAACAGAAGTAAATCAAAAACGTGAATTTGAATAACAACGTTGATGTTTGCTTTTACTGGGGACACAATCAACACCTGGGATAAAGTCCTCTGTTTGTTTGACTTTGAACGGACTTTGTCATTCTTTGTATTCCATAAACTGGCCACTAGAGTGCGCCACCTTCTAATACACATAATAAATGTAAACACTTTTTATTACTTGCCTCTCAGGGCTTCCAAAATTATTTTACTTTTCTGCCGCTGCATCCAGAGAACTAACATTCACTGCACCGCAATTCACGGTGCATTCAATAGCATCGGAACAGCTATGATGCGTATGAAAAATGAATGGAACTTAGTACAATAAACAAGTTCACAAAACATTAACAGCGTGGGCTTTCTAACACTTTCAAGGTTTCAAAGGTAATGATTTTACTCAGTTCATATCCTATATACAATCGTTTATCACAGTTTGATATTAACACTTTACCTCACTGTCCAGTCCAAGGAATATTATCATAATGAAGAAGAATGCAGCCCAAACCTGGGGTAAAGGCATCAGGGATACAGCCCGAGGGTAGGCAATAAAAGCCAGCCCAGGACCTGCAAAGCAGCACAAAATATGTTCGGTATAATGGTTAATACAGTACTGTACATCAGCTTAGACTGATGACATGTGTCATATTGCATACAGCGTCGTACCTGATGCAGCCACTGTTGAGATGTTGACACCCAGCTCATAAGACATGAAGCCCAGGACAGAGAATACTGCAAATCCAGCGACAATGCTTGTCATACTGTTCAACAGGCACAGCGCAAATGCATCTCTGTAATTGAAAAAGATTCATATTTTGATGATGAGACTTATAAAAAGCAGACATAGTGTAATAGAGGGGACAAATATTTGTCAACCTTACTTGTAGCAGTTGTTGTTGTATTTGTTGTAGCTTCCCAAAGACGCCAAGCAGCCTGTGCAGACAGCATAGGAGAATAATATCTGACTCCCAGCATCCATCCATACCTTTAAACAATGGAATGAGATTCAGTTGCCTTTAGTTTTTATTGTTACTTCCACCAAGGAGGTTATGTTTTCCGTTTGGTTTGTCTTCTGACTGTCAGCACGATTATGGGAAAAACCACTGACCCGATTTTGATGAAACTTGGAGGAGGGGAGTAGCATCAGCCAAGGAAGAACTTTATCAATTTTGGACACACAAAGTAATTTTTCACTTCCATTAACATAGCATGACAGGGCATTTGTGTCGCGAAAAAGTTTCAGAGCAACATTAGTATTAGTTCAGCAACTCATTTTAATGACTAACTCCATTTATAAAATATCTTGTTTGTGTCATCCTTCAGTCTTGTTGAGCAGTACTTACTTAGCAAAGAGACATCACAGTTGACTATAGGAACACCTCTGTGATGAGGATGTTATTTTAGCATAATTCAACACGTCCTCATATCAAAACAACAGAATATGCTGTTTGCCACTGACTCCCAAAACAAAACATATGTTCTATTTAGCTTTTTGGTTAATGTTGTGAAACAGAACTAATTATTTAGTTTTGAGCGATAAAACCTCTTGGTTAGGGGTTAGGAAAAGATAGTTTGGATTCAAATAAGGAGTGTAACTTGTACTTAAGTCAATGTTGAATTATGGTTACACATGGGAAATAAACAGCAGTCTTGTGGGTCAAAATCCTGTGTTTGTTTGGTCCATCCATCCACTCTGACCTCCTTCCTACACAGACTTTATTGCCTTTTATACTACATGGCCTGACATCATATTTACTACGGCCACTAGAGGTTGGAATAAACGTAAATATATTTTGTACGACCTGTACGACCTGTACTCCCGTTGTCTTTTGGTGGAGTTTTTTGCAGAGGAAGGTCTGGCCTTTTCTTTGCCCCTCTTATCTCTGATAAATGAGAGGTCCAAGAGGGTATAGAGCAGGGGTCAGTTTAGAGGTTAAGAAATGGCTTACCATCTAGTTTTTATACACCAGAGAGCCAGTAGTAATGTAGCCGTTGGCATTCATCAGTCACATTTGTGCCTCACCTGAGGATCAGCCAGACGTGTTGGATCAGGAGAGAGGTAAAACCGAATGCCATCTGTGGCTCCTGGCAACGTCACACCTCGGATCAGCAAAGCGATCATCATTACATACGGAAATGTGGCAGTGAAGTAGACAACCTAATAGAAGAAGGAAAGATATAAATACAGGGGTTGGGCGAAGTTGGTCAGTATTGTCAGACAATAGTAGCTTACCTTTCCAGAGGACTTGACTCCTTTCCAGATGCAGAAATAACAAACAATCCAGCTCAGCAGAAGACATCCAGCCAGATCCCATTGGATACTTCCTATTTCTTCAATACCTTCAGACAAACCCAGGATTCTCCTCCTATAAAAAAACACACTGTATGTTTAGGAACATTTTCCTCTTTGAGTCTATAAAATAAATATTTTAAATTCAGTATTAAGCAGAACGTTTTTGAACACATACTGCCAGAATTCTTCAACTGAAGAGGTTGCATTCGGAGAAATGTGGCCATTTGATGAACGATTCAGTCGAGTATCGACACAGTTCTCTGGCAGTGGAAAAGTAAGAATATCAGGTTAGAATGTAATGTTTCATTGATGCATTGTGCCACAGACTTTAGCTACAAAGACAAGTTTTTGTAACTACATGGGATTTCTTGAAGATAAAAGAAAAAATGTTCAGCCTTTAATTCTCAAAATGCAAGCATGTTACATAGTCTTTAAGAGTATATTGCAGATGTGCACCTGTGTTCCAGGTGTTGTTGCAGCTGGCCCAGGGGAGTACAGTGTGGAAGGAGGAGAAGAGGTAGAGGAAGGCCCAAGCCAGGATGACGATGTAATACATCACAGTGTATAGCATAATCAATTGGCCACCGTAGCCTAAGCCTGAGGAGGGAAAAAACATGTTATCATGCAGCAATTCTCATATTGTATATATTTATAAACCACTATTAAATGTTTACTTGAGCTAGGAGTACCTTCAAATAAAGGACAAATTTTCCTCCAACAAGTGACTCCACCCTGACGAGTTAACTGTCCCAGAGATACCTCCAGAAAGAAGATGGGGATTCCACAGGTGAACAGGATCAAAACATAAGGAACCAAGAAAGCTCCTAAAGGGAAATAATTTTGTGAAAAGCAACATAAGCATGACTATAAGGTTTTATCAAAGAACAGGGCAAATTGTAATTTGTACTTGTGTGTGTTCTTCCTTTGCTCTCATTAGGAAAATGTTTACTGAGGTAATAAATCAAAGTGGGGTCATTTTCTCATAGACTTCTATACAATGTGATTTAATAAAGATTTAAGGCACTTCCACATTGACCTCGCTTTTCAGACCCACAGGCTACATCTACTTATTTTATTCAGCTTTTATTCTTTGGTATTCATGTTGTTTATTCATGTTCTTACCTCCTCCATTTTTAAAGCACAGATATGGAAATCTCCAAACATTGCCCAGGCCAATGATTTCTCCGACTACTGCCAAGATGAACTCCCTCTTGTTGGCCCACTCGCCCCTCTTGTTAAACTTTGCTGGATCACAATTTGGATTGTTGTCATCTCGTAGCGGATTCCTCTCTGGGTTACTCGCTGGCTCCATTTGGATCGGTCAACTGAGCTGAAAAGTTTTATTAAACAGCAGTGGTGGAAAGTGTCTGAGGTCATTTACTCAAGGACTGTACTTAAGTAAGAACAATTACAATAATAATAATTTAGATATCAACTTAAAAATCTGAGATTACATGGTGCTTTGATAAATTAAGCAGTGCAGAACAAGGCAATGTAACAACAGAAAGCCATCAGTAAGGTCAGAAGCAAAATAATCTTAAAGTATATCTTTAAAAAGAGGACAAGAACGCAAATGCAGACTTTAATAAAAAGATAAAGTAAAAACTTAACTCCAAAAATAATGTAGCAGTAGGTCACCAGGAAGCAGAAGCACAGACCAATCAGAGGAGACAGCTAGTCACACCTGCTGTTAATCAGTCTCTCCTCCAGCTCCTGAGTCACTTTCTGGAGATCCTTTGTTTGGCACACATGTGCTGTGACTGGTGACTCTGTTCTGTGTGGTAAGGTGGACTTTTGGGGTTTTTAACATTGTTTTAGAATTAGGATAGCATTTTAATTGTTAGGGTAATGTAGGGGTGCATGCACCCTGAGGTATTTGTATTTTAATGATTTTAATTGTGGGTCTGTCATTTGTTTTTAGGACTGAAACACTAACAGTGCTTTGTTTGTTTTTAGGCATAGCACTGACTGCCGTTTATTTTAGTTTAGTATTTTATATTTTAGTCATATTGATTTTATTGTTTTTATTATTTTAGATTTGAGTTGTGTAGTTTTAGGATTTTAACATTCTGTCTTCTTCTGTTCCTAGTATTGTGGCTGGTGGGAACCCCCATTCAACGGTGTGGCTGAAATGCTGGGAGTTCACTTTAGATGGTGATATGGTTTGTGGTTGCACATTGAATTAGCGTGGTGTGTTTATTTGAAGTGTTGGGTTTATATTTATTTTGAATATCTAGTATACTCCCAGTGTCCTAGGCAGTGGATGGTTGGTTTCCCAGTCGTGATATGACTGTCTGTCCTCTTGTCTTTTCTTGACTGTGTTTTATAGAGTTTTAAATATTATAAAATAAATGGCATGTGTTTGACCCACACTGACTGTTGTGGCCTCCTTAATTGAAGCCCCTGTGCATGTTCAATCAATTCATAAAGGTTACATTTGGCGTTGTCGGCAGGGTTGAGAAACAGTCAGTGTGTGGTACATGTCATAGTTTAGTTTTTTTTGGTTTGATAAAATATTAAACGGCAGTCGGTGCAGAAGACTGAAGGGGTCATCAAGGCTGGTTCATCACCCCAAGGCGCAGAAGATGCTGTAATCCCACTTCTTCCTTGGGTTGTAAAGAGTGGTTAAAATGAGTGAAACTGAGGAACAATTAGCAGCCCTGCGTGAGCAGCTCAGAGCCCTTCAAGTTGAAAATGGACTTTTAAAAGAAGTTGCCAGTAACTCATACGCCTCTAGTGCCCCTGCTTCTGCCCCCAGAATTGACAGAACTGTTTATGTCCCACGTGAAAGGAGGTGCCCAAAGTTTTATGGTGATCAAGACCAACCTGATAGCATTGGCTTGGAGGATTGGGTGGAGGAAGTTGAAGCCTGTCTGGAAGGGCGCCAATTCTCTAACAGAGAAAAAGCTATTTTCCTCCTTGATCATCTGGGAGGTGAACCACGGAGTGAGATCAAGCACAGACCACGTAGAGAAAGAGAGGACCCTCAAAAGATCATTGACATTTTACAATTACTGTATGGTGGTAAAAAGCCCTTGGTTGTACTGCAGCAAAGGTTCTATGAACGTAGACAGCAGGAGGGGGAGTCACTGAGACAGTTTTCTCATGCATTAATGTCATTAATGAATGCTGTTCTTGATAACGATCCAGATGCAGTTCCGAACTCAGAGGTGGCCCTGAGAGACCAGTTTGTGGAACGCGTCCGGGATGCAACGTTACGGCACCACCTGCGGGAAGTGGTGAGAGGTAAACCCGGAATGTCACTGATTGAAATCCGAGAAGAAGCTATCAGATGGGGTGAGGATTTTGATAAAGGGAGCAATTTCCATTCCTCCCAGTGCAATGTTACACGAGCTGACATAACTGCCACATCAGTGCAAGAGCCAAAACAGTCTCCAGAGGTTCTGGCCATCGCAGAACTAATAAAGAATCAACAGACTCAAATTTCCTCTTTAACACAACAGTTTCAGTCCCTGCAGTCAATGTTTGAGCAGACCACAGCCAAATTCAGAAAGGAACAAAAGTGCCTACGTTGTAATAAAACAGGTCACATTGCTCGATATTGTCGTCAGCCCATGCCCACGACGTTGAGAACGAATCCTAACCCGAGTGTCCAGACAGTGCAAGTGGAGCACCCAGTGACGGAGCCAACTTTTGTCTCTCACCAGGTAACAGATTTAACTGAGCATGACTCTAACCCAGTCTCTCCAGAACTCTTAAAACAGTTGGTGGGTCCATGCACTGTAGTGCAGCTGACTATGAATGGGATCAATGTCCCTTCATTACTGGACACTGGTTCAAATGTTACCACACTGACAAAGAGTTTTTTCCTGTCACATTTTCATTCAGACCAGCCTAAAATTAACACCTGCAAGTGGCTAAACCTCTCTGCTGCCAATGGGTTTGCCATCCCATATTTGGGGTATGTAGAGGTGGACGTCACTGTCTTAGGTCAAGTGCTTCGTGATTGTGGTGTTCTAATTGTTGAAGACCCACCCAGTTTCACGTCATTACAGAAACAGAAGGAAAAAGTGCCTGGGCTCTTGGGAATGAACATCATAAGTCAACTGTATACTGACCTTTATGAGGAATATGGTTCGGCCATGTTCTCTATCCCTCAGGTTACACAGGCCGCACCTGGTTGGAGAGAAGCACTACAAATGTGTCATGTGATGGAGACTGAGCAGAGTGATGAAGGACTCGGTAAACTACGAGTGCATGCTGAGAATCCTGTCCAGATCCCTGCAGGTACCACAGTGATGATTCCAGCCACAGGTCCAAAAGGTAAACAGTACAACTCACTCACACTCCTTTTGGAACCGGATAACAGTGCAACCCACATTTCTGCAGGCCTACTGGTGTCCACAGCTCTAGCCACAATAAAAGACGGACTGGCCTACGTTCCAGTTACGAACGTGAATAGTGAAGTAGCCTACGTTCAGCCACGAACCCCATTAGGTTTGCTGCATTCAGTCCATGTAGTGGAGGCTAATAGTCCCACAATTGTGTTTAATGAGGAGACTGATGCTCAAGGCAAAGTAACTGTAATGTGCTCCCAAGCCTCTGTTAGCCCTTCTCAGGGTTTAGATCTACAGTCAGTTGATTTGTCTAATTTGAGCCACCAGGAGCAACTGAAAGCAAAAGATTTGCTTGGAAAGTACAGGGATGTATTTTCGACAGGGGATAGTGACCTGGGCTGTACAACACTCATTGAACATAATATTCCACTCACAGATGACATTCCAACTAAACAACGTTACCGTCGTATCCCTCCATCTCAATTTGAAATAGTCAAAGCTCACATTAAACAGCTACTACAGGCCCAAGTCATAAGAGAGAGTTGCAGTCCCTATGCTGCACCCTTGGTTTTAGTTCAGAAAAAGGACGGCTCCCTGAGGATGTGTGTAGACTACAGGCAACTCAATGCAAAGACGAGAAGGGATGCCTATCCATTGCCTAGAATCGAAGAATCATTAGACGCACTGACTGGTGCTAAATGGTTCTCTACACTAGACCTTGCCAGTGGATACAATCAGGTCCCTGTAGCTGAAGCAGATAAGCATAAAACAGCTTTTTGTACACCATTCGGCCTGTTTGAATTCAATCGAATGGCTTTTGGGTTGTGTAATGCACCCAGTACTTTCCAAAGATTAATGGAAAGGATATTTGGAGATCAAAGTTTGCAGTCTCTGCTTCTGTATTTGGATGATGTAGTAGTCTTTTCAACCTCTGTGGAACAACATTTGCAGAGATTGGAGCTGGTGTTACATCGTCTGCGAAAAGAGAACTTAAAGGTCAAGTTGAGCAAGTGTTGCTTCTTCCAAAAACGAGTCAAGTACCTGGGCCATGTGGTGTCTGAGGATGGGGTGGCCACCGATCCAGATAAGGTCGCTGCAGTAGCCCAGTGGAAATGCCCAGAGAATGTCAAAGAGCTAAAATCATTCCTTGGCTTTGCCAGCTATTATCGGCGATTTGTCCCTGGTTTTTCTCAAGTTGCCTCCCCATTAAACTCTTTGGCTGCAAAACTGACTAGTAAAGATAAGAGAGTCAAAAATTCAATCAAACCTCACTGGACCGAGACATGTCACGCAGCCTTCCAGACACTCAAACAGAAACTCATCACAGCCCCAGTGCTAGCTTATGCAGATTTTAATAAACCATTTATCCTGGACGTAGATGCTAGCCATGATGGGTTGGGGGCAGTCCTGTCGCAAGAGTGGGAGGGCAGAGTTCGACCTATTGCTTTCGCCAGCCGCAGTCTGAGAAGAACTGAAAGAAATATGCAAAATTATAGTTCCATGAAATTGGAATTTTTAGCCCTGAAATGGGCTGTTGCAGAAAAATTCAGAGAATACTTGGTGGGCCAAAAATGTACAGTTTACACTGACAACAATCCTCTAAGCCATCTCCAGACAGCCAAATTGGGAGCAGTTGAACAAAGGTGGGCCTCAGAATTGGCAAGCTTCGACTTAGACATCAAATACAAACCAGGAAGAACAAACACAAATGCAGATGCTTTGTCCAGGCAAAATGCAAATCTGGAGCATATACTAACCCTTGCTCCCACATCTGCCCTTTCAGAAGAACTGAGGCGTGCAGCACAAAAGCAGCATGGTGTACTGACTTCTCCAAATTGTGTATCACAGGCTGTAATGGCGTCTTCTGGGGAGAATGCAGCTAACCTGGCGGTGTTGCAGGCAGAAGACCCACTGATCCGGGACTTTCGCTTCTTCTGGGACAGACGGCAACAACCAAATAAGGATGAGAGGAAGAAGGCGTCACCCATGCTCCTGAAGCTCTTGAAGCAATGGGGTCGGGTAATTGAAAAAGATGGTATTCTTTTTCGACAGGTGGAGTCACCAGAAGGGGGACCAGCATGGAATCAGTTACTATTGCCACAAAAACTGCAGGGGGATGTCCTCCTTAGCCTCCATGACAACCATGGACACCAAGGTGTGGAACGGACAACAGATCTCATTAGGAGGAGATGCTACTGGCCAGGTATGAATAAAACAATAGAGGAGTACTGCAGAGCTTGTGAACGCTGTACATTGGCCAAAGATGTTCATACTCCACCACGGAGCTTCATGGGCCACCTGACAGCCTCTAAGCCTAATGACATTCTGGCTATAGATTTTACTGTTCTAGAGCCTGCATCTGATGGGCGAGAAAACATCTTAATCATGACAGACGTGTTTTCAAAATATGTACAGGCCATTCCAACTAGAAACCAAACAGCGGTAGCAGTAGCTGAGGCTTTGGTTAAACACTGGTTCTATGTTTTTGGAGTCCCTCGCCAAATACACTCTGACCAAGGACGATGTTTTGAGGGTAAAGTAGTACAAGAGTTGTGTCGTATTTACAATATCACAAAAACTAGGACGACACCATACAGACCTCAAGGTAATGGCCAATGTGAACGGTTTAACAGAACCCTCCATGACCTGCTCCGGACACTGCCACAGGAAAAGAAAAGGCAGTGGACTGTGCATCTGCCTCAAGTAATATTTGCTTATAATACCACAAAACATCAATCCACAGGATATTCACCACATATGTTAATGTTTGGACAGGAACCACGGCTGCCTATTGATTGTGTGTTAAGTGTTACAGGACAGCCGGAGTCACTGACAGCAGATGAGTGGACCACCGACCATCACAGCAACTTGGCCTGCATTTACCTGGGAGCGAGGCAGCGGCTCCAAGCAGCCGCTGACCGACGAGCCAAACAACACAACAACAAGGTCAAAGCAGATACTTTGCAGCCTGGACAGCTAGTCTACTGCCGGGACCACAGCCACAGAGGACGGCACAAGATACAGGACCACTGGAGCTCTGTGCCGTACAGGATTGTGCGGTGTCCACAAAATGGAGGGCCAGTGTACACAATCAGCCCAGCGGAGGCAGAGGGACCCCTGAAACAAATACATCGGTCGGAGCTACGTCCAGCTGCAGGTAAACTGTTTGATTTATCAATAAATGACCCAGGTCTCCCTGAAGATCTACTCATGGGTAATGATTATGATGACACCTCTCAACCACCATTTGTGGTTGAGTGTTCCTGGAGATCTGTAACTGATGTGGGAGAGCAGGATGGCACACCCCCACCACAGCCAGATGTTGTGGAGAGGCCCGGTGCAGAACAAGAGGGATCACGGCGTCCTCGTAGGACCACAGCCGGACAGCACCGAAACCCCCATCATCTCCCAAGATCAACCACCACCCAAGTGAATCAAATTATTGCCCCTTGGCAAGGATTTCACCGGCCTTGGCTTTGATGCCCATCGACGGGACGTCGATTCAGTTCATGGGGGCAGATTGTAGCAGTAGGTCACCAGGAAGCAGAAGCACAGACCAATCAGAGGAGACAGCTAGTCACACCTGCTGTTAATCAGTCTCTCCTCCAGCTCCTGAGTCACTTTCTGGAGATCCTTTGTTTGGCACACATGTGCTGTGACTGGTGACTCTGTTCTGTGTGGTAAGGTGGACTTTTGGGGTTTTTAACATTGTTTTAGAATTAGGATAGCATTTTAATTGTTAGGGTAATGTAGGGGTGCATGCACCCTGAGGTATTTGTATTTTAATGATTTTAATTGTGGGTCTGTCATTTGTTTTTAGGACTGAAACACTAACAGTGCTTTGTTTGTTTTTAGGCATAGCACTGACTGCCGTTTATTTTAGTTTAGTATTTTATATTTTAGTCATATTGATTTTATTGTTTTTATTATTTTAGATTTGAGTTGTGTAGTTTTAGGATTTTAACATTCTGTCTTCTTCTGTTCCTAGTATTGTGGCTGGTGGGAACCCCCATTCAACGGTGTGGCTGAAATGCTGGGAGTTCACTTTAGATGGTGATATGGTTTGTGGTTGCACATTGAATTAGCGTGGTGTGTTTATTTGAAGTGTTGGGTTTATATTTATTTTGAATATCTAGTATACTCCCAGTGTCCTAGGCAGTGGATGGTTGGTTTCCCAGTCGTGATATGACTGTCTGTCCTCTTGTCTTTTCTTGACTGTGTTTTATAGAGTTTTAAATATTATAAAATAAATGGCATGTGTTTGACCCACACTGACTGTTGTGGCCTCCTTAATTGAAGCCCCTGTGCATGTTCAATCAATTCATAAAGGTTACAATAATAATAAATGTAAATAAAGTTTTAAATGATTTTTTTTTTAAAAACGTTATACAAGGAAGAGAAACCCAAAGAAAATTTCACATAAAAGCAAGTGCGTAGAAATGAGTCTTAAGTAGTGGTGGAACAGTACATTTATTCAAGTACTACTTAAGTACAGTTATGAGGTACTTATATAACTATTTACTTCTACTCCACTAGATTTTGAGGCAAATATTGTACTTTCTACTCCACTCGATTTAGCTGACAGCTTTTGCTACTTTTCAGGTCGAGATTTAACATAAAATATATGATCAATTTAAAGTGATTAGACTTATTTTTTGTTAAATATTATAACAGTAATAAAAGTAGTAACAATGAGACTTCTTCTACTTCTACTCAAGTAAAAAAAAAATGCAGGGATTTTTCCTGCATTAGAGTATTTCTACTTTTTTCTACTTACATACAGTACTGTGCAAAAGTCTTAGGCAGGTGTGACTATACTATTTATGGATGTAAAACTCCTCCCTCGAACGCTCCTCATTCAATCATACCTTAGCAAGAGTTACTAAGAGAAGAAGGTCTGTCAAGCTTTGAGCTCTGAGCAACAGTGAAACAGTTGGCTTAGGTAATTTGTAAATCTGACACCAATTACCCTAAGAGGTTAGCATGAGAAGTCGTTTTTTCCCCTTTTCCAAAACTCAAAAAACAAGTGGAGCGTTGCTGGCTGTGGATTAAACCGTGTTGGAGAGCCCACTCCCAAGATCAAAAGACACACATGTCTGCTCCAAGTTAAGCTGCTAGCGGCAAACATGAACTAACTAACGATTGTCTAGCTGTTAGATGAGATTACTCAAACCAGATTTAACAGCTATGGTTCCTGTCAACTAGTATTCTTACCACTAGCCTGCTAGTGCAGAACTAGTCCAACAAACTGGGCTGTACAGTGCTAATAGCTAGCATCACTGAATCCCACAACAGCCAGCTTTTGGCTAACATTCTATCAAAATTTCACATTAACTACTAATGTAAATGGTCATGTTATGTTTCCAATTAATTAAGTGGTGTGGAACTAGAGTCTAACTTGTTATCTTTCAAAACGTATAGCGTTTTATAGCACCAATGCTATAACCAGAAACAGTTAATGTACAGCCCTGTAATGTATGTATGTATATATATATATATATATATATATATATATATATATATATATATATATATATATATATATATATATATATATATATATATATCAATGTTGAACATAGCATCCCAACAGGACATTATGAACCTGTTTAATTTTAATCTTTGTAGCATTTTATGAATGGGCAGCCTAACTCCTAAAACACTCGCATTGCTGGTCCGCTCCATGACTGCTGACGGTCCTGGAAGCTTGATGGGCATAGCAACAGTAACTAAGGGGGCCGAGGCAAAGAGTGGTCACAGCAAATATTCATTTGATTCAGATTTTTCTTCTGTTCACTCACTTCGCATTTTGTTGATTGATTTTAAAAAAAACTATTAACATTTTTAGTTTTGAAAGCATTATTATTTTACAGCATTTTTTCACACCTGCCTAAAGCACAGTACAGTAAGTGAAAGATCTGCACATTTTCCACCACTGGTTACTCCTTAAACCAAAACAAAAATCACCTCTGGGAGACTCATCAGCCAACATGTTGATCCACTGCCAAATCCTACTCATGTAAGGCCAAGAAGATGAATGATTATTCAGCATTAAGCATTCCCACTGATTGTTTACACAGACTATAGAGAGCAGCGGGTTTACAGTCATTGACTCTGTTATTCAGAGGGGAACCTTCAGGGCCTTCTACGCCTTCAGGGTAGGCCTTAAAAATTCTAAACCAAAAAATATGAGTATTAATATTTTTTTTTTTAAACTATCTAATTTAATTTAATACAATACATTTAATACATTTTCTCTCATCTATGTTTTAAAGCAGTAGTTCTCAACCTTTTTGAGTCGCGACCCCCAATTTAACATGCATGTTAAATTTTCTAAATTTTCTAAATAACATGCATGTTAAATTGGGTTCCCGGCCCCAAGGTTGAGAATAGCTGTTCTAAAGTTAAGTTTACTGTCAAGTTCACATCAGCAATGAAAGGGTTACTGTCCTGAAACATGTTATCCAATCAGAATCGTCCGGTTATCTAGCTCATTAATTCATTAGGACCATAGACTGTATAAAATAGGTTAGGACTTCACGAATCTCGGGGAAGGCCAAGCTATGTGTTTTGGTTTGGAGAGTGATGGGAAAATTGACCAATCACGGTTAGATTTTAAGTGGGCGGGACAAAAACAAAAGATCGTAGGCCTTCCTGAAGTCCGAACAGTGGGCAGAGTAGTGAGAGCGGTTGAGAGACAGTTAAATGGCGGATGACGAGAGCTGCGTTGTGGCTAGCTTGATAGCATCACCTTTTTCAAGGCGGCCTTTCACAGAAAAACTTCAAATAATAAAAAACGGAAGATCCAACTCCAGAACTGGAATTAAAAGAAAAAGTTAAGAAAGTGGAAAGGCATTTCAAGTCCGAAAATTATCAGCGATATCCATGGATGACGGCTGTAAGAAAACAAACAGGCTGTACTGCTGGAGTTGTTTACTTTTTACAAGTGACAAGTCATCCACCTGGGTCAGCGGCGGATTTGTGGAAGTGTGCCCCCCAGACCCCCCTACAGTGGTTCAGTTGGCAAGCATGGTGTGTGTTTTAGATAGATAGTGCGTCTGGACGCGTGTGCCAGACGCACAGAGTTTCAGTTTGCAAGCATGGTGTGTGTTTTAGATAGATAGATAGTGAGTGAGGCGTAAAACAACAATTTGGAATACTTCATGCTGTTTATTTTTTGTGCGTATTATGGAGCCGTTTTGGTCCATGTTTGTAAGTCTTTTTCCCCACATGATTATATTTTCTAAAGTTGCAACAAGCGGGGTCGGAGTGTGTGATTAAAAAGCACCACTGTCTGCTTCCATTACATTACATTACATTACATGTCATTTAGCAGATGCTTTTGTCCAAAGCGACTTACAATAAGTGCATTCAACCTGATGGTACTAGACACAGATCATAGGAATCAGGAAAGTACATAACTTCAAGGCTTCCCGTTCACGCATCGCCTCCTTCAGATGCCGAGACTTGATTTGTTAGTTTTCTAAACATGAAAAATGCAAAAAAGCTGGTCAGACTACTGAAAGCCCAGCTATAGTGCTCACGATTTGCCACTGCTGTTGTTACACTATTGTTAAGTGTAACTCCTATTTGTGAACACCATATAAAATAGTCTGTGTGCTCTTGATAATAATGTTTGCATTATTATTGTTTTGGCATCATTAACACATTAGGTAAACAAAGAATGCAGAGTACATAAGCTCAAAAATTTCCTTCAACAATGATCTGCAGCATATAAGGGTACAGTGGTATAAGGTGTACAGGAGTTAATCAATACTTACATGGAGAACTGATGATCGGAGCATCCAGTATTGGACTCTTCCCGTTCTTAAAGTTCCTTTTAGTGAATGAAGGTTTGCACTTGCACCGTGTCTGGTTGATTTCTGCAGAGTGCATTTGAACAATGGGAAAGGAGTGGCCTCTGGTCACTCATCCGTAGCCCAGTGAATAGTATCCACTGGGCAAACCAACAAATCATATGATACATGTAAGCAAAATGAAAAATTTCCAGTACACCACCACATATCACAGATATGCTCATCACATACACCCCTGCAAGAACACTTCAGTCAACAGGCAGTGGCAACTTACTCATCCCTCACACCAGATCCAAAGAAGGAGAAGCAGCTTTTAGTGTTTATGCCCCGCGAAAGTGGAACGCCCTGCCTGACACAGCTAAAAATGCCTAATCAGTAGCCAAATTTAAAAAAAGATTAAAAACGTATCTTTTTTCAACAGCATTCGGTTGAACTGTATGTGCATGTGTGGTTGTGGGAGTGGGTGCACATGTGTGAAGTGTGTATGTGGTGAATATGGCATAGCTTGTCTACCTGCACTCTTCAATTAATTTGTAATTGTTTGTTTGTTTTCTGTTGTTTTGTTTTGTTTTTTAACTGTAATTATGTATATCCATTGTGAAGCACATTGAGTCTGCCTTGTGCATGAAATGCGCTCTATAAATAAAGTTGAATTGAATTGAATTGAACTCAGTTATTACATTTAGCACATGACTTGCTTTCATAACATTTGTTCAGTTGACAGTTGATCATGGCAGATTACAGAATATACTATAGAAATAATGATAGCAAACATGATATAGGAACATGGTGATTTGCATTTCTGAAAGAGACGTGACAGGTTGGTACTTACTGG
This sequence comes from Centropristis striata, assembly GCF_030273125.1. NCBI lineage: Eukaryota > Metazoa > Chordata > Actinopteri > Perciformes > Serranidae > Centropristis > Centropristis striata. The sequence goes on along the minus strand of NC_081527.1, from coordinate 11,849,219 downwards.
TTTCAGGTGGTTAAAATTAAATTTACAGTTCAAGTGCAGCTTGTTTGGCTGTCTTTTGTTTGGTCAAACATTACACCACCACTTTTTAACCCAACCACAAAGTTATGGGGAAGTGATGAGAAACAAGTGCTACTCAAAGGTGTCTCCTCTGGATAATGTTTACAATATAGGTAATAGTTACCATCAGCAGATGTTCAGCTGCAACAGCTTAACAATCACACAAAAAAAATGCTTTACCCTTCCTCTACCCTAAAGAAGGCTTCATGCAACTCTAAGCTAAAAAAAAATCTTAATTTTTAAACAGGCCTTTAAAGAAGTGAGGACCGGCTGAAACACACACACACACACACACACACACACACACACACGCACACACACACATACATACACACACACACACACACACACACATTTTTTTGCCAACAAACAACCAATTGATTGGATTTTAATGACAAATTAAAGCTGTATATAAGAAATAAACAAAGAAAAAAAACATTTTAGATGGTATACTGAGCAAAAAAAATGTGAAGAACAAAAGTTGAAATAAATGTTGCTAAAAGATTTTCTGATGTGAAATGTTAAATTCCATTCTGTTAAAACTCTGAATCTATTCCTTATTATCTGACCTTGTCTCATCATTTGTAGCAGCTTTCACTCCCTGGTCCAGTTTATCTTATTCTCCCTTTTCTTCTCCTCCTCTGATGCCACCCGAGTCACTGGAGCATTATTTTAATGAAACTCTTATATCTCGTATAAACACAAATCATGTTATACAACTATTTTTGGAAACAAGATGACAGAGATGCAGCAGGAGAGTACTGAGGAGTTATGGATCACATAGACGTCAATGGCAAAGTTATCAAACTCATACAACAACATTATGATTTAATATATTCAAAATGTATTCAGCTTTTAAGGTCCATCAACATAATCTATTTTACAAAACCAACCAAAATCATGTAAAAATATTAAAAACTACTACCATTCAACTGATGTCATTAAAATGTTAATAATGTTAAAGGTCTGCCTACATCTTTTACAAGCCTATATTTTCATTTGATGTCACTTAAGAAATACCACCAAAATAGTTTTCCTCCTGAAGTAAAATTCAGTTTTGCAAGTGAGTTGATCTAAAATTTATACCATAAAAATTTGAGGGGGAAAAAATCAACTCTTATTGTAATTTTTCTTCTTTATACTTATAATCCATTAAGTACACGATAAATACAGAAACGTGTAGATTTTGGACGTATAATGACTAACAGATTAAATCACGCTCTGATTCAGAGTCACAATCAAAGCACAAACTTCAGATCTGGGATGCAAAACACAATCAGTTTCTGTGAGAATGCTGAGAAAAAGTGGTTTATACTATACTAGGCCTTTAATTTACAACATGCAATGTCATTATCTTTCCAGTTCCAGTGTAAAAGATAATCACTAAGGGGTTTTTTACAAACATGATGGCTTCAAGTTGTATTAAGAGTATTGTGTTACAATTTGCAACATCCTGTAGCTCTCCTGGTCAACACAACTACAGTATTAACTGCCAGACTGAGTCTTCTTTGGTGAAGTGTTGCACAGATCGGCTGCTGGAGTGCATAAAGTTTTCAGTCTCTGTAAAAAGAAGAAAAGCAATTGGCATTAAATTCACTCACAACCCTTTGCCTTAGATATATGTTTGTAAACCACCTGTCAGGTATAGCTCCATGTAAGCTGCATGAAAGTTTGGTCAGAGAAAGCTCAAGGAATGGACCCTTATCTGCAAATTGTTACACTAAAGGCATGGCGGTAAAATATGGCGTCTCGCCATATAACACGAGACTGTATAACTTCACCATACATTGTCCAATCTGTCCCAAATTTCTCACACATGATGAGGGTCCAGCCCTGAACACATCCACATGTCAATATTGGTACATAGCCATGTAACATGTGTTACACCTAGCCCGAGCAGTAGGTTTAACGTAAGGACACAAAATTTGGTACACGTTTCATGTGGAGACTCACCAAAAAACCTCTTGGAGCCATACCCCAAGCCCAACAGGAAGTCGGCCATCTTTAATCAAATATGGCAATTTAGAAGTTTTTCTCCATTCCCACGCTGCTTACTTTAACAAACTCCTCCTAAAGATTTAAGACTTGACTTGTACTCTGCAGAGACTGCCTAATTTGTTTGCTCTGCCCATTTATACTTGCCACACCTCCTTTCATAACTCATCGCCTGTTTGTCGTACACTCTTCTCAGAGGTGTTGTTGCCCTCGCCTTGCCTCCCTTAACTTGGTCACGCACATCATAACCCTTGGCCTGTTTGTCGCAGGTTCTATTGGGAGGTGGCAGACGATTGCTGGACCTGGTGTGGCCGGCTCCCTGGACGGCTCCACTCTGCTCGGGCCCATTCATCGCTACTACTTGCAGCTTTAATTTTTTTATTTGCTTTTTGAAACATTTAAGAAGTAACTTTTGCTTCTATAATCAAAGTAACATCAGTTCATGTCAAACAGTTTTGTCAATAGACAGGATTTGCTTTTTTTGAACAATTAAACAATGCCTTTTTAATTGAAAAAACTCATTGAAAATACAAGCCAATAGCCCTGCAGCTACCCTTTAGCTTTAAATGTACAATCCACGTTATAACACCCACCACCAACATTGTATTTAGGTCATTTAAAATAGCTATCACTAAACTAAGTTTAAATTGTTATTGTTCTTTCAAGGTTGATAAAAGTCTGTTACATCTGAAATGTGTTTTTTAAACGCAGCAGTTGAACAAGCCCAGATTTATCATTAATGTTAAGTAACTTCCAAAGGCCCAAACTGTGGTTCAGGCTGTAGATTATTCTTTGATGTTGCACTCTTCAGGGCTCAATCAGTTTCTGTCAGGATAAAGAGAAATGGCATCTGATAGTATAGTAGACTATTCATTTACTATGCTGGAATTTTTAGTTGCTTTGTAAAAAATGCTCAGAAGATACTAAAGGTTTCAGGAATCTTACATACCTTCAAGTCTTAACATGAATTAGAACTTAACTATGTGGCTTTTTTTTTTTTTTTTTAATATGTATACATATAGTTGCTAACATGCTGTTGCTTTTCTGATCCACAGAACTACAATATAAAAACTTGTAACTTTTATCAAATGTTTCTGCCAGATTAAGATTAAGACTAATTATAGCATTAGACACATTCTGGCCTCCATTCACCAGCTCCCTCTCAAACATCAGTAAGTATATACTGTAAAACATTACATGGGCATACATTATCATATCTGCAATTTGATAATCATTTATGGATCACTAGGATTGCAGGGTGTTAGTTAGTGTCAGCTAAAACATGCAGCTCTGTATCAGAAAGAGGTCTTTCAGCATGAAGAGTTCTCTTTGGTGAAGTGACGCAGAGATCGGCTGCTGGAGTGCATAAAGTTTTCAGTCTCTGTAAAAAGAAGAAAATGATTTGGCATTAAATTCACTCACAAACCTTTGCTTTAAATATATGTTTTGTAAACCAGCTGTCAGGTATAGCTCCACGTAAGCTGCATGTAAGTTTGGTCAGAGAAAGTCAAGGAATGGACTTATCTGCAAATTGTTACACTAAGAAAAGTTCTGTCATTGGCAGTAAATCTTCAGTGTTGTCAGCAGACACAGTTACCTGTCTCAATGTTCCTGGGGTCACTGCCATACTATAGAGAATCCACAGAGGAGTCAGGAGAACTGAAGAGAGAGCAGTAAATATGCCAATGGCATAGCCCCACCAGGGGTACTGGTAGGTGTTGTATTTCAGTGGAGTGAACTTGGCCAGAGAGAAGAGCAATATTCCCTATTAGAAAAGAAAAGACCAGGGAACGATAAATGAATAGCATACTATATACTGCATACATATATGTGTGTTTGTTTTCAGTTCTTTACAGCATACGGAAAGAATAAAACATAAATGTACTCACAACACAGATAGATGGTGTGAAGAACTTCCAACAGCATTTCATGTACAACGAAGGGTAGTAGCCAATCATTTCCTTTATCTTGTCATAATAACGATCAGCACCTTGTGGGCAGATAGTCAAATTAGCTATATCAACTTTTAATGAAAGCACTGGGCATTCATCTATATTACAATTTGAGGATATTTAAGGAAATGCAGATGAGAAATATATGCAAACTGAGTCACATTAGCAATTTTCATGGTGACAGATTTTTAAATATTTTAGTGAAACCACTGATGACACTATAATCAACAGAAAGTGTAAATTCCCCAAAAGCAGTAATGTTGATAATTATGGCCTAATTTAAAGAAGTACCACTCCTTTGGGGGTCACCAAGTCATGAAAGTCGCTCAGTTTTAAAAGCATTTTTGTAACCCCTACATCTAATTAATTTTTGTTGCTCACCGAATATCCATCCCACACAGATGGATTCGAAAATTACTAAAGACATGATTGGTATTCCACTTGCAGCATAGTAGTCAAACAGCAGAAATACATAAAGACCTCCCTACAACACAAAACAGGGAAGAAAGAGAAGGGAAGAAAAAGGAGATTGAGAATGAAACATACAGACATACAGATGTAGTATTTATTTATTCACAGGTTAAAAAAATAAACTCTGACCTCAGTCACCATAAAAAGGCCAATAACGAAGGACACACCACAGATGACCAGCAGAAGAAGTTTACGTCGATGACCAGAGAAGAAGAAGGATGGATACAGGTCTGATATGGACGTCACCAAGCCCTCCAGGAACACAAACTGTAATGAAAAGTCATTTTCTTCTTACAATCAAGTAAAGTAGCCACTATGAGGCCCTCAGTTGTTTTGGCTTTTCTTAATTTCTGTTATTCAATGGCTGATCACTAAGTGAAACTCACATGACAGAAGCATGAACAATATTTTACAGATTATTTACAACAGCGATGAAACGTTAAAACCATTAAAAGTGAAAAGAAGTTGTTTTCAAGTTGAGAAATAAAGTGAAGTTGCCTTGTCATGTCCAGAGCAGAGGGGCTTATAACTGAGCTGATTAAAAGTCTGATGTATATTCTAAATACAACTGAGTGGGAACACTTTACCTCACTGTCCACTCCAAGAAAGATAATCATAATGAAGAAGAGGGCAGCCCAGAGTTGAGGTAAAGGCATCATGGTGACGGCTCGAGGGTAGGCAATGAAAGCCAGGCCAGGACCTGCAAGTGGTGAAGTAGAATAACAGGGAAGGATTAGGGCTGGCATAATCAATCAGGATGCATTTAGCTCCATGTTGCATTGTTTATTTCTGTGTTTGCATTTTTCGCCACCAACTTTCCAAATAAAACTGCAAGTATATTTCCAGCCCTCTGCCTTCATATACGCCCCCCTTCACAGAGTTTTCAATTTCGTCTGCTTAAATTTATGCACTGTGAAATCTTCCATCTATCCATTTTCATCTGCTTATCCAGTCCCTCTCTTTTCTTGGGGAGAACTCCAACACAGCAGTGGTCAGCCAAGGGCTTGTGATTATCCCCACACTCGCCCGGCACCTCTCAACCTGGGCAACTCCGGAAAAGGAAGGAGTCCAGCCTCTCTCCAGGAGTTTGGTTCCGGAGCCCAAGCGTGTAGGTCAGCCCAACAATATCTAGCCGGTAACGCTCCATCTCCCACACAAGCTCAGATTCCTTAACCGCCAGTGAGGTGACATTCAACGTCCCCAAAGCCAGCCGCTGAAGCAGGGGGTCAGCATGCCCAGGTACCCGCCTCACCACGCACCCGATCGATATGCCTAGCCCTGCAGGTTGGCAGATCCATGTTTTTTTTCTCAGGCTGTGCCCCTTGGACAAAGGCCTTCGTCTCCATGCTCCCCTTCCGGGTCTGGCTCAAGGAGGGGGCCGTGGTTTACCCATGCTGGGCGAGGTACACAGATTGTCGTGGCTCTGCTTCATAAGGATCTTTGAATGCACTTAGTTTGGCCCCTCCCCTGGGACCACTTTGCCTTGGGAGACCCTCCCAGCTAACACAGCTCCCAGGGTCACAGGAGCACACAAACCTCTCCACCACGCTAAGGTGGTGTCATGAATCAAGCAGGATCCAAATGCAGTACAACCAAGATTGAGAGCGAGGTCTCTTTTATTGTTCCACACACAGCAGGAAACACAGGAAACAATAAGCACGAACACAGTCTTGCAACTAGAGTCTCTGAATGACACAGAAACACCAAAGTCCAGAGCACAGCTCAGAAGCTGGGAAGGCTAGTTCCTATTAAGAGAAGCTGGAGCAGCAGACACCAACAAAGGAACGGCGAAAATCCAACCAGGAAACACGCAAGCTGGAATCAGTCGGGGACAGAAGGCAGGCAGGTTTACCAGGGCAGATACAAGGTGACAGAGTCAGGAACAGACTGGATCGGAACCGGGAGATCAGACCAAGAGAAAACGCTGGAAAGTTCTGCATGACACAAGAGACAATCTGGCAACTGGTGCTGGGCTGGTGAGGCTTAAATGCTGGAGCTTGATGAGCACTGAATGAGCTTCAGCTTGAGCTCTGCAGGTGCAGCAGAACTCCTCTGATGAAGGAGCGTGGCGTGCTGCACCAGAGCCCATGACAGGTGCCGATTCTTGGAGAGGACTGTGATTTGGTCTAACCATAACTAACTAGTTAACAGGTTACAACTTGGTTACTAGTTACTACTTATCCGTATGAAGTCTGACATTTCTCACATTACAGCATTTTACTAAAATGTTGAGTCAGTTCACACAAAGACAATGTTGGACTTCTGCAAAATCTGACCAGTGTTGATATGTCATCATGTCATCATTCAACTGCAGGCTATCAAATTGATAACCTGCAAACACTGTGGACTTTGTACTTTACTCCTCATAAACCTCCCCGTTATGCAGATGATACCAAAGTATATCTATCAATGAAGCTGGCAAAACCACTCAGTTAGCTAAACTCCAAGCATGTTCTAAGGACATAAAAACCTGAGTAACCTTCAATACTCTGATGCTAAACTCAGACTTAACTGAAGTACTTGGCAACGAACACCTACAAAACACACTGAACTATCTAAATATATAGTTACTCTAGATGGCATTGCCAAGGGTCAACGCCAACAGTTTTTATTTACAAACTATTCCATACCTGATTCAGCCACTGTTGAGATGTCAACACCCAACTCATAGGACATGAAGCCGAGGACAGAGAAGACTGCAAAGCCAGCAACAAGGCTGGTTAAACTGTTTAGTATGCACAGTGCAAATGTGTCTCTGAAAAATAAAAAAAAGATTGTTATACTGTATTCTGCATAACATATCAAAGACATACAAAGTAAGTACCTTGAATAATATTTCTTACTTGTAGCAGTTATTGTTGTATTTGTTGTAGCTTCCCAAAGCTGACAAAGTGCCTGTGCAGACACAATAAGAAAATAATATCTGGTTTCCAGCATCCATCCACACCTTAAAACAGTAAATAGTTAGTATTTGTTATATGCCATATACAGTGTGACATTTATATACAACGTTCAACGTTTTTGAAAGAGTGAAAAGTGTTGCATGAACTAGGTAAGTTTTATAGTATATATCCAGCAGCTCATTGTTGTGATCTGATAATCAGCAAATTCATCCATTTCAGTGCCCCATATTGCCATTTTTCAAGCTGCAGTAGGTATCTTACAGGAACCACAGGAGCATGAGATTCACTCTCTTTGAACATGTTTATCTTGTACTGAAGCAGGGATAGGGGTCCCTTCTTTTGGTACCACAGGCCTCTGGTCTGAGTGTATCATTCTGTGGTCCCTACACTGTTAAAGCAGCTGAGTCAGAGGCAGGCAGAGTCGGCAACAGGAAAGCAGTCCAAAGGTGAGTGCTCGAAAGTCTTGCATGAAAGCAAAGAACAATCTGCCTATGAGTAACTAACTCTAACTAAGTTCAGAAGGCAGAAATACTGGCTTGATTGGAGATAGAAAGTGCGTGCACAGGTGAGGGGAGTTGTCTGATGAGGTGAGAGTGGCCAGCAGGTAGAGCGTAGCTGAGGCAAGGAGAGTGGAAAAGTACTGGGAGACAGAGGCCACAGGAATTAGTTAGCAGAGCAGCCTAACCCTGGCATTAATTTGCGGGGGATAGGCTGAGAGTGTTACAGACAAAGAATAACATGCTACAGTTGAGTGCCACTGGAAATCCAGTAGGATTGAAGTTGGGTGTGTAATATCTTGTAAGAATATAAGAAGCAAGAAAGTAGGGTTATACCTATACCTACTTAGCTGACTCCCATCTTTTTAAGTCAGAGTAAAGACTTAAACATTAATACTCCACTAACCTTATGTGTTTGGTTTTCGAGTTGTGCTTTTGGGTTCAAACCTAGGACTCCACAAAAAGTCCATCACTGTAAGTGTGCCAATGTTAGCAAAGTAATGCCCTGTACAATGTGTCACATCGTTGGGGTCACAGGTATCCAGCAACTTCATTTGGATTTATGGACTGAATGTACTGAATTGTGTCAGCAATTTCTTGACTTTCTTCTTGAAAATAGAAGTTTTTCTTTGTTTCTCCCAAACAAAGACACATAACCCCATCCCCACCATCGCCACAGCTCCAGGTGGATATACCTGTGGTGTGAAACCTCATTGGCTGTCCTTCCAGGAAGTACAACTACCAGGTTAAGACACAAAAGTCTCCTGCAGCCATTCTCAACCTCTCTTCTTCTCAACTCCCTCGGAGGGACAGCACATCTGCTGTCCAGGGGTCTCATGTATCAAAGAGTACGTAGCTGTCATACTGAAAGATGGCGTACTCCCAAAACTAGAAAAGTACATACACAAACTCACCTCCACATGTATCAAACTGTGCTTACCCCAGGTTCAGCGCACCTTTCATTCATATATCCCAACCAGCGTGGAACTGAGCGCACATGCACGAACCACCAACCACGCCCCAGCTCCTCACGAAAATGAATACGCAAATGACTGTAAATCGCCGGCATGCCCGCTGATTATCGACAAAACAATGGCAAATCAACTTACTGTCACTGCGCGCGAGGTGGACATGGTGATCTCTGGGGTGGAGGCAGGAAAAATTCGCTTTTTGTTGCCTCAGGTCTGGGATCAGCAACAAGGTGTCACTGTGGCTGTTAACGCAGCCGGATCAGAGACCTGCACCATGACAGAAGGGTCCCTCAATACACACTCCTTCTAAACGCCACCGTTATTGAATTTAGTCAGAGCCATTAGAGCTGCCAGTGCGTAATGAGTGCCAAAATAATTTTTACGCATCAGTTTATAAGCCACACTTAACTTGTTGTCCCAATTAAACATCACATACGGGATCAAATTTGCACCACACCTGACTTATTCTGAAAGGATTTCCAACACACGTTTATTCTCTGGGGAGAGGGATCTGTGGGTCATGGATCGCTGTACACCTGCAGCGTTAACATCTCCATGTTCAACCAAAGGGGAAACGATCGGCGATCAGCACTTTGACACAGTAATTAAAGCAGGTTAACTGTGTCAAAGTGTGTGCGCTCCATAATCAGAATCACAAGTACTTTATTGATCCCCAGAGGGAAATTCGGTATATAGCAGAATATATAGACTTAAGAAAATATACAATCTTAACATCAAAACATATAGACTTCAACATATTGTCATTGCACAAGTAAGCAGCAGTACGCAGGTGAAGTCTAAAATATGATAATAAGTGGAAAAAAATCATCTATCCCCTCATATTTAGAACGGGTTATTGATGGTGGAAAACAGCATTTTCCCTCCATTTTCCGAGACCTATAAACTATAAAAAATAATGCCAGTTGTGTGTAGTATGAGTTTAGACATGAAACATGTTTTAAATAGAGCATTAAAGACAGTAAACAAAAGTTTGGGGTGCCACCGCACATTCTCACGGCAAGTTCACTTTTCATACATGTGGCGTGTGCGGAAAAAACAGCGTACACAATGTTTTTGTGCGTATGCAGCGTTGATACATGAGGCTCCTGGTCTGGTCTTCCAGGGGGTAGATCAGACAACTTCACTCTCTCTCCAGCTCTAAGGGAAGGGCCTAGAAGGCCCAGAAATCCAGCCATTGGACCTGGATCACCTCTACAACCGCTCTACGTTTCCTGCCTGTGATCTATACTGGATATAGTCACAAAGATCTTCACCAAGCTTTTGGAGCTAACAACAACAAATCACTCTGAAAACACCAAAACCCAAGAAGGAGCTGATTCTTCTTCAAAAGGATTAATGCTTCCCCCTTTTTCAACTCTGGACTCCAGAGGGTATAGTACTCTGGGCAGTTAGAACAACCAACGATAAGTTTGTTAAACTTTAATCAATGGTGTTGATCTGATGTGTGTTTACCGGTAAGTATAATTGTTATAAGATTTTGTGTAGGCACATCATTTGAAGTTGTGTGATTAATCTTACTCTACAGACAATAAGTCATACATGTAAATTAACGTTACTAACTCCTTTGATTTACTCACACACTAATCTACATAAAATATACTTTCATTTGGCTTCTTACAAACACATAGATATTCAAGTCAGCATGGTCTATTGTTCTCTCAAGAACATAGGGGCTCCATCATTTTGATTAGCTTCCTTTACTGCCCTCAGTCGGCCATTTTGTTACACACACACACACACACACACACACACACACAGACATAATCTTTCTCCCACATTTCCACTGTAAATAGTCTTTTAGATTAGTTATTGTGTATTTTGCTTGCTTTGTTTTGTTTTAGAATAAATATATTTTTGGTTTAATATGCTTCTCCTTTAAATGTTGCACATTAATGACTGATATGCCAACCTCTGCTATATAAAGAACTTCAAATGCCTTCAACGAATATTAAGTATGACTATGGTAATTTGATTATAATTAAGTTAATTATTAATCAGTGTTCCAAATTGATAGTTTAGTAACTTTATGAGACTGATTTCAGTCTCACATAAACCTCACTTGAGGATCAGTCAGACGGGTCAGATCAGGAGAAATGTAAAATCGAATTCCATTCACAGCTCTTGGTAATGTCAGACCACGGATCAGCAACACAGTCAACATCAAATAGGGAAAAGTGGAGGTGAAGTAGGTGACCTGAGAGAGAAACAACAATACATACTGTGTTCAGTAATGGTGACGGTGACATATGTAAAACACTTCATGGACAAGTTTTGCACCTGAATTTTCATGAGCAGAATAACATGTCACCTTTCCTGATGTCTTGACTCCTTTCCAGATACAGAAGTAACAGATGATCCAGCTCAGCAGAAGACATCCAGCCAGGTCCCAGCGCATACTACCCATCTCTTCAATTCCTCCAGACAAACCCAGGATTCTCCTCCTGCATGCAGAAAGACAATTATGTCAAGATACATTTTGAAACTTAAAAATCATTTTGCTGATATGAGTACTTACTGCCAGAATTCTTCAACTGAAGATGTTGCATTTTTATTGTGGCCATGATCTGAATCATTTTTACCAACATCAGTGCAGTTCTCTTGCAGTGGAAGAATAAACAGTACAAAATTAGATTGGCTTTAAAGGTTTAAAAATTGTAGTCATGTTGATATTAAGTCAGCTTTGTTACAAAAAACTGCATATTTCTAATACAATACATTTACAGTACTTCTCTAGAAACAAACTACAGTCATGACACCATCATAATATAGATGTGCACCTGTGTTCCAGGTGTTGTTGCAGCTGGCCCAGGGGAGTACAGTGTGGAAGGAGGAGAAGAGGTAAAGGAAGTCCCAAGCCATGATGACGATGTAATACATCACAGTGTATAGCGATATCATTTGATTGCCATAGCCTAAACCTGTTGAAAAAAATATCAAACTTCAACTCTAACTACACACCAGTAAAATAAAAAGTATTTTAAAAAGTCCGCATGCACTCAAAAAAATTATTAAGCCAAAAATGTGGACTTTCTGTAATTTAATTACATGTAAATTTTCCATGTAATTTTGTTACATACGTTGAATGTAAAAGGTCAAATGAAATGCAATGTTTTTCTTTCATTAAAAAGTAATATAGATAAATTAAATAGCGTTAATGCAAATTTCTACATAAACTTAATGTGTAGATTTACTTAAAATTTACGTATACTTTTACATAAACCTTATGAGTTCATTCAATATTGCATATAAAGTTAAAGAGACTTATAAAGTCCATACGAAGTAAAGCTTATTAAGATCATAACTCATATAAAAAACCTTCCTTACTTACTACTAATAATCAATAATTCTGAGGTAATAGAGGGAAAACTCTTAGTTAATGGCTTACTGGTTGTATAATAAGGCCATGCAGAATAAGGCATTAATAACTACTTAATAATGACTAATTAAGCGCCAATATGTTTCTTATTTGCATGATAATAAGCAACTTATTAATGTTGAATATGTGTTCCCTAAACAGTAATCTGTTGCCCCAATTTGGTGCTTAATGTTAATAAAGAAACTTTTTCATAACTGCTTGCGTATGAGATGCTTGAATAAACTCATAAGGTTTTATGTAAAAGTATACATAAACTTTAAGTAAATTTACACATTAAGTTTATGTCATTTGCATTAACGTTATTTAATTTATTTATGTTACTTTTAAATGAAAGGAAAACATTGCATTTAATTTGACCTTTTAAATTCAACGTATGTAACAAAATTACATGGAAAATTTACATGTAATTAAATTACATAAAGTCCACATTTTTGGCTTAATTATTTTTTTGAGTGTGCACTGCATTGGATAATAGACTAAGCTAGCAGTACCTTCAAATAAAGGACACATTTTCCTCCAACATGTGATTCCACCTTGACGAGTAAACTGTCCCAGAGATACCTCCAGAAAGAAGATGGGGATTCCACAGGTGAACAGGATCAAAACATAAGGAATCAAGAAAACTCCTAAAGGGGAGAGTTTAGGACAATAATAAATTATAGTGGGGGAAAATAATGTGAATGATTAAATAACATTCCAGTCTGTTTTAAGCTGACTTTCAATTAAAAAATACTTTTGCTCATACCTCCTCCATTTTTAAAGCACAGATATGGAAATCTCCAAACATTTCCCAGACCAACGATTTCCCCGACTACTGCCAGAATGAACTCCCTCTTGTTGGCCCACTCGCCTCTCTTCTCACAGTTTGCTGGAACATGATTTGGATTGTAGTCATCTTTTTTCAGACTGTTCTCTGGATGACTTGCTGGCTCCATCAGGAAACGTCTGCTGTGATGTGATGTAACTGATAAGAAATTATTTAATTTTAGCTGATCTACGTTCAAGTATAGATAGATTCACAGTGTGGTATTAGTACTTTTACTTAAGTAAGGGATCTGAATACCACTGTAAATGTGTCACACCACGGTGAGGTTGTGTTTTATTTTGTGTTCTGGTCTCGTTATTTCCTGTTTTATTTTGAAATAGTAACTTTCCTCTCGTTTCAGGTCACTTGCCCTTCCCCGTGTGTCATCTGTCTGATTGTCTCCCCTAATCACCGAGTGTGTTCATCTGGTGCTCCCCTTCCCTCCATGTGTTCAAATAGTCTACATTTCCCTTGTCTTGCACCAGTGTTTGACCCAGTCACAATACCAGCTTGTTTTCTTGTTCATGCCACAGCTTGCCTTGCTTCTCCTTTTTGAGTTTCGTTGCAAGACTGATTTCCTGTCAGAGTGATTTTGTGTTCATTTTTATTCCACATTATTTTTTTGTTTCAAGGCAGACAGATTTCTGCAGATCTCTCACCCTGTAGTCCTCCAGGATCCATAACGGATCTCCATATAGTCTCAGAGGTTTTCAACAGCAAGACCCTTAAATCAGACTTGTAGACTTGGCCTGTTTTAAAAATGTGCTATAATGTGCTTTGCTTGTAGGAAACAAAATTTAGTTGTTTTCTTATCTGCATTGCTTTATTCACAATTCCAAAACCTCTATCCAAAAAGCTAAAGATAGATAGACAGATAGCGCTGCAGCCTGCATAATTATACTTCCTAAACTGACACACCATATACATACAGTTTACCGTATACATACCGTATACATACAGTTTATTAAAGCAGACGGTGGAAAAATTACCATTTGTATAACAATTACTTACTTGTTTTTCTCAGATCAAATCGATGATAAATTAAAATAAAAGGGGGCAAGTTGTGGGTATGTATACATACAGTTTATCAAAGCAGATGGTGCTTTTGTTAAACAACCCCTATTTACTTCAAGATTTTCTCCATGTTTGGATTTTCAGGAATTCTTTAACGAATGAAATCAGCTTATTTCGGAAATAGTAATTGATACAAATACAAATGTTCATTTTGAAGGTGGTGTATTTCTTTAAATTAAAAAAATATAATTTCCAAGAGACTAATGTTGTTACAGTCTGCAGACAAACATATTTTCTTACCAAAATACGACAGAAAACCTGTATTACAAACAATTCAACAGGAGATTTGTAAACAATGAAGCTAATGAATGTTATATTATCAATTTCTTCAAAAACATTTAAAATGAATATTTAAATACTCACAGAAGAAGTGGATGAAAAGAAATCCACACAGGCAACACCTTGATTGAATGTCTGTAGAGAGTGAGAGAGCGAACGAGAAAGCACATCATTGTTGGTATGTGATGACAGCGAGCCAACTCTTAAACCTATAAGGCAAGGCTTGGATTAATGGAAAGCAGGTTTTACTTGACTAAAGAGCCCAACAAAGTTTCAAGATTTTGTTTGCCGTTTCTGCAGGTTTGTCAGCTGCACATCCATGATATAAATCTTCCATTACACCACATCCCAAAGGTGATTTATTGGATTGAGATGTGGTAACAGTGGGGGCCTTTGGAGTACAGTGAGCTCATTGTCATGTTTAAGAAACCATTTTCAGCTTTGTGACATGGCACGTTATCCTGGTCAGCAACAATATTTCGTTTAAATGATGCTTAATTGATAGTAAAGTGCCCAAATTGTGCCGAGATAATATCCCTCACAACATTAAACCACCAGCCTGAACAGTTGAAACAAGGTAGGATGGATCCATGCTTTCATGTTGTTTACACCAAATTCTGACCATCTGAATGTTGCAGCAGAAATCAAGACTCATCTGTCCAGGCAACATTTTTTCCAATCTTCTGTTTTGGTGAGCTGTGCGAATTGTAGCCTCAGTTTCCTGTTCTTAGCTGACAGGAGTGGCACCCAGTGTGGTCTTCTGCTGCTGTAGCCCATCTGCTACAAGGTTGGACGTGTTGTGCGTTCAGAGATGCTCTTCTGCAGACCTTGGCTATAACACATGGTTATTGAGTTACTGTTGCTTTTCTATCATCTCCAACCAGTCACTGGATAGTTTCTCTTTTTCAGACCATTCTCTGTAAACCCTAGAGATTGTTGTTAGATCAGCAGTTTGTGAAATACTCTGAGCAGGTCGTCGGCCATGTCACGTTCAAAGTCACTTAAATTACCTTTCTTCCACATTCTGAGGCTCGCTTTGAACTCCAGCAGCTCATCTTCACCATGTCTACATGCCTTATTGAATTGAATTGCTGCCATGTAATTGTCTGACTAGATATTTGTGTTAACGAGCAGTTGAACAGGTAAGTGTAGGAAATGTTGTTAAGGAGGCTGCAGGTTTCATCAATTTCAGCGTGAATGGTTGTCTGTGTCTACATGTCAGCCCTGTGACATATCGCTAAATGATTGCATTAAGAACCTTAAATAAAACTTTGGGGTTAGAATGATTAATTAAAATTAAATTTGAAAAGAATGGTGTTTTTGCTTCTTTAACTGCTTTTTGGTAGTTTTTCATAGCTTCTTTCCAAATCTCATAAAATACTTGAAAACCTGTCTTTTTCCATTTCCATTCCTTTCTTCTACAGCCCCTCTTTAATTCTTGGGTGGATTCATTTAACCAAGGTCGGGGAGTAATGGTTGCTTTTTTCTGTCTTTAGGGGGCAGTAGAGCACAGGACAGTTTGACAAGTATGATTAAAAACAGAGACAAGCTCTTCTGTGTTAAAATGGGAGTTAAAAGCAGTTAAAGAATTGGTGATAATAAGCTCTGAAAATTTACTAGCAGACATGGAGTTAAAAACCCGGCGAAGAACAGGTGTGCTGGGATTCGAAACTGCTTTATGATCAGACACACAGATATCCTTAGTCACGACATTTTCAGGGCTGAGACCCCTGAATAAAATCAAATCAAGTGTGTGCCCCTTCTGGTGAGTAGGGACATGAACTGCCTGAGTGAGGTGAAAAGATTCCAAGGTTTCCATAAAATCATTTACAAGGGTCTGAGTGGGACAACAGGCTTGAATGTTAAAATCACCTAAAAACATAATGTTATCGAATTTTGACATAAAATGAGAAAGTAATTCAGAGAATTCCTGAATAAAAACATTGTTTGGTCTGGGTGGTCGGTAGATGACTAAAAATAACACAGGGTCCCTAGAGTTAACAATAAAACCAAGATATTCAAAGTAGGTAAAATCTCAAAATAAAATGGGAGAGCATTTAAAATCATTTTTGTGGATGACTCCCCTGCCTGACAGCCAGGGTAGATGGGTAAAAATAGGGGGGGGGGGTTGCCTCAATGATATCGCTCAAGTCATTCTGAGTAAGTTTCAGTGATTATAAAAAAAATTGCAAGTTGTTAAAAGTAATAAAATCATGACATAATAAAGATTTGTTGTTGAGGGATCTTACATTTAGGAGACAGAATTTTGCTGGAAGTCAGTTGAGGACAGGGCTTGAAAGAGTTTGCAGGGGGACATGAGGTAGGTGACGGTGATTGGTGTCGGAGGGGTGTGGACGTGAGTGGGTGTGTTCATAGGTCCATTGTTGATTATCACAGGAATGTGCATGGGTGATCTTCCAGGTGGAGAGGGATGAACTGAGAAAGTGTTGCCTGTTTGAATAAGGATAACTTTGAACGTCACCACACCTGACTTTCTTCCAAGCATGACCGAAGCACAATTACATGCAAAACTAATAAGCCACTCCTTTTAACGTCTTCATGGTTTGTTTATGTATGTTATGTTGAGGTTATTGGCAACACTGTATGAACATTTTGGTCTTTCTGCTAACAAGGGGAATGGCATCCTCTCTCAAACTGGTAATAACACATACCGCCCTTTGAAAGCATCAGCATTTTGTGTGCACAGTAGTTTGAGTTGCATTGTGGTAGAATGGATAATTAATTCTAAATCTGATGGTTAGGGGATATGCTGGAGTGTGTTGGTCAACCACAGAAGAGTTCAAGTTAAAAGGTCAAAAGCAGAGCAACTTTATTTTTATTTTCATTTCTTGGTCCTTCATTTGCTTTTTGTATGTGTGGGTTTTAGCTCTGAAGAGATAACAAATAATTTTAAAAAAAAAACATCAAAAACTCAACAGAAATAATGTACGAAGAGTTCCCCCTTCTCAGGTAAAGTCTTGTGATCCCTGGATGGGGAGTTCTGATAAATACTTTGTTGAATTTACAATTCTGGAATCACTACACTGTCCTTTGTTATTTTGGGATAGGGTAACCCAGGTTAGACCTTGTTTTCTTTGACTGATATAGTTTCGGTTGTGTTTTAGCCACACACTTAACTATTTATCTTCCCATCAGTTATATTTACAAAAATATTGTCAATTAATTCCGCAGTTTTCAACAAATCAATGTTAAAGTCACCACAAACCAAAATCACCATATCATTATGTTTTTTCATATAATTCAGAGATCAATTTGTTAAACTGATCAAGGCAGAAGCCCGGTGTTCAATAAATACAGATAATTAATAAGCTTCTATTTCTTTCAATCTTAATTTTAATAGTTACACATTCCATTACATTATCAATAATATTTGTCATTTCACCAATAACCTTGCATTTGAGCCCAGACATCACAAACACCGCTCCACTTTTGTTGATCCTGCTTTGCCCGAACATTGCATAACCCTCTAATCCATCCTGCAGTTCTTTATCATCCCTTAGTCAAGTCTTTGAAACTGCAATTATGCTTAATTTTAGCTGAAACTGTTGAAGGTTATCTTTATTTTTTGTGAAGTTATTGTAAATAAACTATACTCACAGTGCATATTAATGTTCAGGTAGAAGTAAATCTCTGGATCAATGTCATAAACTGTGAATTTGATGCATTCTGTTTTTATTGATGTTTACGCAGCATCCCATCTTCTTAGGAATCAGCGTTGTGAATATAATGTGGTGAACAAAATTTAAAGAACTTGTCCTGGTGGATATTTAGAGCCCTAACATGGTGAAGTAGCACATTATGGGTTGAGAAATCAGCAAAAGACTCGACCTGCAGAAAGCAGGCAGGCATTGGAGGAAGAGCTTCATATGGTTTATGTGTCTCAGGTGTACTAGTGCTGCCTCCTAGTGGAGAATCCTGGAACAGATGGGACAATTTTTAATCAGTTTCATCATCCGTAACACCAAGTCAGTTAAATCAGGTTCAAGAAGAAAATATATCTATCATATCTAAGCTTTTTGGACATTGGTTTTTGATATTCTTTCAGATCAAATCTTTCTTGCAATTTTTGAATAAAGCAATGCAGATAAGAAAACAACAATATTCTGTTTCCTACAAGCAAAGCACAATATAGCCAACTTTTGAAACAGGCCAAGTCCACAAGTCTGATTTGAGGGTGTTGCTGTTGAACCTCTGAGCATATGGAGATCCTTCATGGATCCTGGAGGACTACAGGGTGAGAGATCTGCAGAAACCTGTTTGCCTTGAATATTTGTTGATATCATAATACACGGTCGCCCATAACATTGGAATAATTTTGTTTTCAGACACAATCTTCTGTTAATTGTGGTTTCATTTTCATTGTGATATGTTTGGAAGAGACCTATTAACAAAGTTTTGAGAAGATATACACTTTATCTGTCAAGAATAAATCACATATTCACAATTATTTCATCGAAAGAGGTAAATATATATATATATATACTTAAAGTATCAAAAGTAAAAGTACTTGTATGCAGAATGGACCCATTCAGATTGTTAAATAAATCCTCTGTATATTATTAGATTATTAATATTGATGCAATTATGTAAGCAGTGTTTTCATTTTTTACAGATATGACTAATTTAACTACTTAATATACTATTAAGAGGTTTAATTTTTTTTAAATGTCTAATCACATTAAATATATCATGTTTTTTCATGTTAAATCTTGACGTGAAAAGTAACAAAAGCTGGAAGCTAAATGTAGTGGAGTAAAAAGTACAATATTTGCCTCAAAATGTAGTTGAGTAGAAAAGTTACATAAAATGGAAATACTCAAGTAGAGTACAAGTACCTCAAAATTGTACTTAAGTACAGTACTTGAGTTAATGTATTTAGTTATTTTCCACCACTGTTCGTTTATTTGTTAAAATAATTAATTTATGCTAAAAAAAAAAAAATCACTCCACAAAAAAATCAAATAAATAAAAAGTAGCAATACCAAAGGGTAAAATGACTCCACTACAAAAGTCTTGCATTAAGATCTTACTAGAAATGCCAAAGTATTAGTAGAACAATCTATTTTAAGTATAAAAGTGAAGTTAACAGGAACTACCTTTTAGATTTTGGGTAGTTAAATCTACTGTTTTGCTATAACTAATCTATAGTGCAACATATTTTATAAACCGAGCATATATTTTGTATGTTAAATAAAAGTATCTGAAAATTAACCCATAAGAACCCAGACCTATTTATCCTTAAAGAAAAATTTATTGGGAATATACCACAGACCAAGTGGACAACATAGAACACATTTATGATGTTTTAAAGAAAACAAAATATCAAAGATCTGTGATGTGACATATACGTTACATTGGGCATTTATGGTATTTATGTTTATGATATTTCTTATTTTAAAATTTATAAATTGACACATTTTCTGCTTACAGACACACAAATTTGCCTTTTTCTCTGCATCTTCACAACATTTATTTACATTACATTACATTACATGTCATTTAGCAGACGCTTTTGTCCAAAGCGACTTACAATAAGTGCATTCAACCTGATGGTACTAGACATAGACCATAGGAATCAAGTAAGTACATAACTTTAAGAGCTAACTGTCATCGCTAAAGGAGTGCTATATGTTAAAGAAGAAAAGAAGAGAAAAGACTAAGAGCTTTTTTTTTTTTTTTTTTTTTTTTTTTAATATATCTGTTAGGTGACCATGACTTAACCGAGGTATTGTTGGAAGAGATAGGTCTTCAGCCTGCGGCGGAAGATGAACAGGCTGTCTGAGGTCCTGATGTCGGTAGGGAGCTCGTTCCACCATTTGGGAGCCAAGACAGAGAAAAGTCTGGAAGAAGATAGAGAAAAGTCTGGAAGAGATAGAGAAAAGTCTGGAAGAAGATAGAGAAAAGTCTGGAAGAGGTTTTGAGGCGAGTTGACCCACGCAGGGTGGGAGTCGCCAGCTGTTTGGCTGATGCAGAGCGGAGAGGACGGGCAGGGGTGTAGAGTTTGACAAGGTCCTGGATGTAAGTAGGACCTGAACCGTTAGCAGCAGAGTACGCCAGAGCTAGAGTCTTGAAGCGTATCCGCGCAGCCACTGGTAACCAGTGGAGGGAGGGAGGAGGGGTGTTGTGTGTGAAAATTTGGGAAGATTGAAGACCAATCGAGCAGCTGCATTCTGGATGAGTTGTAGAGGTCGGATGGCTTTGGCAGGCAGACCTGCCATGAGGGAGTTGCAGTAGTCCAGGCGTGAGATGACCAGTGCCTGGACCAGGACCTGAGCTGCCTTCTGGGTGAGAAACGGGCGGATTCTCCTGATGTTATGCAGCAAGAATCTGCAAGATCTGGTAGTGGCGGTGATGTTTGTGGAGAGGGACAGTTGGTTGTCAAGAGTTACGCCAAGGTTTTTGGTGGTTTCTGTGGAGACAACCACTGTGTTCTGGACAGTGATGTGGAGGTCAGAGGTCAGAGCCCTTCCCTGGGAGGTAGAGTAGCTCAGTCTTTCCCAGGTTGAGTTTGAGTTGGTGCGAGGACATCCACTGGGAGATGTCGGTCAGACATGCAGAGATACGTGCTGCTGCATGTGTTTCAGACTGGGGAAATGAGAAGATTAGCTGAGTGTCGTCGGCATAGCTATGATAGGAGAAGCCATGTGAGTGGATGAGGGAGCCAAGGGAGTTGGTGTATATATATATTCATCTAAATTGTGACATTAATAGTGCTGTTTAATAACAAATTATTTTCCAGATTTGTTTTTAAGTAACAAAATAAGAATAAATCAATAATAAATAAAAACAGAGCTGCCTTTTTGTTTGCATCTCCATAACATATATATCATAATTGTGACTTTAATTTGTTCAGTAATATACGTCACTTGGGGATTTAATGAGTTAAGGTGAAGCATAAAGCTGAATATGGGAGATTCTAGAAGATTTAAAGTGTTTGTTACACGGGTGTCACCATGGGTTCTTATGGGTTAAACTCAATCCAATGCTGAAAGTACTCTCCACCACTGGTAGCCTGTTCTGCACAATGTATTACTGCTACGTTTTGACCGAGTGTGCAGCCTTCTGTCTGTGAGTTTGACTGCAGCCACCAGGGGGCACCATAACACCTTGAATCATCCACAGTATGGCTACTTTCACTTGTATGAGCTGACTTGGCTTCTCAGAATCAATTTCATCTAGACTTAAAACAATTAATCAATAAACTGTTTTGATGATCAAGGACATTTTACAAGCAAGAATGCCAAATATGAAATTGTCTCACCTGCTCAGTTATAATGATGTTTATATCATGTTAAACTAAACCTCTTTGACCTTTGGACTGTTTGGTCGGACAAAACATGACATCACCTTGGGCCTTAGGAAACTGTGAAGGCATTTCCATTACTTTCTGATATTACATCTGATCAGTAATGGAAAAGGTATTCAGATCCCTTATTTGAGTAAAAATATTAATACCACACTGTGAAATTACTCCACTACAAGTCCAAAGTCCTGTATCAGCATCAAAATGTAACTTAAAGTATCAAAAGTAAAAGTACTGTTTCATCTCGACCTATAGAGTAACTTAAGCTGTCAGCTAAATGTAGTGGAGTAAAAAGTACAATGTTTGCCTCAAAATGTAGTGGAGTAGAAGTATAAAGTTACATAAAATGGAAATACTCAAGTAAAGTACAAGTACCTCAAAATGTACTTAAGTACAGTACTTGAGTAAATGCACTTACTAGCCTATTCAAGAGAATAAACTGCTAATTCACTGCTAATCAAGAATAATTATTAGCTGACAGTCCTAACCCAGTCCTCATAGAGTAGATGTAACTTTATTTTATTGATAATAACCAAAATTATTATCAAGAAAACCATGGAAAATGGCTAGATATCAGCTCTGAAATTAAACTCTTATGAGCTATTTTTATTGTTATCATTACATTTGTCCAAACAAATGCACCTTTAGTTGTACCAGGCATTAAAATGAACAAATGCAATGAAGAACACAAGGGTGGTCTAATAATTTTTTTCCATCACTGTATATACATATATATATACATATATATATATATATACATATATATATATATATATATATATATATATATATATATATATATATTAAAGATCATTCTCACTGTACTGCACTTTCAAAACAAAAAAGGAATCGTGTACAAAAAGGAGAAATGTCATTGTCGTACGAAAATGATTGTTATTGTTGGCCAGTCTTATTTTTTCAATCAATGTATTTTTATCTTCCAAATATACTTAAATTAGATTTTTGAATAGGCTAAAATAAAGGTTTTGAATGCTTAGATATTATCTCTGCCGTTTTTTAATGTGCCCCTCTGATTAAACACTGGCCCCTCCTTGGCCACCACAGTGAAACTGGTCTAGATCCGCCACTGTCCTTTGCATTATCTTTTTTTTTTTTTTTTTTTTAATAGTCATCAATTGACTGACACTGATATGGTGTTTATCAAGCTATTTATTATTTTTTACTCCTATTTATTCTTTATTTTCTCAGTTATCATTTATATAAGTGGCTGACAATGTAATACATTGTTTGTTTAATTTATAATAATATATAACTATACAGCTATTATTATTGTTATTATTATTATTATTATTATTATTAGAAATGTGCACCAATCAATCCACATAGAAAAGGCCTTATTTCATTCCAGCTCAAAAAATTGCTATATCAACCACCATACCGGTTATCTATGAAGATTTTATGTTTTCCTTTGTTCCTTTGGGTTCAAAATTTTGATCATGTAAGTCTAAGTTTAAAAAATAATTATCAGGACATATAGGTGAGGTTGCACTGAAAAAACTGATACCAACATGGCATGGTAAAGATTTTTAGCAGATTTTTTAACGGACATAATAGCCCAAGATTTCAGAGGTTTAAGTTTACCTCAGCATGCAAATGTGACAGTTAATAAAAACAGCAGTAAATAAAGGACCAAAGGACTGGTGTTATGTGGGGAGGTGTGATCCATCCAGCAGTTATCCAGGTGTGTTACCATAGTTACCGGGCTCTGGTCCGTTTGGCTCCACGCTCCTGTCTTTCTCGCGCCAGTCCTTTGGATCTCGCGCGCGGTTTCGGTGTGTTTTCGCACGCTCCGCGGCGGACCAATCAGAGGGCAGCATTCCCCGGCAGCGTCCCGTTGCCATGCAGTCGTCCTGAAGCCTCTCCTGTCCTGTCCGGCTGCAGGGTGAGTCTGCAACAAGTTATTCATTCATTACTTCATTTAACGCTCTCTGTTAGCAAGATTAGATCACTTTGAGCGATATATTTCAAATGTAGATTCCTGTTTTTGTCCTGGTTGTTCTGTCATTGCTAGAAATCATTATTGTTGTGAAATTAGTTGTGTTTTTCTGGGAAGTTTGGAGGTGTTCACTAGTGAATTTGTACAGCTATGCACAAGTTATTAAAACACGACCAAATGTTTGTTAAATCTACATATTATTATTATTATTATTGTGGTGTGAATCGTCACACTGTTAAAATAAGTCATTTTTTGTCAAAATTGATTTTTTTTTTCCTAAATCATCTCCCCCATGAAGAAACATGACATGACAAGTATCATGAGCATTATTAATGCTAATAACGGCTTTTGTGACTCTTATGTAGACACCTTCAAAAAAAAGTGTTACCATATCTTGCTTAAGTCACAAAGGCATGTTAAAAAAATTGCCTAAGTCATTTATTTCTCTTAAATTACATGATTTACACACAGTGTTATTACTATGCTAATAGCCATCCTTTGTTACATCCTTTTTGAGTGAAATGATCAATAAATGTCATATGTTACACTTTTGGTGAAGTTTTTTGTGTTTCCTGCAAAACTTGAAAAAATGAGTTAGGCGATTATTTTAACAGGGTGACGATATGAAAGAGGCCAGCAGTCAGCTGCAGCTCCGGTAGGGAGGTAGTAACCGGCTGGAGACAGACACGCCTGTTGCTGTTTCTGTCCAATCCCACTGGAGAGCACCCTGTGATAAATTAGCATAGGGCCAATGATCACAGCCATGCAAATATTCGCCTGACTCTCATTGTCCCGGACAGTTTTAATGTGAAGTTGCCAGATTTATCTCTCAGTTGCAGCACAGTAGAGAACAGATAAAGTGTGTGTGCGTGTTTAGTCGAGAAGATACCGGGATAACTACAGCAGTACTACACTCTTTGCTCTAAAGTGGATTTGGATTTTATGTACAACATGACATTTGAAGAACTAAGTGGGGATTATTCTCAAGAAAGGTAAATAAAATGATTTATGACTAACATTTAATCTAGTGTACGCCGCTGCATACTTACCGGCGTCGACCTGCTACACTGTTAATCGCCGGTATACTTGTTTGTTTGCAGCAACATTACATGCATTAAATAGATTAATGCACGATAAACGTAATTTAAAAGCTATTTCTGCTCAACACAGTCTTTAGGGCTTGGAGCACATATTTAAATACAGCAGCGTATTTGATCGGTTAGCTAACTGTTCTTGTTGTCCACCAGTCTCCACTTTGAGAAAACTAGCGAACAAAACGCTGCAAAGGTGAACAAAAAGTGTCAGGATACGTGACATGACAGTCTGAAATATGGCGTTTTACTTTCCCACAGCTGTCAAATACCGTTTCAGCCGTAAAAATGTAAAACACTTGGCTTTTTTTAGGTGGCGAAACCAACTTGTGCGTGTCTGTCAGTTGTGTTCGAGACGACGGGGCGAGCTAGCAGCCCGGCTAACGTTAGCCAGGACAAACAGGAGGGACGCTGGAAAGTTTTTGTGTTGCAGTTATAACGATGTTAACATGAATTTTTTTTGTGTTGCAGAATGGATTCAGTGGCGAAAGCTTTGGAAGAAGTGCTCACTTCGGCGATACCACAGGGCTGCATTACAGTCGGAGTGTATGAGGCTGCCAAGTCACTCAATGTGTAAGTACAAGGTTATATAAGATAACACTAAAGTACTGACCCATTGAGAGTTATTAGAGATTAGACACACTGGGAACACATCAAAGTACACGGTGTTGTCTATCAGGAGTTTACTAATGGTGCTGGAAGTCCTTGAAAACTATTTTGTGGTGTTTGCATGGTTTGAAAAGTGGCTTGTTTTAGGTTAAATAGGATGCCAAGTCTACTTAAAAACACATTTTCAAACATGAAACTTTGTTCTGCAGAATATTGTCACAAAACATGATTTTGGCTGTTTACTGCACAATAACGTGTATTTTAATGTGGTGAAGGCATGCAATAATCAACATATTATACATGCATTATGTACTGTATATAAATATGTTATTTTCCACAACTGTCAGTGCTGGAAAAGTTTAAAAAATGCACTGTGAAATGCATGAAAAGTGCTTCAATTTGACTTTTTGAAAATTTTTTTGAACCATACTGTGCTTTGTTCAAATATAAATAGATTAAGAGCATGTATTTTCTTTCTCTTCCCTTCTTTAGAGATCCCGATAATGTGGTTTTGTGCATCCTGGCCACTGATGACGAAGATGTGAAAGATGTGGCCCTGCAGATCCACTTTACCCTCATTCAGGCTTTCTGCTGCGAGAATGACATCAACATCCTTAGAGTCAACAACACCCGGCGCCTGGCAGAAATACTCGGGGGAGGACAAAAACAGAGTGGGGGTGAACCTATGGACCTTCACTGTGTCCTTGTCACTGTAAGTAATTTTCTCTTTAAGCTACATGTTTTATGACTATATGAATCTCGTAAAGTTGTAATTTATACAAGTTAATGAGTCATGTGCAGCTGAGAGTAATGTGCACGTGAGTGAAACTTTTACACAAAAAACTTGCCGGTACTTGCTCTTGTGCATCTGGTAAATATCTATATGACTCCTCCCTCATATGAGTTCCTAGGAAATTCCGCAGCGGGAAATACCTCTTATCTGCAAGCACACAGGATCAGTTTTTATATTAGGATAGCAAATAAATGGAAATATTTGCATTCAGTTAATTTATTCTCTTTTATTGTTATTTTCAGAGCCCACATTCTACATCATGGAAGGACCCTGCTTTGAGCAAAGTGAACCGATTCTGCAGAGAGAGCCGCTGTATGGACCAGTGGGTACCCATCATCAACCTGCCCGAACGATGAACTGTTCAGCTGCAAAATCCTGTAAAAGGACTTGTATCTGCACAGTAAGAGTGGTGTGAACCCTGATGGACACATTACCACCCTGAGATCAAATTCCAAAGCACTGCTGACGGGCAAAGAAAAATTTGAAGGGAAAAAAAGACCCCGCTGTCTACACGGGATGTATTTAAAAGAAGAAAAAAAGGAGCTGGGCGATGGATTTCCACTTTGGACAGGACTGTTTGGCGTTGTGTCTGTCAGCCTCGGCAACCAAGATGAGATGGCGAGGCACTTGTATCGTCATGAGGTGGAAATGTATTTAAAAAAAGCATGTGAAGCCGGACACTGTACAGAAGGATTATATCATGTATGTTTGGTAAAGCCTTTGTGACGAGTCAGAGAAGTGGGGAGAAACCAGAAATTGGAGCTGTTGAGTGGACCAAGGCCTCGGCCTCTCTCTACAGAAACAAAGCACTTGTTGAAACACTGGACCTTTTGCAATTTCACATATTTGATTAAAATTGTTAATGTTGCTGTTGCTATTGTCCTAATTTAAAAAGGGAAGGGCTACACATCCAGTGAAGACATTCTGTGTATTTAGTGTTTCCTATGCCAGCTGGTTTTTTGCCACAAGTAAAATAATTCTTTTGTTACAATTTAAGTTATTTCTAATGATATTTAAGTGTATTTATGTTTCATTTTTTTACCATTGCAAAATCTGAATACATATGTATTGCTGTCAATAAAAAAGTGTTTTTTTTTGGAAGCCAGAACTGCATGTGTTTTCCTTTTTTTTCCATTTCTGGAAATTTTAGCAAAGCCGAGCTGAATTCTGACCTTTAGCAGTTGCAGTTGTAAAGAGGAGTCACGTGCGGATCACAGGGGTCATGTTGGCCTCTGTGGCCTCAGTGCCATCTCTGAGCTGAAGAGAACAATAATCCTCAGCGCTCTCTCTGCACAGGCTTCTGCCTCAGTCAGCAGGACCATGTTCATTCATCCACACAGGTTCCCTTTTCACCGATTCTCAGTGATTTGTTGGACAGTTTTAGTTTGCATTTTCACCAGCTGACTTCCTAGAATAGAGCATGTGACCTCTGCACACATGCTGCACAGTTACAGAGGGAACATGGACACACAATAGCTATATTTCACATGCAATATTACACTGAATATCCACAACAGAAGAGATGCATATTTATCAGTGAGGCAGCAACGTATTATCAGGTGTTTTCAAGCTATTTGTGTCTGGTTGCCTCTGCCCTCGGGACCAGAATGTGTGGTGTAGTTTACTGAACAGCACATGACCGGGACTACTTGGAAAATTGTCAGAGGAGGCGGTGGCATGCAATCTGTTGTGTAAACCGGTCTGGACTGCTCCACTCACGCACTCCTTTTCTTTTCCAACCATCACACACAGGTGATCTCTCTGGAGTTGAATGTCAGTGATGTCACTGGGCTGATGTAAGGCAGGCAATCCCCTTTGAAAGTGCTGAGTCATAATCATGAGGAGAGGGAAGGCAAAGGCTGTCCTTGAGTTACACAACCCTGTTCAGCTTTTCATGTGTGAGAAACCATGTGACAATATTTAATATTGCAGAATAAAAGGCGTTATGAAACTCAAAAGCCTGAACATAATGGGAATGAGTGTGAAAGGTTATATGGCATCCTACAACCTGGTAAAATCTGCTGTCTTCCTCAGTGATACCTGAGAAGGTTTGTCTGTCTAATTCATGGACATTAGTTCAGTACATATCCAGATCTTTAGTTTAACTAACGTTAGAAATATAACAAAGAAATGTTTACATATATGTTTATTTAAGTAAATTGTAAAAATAATAATAACACTAATAATAATAATAATAATAATAATAATAATAATAATAATGCAAAACGGCCCATTTAAGAGTGTTAAACCATGGAATAGTGGAAGAAGTATTCCGATTTTTTAATTGTATAAATAGTAGCAATTCTGCAATTAAATAATGCTCTGGTAAGAGAAATTCTGCATTTAAAATCATACTCAAGTAAAAGTACATACAAATTATATATTTCACTGAATCATGATTAGTGATACCTATATGTGCTCATGATTTTAATGTTGCAGAAAATATATAGCTACTTTTATTTGCTTTATACACTGCTGGGTAGCTTTACCTATAAAAACATTTCATAAATTATTGGTTAATTTTTATATTACATTAGGTATCTGAATTTGCAAAGTATCATATCAAATACATACAATATTTGACTGGAATACATTAAATACAACTAGATTAACTATGAATACTGATGTACTCATGTTCGGGTTGCATCAATATAATGTAATCAGATTACAGAAAAGCAACTATAATCAACCAAGATTTTATACATTTTCTATTAGATATAGTGTCATCAAAAATACAACATTTAATGTAGAAAGAAACTGTAAAAACAGGCATTATCACTGAAATTGACAGTCCTTGAATGTATCATAGGTTACGAAAATTTCCATTAGAAAAAGTTAGCAAAACAAAGTTTAATTATATATGTATAATTTCAACCGTTGCCAAAAATTAGGTGTTTGCACTATACTAATGCAGTTAACTCTTAACATGCAAAATGCATTTTAGTTGCATTGAAAATGTTTTGAGATGTTTAAAAAGAATTATCTTGGTTTAGGGTGCAACATTTTACATATTTAATATTAAAGTAATCCAAAAGTATTCAGATTTGATTCATGGTTTTTTGTATTTCAGTGGATTCAGTTAATAATTGCAAACATCACCATGTAATTTGCATTCAGTTACTGACTACAGAATAATCTGACCTACTAAATCTGTCTTATATAGATGAGGTCAACATGCGTACATGTAACACGCAGGCAGTACTTTTGAAGTCTAATGCCAAAGAATAAATTAGGCTCTAACAAGGTCTTATAAACGCTAATTATCATTACACAACTTAAGCTAATGACTGGCATCTGAATCTGAGTGTGCCCCTGCCCTAGCTTCTTGTCCCTGTGGTTTCAGTGGGGACTGTGTGAAAGGTTGTCTGGCGTGTGACTGCAGGGTGTGACGCCGGCTGACGTTATGTGGTATTGTTGTGATCGAAGGGAAAAGGTTATTTTAAGCTCAGGGCAGTGCAGGGCTGATGTAAGTGTTAATATGCCACTTTGGCCTTCCACAGGAGTCCAAAAAAGGTTGAGATTTGCATGCAGTCACTAGTACCTGCTGGCTGCGCTGCTTTGTGGGTTAAAGTCCAGCTGCAGCATTATCTACTGTAAGTTTCTAAAATAGAACAGGGTTTCATGATCTGATAGGTTATGTTGTACTTTGAATTGTTATATATAATGCAATGTGGGGAACATATTGTTCAAACTGAGCCTGTGGTGTAATACATATAGGATTGTATTATACTCACTCATTGTGACAAAGATTAAGAACATACAGAAATCAATGCACTGAACTTGGTGTGAGGGAAAAGGTAAATGTCAGGTTAAGATAACAGTGTTGCAGAATAAAGGGAAACGTTACAGTGAAATAGAAGTTCTACTGTGTGTAACAATGTTTTATATTCAAGTATTCTTACTAAGATGCAAATCAAAGCATCAAGCCCTGAACTGCATGTTTATTTATTTTATAAGTTTATTGTTTGAAATATTCCACCTATAATATAATGTCCCAATAGCCAAGTAAAATCTAAATATTCACCAACTAAATTATATATCATCATATCTACACTAACCTTAGTGTAGATATGATGATATATAAACTTTATTGTAGATTTTAGGGTGGAATTTAAAACTTGCAATTCATAGCTAAAAACAAATTCATGGACATTAGTTCAGTAGGTATCCAGATCTTTAGTTTAAGTAATGATAAAATAAAATAAAATAAAATAAAATAAAATAAAATAAAAATGCAAAACGGCCCATTTCATTTAAACCATGGAGTAGTGGGAAAAGTATTCAGATCTTTTATTTGTATAAATAGTAGCAATACTACAATTTTTAAAAAAAATACTACGGTAGAAGGAATTCTGCATTTAAAATCATACTCAAGTAAAAGTACATAAGAATTATATATATTACTGAATCATGATTTGTGATACATTCATGTGCTCATCATTTTAATGTTGTAGGAAATATGTGGCTACTTTTTTTGCTTTATACACTGCTGGGTAGCTTAACCTATAAGAAATATATCATCATTTATTGGTTGATTTATATATAACATTAAGTATCTGAATTTGCAAAGTATCAAATAAATACAATATTTGCCTGCAAATTTACTGGAAACGTGCTAGTACTTCAATTAATGTAATTAAGTACATTACTTGAGTTAATGTACTTAATTCATTTCAACCACTGCTAATTTAAAGCTTAAAATGGTTTCATGCATTATGTGAGTTTTATTGTGGTTACAAATTACGAAATGTATCATTCATATGCAGGGCCTTTATTATAATTGAATGCATCATGTAATTATTAATAATCATTTTAAATGTAAAACTAGCTACATCATTAAAATAAATGCAGTGAAGCAAAATGAGTCAAAGTATAAAGTAGCACACATGGGAAAGAAGAACCTTAAAACTGTACCCGAGCACAGCACTTGAGTAAATACTTTATACCTCTGGTTATGGGTGGATGATAATAAATAGATCTTACACTGAGTATCTATGGGAGTGTTGGCTGCAAAGGCAGTTAGAGTTAAAATGGGCTCAAACGTCTATTTTCTGTTTTTCTGCACACAGCTGAGCCTACCAGAGGATCAGAGGTGCCACTGCAGTCAGCCCACAGCCTCCTCCCTCCTCCCTCCTCCCTCCTCCCTCCACCCACAGCCCTCACCCTCCGCTCCCCTCTCCCTCCCCTTCCTCTCCCCCTCATCAGCACATTCCAACACACTGACACTGTAACTGCCAGGGCAGATTTCCACAGCGAGGCACATGGTCAGTGAGCCGGGCTGCCAGCCGCTGGCTGTATGCCCCCACCCTGTGATTCTCACATTGCTGCACAATGACAAACTGGGATTACTGCAGAGGCTGTGCTCTGGTGGGGGACATGCTCCCAGCCTTCAGGGGCATTCATGCCTACAGAGAATGTCCAGGCCGTCTGCATCATGGTGCATAACAGGAATACCTCTACAGAGCTCTTTTTGGTAAAATAAAGTTATCCTGAAAGCATGCATTATGATTAATTTACTTTGTGTGCGCTATCTTGGGCATTCAATGAAGGTGTTCTGCACTACACAATGCTAATGCACCTGGCTTTCCCTGCAGTGACATCTGATCTTTCAAAGAAAACAGCACAATCTGTGAGAAAAGGACGAAAGGAAAGCAAAGTGCTTAACAATTAATAATAGGTGACAATGTAATTTCATCATTTGTCAGTTTTAGGTGTGGGAGCCGTCACGTTCAATTCAGTATTTCTGCAGTTTTTACAATGGGTGACAATGAGTGTTATTCCTGTGTGATCTTCCCATTGTGTGCAGGAGAAAATTGAACAAGCTGTTTATCCAGCAGCTGGCCAGAAACAAGGTCAGAGAGACCCAAGTGACCACCAACGGAGAACGAAAACACACTCCCAGGCTAAGCAGACATTTTCCCAAAATAGTTACTCAACTCTCCAAGAGCGGAAATCGGGGTTTGGTACTTTCTATATTTAGCCCTCTTGTGTTCTCTGGTGTCTGACAGCCATGGTGAGACGCCGGAGGTCTCTCCTATCCCGAGTGGGTTATAAATAAATGACTAATAAGAGGAAATGGCCCCAGATACACTGTGGGCAGATCTCTCTGGCCAGGCTCCAACTGAACAATTAAAGACACAAATCAGGATTCTTAATTATCTTATATTAAAGGGATAGTTCAGATTTTGTTTTTTTTAGTTGCATGAGCTACTGATTCATAGTCAGTGTATTACCTGTAGTAGATAGTGTTCGGGGATACCAGGGTTTGGAGAAGCAGGTAGGAGTACCGGCACAGAAGCTAACGATGTACTGCTGTGGATGGGGGCAGCAGCCAAACATAGTGTAGCCACCTAGAAAAAATAAGTAATTTTATGTAAGATCAGTTTAAGTGTTCACTACATTTTGAATATTTCACTTGTTTTCCTTGATGTCAGGCAGAGCAGCAACTCAAATCAGCAATTTATGAAAGGTATATTGTTGTTTTAGTCATTTTATTTCTTATGTTTCTTATTATTTATTACTCGTTTGCTTTCTCCTTTTACTGGCTTATGTAATTTATCATATTTCATATTTTGTTGATTTTTATTGCAACAGAACTGAAGCATTTATTTACGCTCTCTTCAAAGCAACCAGACTTCATTGACAAAAACAGGAATTTTACCTGGCAGAGCACGGGAGTTGCTGGTCTTCTGCTGCTGGTACTCCTGCCTGCTTCTCCAAACTGCGGACGTGCCGGCTGCAACCTCCTGTAGGTAATACACTCACCATGGATTATTACAAGCATCTCATAAAACCCCACTTCAAAAAAATCCAAACTATCCCTTTAAATAGTGTAAATCTGAGGATGTGTAAAAGGCATCAAGACAGCAGTGATCATCACAAGTTCAAATCTTCCGATTGTGCAGCACAACACATCTTTATTGAGATATTAGTACAGTTCTGTACTGTAGGAATGCTTCACTTTATTAATCTTAGTTAAGTCTTCATACAAAGGTTGGTATATTAATAAAGACATTTATCAAAATGCAGATTTTGACAGTTAAATTAATCTATCAATGGAACAATAAGGCCGTTACGGAGTTGCTGAATGGACAGAAATCATGACATGGCAGTGGTAATCTGAACTTTTCCTTAAGAGGCATACAGGAACGATTTATTGCAAGTAAGAAAAACTGACTGTTTGAGACAATCATAAAAAATACAACTGAATAATAACACCAGATCTTGCTGATTTGAAGACCTGAAAGTACCCTTTGGAGAAGGTAACAATACCGGAACTGCTGAAAAAGAGGAGCACCAGGTAAATTAAACACGATTTCACAGGTTTTGCTAGTGACATGTAGACAGAAACAGATGGCACAATATTGTTACAAATCACTTTCATCCCACAGATAAAAACATTTAATAGAAACATCTTTTTTTTTTAAGAAAGTACTCCCAGTTAGAGTATTCTTCATGATGCAAGGCAAACATAAGTAAGGCTTTAGAGTGTAAGAAATTCTTAATTTATGCTATCTATTCTGTTTTTTGTTACATTTACCATAGCAGATATGTTCCCCCAGAGAATCACAACATGAAGGACATGTTAGACTGAAGACCCCCACCGACACAAATGTTATATTGAAAAACATGGAAAAATTTGAGAGCAGTCTTGGGAGAGTGGTTTTATCATCAATGCACACTACCATTTGCACCTGTACCTACAACACTTTAAGACAACAATGTGCACATTCGCTCGACTAAGACACTTGTGAAAAGCAAGTAGGCGTGGCTCACAGTGTTGCGTTACACTTGCTGACATGCTTTGTGTCGTCAGTGTGCTAAAAGTATCGTACCACAGAAAGTTTTCAGAAGGAATGGCTACAAATAGACTCATTCAGACGCACGTTTAGGTGTTTTTAGATGCAGTATCATTGGTTTGGCTTGGTCCCAGGGTCTTCATTACACAGTGTTGCCCTGTACACAATGTCAGCTGACACTTTCAGTTAAAAACAAACACTTCATTAATGTGATAAAGCATTTTCATTTTTGCTTCATTCACGCCATAGAAGCATCACAGCACTGGGGTCTTGTTATCCCAATGGCTTCAATCTGAGCATAGATGATCTTGGAATAAAGTTGTTTATATGGAATTTATCTCCACAGTAAATCAGCTAAAGACAACACTGTATCATGGTAATCATACTGCAAATACCAGACTGGAAAAACCATGGATTAAAAACAGCATGTGGATTGTCGTGGACCAGTCAGAGCTGGGTTGTAGAATACTTGTAGAATTTTACAGCAGATATAGTGACATTACTGTCCCCAATCAAAGATACAAGACGGTAACATTTGAGTAAAGGCTCAATGTAAACCCTGACCACTGAGTTCAGTGATATGAACTGCACAGAATCCATAAAATACTAGTGGGAATTGAGATAAGAGCCATTATCTTAAAACTAATATGATTTTAAAGGACTGAAGGGAAACTTTGGCTGTATGAATCCACTTAAGGCAAACTAGAGTGACAGAAACAGTCATTGTCCAATGGAGAAAAGACTGTTTACATACAGTAGGAAGGACTAAATCCATCAGAGGAACGCCAGTGCTTTTACAATATACAGACAATAATTACTGCTGTTTATTATTTTTTATTATGTACCTGATGCCATCGCAACTCATGCAGCCAAAGTCTTGAGTTAGTGGTCAGAGCTCAGACTTGAACAGTGGCACTAGTGGGGCCTTTCTTTGCTCATTACAAAATCCTGGTTGAATTGCTGACTTGTTAACAGAACAGGTGAACACATAGTAATGATACGATCACAGTCCACCGCTCACTCCTCCCAACAAAAAGAATACAGCAACATTAATAAGCAAAAAAAAAAAAAAAACACATAAAGGCTAAGTGGCACCCACTACAATATAGTGCAGGGTTTTTTGTCCTTGAAGGGATTGTCTGAAGCGGGGATGCCCATAAGGAGAGGGTCATTTCTGGCGTGTTCGTTGCAGTAGTTCATAAGGTCTGCAGACGCCTTGGATACCTGCAGAGACGGACACACAACTTTAGTTATAAAAAGTAAGGCTGGGCAATTAATCAACTTCAGACTGAATCAATCAAATTCAAATTATCAAAAATATTTGAAATTATGATTTATTTAAATTTAGACGTGTTTTTTTTTTTTTGTCTTTGTCTTTTTACTGTAAATTAGCACCCTGGGGTCTCTCCTCTCAAACTCAACGAGGATTTTAAATGGGTTGGTGGTTAGATGCCTGAAATAAGGTCTGTGGTTAACACAAGCTCAAGAGATGTTCATATTTTGTTGTACAACATAAAATACTTTAGTAAATACGAATATGAATTTTGGAATTTTTACGTGTCCTTAAAAAGGTGGTTGCTAACAAGGGGCTAAATGAGACTACAGTGGTTTTCGGGGACATTAAATGTCATCACACTGGACACAGACGGGAACTCTCTCACTAGTCCGCCCTTCAGCCTCTAGTGGTGTTTTTCAGCACTCTTGCAAACTCTTGTAGATTGTAAATTAAATAAATAACCAATTTATTAGGCTACGGTTTCACTAGCTTGTCAAAACAGCTGGTTAGCTTGTCAGAGATCGTCTGAAGCAAAACTGCTGGGGTGTAGTTTGCTATAGTATAAGGTTACTTTTTTTTTTTACTTTCATCAGCTGCATTAACGTTTCAAACATAATAGAAGTGCTGTTGTGAAGATTATCCTGCTGAACAAAACTCATGGAGATGTTACTTCTGGGTTGGCCTGCAAAAATATGTCATTTCGTTTGCTTTCTATGGCCTTTATTTGATGCAGGGTGCAGCTGAAGAGAGACAGTCAATGGGTGAGAGAGTGGGGATTACATGCAAAGCGAATCAAACCAGGCCTAGGCAAGAACCCAGACATGGGGCACATGCCACATGTCGTAGACAGTTGTGCCCCCTAATTGAGGATTTTGTTTGAGGATTTAAAAAAAATAAAATAAAAACATTGTGGAATGACATCATATTATGAGAAACATCAATAGAAGCTTCTATTGATTGTACATTACATTAGTACAGCCCTCACATTTATAATTATTAAGTAGCTATAAAATAATTCTCTGTAAAATGTAGATGTAGATGTAGATGCATGGGAAGTGGTTTGTTGTTGCACTGTACCTTTATCCTCTCAAAGCTCGCCTCTATTCTCAGCTGCTGCACCGTCCGCCGGGCATGGGCGATGTTATTGGAACTGTGAGCCTTCGAAGACATCCTTGGCAATGCAACACTGTAACGAAGGACAACAAAGAAAAGCTTGAATTACACCGAGGAAAATAGGACATTGGTATAAAGAACTTCTTGAATGCTTTGCAGGGTTGTAATGAGGCTTTTACACAGATTCAAAATATTTGTAAGTGTGCAATTCCTGCACCTTTTAATGTCATTTCAGGTCAAGTTAGACATATAAAATAAATGTATATATCAAGCTGGGACTGTACTTCAATGCACATTTGTTTTGGATTACAGAAAAAAACTTGACAGTTGCAGTGGTCAAAAAACATCTAGTGCATGAGCTAAAATTAACAGAATGTATAAGGAAGCGTTTTATATTCATGTTCAGTCAGTAAATTATATATTTACTACAGATGAGTGTTTTAAGTGTCAACGACTCCTCTTCTACACTTCCTCTTCCTCTGCAGGGTTGTTCCCAAAAGCGACGTAAGCAACGTTTTTTTCATCAAGTGAACACAAAGCTGAGGCACACCCAGACATCTGCATCTAGTGGAATTTAGATTTCCCCTTTTGGTTTTAAGAGTCAGACATGGCACAATAATGACTTTGTGTGCACAGTCTGAAATATGAGCTTGGCTGATAGGTGCTAAACTACAACAATGGCTGAAAATCTGACCGTGCAGGATATCTATATTTAAACAAAAAGCTAGAGCAATGTAAAGACTTCAGTGTGTCAAAGTGAGTGTGACTGAGGCATTGGAGCGCTGCAGTGGAGCTGGGTTGTGATTCCACTTCCTGCTAATCATTTACAGGCTGGATGAGAACAAGCCCGGGCACATCCTGCAGCCCATGTGAGAGCTCTGGCTCCAGTGTCTCCCCCCTGTGCTCTTACTTCCTTTTACTGCCATTTGTCCGTGTTTCTCATAAATACACACATTTTAGCAACACACACACATACACACGTGCCTTCTTGTGACATGCTCTCGCTTTCACCAAAACTTTTCTCAGTAGTAGACAGGAAGCTTCAAGTAGTTTCTTAGAATTTTATTGTGAAATTCACAAGAGAAATTTCTGAAGTTCATTTCTTTCAAAATATCGTAATGAGAAAAAAGAAGAAGTTGTTTGTTCACATGCCATAGCAAGAAATTGGCATTTTTTTCAATACTTCAGATGTTTATTTCATTGATGTTATAAGTATACAGTTTAACCATGAATAAAAGGGATAATGATGGACGGTGCACTGAATGCAATAGTTGAAAGTAACATGCACTCATTTCGTTTAGTTTTTATGACTACAACAATTTTTTCAAGCAAACCACAACATTTGACTTGCTTTGTTCAACCCTTTCTGCACCACATTTACCCTGCAGGATGTAGTCCCTCCAGACAGCCTCTGATGCTGTGGCTCTCCATTTGTTACAGGAACAAAGAGAGGAGGGAGGAATAACGAAGAAAAAAAACGGAAACAGGAAGAGAAGGAAAATCTCCATCTTCTGTCTCCTGCTAGGGAGTGACTGATTAGAGAGCTATATTTCACTCTAAAGATAAGTAATCACTGCAAAGGAAACGGCCAGAGATGACTCAAGGAGCTAAAATGCTATTGATAACATGAAAGTGAGACATTCCTGCTGTACAATACAAAGCGAACAATCCAAAACACTCTCAGCTTAGTCATAAAGGTGAGGCACTGCAGGTGAAGGGTGGCAAAAAAATATCCTTTTCGATGCATGCCTCTCTGACAAACACCAGAATAAAATGACATAGTGCAGCTACTGACATTATTGGCTGTCTGGAATTCAGTATAACTAATCCACTGAGGCAGTCCTTCACCTGGAGAACAGGTTAGTCTACATCTTCTTTGTACTCGTCTTTGATTGCTTTTCTGAGCAAATAGTTGAATCCTGTCAGGTAACTTGGATTTCCTGGCGCTACCAACAGAACCAGATTGCATAGTTTATAAACTGTGTAACAGGCAAACACAATGCAGAAGCTGCTGATCAGGTATAACAATGAATAAAGAGATAACATGAGAAATGCAAACAGCCTTCTCACGGCAGGGCTGCAGTGATTATTACTTTTGGAAAATGACCAAACCAAAGAGCTTATAAATTATGACTTGAATTTAACATCTCAGCTGACAGAGCTGCAAATAAAACTGGAGCATGCTCCTGAGCAGTGGTGGAAGAAGTATTCAGATCCCTAACTTGAGTAAAAGTACTAATACCACACTGTGAAATTACTCCACTACCAAGGACGTGAGGAAGAGGATGTTGACGTATGTGTCATTAATAAAAAGGATTTGGACTGGACTGGACTGAAAATTACACATTGTACCTTTAAGACAATATTAAGACAGAACTAACAGTCTATTGCTCTCTGGCACCAAAATATTAGTTCAACCAGCATGTGGAGCAGAGGGTAAGTGAGAGAGGCAGTTAGAGGCACTTAACTCCCACCAGCACTTTTAAAGGTTTCTTGTAGGCAAACCATCCCTACTGAGTCACCAGAGTCAAACTGTGCAGCCCCTGTGATGTGATGCCAGCTACTACCAGCAGCACCGGTCTGACTGAAACTCAATGGGAGGGCACCAATGTGTGTGTGCATGATTGTTTGGCATCAAGCACCACCATGTACATATAGGAGCCTTGCATAAAAACGCTACCTCCAAGGATCAGAGAGAGACCACCCCCTTCACAGCCCACCCTATTACAACACACACACACACACACACACACACACACACACACACACACACACACACACACACACACACAGCAGGGACCACCTACTGCACAGAGCAGCACAGCCCCCCCTCGTTCTGCTCTACCTTACACACACAAATCCACCCGCACACATGAGATTCATTAGCACACTGTTCAAAGTGCTAAGAACACGGAGCCATTATGACTCAGTGCCGTTAACACCAACACTCTGAGATGAAAAACTGTGTGTGTTTTACACTGCTGCTTCACTGCAGCTCTGACCCAAAGAAAACTCTTAAATTTGCTGCTGACGAATACAAACGGCACCCATTAAAGGCTAAAAGAAGAGCGGGTCCTGTCAACCGTACAGTATGTGTGGTCCCTTCAGAGTATCTGAGGCTTTTCACACTGGA
The DNA here is from genome assembly GCF_030273125.1 of Centropristis striata. Lineage (NCBI taxonomy): Eukaryota > Metazoa > Chordata > Actinopteri > Perciformes > Serranidae > Centropristis > Centropristis striata. Next base: position 11,809,723 of record NC_081527.1, on the reverse strand, counting down.
GTAGCTTTTGTAATAAAGACACACCACTGGAAATAAACTGCTTTAGGGCTTAAGTATTGCCCGCTGCACTTTAGACTTGACGTGAAGTGATGAGAGGTAAGCAAAGCCTTCCATTTAGTTCACCCCAAAATAACAAGACAGTCATTTTCTACCCTCTCTTTTGTGGCTTGTAAGACTATAAAAAGACCAGGTCAAAACCTAGTATAAGGCTGGAGCCTGTCAATGAGCTTAATGGTGGTCAAATAGTTGCACGGATAGCCAGCGGTGGTGTAATTTTCTGGGTATTAAATGTTCAGTGGTCCCTGTAATATTTGAACTACTTATACTGAAGTCTACTGAAGTGGCATATCACGACGTTCGCTATTTGAAGACCTTTTCAGATCAGTAAGTGTCTGTGAGGACTGATGTTAGCTAACGTTAGATAGACAATTTATATCAGCGATCAATCCAAACGACAGAAGAAAAACGGTGGCATTATGCCATTAATTACGTTTTATGTTGTGGGTTTATTTGTGACTTAAAACCCTTAACTTAGGACTTGACTTGATTTGACTTCCCCAAGACAAAATTACTTGGGACCTTCTTATAACTTGGACTAAATTACTTAGGTAACATCTCTGGCATTTACTCTTCACTGGGGTTTTGTCTGCTCTGATCCACCCTCTGTCTTCATCGCTGCACCGATGAAAATGAAGCTTAAGTTCCACTTGCATCGTTTCCTTGTGCTTCTTTCAGATGGTTCCATTTTAAAGGTGATTTTTCCTTCCTTACTAATGTGTACTTAGTCGGGAGTACCACACAGTTTACACAGTAACACAACTTTATTCTATTTTTTCCCCACAGAGCCTCTTGGCAGCCTTTTCATGTAGTGAATTGTGTATTAAAATGGTGTTGGCAGCAACAACAGATATGTATTGATGAAGTAGATCAGCTGATTGATCGGCAATCGCAGTACAAACATATTGCCAGCTGAGCCCTGGGAAGCCTGTGTATTAAAGCAGCGGTGGCGGCAACAACAATCAATTCATTTTCAACTAACAACAGCCAGTGGGGAAGCTCCAACTTGATGAATGTCATCACTCACTTTGTGACCGTGGTGTAACTTCATCACTTCTGAGATTTGTTAGGGCATTTTTGTCTTTTTCTGTCATTTTGCGACCTGTTTCATGAACAACAATAACCTGGAGGGGGTTGTTAGAACTTGTAGACTAAGGCTTGATGCTTCTGCAAACATACACTTAAATGTCTCTGCAGACCTATAGAGAGAAGAGGAATATGGGTAACTGCAGTCACAGAGGAGCCAATGCACACACCCTCAAAATCTCATAAATGTGTCGTGGGAACCTGCATGATGAAAAAGCTGCAAATGACCTAAACTGTGTATGGTGATGTGATGGTGAACATGATTAACACTGTACTTGCTTAAAATGAGCATGTCAGCATTGTCATTGTGAGCATGTGAGCTCAAAGCACCGCTGAATCAAGGCTGGTCCTCTTGCACATACTGCAGATATAAATTGTGCACAAGAACTTTACTTAATTATGCAATGAAAGTCAAATGTTTTACTGTCAGTAGCACTTTTGGAGGTCATGTTAAAAACTCCTGAAATATCTGCTGCCAGGCGTCTGTCTGACTTTATATACCAGCTGAGAGGTGAAGAACAGTGACTTGTGGAAAGGCGATATTTGGAGTCTAGACAGATGTCTCCTGCTTTGAACAAAAGAGACTTCAAAGACTTGGGCCCCGGCCACAAGCCAGTATATAAGTTGTTCTCCCTTGTGTACCCGCACTCACACACACACAACTTAATTTCTCTCACCCTCCCCCTGCAATCTCTCTCTCTCTTTCTCTCTCTCTCTCTGCATGCAGGAGTTTCCCAGTCTGTAAGCTAAAAGTAGCCTTCTCATACTCTCTGCTGCCAGTCAGCAGTTTTCCAGCTGAGTGAGAAACCGTCTCCTGCCTGACCCTAAAAACATGACCCCCTGCACTGGAGTTTGTTGCCGAGCAGATCAGATTAGTTTGATTGTGTACTCCCCCTCCTGCTTTACTATAAACACTAGCCTGTTCTTACTTGGTTACCATGCTTATCAATGTCAATAATATTCAAGTCATCAGTCCTGCTGCTGAGTAAAGTGGGATTGTGTTTATGAGCCAGGGGGAGAGACTCTGGCTGCTGAGTGTCTGTGAAAGAGAAAGGGTGAGGCAGGGAGGAGATGATGTGAAAACTTGTTCATACTGTGAGAACCACCAGAGTGACATCACGACTTTCCCACCAGAAAAAAAGGAAGGCATTAAAAAGATTAGTGACTGCCCTGGTTTCTTTGGCAGCCACCGTCATGTAGTTGACACTGAAAATATCACAATGATTTTGTTTACCAAGATAACAGAAACCAAACAGACAAGAGGACCCTGAAGATAAAGCAAAGTTACTCCAAGGTTTTTCTAACTGGTTATGAAACAGTCTCAATAAGACGCCTTTATATGACCTTACATAAGCAAACAAAAAAATCAGCTAGAACAATGGCAATTCCTATATAGTTGTTCTATTCTAGAAGTTGCAGCAGGGTCCATCTGCAGCTGCAGGAGCTGGAGTTCACCGACCGCTTCCTGAGAGCCAACAGCGACCCCAAGCTGCTGGAGGCCCAGGCCACATTGCCGGGCATGCTGGAGGGAAGGGAGGCACGGGAGAACCTGAACCAGGACGGAGCAGGGCAGAATGTCAGACCCTGCTGCAGTAGAATTTTTGAGTGAGTGAGTCTGGCAGCAGAAGTAGTGCTCGTGGAAATAGTGCCGCTTTTGTGGCCAGGGGCTGCAGAAATCCATGCAAAATAAAAGTTTCTTGTAGTGTCTTAAAAAGGAGTTGAAACGAACTGTTTCCTCAGTTAGAAAATTGTCATAAACTGTTTTGATATTTGATTCATTATTTCATTTGTTCAATCAAGCAAAAATGCCAAATATTTACTGGCTGCAGCTTCTCCAAAGTGAGCATTTGGTGCCACTTTGGACTCTCAAACCTTGATGGGCATTTAAATTCATGCAACAACAAAAAAACGCATTCATGTTTATAGTAAGAGTAAGAAAGGCAATGTATCAGCAAATGCAAATGCAGTTCACATGAAAAACAAACAGCTGAGAGAAGCTGTAAACCAGCTTGTGTGCTTTCCGGGGAACAATGACGAGACACAGAGCACCACCCGGAGCTGCAGGTATGGCCGTTGAGATAAGTGAAGCTGACAGGACCCCGCCCAGGCCACTGGCTGCACACTCAGTACAAAGGGAATACTGGGAAATTCAGTGTCCCCTATGCCGGCCTGCAAGGCAGCTCGGTTATGATTGGCTGAAGGGTATCCATTATTCCTGTGTAAGCAAACGTTTCCAGGAAAAAGGTGCAGGACTGTGCAAAGGTTAATGGAAAGTTGTGTAGATTAAACATGTGGTCCGACCAATAACACAACTGTGTGATTCTTCTGTGTCGCCATGAGAACGTTTCAGGTAAACGTAAAGCACCATACAGTGGGTTCTCAGAATCTGGAAAAGTGCACAATCCTGTAAGTTCTGTGGCCTGACAGGATAAAAAAAAAAAAAACAATCCAGCATACTGTAACACAGTCACATAGTGTCTAGACAGAAGACTAGACTGGACTCATTTCTGCAGGGTTTCTAAATCCTAAATTCATGAGCAATTACTTCAGGCTCATTCCTGTCCAAATAAACTATGAATGATTCCTTGTTTCAAGCACAGACTAGATGGCTGACAAGTTATGCTGTGGGAATTACAAGTCAACCCAGTTTATTATGAACTCCATTCAAAAACACTTAGCAGCACGTCAAGTTTGATAAGGCAGCACAATCATGAGATGGCGAGCCAAGTAAGCTAATCAGTGTCCTTATACATGATGATACTTAGAACAGGATTGTGTGAACATGCACATACAGACACTGTCAGTGAAGAGCAGCAGTAATGTGTGTCAGGGACCTTGACTGCCTGACATAATGACAGATAACACTGATAACAGAGGGGGCAAGTAACACTCTGGTACAGTGTGTAAGGATTAAGCAGAAGCGAGAATTCACATGGTGAAATAAAACCATCCCTAGCTGGGCAACCTCTAATTTGGCTCAACACAGAGCACAATTCACACACTCATCCACTTGACTGATGTTGCCTAATTTAGACTTGCAGAGTAATGGTGCAGCAGAGATTCATTGCACATTAAAACTCCCTTTTATCTTTTTCCTGGTATACTAATTACTTTAATTTATGGATGAACGCACATGCAGTCACATGCTGTTGCAGAGGAATTATGGGCGTATTTTCACACCATTAAAACAACAGCCCAACTTCTGTCCTTGACTGATTTGACCTCTCTCTGAGTCGGGTGGTGAAATATGGCTCCCGAGCTGCTGAGTGGGACATTTTTAGCTAGCACAGTCAGCCATCCTGTTAGCCTATTGTTGAGAGGGCAAATTATCAGTTGTGTAATCCTAAATGTGGGTGCAGTGTGGTTTAAATGTTATGGGGAATGTAGTGTAAGTGTAGTGTAGCCAAGTGAAGGTCTAATGGATACCTGCAGCCAGTGTAGATGGGGGTCGGCTTGAAAGCAACAGAGTATGAACCCTGAACATCTTGAGCTTTACTTTGAAAAATGTATGCAAGATGCCCGATTATAAAATGTACATTTAACCCACCCTTCTTTATTCCAAAACCATTGCTAGTAGGGCTGCACAATATGTTATTATAGACTCAACACTAAATGTGCATGTGCGCGATAGTCCCATTGCAGGATGTCAAGTCAGACAAATTACACGTCATGCTACAGCTTTAGTGCTGCTTGATACAAAAAGAAAACTTGCATGGTTCTTCACAGGATTGGGTCCTGGAGTCTTCCCTGGAGATTTAACTTGGTAAACTTGGTGTGAGAGAATTTCTCTTAAAGTACACCAGATTTATGCATTTTAATTTCAAAATGTAAACAACTTTCTTGGTGGTGAAAATTCTGGTAGGCTTTGTTACTTCATATCGTAATTTATATCAGCAACCTTTTTTTTTTTTTTTAACTTTGATCACCATCAATGGTAACCACTTTTTAACATACAAAAAAAATAGGAACCACATACAGCAAAAAAATGCACCTTAAAATGTTTTTTTTATATATTCTACAATCGTGATGTTTTGCTGTTACATTTAAAACCAGAATCCGATCACCATGTTGATGTATTTACTTTTGTGCAAACAGGAATTTGTTTTAGACACGATGGCAAAGCAAATTAAGTTGTGTGACTGTCTGGTGAAACATTCAGCTAAGCCGCCAACATCACAAAGGTATGGGCAACTTGATTTAACTAGCAAAAAACAAGTTGAACCTGAATGAAAACCAACTATATTGTCAGTTCTGGCAACCCAAAGCTGATGCCTGGATGCCAGCCTGGCAACTTCGTTTAAATGTTAGCACTGAGCCTTAGTAAGGATTTATGCAGGCACCATTGTGGTCTTTGGGTTAAAGGTGCTCACTCCTATTTGAGTGCATGAAAATGTCCCCTCTCTCCCCTGATATCCTGGCTGTCCTCTAAAGAGACGTCAAAAACATTCAAGTATTAAAAACAAAGACAGTCTTGGGATTTCAACAAGTGCAGGAAGTGAAGACATAGGCGAAAAATGCCCTGCACCACAATGGGCTATTTCACACTTTTACAATGCAAGAGACTTTATGAGAGATAGGACGAGGACAAACTGCAAGACGCACAAAGACAGAACGAAACTGAGAACAAAAGGTGACAACAATGACTGGAATATGTTTCTCCTTGCCATTGATGTAACTGTCAACTGAACTCCTTGCATTCCTTCCACAGGAAGCTCAGGACGTAATGAGCCATTTATGTAAAAGTCTGAAGACTTGTTGATGCTCAACACGTATTTACACGCAACGCCCGGCTTTACACACAGCATGCCGACCGTCTGGGAGCAACGCAAAAACAGACACAAAAGATCAGCCAGCGCCTCAGTGATATCATTAGCAGCTAAGGTATGCACTAAAAATAGCCACCAGGTCTGTGTTGTTTCTGGCTACAGTGGAGCTGTTTTCAGCTAAAAACTACTCCAACAGTAGCAAAGTGTTACTAAACTGACAGCTGGGTGTCATCCAGATTAGCAAGGTCTCTGCAGTTTCCACTGAGGTGCCTATGAGACTCTGGTTCCCCAGTAATGGGCCATTATCAAGCCCAGAGCAGCCCAAAACAAACAGAGGCCTTTGGCAGATAATGCCCTTCAGACGTCACTGCAGACGCACAGAGGGTGACATGCAGGAGACACAGGCAACCTAGGCAGAGAGGCTGCCAGCCAGCGTCTCTCTGCTCTGCCCTCGGAAAACAAACAGCATTGTTGTCAAAAAAAAAATGCACAAAAGAAAGCTTAGTGCAAGCCGAGTGGAGTTTGCTGGAAATGGATGCAGGGAAGGAATGAATGGTGGGGCAGAGGGCTGTGGAAAAAGACGTGTGCTTGCGACTGAGACAGAGATAAGAGTTTGTGTGTGTGAGGGACAGAGTAGCTGTGCAGCTGTGTGTATGTTGCACTTGGGCGCATGCCAAAAATCTGCTGCTGGCGACAGGAACGCCGTAAAACTTAAAGCTATTGTGAGTGCTTTGCCTTTGGCCTCAGTCTCTCTTGCCTCTGAAAGCTACTATTCATGACGAAAGCAGGGAGATACTACACAATGGATCTCCATCTCTCACCCAGCACTGCCCTGCCTATATGGAACAATAAACAAACGCATTCAGTCTTTCCAGCCTCCACCCCTGAGCTGCAGCGACTACATGTTGCTACTACAGGGTAGGTGGAATAGAGAAGGCCTGTGGTCTGTTGTCTGCTGGAGCACAGGCAGAAGGGGTTAAACAGCAGTGTGCATGGATGGAATAACTGATAATGGCCTGGACGTCACACAGCTCATTAGAAAACAACGCAAAGGTCGTAAAGGAGAGTTTGCTTTTCAAGTAAAGAGGAAATGGGATTAGTCAGAGGGTGACATAAATGGGGATGGGGTGTGTGTGTGTGCGTGCATGCATTAAAAAAAGATTATGTGTGTGTCAGAGGGTACAAAGTCCATCTAAGTGGAAATTTGCATGTGATTTTTTATGATATTTAGGTAAACACCCGATGTTCAAAGCTAGTAACAATGTCAGGTTCGCTGAAATAAAATGTCAACCTTTGTCTATTGAACATGCTCAGTACGCTGAATGTTATTCTATGAGATTAACACATTAAATCCTCTAAGGGGGGAGCGGGGGTCAAACGACTATATCAAGAAAAATACTTTGCAATCAGTCAGTTGTGAAATCAATAGCAGCTAGCAACTCTGTTAAACAGGACAAAGGGATTAGTGGTGGAAAAATGTGACTGCATGAGAGAGAGACAAAGAGAAAGAGAGGGGGGAGAGAGAGAGCTTTCTATACATCAGAAAAGTTCAACAGAAACTCACTTTTCATTTCATATATTTCATAAATTGGTGAAAGATTTCTGTTCTACTGCCAAGAGAGAAAAAGACACAAAACCGTAGAGTTTCTTTACTCAGTGTGAGACAGATTCACACTATTGTAGAGCATTTCTATAGTAACAGAAGTATATTAAGGACAACCCCTCAAACTGCACCAGAGTGCCCTAAAGGATGGACTTACAGTTGTGCATTAAGGGATTGCAGCATATCTTTGGAGCCAACGTGTAGCTACTGACGTGTGCTTCCTCAAATACATCTAAATACATGTCAGGACTACAGCAGCTACAGAGACACCATGTGGAAACCATAAGAACTGTGATTGGTCAGCTTGTGTTTTCTTCTACAGATGCCAGTGAGACTGCTGACTGGGAATGAAGACGACATTAAGCAAGTCGAAGAAACTCTCAGTAATCTTCTCCTCTTCTGCACCACAAAGTCTAGAAAAGTCATTTTCACTGCAAACTAAACATAAACATGCTGACTGCAGGGAGTATCCTGCCTAGAATGAAAGAATGTAAACTCAGCTACTGTGAGGAATATAATTAAAGCTCAATGCAGCTGGACTAGGTATAATGCTGGTTTTTAGTAGACATTTTTATATAATTTTGATTATATATATCACACAGCACCACATCAAAACGTAACTACCATTAACCCCTTGCATCAAGTTTAAACGCAGCTTTTTACTAATGCACATTAGCAGCTGAAACGATGAGTTGATGAAAAGATTATAAATCAACAAAACATAATTGTTACTACTTTTGATCTCATATTGAAAATCATGTTTCAAGCAAACATCTTGCTTGTTGAAGATGAAGAATAATTAATGTCGCTGAATGTGATCAAAAGCGTAGGCTTGCAAAATTGAACGTTTGGAAACTTTCCATCAGAATTACCAGGAATTTATTGGAATAAACTGTGGATTTACTGAATTGAAGGTTTGCCCCTGACAGGGAATTTAAATATAGTTGGAAATATATTTTACCATACTCTTGACTAACACAACCAGATTTAATGCAAGTACACTTGAATATCTGCTATCCCTCAATCACATGCACACAGCACACTGCTTACTACAGGGCTAGGCCACGCCCCCACACATGCACTGTGCATTCCTCCATCACATGTTCAACTCAACATTTACATGTTGAATTGGACTTTTTTGGAGGGAGAGGGGATCTTTTCATTTAACATTTTGAAGGGGAGATTTTTGAGGATTTTTGAATTCATGTTTTTGTTGTTCAATGAAATAATTGATAGTTCAATAAAATAATTGAAACTTGATACGTTTCTTCTACTTACAAATAAATCTGTTGAAAAGCAACGTTTTAATTGTATTATTTATTTTTTTGTATTAAATTATGGATGTCTGCTTATGCCAAAACAAAACGTTTATATTTATGTTTGGATATGATACAGTTCATTAAATTACTCCCAATTTCTAAGTCATTCCCCTGAATCCCCATAAATTTCCATAATTCCCATGAAAAGTTTCCAATTTAGAATAATTCCAAAATTCCCCACCTTAACTGACTATGGAAAGTTTCTGGAAATTTACCAGAAATCCTCCACCCCTTTGCAACCCTAGGTGTACTTGTGCCGTACATTCCTTAGTTTAGTCACTGTATAGTTTTACATGTATTCCAATCTAGTATCATGTTATTTCAGATTGTCAGCTATTTGCCTTTGCAACACTGATAATCTCCCATAAACGCAAATGAAGCAGAATTAAAGCAGAATCTAGGACAGGAAGAGACTACGAGTCCACACCTGCATCCACATTTCAGAGCGCTCATAATCTCCCGTTGCACGAGACATAAGTCAATGTTTTGCCACCGCCTCATTAAATTGGTGGATATCTGAGAAGCTGTGCTTACTCCACTGTGTCGCTCTGAGGGTGAAATTTATTTGTCTACAAACTGTTGAACTTTGTCCTTGCAGGTCAGAGTTCAACAGGCAGGCTGGGACAGTGTAGGTATCGTTTTCTCTTTCCCCCAGCCTGAGCAGTTTCCCTTACTTGTGTGTCACCTCTGTACTAAAGTGAGATAAGGTGAAGAACAAAGGGCTAGATATAAGAGAGGTGAAGCGATAAACATCTTCAATTCAGTTCAAATAGTTTAAGAGTCATAAAATACCCAGAAGACAGAGCTTTGGTCTATTTAGAAGAATAGACATAGAAGCTGTACTGCCTCTCACATATGAGAATTTGTTACTTTTCTCGTATATTAACCTGCAGCCTAAAGAAAAGCATATGATAACTTTAGGAGTGAGTAATCATGAAGTCATGTGCCTTCATAGTGTCTTTATCTGTAGCTGAACCAGGTCCAGGACCCAATGATCCACATTATCTGCTGGAAAAGAAGGGACATTTCTGAACAAACAGGGACAGGGCTGACATGCATGAGATTACTGCATGTGACAACTCGAGACAAATTGCATGAGTAGTTACCCACGCACAAAAAACAGGAACAAGTGTCCATAAAGGAAAGCAAATAGTGCTGATGTCTAATTCCTCGAGATATGGCGAGAAAAAAGCACCAGTCACTGTGATGAATGCATATTCATGACATTAGTGCAGTATTGACACAAGTGAGAACAGCGTTATTAGAGCTAATATCGCGTGAAGCATAACCACTTTCAAACTGATTAGCTATCAGTTCATGATAACATTCCAGCAAGTGTTTACTGTGCAACTGTTTCCGAACCAGGTTATGATTTTATGATCGCTTTATGGAAGGTTGAAGTCCTAGGTCAGTGCGGAGCGGTAAGCCGGACAAGGTCAGGACAAAAGGCCAATACCAGTAAGAATGAGATCAAAACACAAAACTGAAAGCATCAAACCTTGTGCCATAGTAGGCGTGTTTCCACTGAGTACTTTTTGAGTACCTTTTGGAAAGCTGTGAGTGTTTTGGCTACGCCCACTAGTTAGTTCCCCTCGGCCTCTGATCCCATACAGGTGCTTTTGTAGTGGCTAACCAACGGAGTTCCAATGTGACAACTTTGTTGCCAACTTAGCGGCTGTCGCGATATTTAGCGACTATTCAGACCCCTCTAGCGACTCTTGTTCAAAAAAGCGACTAGCAACAAATCTAGCGACTTTTTCTGGTGTTATTGGAGACCTTTGTAGACTTGTTCCTTCTCTTCTAAATGAGTAGCAGGCACCCTCCCAAAGCACTCAAAAGCAGCCCAGTCCTCCCGCAGTGGTCTCTCCCAGCTGCAGTCAGCAGAGCAGGAGATGTTAACCCCTCAGCGTCCAGTTTGCACCCGTCTCCAAATGAATCATGCATGCGTGAAATCGCCGATTTAACAGTATCCAATCAGTAGCTACTGAGCCGATACCCGAGCTGCTAACCGGTGAAGTTGGGCGGATCTTGGGCGGATCCTCTCTCCCAGGCCACACCCATAGCTGCTCACTAGAGGGAAAAGTACCTAATGGAAATGCGCCTATTGTTTAGAGAGAAAAAAGTATTTGGCAGTCATTGTTCAATTCATATTTACTTTTATCTTATCAGTTTAAAGGAGTCTGCAAGAAATTTAGTGTTCGACTTACATATAGCTGAGAGGTGGATTAAAAAAAGGCATGGTCAAAACTGACATATCGATGGCTATCCGGACTTTTAGCTCCAAGTAAGGGTCATGGTTGGGAAATGGTTGGATCCTACATTTCCCATAATGCAACTCCAACTAGAATCTTTCATTACACTTTCTGCCTTTTAAATAGCCATGCATGTCAACCATGCATAATCCCTATGAACAGATTCTGCATCTGAATGTAGAATCTCAAGGCAAGGGGGCCATATTTTGGCATTGGGGGCTTCCTAGTTTCGTTTGTAGTCCGAGTAGTCAAAGTAGTTTCCAATTTTTCAACCTATCTGCTATCATCATCAGATTTAAGTAGCTTTAGGCGCGTTTCCATTTGGTACTTTTCCCTCTAGTGAGCCGCTATGGGTGTGGCTTGGGAGAGAGGGTCCGCCCAAGATCCGCCCAACTTCGACGATTAGCAGCTCAGGCAGCGGCTCAGAAAGTACCTGCCTCTGGTAGGTACTTTTCTGAGCCGCTGAATAATCATGCAAATGTCGCAGAACTATTTACATCACATTCGAACTCCGTTGGTTAGCCGCTACAAAAGTACCTGTATGGGAACGGAGGCCGAGGGGAACTAACTAGTGGGTGTAGCCAAAACACTCATTTGGCTACACCTACACTAAACTACTTGCTAAACAATCCTTTGTAGACGTTGTCTCTCAACTCCATTCTCATGTCTCTATTTGCTAATAAACAATGGATGGCGAATGGAAGAGGAAGTCTTCTTATGGATATCCATTGTCCAGATATCTGCTGGCACACTAGAACCCCAGAAATATTGGCCCTTGCCCCCAGATGCTAAATTGTCTTCAGACTGATAGCCATTGGATCCAGAGATCGGCCATGTATGTCTGAACTAAATTTTGTGCCAATCTGTTTGATAGATGTTTGGATATTTCTCAGGATGAGTGAAAACCGTGACCGGCTGGTGGCAGGTCAGAGGGTTGCAAAAATCTGGCTGTGCAAATTTTAAAGATATATCTGGACCAAAGTTGTAGACTTACTGAGCAACAGATGGACATTACTAGATCTGCTACAAACTTTAAGTGTCAAGTCCAAGCTGAGATAACGTAATGATGACAAAAAAACTGGAAACTCTGACACCATACAACTATTGTTATATGCCGTGTCACACTCCTAGTAATGAGTAAACTAAACTTCATGTATAAAACTGCTATAGAGCCATTTAAGAAGGGCAGTGCACAGAATGGAAGAATGTCATCACTGCATAAAATCCCAACAAAATCCCCCAAAAAGAACCCTTTAGTTACTCAACATGTTGCATTTTTATGGTATTCAGTGCAACTCCAGAAATACCAGTCATACCACTGAAAGCCAAAAGTACTTTTGGTTTTGTTTTTTAAACATCTACAAAGAGTTACAGAGCCAGAGGGTGCAGAGAGGGAAAGTGGAGACGAACTGAAATTTCCGTAACCGATCTTGCATCATTCAAAAATGTCTTCGAGGATAACTAATCACATTGAAGCAAGTCACACAAACAAATTAGTCAGTATGATAACACAACATTTAAGTCAGCAAGTCATGAAAGGTAAAATTATTAGTTAAAATACATCAAGAACAGAGGCAGACAGACCCTCAGACAGATGCATTGACTTACATACAGCCAGATTGACTTACAAACCCCCGCCAGGACACGCACACACACACACACACACACACACACAAAGGGGTCTGAGATACTATTAATCAGACACCACATGAATGGCTGCCCCTCCCTCCTACCACTGCGACTCCGTTCATCTAACAGTTTCAAAGACATGTCGGGCGGAGGAAGAGGCTCACTCTGTGGGTCACATTGAGGCCACTTCCTCTGCAGCCCACCCCAAATCCCTTCAAAAATGATGTTCGCCTCCTCCTCGTCCTCCCTCCGTCTCCCTTTACTTCCTCTCCCTTCATGCTCTATCCATTCCAGCACTAGTAGGTCAACACTGAGGTCACTGAGTCCACCTGTCTCATTCATACAAGCAGCAGTTCTGCAGAAGAAGTACCAGAACAGTCAGGACAGAATATTTCACAAAGAGGTGCTTGACTATAGTAGAAAAAAAGTCTTCAGCATATAGGGACGTGTGTAGGCAGAGATGTGATCATTTTTTCCACAGTATCAAATGTCTGAATTGCAGATTCTGAGGCTGATTGCTCCTGGTAGGAGAAAAAAATGTTTCACACAATCAGATTAGTGTCTAGTTTTCTAGTTTAGGAAGCCCGTACAGAGAGAACATTGCCTATTTGTTACAGTCCAGAGAGGTAATGGCACAAGGAGCCACTGTACGAGAACTATTCCTGAACAAAATGTGAGGCCTTGTTCCATCGTGCACCAAAACAGGGCAAATTACTCTTTAAATCAGGGTCAAACAAAGCCTCGGAGCTCTTCAAATCTGAGTCACTTTGACCGAGTGTGAATGAGGCACCTGATTTTAGCAACTGAGACTGTGGACAAGGGGACAGGCCGTGATTGTGCATCTTTCGGACACCTGTTTCTACACGTTTGAAACACAGTAACACAGTGTGGCATCAGACAAAAACTTTTGGGGCCCGAGGCGACAAAAAAGGGGTGCAGTTTCTCCTCACAGACACTTGTGGATGCGAGCCCCTATGCCACAGGTGTCGAGCTCTTGTCCAGAGTCCAGACTCGGGCTCAGTGAGGAAGCACACATAGCTGGCCTTTGTTTGGGACGCCAGAAAACTTCCCCAGAGACTCACAAAGGGGGCTGAATAAATGAAAGAATCCATCAAAGTGACACTGTTTCTCCAGCCTCACACACACACACACAGCTGAATTTACACTATAAGTGTTATGAATGATTCATTCAGCCTTTGAGATGAAATGCATGTCTGTGCTGCATCTTAAACTTTCCCCCAGTTAATTTAAAAGCAGATGTTGCTGAAACAACACTGTCAACATTCAGGACCAGGATCCATTCCTATTGTTCCTTACCTGTCTGTCAGGAAGCGTTTAACGCTGGCTGGACGCACTCCCACTCTGACAGGATATGCCCATATTTGGGTCTTACGAAATGCTGTGTACTGTATGTCAGAGGAAATAACATAAGTGTGGAGAGTTTGTGTCCTCACAAAGGTGTGTCTTCCTGTGAGTGGGAGTACTTCAAAGTCCTTTGCCCAGTGAAACCACACAGAACAACTGGCTTTACATTACATTCCTACAACTATGCAGCAATCAGTGAAATACTAGATAATGCTGCAGGCAAAGCCTTTCATAGACATTAGGTTTCATTTATTCTGAAATGCATGCACAGAAGAAAGTATACATTGTTGTATGGCAAAATTAAGAGGTAGATTTGAAGAAAATATTCTCTTGCTTATTTCTGAAATGGAAAGGATTCCGTCTGTAAATCTGTCATCATCTATTTGCTCAATAATTTTTTTCACACACACACTACTGACCCAATTTTTATGAAGTGTGAAGATTCAGTGGATTGTAATCACAGGGAAGATACATAAATTATTTTCCCCTTTTTTATTAACCATGGCCTTGGTGGGGGTCTGCCTTTTATTTCTGTACTAGGGTCTGATTGTATCTAAATTATTTGTCTCTACAAAGCACTTGGTTGTAAGTCTGCCTATAAATAAGGTTAAAAAAAACAACAGTATAATTACCAGCATCACTGTAAGTATTGTAACTGCTGTCTGTTACCAACACACGTACAGAGTTCACCTGTTGCTGTCTGCTGTTAGTGACACTCTGCTTGTGTTGGTAACTATAGAGTCCTTCCAGTAAATAATCCAGACAGTAACATGACCTACAGGGCTGCACACACACCACCTGAGCTGTCTGACAGCACAAATACCTGACTCACTTTGCAGGTGTTACACTCGGCAGGAAAACACCTCTTTCACACACATTCCATCTCTGTCTCTCTCGTGAGAATAAACAGAAATGACTAAGTGTAATTAATAAATATTTAATAATAAAAGCTTCTGCTTGGACCACCTGGCAGTGTCAAAGTGACAGATGGTGTACGTGTGTGAATGAGAGGGAGGGATTGAAGCAGCTTCTCCCATTTGGGAGACACTGAGGGAGGCAGGATGCAGTCAGAGG